>NW_026901790.1:0-600000 GCF_033783945.1 Neopsephotus bourkii | reverse complement strand
AGAGAGTGAGATATTGCACAAAGGTCACTTGTCTCCTCTAGCTTCTATTATCTGACAGTCTATACCATGTTTATTATCTCTATATAGTGGGTCTTTGAACCTCAGTGCAAATCAACCTAGATGACATTATCTGGGTCTACTGTGTTGTTATAAAGCCATATTTATAAGTTTAATGCTACATCCATAGCATAATGGAGATTATGGTAAATGAAGTGCACAAGGGATGGTCTAAAGCACTTGAGTGATGTTCTGGAGAAGATCCAGCTATTTGATCTTAAGAAAAACCTGGCTTTAAAGGTATATTGTAGCACAGGAGCTGTTACGTTTGGGTGCAGACAATGCAGAGAAGCAAATGCTAATCTTGTTTCTGTGTTTACTGCATCGTTTTCCTTACATGTTTGGCAAACATGAGTCAAGGAGTTTGTGTACAGTCTCTAGCACGCCAGCCTTTCCCTGCAATTCACTCTTTCAGCTGCCTGCTTGGTTGGAAACATTATTTTTATCTCTTGTTGAAAACTGAAAACATTGTGACTACGGTTTAGGCTCCCTGCTGTGGTGGTGATGTTAAGCATTTAGCTCTTCTCAGATCTTGAGACTTGGCTGAGAACAGATTCCTCAAGCTGGTCCATCCCTTTGGGCTCAGATACATCCTTTCCCATAGCCATCACCTGATAATACAATAGGCATGATAGGAAGCAGTTTGCAGTTTTCTACAGGTCTTATCTTGGAGATGCTGGAAGGATAATGTGAATTTATGTTCCACTGCATCCATGGGTATTTGGAGAATAACTAGGTTTCTAAAATGTCACGTAACTTAAATTAAAGAGAAATTAAGGCAAAGGAAAGCGTATGGTTTAGTGGTGGACTTGGCAGTCCCATAGTAACAGTTGGACTTGATTATCTGAAAGGTCTTTTCCAGCTTGGTTGGCTCTGTGATTGTTCATGCTATGATTTATTGCAGAAGGTTCACTGTAAGCACTGAGACTCCAAAACCCCAAATGATTCAGTGATGATCTCAGGTGGTTTCACGCCTCACATCTGCTTTCCTTAGCATCGGCCTCCCCACACACATACATTTTTCTCTTCATGTGACCTATGGCCTCAGTCCACCTGCAAAGTCCTTATCTCTTTGGGCTCCTCTTCGATGCTCTAACTGGGCAGGAGGGGGTGTTTTGCCACTGCAGCAGATGGAGTGATGGGAACTCAACAGAGCAAATCCCTGCGAGCTCACACTGCAGCCTTTCAACAGGAGGGCAGGGGAGCTGGGGAGCATTTCTCTTCTTCCAAGACACTGACTGCTATGAAACTTTGGACGTGTCATCTCTCTGCAGCTTTCATCTCTCAGTCAAATGGGGTAGAAATTAGACAATGAACTTAAAATGTTACTGCTATGAGGACTGTTTAAGCAAAACTGGCCGAGTAACCTCACTACTTTTACCTTAAAAAAACACATTTTTATGAAGCAAAAGAAAAAAACCACCAAAAAAAAACCTTTTTAAATCTCCCTAGAAGCTTGTACATGGCTGGAAACTAACAAGCAACAAGTGAGTGTTTCAGGCTATGGTTTCCCTTCCCATGTAGACTTAGCTTCAGACCAACATGTGAGCAGGTTGTGCAGGAGCTGGGGATAACAAAGGGCAGGAAAATGAAGAGGTGAAGGAGGACTGGTGGAACAGAGAGCAGGGCAGGAATGCTGTGAATGGAAAGGGGGAACAGATGGGAAGGAGGCAGATGAAACAATGGTGTTTGAAATGCTTTCCCCAGAGACCTCACAGCACTTGATGATGCTTCAGAGAGAGGATGACTGCAATGCAGGGAAGCCCATGGGAGGCCAGGCTCTCTACCTGTACATACTGCCTGCCTATACCTGCTGTCTGGCTTGCACTGCGGTGTGAACAGGGAGCCTGGCACCTCAGAAGGTGTTTTATTAACATACAGAAGTTTGCATGCTTGGAGGAGCTTTTGGAAGCTTTCAAAGCGGCTGCAAGGAATTTAGACGTTATTTTCTCCCCCTTTGGGCTGCAGAGGTCAAAGTTTGATCTAATGCCAGCAATTTGTTTTCATTTTGCTTAGAAAAGGTCTCTTCAGGAGTGGAGTGATATTGATGACTTTTACAGCAAACAGCTGAAGTAAAATGTCAGCACAGCATCTGTGGTGGGAAAGGGAGCCTGTGCTCTCTCATGGCTCTGGAAGCAGAGCAATATTAAGTTAAAGCGGCTCCAGGGCAGAAAAAAAGATGAGCTCACCTAAAATTAGATTAGGGCTCTGGCAGCAATAGATCATCTGGAGAGAAGCATGTGAACTTCTGTGGGGGCTTGTTTACTCCTCCTGCTGGTGTTTTTCCCCTGAAGTGCAGGCTCGGATGGGGAATGTAAATGACCCATTTCTGGCATCAGCAGGGGACAAAAAGAGATTTCCATGAAGCCTTTGTAAAAATCTCTGCCATTTGAATGATGTCTGTTTCAAGTCAAAATCACGCAATCCCAGACTGGTTTGGGTTGGAAGTGACCTTAAAGCCCCTCCAGCTCCAACCCCTGCCACGGGCAGGGACCCCTTCCACTGGAGCAGCTTGCTCCAAGCCCCTGTGTCCAACCTGGCCTTGAACACTGCCAGGGATGGGGCAGCCACAGCTTCTCTGGGCACCCTGTGCCAGCGCCTCAGCACCCTCACAGGGAAGAGCTTCTGCCTAATGTTTAATCTAAATCTCCCCTCTGTCATGTTAAAGCCATTCCCTCTTTTCTCTACCACTGTGTGTCCTTGTCAAATCCCCTCTCCAGGTTTCTTGTAGCCCCTTTGGCACTGGAAGGCTGTTATAAGGTCTCCCCTTCAGGAGCCTTCTCTTCTCCATGCTGAAAATGTGGTCTCTGATAGTGTGGTAGCCTGGTCTGTAAACAGAAATGCTTTGGGGGTGTGTTGTTACCACTCATTTCTGCACTCTCTAACAGATGATACTTAAGATACTGTGACATGCCCAGGTCTGTAACCACGCAGAAGAAAATGTTATTTCCGTGTTCTCATCTAACAGTACACTGTAAATTGCATGTCTAGCATCATCAGTGTTTCATTCTTCAGTAATTCCCTCTGTATTGATAGTTTGAAAGCTTTCACTCCTAGGTATTGTGTTTGAATAGAAAAATAGAGGTATATTGCTGATAAATCAGTAATGGTTTGTATTTTATTACGATAGAAGAAATTGGCAATGGGGTCTTTTATACCTCTGCATCTGTTTTCTTTCAGTATAACAAGTGCTGTGCACCACAAGGACATTTCATCTTTAAAGTGCTTCATAAACATGAGCTGATAAGTACATGAGCATTACTTTGGCATATGCAACTGGTCTTATTGCTGTTCACAAATGAACAACCTGCAACAAATCATGTGATTTTCTCACTGTTGTATTTCCACCTTATATGTGCCAGATAATTTCAGTGTGCACCTTATAGGTTATAAGAATACTTAGATCCTTGTTTAAGGACTTAGATCACGGTTCTAAAAGACAGCTAGCTTGGTTCATCACACAGTTGTAAGGTAAAAATCTGGGGTGTGTGTTTTGCATCAGTGCTGAAGATCATCTTTTGAGGAGGTTAAGCTAAGACTTGTAGTATTTGGTTAAACCAATCTTCCAGGCAAAGGTTTGCACTACCGTGTTTCCAGAGAAAATAAGATGGTATTTGGCATAATGGGATGGTCTGTCACTTCTACAGTTAATGCAATGATTTTAGGGTTTCCCGTGCATTTGAGAATCCACAAATGTTGCCATTATAACCTGTTTCAGTGCCCTGATAGCATAAGGCTCAAATTGCATAGGAAATCTCTGCTTTTTCCTAAAATTCCAGTTCTGCTTGGTTGTGTACAGTAAGCAAAGGAGGCTGTTATGTGAGGAAAGTACATAGCTGAGCACTGCCACGGTGTAGAATCCTTTCTTCATAAGTATACATTAAGTATTTACTTCTGTAAGTAGCAAATATTTGTCTTGAAGGAAAGGTAATACTTCTGCTGGAGTACTGTGTTATTGGCCTTTACAGCTTCCAGTAAAGAAAAAGAGGTAATTGTCTTTTTAATGCATCTCTGAAACAAATTTTAAGCAAAGACAAACTGTACCTTAACAGAGACCATAAATCTCTTTACGTAGAAATCGGAGTCAAATCGACAGTGAAATACTGAGGTTTTGCTTAATTGAATCTCTTAGGTGTCAGCATCATTGAGGAGCGTTATCTTCCTGTCTGTTCCATCCCCTTTGTCTTCTGAAAGTATTTGTCCCTGTAAACTGATACAGAGAGGAAAGAAACCAGGGGGAAGGGAAATGCACGGCGCTAAAATGAAGATTGGTTTGTTAGCATGGCCATTAGAAAACCTGGTAAAGAAAGATTGCCGCTTTCTACCTTCATTAGCAACCCGACAGGAGCTTCTGGTCCATGATAGATTTGTTTGCCTAATTCCCCCTATAATTTCTGTGCTTATGTAAACATAAACGACTTCAATATGTAGGTATCTAATTATCTGAAGTAACTATTTCTCCAGCAGTGATTGCCTATGGCACTACTGAAGCAGCTTTGTACTGAAGGTGTCCATCTGTGTTCAGTGCTGGGGGGGGGGGGTTAACAGACACTGCATTGTAAGGGGTGTGTGTCCATTTTTACAGGGGCTTGTTAGGAAGGGCACAGACAAAGCCCTACTGTGTTAGACACTTGAGTGTGGTGCTGCGTTCATTAATGTTGTTGTAAGGCTTTGAAATTTAAGGGCATTTTATGGAATAGGAGGGCCGGATCAAGGAAGAGCTTGCAGCAATTGTAGGAGGAGGATTGCATTGAGAATTGTGATTTGGAAGTGATCCCTGATGATATCATTGGTTTCTGTACAAGTATTGAAATTTGCATTGAAGTTGCCCAGAAACTTTAAGCTTTACCTGTGAGCTCTTTGTTTGGACAGTACTGTATCTGAGACCAAGAGCATCTGCAAGGCAGAGCGCAGCGCCTGCCAGCTGCCTTAGAGATATGGCTCCAATGTGAGGCATTCCCATTGTATGGGAAACCCCTGAGAGGGTTTTAACCCATGTGGTGCACTGCAAGGAAAACGTCCCCTGGGAATCTCTGCTGTGCAGGGGTGTTCTCCATCTTTCTTACAGTGATTTCTTTAAAGGTGTGAAGGAATTAAGTGCATGACAAAGAAGGGTGTAAAGCATGAAACGAAGTTCTGATTATATATTTTATGTTCCTTTTTGCAATTTTAAGGTCTTGCTTTTACAGTATTTCGCTGTTGTGTATGGTGTGTGATTAAGATTAGCTCCAGGACCCATCCACCTCCTCAGTATTTCCTATTAGCTAGCCGCAGGGAGTTTCCTACCTACAGTTTTGCACCCTCGATTTCATTCCTGTACTGCTGGAGGAGGATGCTGTGACTGAATACTGCATTCAAGACTTCTCAGAAGCTTGCTGAGAAAGCCAGGACTGGGGCTTCGAAGCCTTAGGAACACCAAATCCTGCTGTCCTTCTGACAGTAAGCAATAGAGCTGCACCAGTAATGAACCAGCATTTGGCTTTACAGAGTAGCTGTAATTTAAAGTAATAGCAGAATGAATACTATCACACTCCCTGCAGCACACTTGATTCTGAAAGCTGAAAGGCAAAATCTCTTTTGTCAAAAAGCTTTGTTCTTCCTCGGATGACTTGTTTAATTATTCAACATTCACACCAAGAGAGAGCAAATATTGAGGGAAGAGAACACCAGCAGGCTCAACAGCCATAAGCATCTTAAGACAGGCATTCACTTGTGGTTTTCTTTCAAGGCTTCTCAAGTTCTGTTCAATTTCTCTAGTACTAATTGAGATCCGAGCCATTTTTGAGAGCATCCCTGGGGTTTCACACTAAAATATAGATTTAAGATTAATTCTGTTTTAGAGAATTAGTATGTGTTAATCCCATGTAAGTTAATGTACAGGAGCAAGCACAGAGAGAAAAGATTTCTAAGAGCATTGTGCAGGGGGTAGGATTTCAAAATAGGCTCTGTAAAAGTTGCAAAAGCCACACTAGGATGTAGGGAACATTCTGAGGTATTCAACGGTGTCTACAAAGGATCTTTATGTTTCTTTTCTTTGCCAGACAGAGTCATACACCATTTCTACTCGCTAATTCTGTGTTGGATCAATGCGCGGTTCTCCCGCTTCTTGAGATGGAATTTTCCAGCACTGAATAATTCAAAGGTTTATATTGGAGTCCTTAAGAGCAAAGACAGATTTAGGCTAGAACTAGTGGAGACCCACCATCAACAGAGGGGCAGAGGCTGTCTCCAGCGTTGTTTCAGGCATGCTGCTCACAGTATGGATACAGGCTTTGGGGCTTGGTTTTCCCTGCAGATGGAAGCATGCAATGGGATGAAGGAGGGCAGTTGGGTCTGAGCTAATAATTGAAGAAATACTCCAAATGTACACCAGAGATCTGCACTGTGGGGTGGAGAGCGGGCCTCTGCCTTATAGTTGCTATTGATGGAGAATTTGGGAATTGAAGTGCCCTTTGCAGCTGTAAAGCTTATAGAGCAGGACACTTATTGGGATGCAGCAGAAGAAATGTGTGTGAGTGTTATGAGCTGCCTGAAAGAAGGGCCATAGCATGTGGATTTAGCCTGGATATTAGGAACAGTTCCTTCCCCAGAGGGTGCTCAGGCATTGGAACAGGCTGCAGTGGTGGAGTCACTGTCCCTTGCAAGTGTTCACACACCGTGGAGATGAGGTCCTCAGTGCCATGGGTTAGTGGTGGCCTTGGCAGCGCTGGGGTAACAGTTGGACTTGATGATCTTGAGGGGTTTGTCCAACGTGGTTGATTCTATGAACCTATGTGTTCAGTGTTAGGGTAGAGGAACTCAGGAACCATGTTCTGCTAACTGAAGCAGTGTTCGGCTGACCTGAACTGTATAAAGGTCCCAGTGCTGAATTTCATGCAGCCTTTGTTACAGTCAGTTACCATTGACCCAAGCCATTCACCCCTTTGCAATGAAAGGGACATTTTCATTTTGACTCGCCAACATTAAATATATAGAATGTATGCATTTCTATAGCTCGTGAGCAGTTGTCTCAATTTCTCTTTTGTTTGTTTGCGAGTGAAATAAGGCTGATAAGAGTGGGGGTGTGAAGGAGGCAGGCCTTGGGTCTTCCCAAAGAAAGGAGCTGGTTTCCTTAGCAACAGCAAGGATATGTGATGCTTCTCCACATAGTTCTTCACCTCTTCCTCAGGTCCTGCTCCCTGTTGCAGCTTGCTCATCATGTACCAGAGCAGAGAGCATTCCTGCAGCGTGAGCTAATTGCAATGCATGGTGGCTGGTAGCTGTCATTGGTACTGGACAGAGAATGAAAAGAATTGAGTTTGCTGTCTGCGTGTCTGGTTCTAACAGCTTGATTATTCCTGTTATTACTGGTGATGCATAGTCCCTGCTGAGGCTTCACTTCCAGTGGTTATCGCTGGCATTCATCATTATGAATGATAAGGATAAACGCGGCTTTTCTTGTTGCAGACTCTTCTGAGGGTTCCTTCATGGCTGATAGGATGTAGATTGAGAAGGGAAAGAGGTGATTCTTCACTCCCCTTTGCTGCCAGTCTAAAGACCCAGCTGTAAACGCAAGTCATTTTACATTAATTCACTCCAGAACTGACAAATAGAGGTTGGTTAATGCTATTCAGAGCTTCTGTTTGTGTGCTGCTGACAAGACACGAGTATACCCTCATCAGGAATATTATTTTCAGGACAGAGAGACAAATAGGCATGCTGTTTAAAAGGTTGAACTGAAATTCCTTTTTACACAAAGGGGTTTTTAGCAGTTTGAATCCCTGACTCAACCATAGCTGAATAACTGGAAGCTAAGCTTTTTGCCCAGTGTATCTGGGAAGAGCTGGGATTAGAAGTGCATAAATGCAGATTTTTCCTTCTGTATTTTTGTAGGCTTATTTTTTATTTTCAGTGCAGTAGCCTGATATTTTAGTGACAAATACAGGCTTTTGACTCCTGTCATACAAGCACCTAAGAGCAAGTAAAGGAAAAGAAAAACCATTCTTGCACCAATTTATCCAATGCTGATTTTTGTCCCGTAGTCATACCAAGGAGCCGCAGCTCACCCTGAGAGCCCTCTGTGCTAAGAACTGGATATGTCAATGTGAAGAGATTTTCTTTTCCTCTCCTGGGACCCAGCATAGAGGTTGTTAAAAGAGCATTAAGGCAAGCACTGCAGTGGCCATCCAATTCAGGGCTGTTGTCCATCTCTAAGAAGTTCCTTAGACAGCTTAGGTAAATCAGAAGAAGGAAAAGCTTTTACTATGGCAGCTGCTCATTCATTCACCCTCTGTAAGACTTTGGGCATCCAAAGTTCCACTGACTGCTGTAGTCTTTGGGATCAGATGTGTAGGATCCCTAAGTGTGCACTCCTAAACGTTGCCACTTGGAGTAATTCATGGATAGCTTTGCAAGTGTTTGGATTTCTCAGCATTTTCAGCCTCGGTGTTTCTTATAGTTGCTTATGTAATGAAAACCCAGAACCATCTTGAGAAACTGAGCAGTGGACTTTGCCTGTAAATATTTAGGGTGTGTGTGTATATATGTATTTTATATATATATATATATATTTCCATGCTTTTTTTTGCCAGCCTGTGCTATCTAAACAACTTATTATATGCCTCAGCACTGTCCTGTTGCTGGTAAAGCAACATCTTCAATGACATCTGCTCAACAAAGCTACTGTTCCAGTTTGCTCTTTGTCAAGAGCTACATTTCATCTGGTACCAAGTCTGAAAGAGTGCAGAAGCCTGGATTTACACAGGTCCTGCAAAGGAACTTCCACAAACTACATTTTTAAGGTTGCCAAGTAGCTCTTTATAGAGTAAGCAGGAGAGGGGAAATGCATTAGATTGCAAGAAGCAATGGGCTACTTCAAAGCGGTTGCTGTGTTAATAGTTTGTAAGAAATGGCAATTTTAATTCTGTCTCTATTGGAGAAATACAAAGCAATTAATCTTGTGTAGTACATTGTGAAAAATAAGGGCTTATACAGGATCTCAGTGAGGCTGTTCATTCACTTAACCTTGAGCTGGGCAATAAATAATTATAAATGCAGCCACATCGCAAGGCAAAACTAATTTGGTGAAATAGAATTATTGTTTAATGCAGGGAATTACCAAATCTGAATTAGGTTTCCTGATGTTCTTTATTCCAGGAAAGAGTGAATTTGACTGTGATTTGTGTGTAGAATTCTCGAGCTGGGTTTTACAAAGCACCTTTTATACCCAAGCTATCGCCAAATGCTTTGTCTTGCAATGCAGGCATAGGCAAATGCTCTTGAGCTCTCTCAGCTAAACTGACACTGAGTCTGTCATGATAGGACTTGTTATATGGAGGGAGAAGGTAATGTTCAAGGTGCATGGGTGTATTAACACCTTTCAAACAACTTCCTGCTCTTCTCTCAGGGCACCTTCATCAGTGCTGCCTTCCACAAGGTTTTCGGGGGTACTGCAGCATTTGAAGACTGGAGGAGTGCACAGTTAGTTCAGTTTATTTGCTTATTCTACTTGGTCCTGATTAATATGTTACATGACTTTAGGGCAGTGTTCAGAACACATTAGGGAGCTCATTTGTGCTATAATATGGCCTGTTGTATAAATACAGAATGATATGATTTATTGGAGAAGCATGTGTGGGCACGTGACAATACAGTTTGCCTCAGAGAGCTGTTTCTAATTGACTAAAATGCTGTTTCCAAGCAGGCCGTAATTAATCAGCAAGAACTCTTGTCCTGAGTTTCCTACTGTAAATGAACAGACTCAGCACATCCATCAAGCAGAAACTGAGGAAATGAGATGGGGGGGAAAGGCTCAGTCTCCAGTGAGCAAAATGCTTGTATTTGTGTGAAGTGATCCCAGCAGGATGCTTTGATGAATGATGGTAATGGTGACTTTATAAAGAAATCCTCCATTTCTCATATCTCACAGGCTGGTGAAAGGCTACTGCATGGCTCAGGTGAGTCAAGAACAATGGCACAACAAATGGGCAGGTAAAGCAGTACCTTTCTCTGATAACCCCTTAGGTTATCTCACACATTTCCTCTCATCTTCTTTTCGTTAGGTTATGGCATGCAAGTACATTGGTAGTTACTGTAGTAGCTCTAATCCTGCTGAGCTCACTAAGCCAAAGGGTGGATGTCAAAAACTTGTGAATATCTGTTTTATAGCAGCATTCTTCAGTGTTTTCAAATCCTTTGGGTCTGGGGATGTTTAATCTGGAGGTGAAAAAAGTGATAACCCGGTTTTTATGATAGTAAATTTTTAGAGCCAGGTTGGATAGGGCTTTGAGCAACCTGGTCTAGTGCAAGGTGTCCCTGTACGTGGTAGGAGTGTTGGAACTGGATGAGCTTTAAGGTCCCTTCCAACACAAACCATTATATGATTCTATGATAATTTGAAAGTCTCAATAAGTTTTGATCATCAGAAATGTGATCTGGCTTGATTGTTGTATATATTGTGTTGGTGACATCTGTCGTGCTGGTGATGGAACGGGGTGGACATTGGTGCATCTGCTCTGCAGGTGGTTGATTTTAGGCTCTGCTTTAGTAGATTCAGGAATATTTCCTTCTATCTTCTTGTTCAGCAATCTTAGAAGGAGGTTTATTTTATAATACCTCATCTAAGGACTTTCAGTTAACCATTGTTCAGTGCAAGGTCCATAGAGTTTCCTGGTTAGAGAAGGCTTCTTGTAGGGAAGGCAGGGCTTCCTGGATATGGAAAAGAGGGGAATGTTTGGGTGTCCATTACAGAAATCAATCTTCAGAAAACCACTTGCTTAACTTGTAAGAGTTGACTTCTCTTCAAAGATCTTAAGAGCTAACTTGTTAGAGTGAAACCCACAAGTCCAACAGTTAGGAGGGGTCATGTGTATAATGTTGGGTTCTGCTGTAGATAAGCAAAAGCCATAATGTACGAATTGCTGTTCAGTTCCAGTACAGTGATTTATTTGCCTGTATCTGAGGCAAAAGCATGAGCAGAAGTGAGCAACACTGCTTCCTAAGGGACAACAGATTCTGTTCTGATTCTAATTGACCAGCAGTTGATTTCTTAACATCTTCAGTTCCTGCGCTTTGGCATGACCCCAAGACCAGAGAAGTATGTGTGGAGCTTTTTTGCCTGTTTACTTTTCAGTATGCTGTGTGTCAATCTGCTTCTGTCCAAAAATGAGCATCCTTTACATGACTGACCAGTACCCCACATTTGTGGCTTCTGAGTATGAGGAGAGCATACATAGGCAGTAGTTTCTTCCTCATACAATTAAACAAGGAGGAAAGAAAACCTGGGGCCACAATCACCGACTCTCCCCAGGGGAGGAGGTTAACCCTTGATAAGATGACTGCCATTTCGAGGTGTCCCAGCGAAAGCAGAGGCAGATTTCAGCAAGGCTTGATCTTTTAAACTTCATTTTGCCTGCTCAGTGTACTTCTCCTGGGGTTTTTCATGCTTCAGTCTCTAGACCTGTGTAGGGGCCAAGGTAGAGTCCTTATAAGCTGTCAGGCTCGAAACCATTTTGAAGTCCTCCTGTGGTTCACATCATAGGAAATACGAAGATTAGAAATCCTGCTGAGGGGGGCACTTGAGCAATCTGGAGGGCAAACTCTGTTGCAGCATATATGATTATTAGGTAATTGAATATCGCATCTCATTCACATATACCCAAGTTAGTGGAAATAAGGTGGTAAGGGTGACTTTTGCTTGTCTCTGCACAGATGTCCATGTGTGGTTTGTTCCAGGTTTATTTATCAGGCTTTTCTTAGAAGTGATGCATCCCTAGCTTTAGGAATAACTGCAGCTCCTTGCTGAAGGGTCCTTCAGTAGTGAAACTGCTTGATCACAGTGGGGAAGAGTGGGGGTAGCATGGAAGGAGTCTTAAGGAGTCTGAGATTTCTCTTTACATCAATCCTTAACCTTCTGCTAGTGTAAAATGACCTTTGGGACAGGTGCATCTACACAGGCTTTCCTGCACCATCAGATTCCTTATTTGTGTGCAGGGCCTGGGAGAGAATGGTGCTGCATGACACAAGTGTATATGTAGGATTCCCCATCCTGGCTACTTCAGCCTTTGGTCTGGAAAGCTGATTATTGTCTACCAAGTTAGAATTGTATTTGTATTTTGGCAGTACTTTAAAGCCTTCACAAAGAGATACCGGTTGTCCTTGCTTGAGAAATAATATTGATCCCCAAAAGGTGGAGAAGCTTTTGTCTTCTTGTTACAAAAGATTCTTATATTGACAGAACAGAAACTGAAATATTGAACGTATTGGAGGGAATTTTCCTTTCATTTGAAGGGCAGCACTCCAAAAGATGCTTTACAATTCCTATGCTGTCAAAGCAGGTGGTAAAATACTTCACTTTTATACCTTTTATATACTCTCTTATGGCAGCTTTCCAGAACCAGTGACTTAGGCCTGGGGAATCCTGCTGCAGTTTTCATCAGAGCCCTAAGAAACCTGGCATGTATGGAGTATTTCCAGTTTCCATGTTAACACGTTTGTGTTGCATCATTGCTAGACCCATGGCTCAGTATTATTGAACACCTAATGAAAAGAGAGGGAGGTGGGGGGAACTATGTGCCTTAGCAAGTTTCTGAGCAGTATGGAGAAAATGGGGAAAGGAAGACAGCAAGGAGCAAATGGCAAGAGCACAGACCACCTCTTCTCCTTTCCTTTGCATGATGCTCTCTGGTTAGTGTTTTTATTGCTAGAAGAGTGGTGAAATGAAGTCCATCATGCTCACTGCAACATAGAAATGGGTGTTTGGGAAGCAGTGAGATTTAGAACCTATTAAAGAGTTACATTTTCAAAGGAACAGGGGGTAAAGGGAATTTTTTCTGGGTTAGAGGGTGTGGGAGGAGTAGAAAATATCAACTTGTGGTCACTTTTACTGCCCCATCACTGGAATGCTCTGAGGGTTAATTCATTGCTTCAGGACAACAGGCACCGGCAGGTGATGGGACAGGGAAGGGTGCTCTTGTTTCTTCTGTCTTTGAATTAAGTCAGGGGCTGTGGAAATGACTATTTGCTGCTATGGGGGGAGAATCCCTCCCCTGCTCAGAGATAGTTTAGCCAGTTTAGATGTATTTCTTGCTGTTGGTACAGTAGAATTGAAGAATGCTGCAAATACGTTCCTTTATATAAGTGACAAATGTAAATCTGATGAGTATAGACAAGAAAAACAAAGGGGAGGAGTGACTTCCTTGTTACAGCTTTTGATATTCAGCTTGTTGTTACTGAAGAAACAAAAAATGCTTCCATTCTTTTCCATTACTTCCAGAAATCTATTTCTGCCTTGTCTATTAAGTGCTGTAAAAAAATCGTAATTACAGTGTACTAAACTAATCCTTTTACACTGCATTAAGCTTAAAATAATGATGAATCCATATTTCCATTAGGTAGCAATGAAAAAACTATTAAGAATAACACTTAACATAGAATCAGTTCAATTCCTGCAAATGTTTCTTGAAGAAGAATGGTGCTGAAGAGCCATAAATAAGTGGAAGCAATAACATGCACTGTGCTCTTGTATTTGCACTACCCACAATTTCAAGCCAAGAAAAAAAGGTTCTTTCATCTAATCATTAGATTAGAGCTGCAAAAATAGATGAAGGGGCAGGTTCAAAACCATGCTGAGCTCTTTGCTTTAGGGAAATTAGGAAAATAACTAGTAAGTATTGCTTTTTTTGCAACTTCTCCACTTGTGGAGAAAGTGTTCAGCTAGTTTACTCTTAAAATATTAACCTGTATATAGGTGTTTTGTACCATTACAGTCACGGTGTCACTGGGGCATTTTCCATAAGGAGACTGTAACTACAGAAACACAATTCTCAGGTATTTACTGGCATAAACTCAAGAAGCTGTGGCAACTTATCTGAAAAGTTACACAAACTCATTCTATAATAGTGTGCAGTATTTCTGAGGTCCTTATGTGATATGGTAATGGGTATCATAGAACTAGATACTCATTGTCACTTCTCAAGGGAGTATTTGGATGAAATAGAAGTTAAAAATGCCCACCAGAAGCAAACTGTTTGTTAAATGTTCTTTACCGTTTGGAGATGAGGCAGTTACAGTCTAATTGCTGATAAACTCCTTCCAATCCACAGCAAGATGTAACTGCTTTGGCTGTGTCGTGGTTTAAGCCCAGTTGGCAACTCAGCCACGCAGCCCTTGCTCACTCCCCCCTCTTCCTCCCCCCACTACCAGAGGGATGGGGAAGAGAAGGGAAAGAATGTAACTCCCACGGGTTGAGATAAGAACAGTCCAGTAACTAAGGTATAACACAAACCACTGTTGCTACCACCAATAATAGTAATGATAAGGGAAATAACAAGGGAAGAGAATACAACCGCTTGCCACCTGCCAACAGATACTCAGCCCAACCAAACAGTGACCTAGCCCTTCCAGGTAACCTTTTGGGTCTTTGAAGTACCCCCTCCTGAGGGTAGTCTATGCCAAGTGTACTGGATGCCCCTCCAAGTAAAAGAGAGCTGTGGCCTGCACTCTGCTGCCAAAGGAGAGGCTCGGTCGGGCTGGGTATCGGTCGGCGGGCGGTGAGCGGTTGTATTCTCTTCCTTTGTTATTTCCCTTATCATTATTATTATTGGTGGTAGCAGCAGTGGTTTGTGTTATACCTTAGTTACTGGACTGTTCTTATCTCAACCCGTGGGAGTTACATTCTTTCCCTTCTCCTCTCCATCCCTCCAGGAGTGGGAGGGAGAACGGGTGGGAGTGAGCAAGCGGCTGCGTGGTTCTGGGTTGCCGGCTGGGCTTAAACCACGACACCAGGTCATTCGTTTCTCTTGTTGCTCTTAATTTAGGAGCTGTAAAGTCCCAAAGACGTACTTCCTTGTGTGTGAGAATGGGAGGACTGTAACTGGGGGCAGATAGTATTTGTTAAACTACCCCTGGTAACACAAGGAGAAAAGTCTGCAATGTGGCTTTCCATGGCACTGTCCAGGACGTGTTCTCTTCAAAGGACACCTTCTGAAGTCCAGGTTGATTCTGAAGTCAATCTTGGTCTCTGCTGATACATTAAAGAGTAGAATTTAGCCCAAAGTGTCTTAAAATAATTTTTCTTCTACTTTTTTATAGTGGTGAAATCTTGCTGTAAGAGGAGACTTGGGCATCATGCTTTTTATGTCCTCTTTTTCCAGCGCTACTCTGAGCCATGGGAAAAGCCTGACTCTTACCATGGGTTTGAACTGGTGTGACCAGTGAACAAGTGTGCCCAGGAATGTGCTTCCTGCACAGCACTGGTGATGCAGGTGCCAGGATGGCTGTGGTGACCACAATATGGCCAAGTCTCCATCCCATTCTGGGTATTAGCACAATGCAGCAGCACTTGGGTCACTTTACTGGTCCTGTTAAAGTGGTGCAGCAGGTAGGTTCAGGCAAGGTCTACAGTAGGTTGATAGCCTGTAGGTCCACAGCCTGTGGTTTGCTTCGTGCCTTACAAGCTGGAAGCAAAAGGCAGTTATTTTCCAGCTTCCACCTTAAAGGTAGTGTCTGAACTGTGACCCTCTGTGTCAAACTTTGCTCCAGAGCCAATTTGTAATCGCGTTGTGTGTCAGCATTAGCTGGGAAGTCCCAGCCACTCTCACCATTGTCATGTTATCTTCCAAAAAGCCAACAGAAACACTGCTTTGATGTGTTTCTTTAGGTGCTCGGGTGCAGTTGCATGAGGTATTATCACAAAAACCACATTATCACAGCAATTCAGGGCCTTTGGGCATCTGATGTTGCCAGTTGCCTTCAGTCCTTGCTGGTATGTAATTTATCACCGGCATGGCCTACCGTGCTAAAACGTGCCCTTTGTGGGCAGAGGCAAAGCTAATATACTTTTCAAAGTGCATTTGAATTGCTCCAATAAATCATAGCTGTCACTGCAAGCAGTTTTATCACTTGCTGGAGCAATATGTTATCTTCATGCTTTATAGTCTTGATACTGTTTGGGACTTTTATACGTGTCGATTGGAACGCATCATAATTTAGTTTGTCAAACAAATTTGAGCAGCCCTGATTTTGTTTTAATGGAAACTTTGCCTTGCTCTGTGTAGAAGAGAGCATTTTAATGGGATGTGGTTTATAGCTGTGATTATTATTTCTGAAAACTCTCGCAGTTTGTTTTCGATTTGTTAATTTTCACTCTTTTAATCAGTTCATGAGGCTGGGGTAGGGGGGTTTTGTAGGTCATTTCCTCTCCCACTCTTCTCTGCAGCAGGAAGAGCAGCTACATAGTGATAGTAGGCTCTGTCCTCAGAGTCTCTGCAGTGAGTAGGACAGCAGGGGGATGCAGGAGCATCCCTGCCTCATAAGAGTTTATTTGCTGTTCTGTGCAGTATGCCCACCAAGCTAATCTTTGTGTGGATTTAAGGTAAGGAACCTTCTCAGATCCTGAAAGCACTTACAGATGGGCCTTCTTACCTGGGACCTGCAGGATTAGCATAGCAGGGAAGTCACAAGTAGTTAATTGTGCATAAGGTCTGATTAATTCCTTCGTGTGGGAGTCCTTCCCCCTGAATTATAGCAAACAGCCAGGAGCATGCGTGATATGAGGACTTGGAGCTGGGATGTGGTGACCTGGGGAGAGGGAAAGTTGTGTCCTACCACAGCTAAGCCCACTTTCCTGGGCATGGACAAACTGTGCTGTCCCTGTCCTAGGTGTGTTGGGTGGGATTGCTCCCATACACCAGTGCAGCCTACACCCATGCATGTTCCTGTTAACATCACTGTAAGCTCTGGGCAGACACAAGCTCATCCATCCTCTTTTTCTTCTGCAACAGTGGTAGATCTGTCTATGAGCATGTCCTACAGCTGCTTCAGGACCTCGCTGTTACTCCTTGCAACGAGAGCCTCTCCTCAGCTCTCCTTTCTCAGGGATGCTCCAACAGTAAATGTGCTGTTTCCAGGACAGCCAGTAAAATGTCTCCTTTTTATGGCCATGCCTAAAACACCAGTGAATATTTATGAACCAATTTGCCATGGCTTCTTCTATGATGGGGAAGAAAAAAGAGCTTTTCTTTTAATTGATGCAGTAGCTCATTCCAGAATATGAGAAGACAGTCTATAAAGTAGTCAGGCTTTATAATTAGAAAATTATTTATTTGCAGCAGATACATTTGCTGGGTTTTAGCTTGAAGAAGTAATGCTAATTGTTGGAAGTTGAACAGTGGCTCTACCATAATGTATAGGTGCAGACTGAGTTCCTGGTCATGAGGAGCAGTCTAAAGAGCTGACTTATATTTGACCTTTCTCAGTTACACTGTGCCCAAGGTTTGCACTTGGAACGAGCAGTATCTGCTAAAGAGCTCTCTGCAGATGTGCCTGCGGATCCTGTGATTTTCTCTTTTCAGTGATTTTAGCAACACAGGCATTTTGAGCAGCTTGGCTCCTCACTTCAGAGACGCGTGTTGGAAATTGTGCATGGAGAGACATTTTTGGCAGCTGCTTTGCAGTTTGACTTTGAGCAGCCCCAGGAGTATGTGAAATCAGCTACCCCAGCCAGACCACGTAAGCAAGGAGCAGGTATTCTAGCCTAAGGTCGACTTGGATGATGGTGCTGTGTGAAGTTCAGTGATTGCACGTGTAGGAATGCATACTCCTGCCCACATGCATACATCATTTAATGGGATTAGAGGAACCGAATGTGAAGAATGCTTGTGAAAAACCACTAAGAAACCTGCTCCTTTCACAGATGACATCCCTCCCACATCTGCTGAGCCTGGGGAGCTGGCAGTTGCCTTTAGTGAGCATTGCAGAGCCTTTTTAAAATGCCCATTTGTATTGTTGGCTGGCGAGACCTGTCGTTAAGACTTGCTCTCCAGCAAATGGCTCTTACTATGCTCTCCCTCTTCCTCACCTTCCTGCCAGCATTGGCAGACTTTGGGCTCTGGGAATTCAGCCCTACCCTTGCAGGTGCTTTTTTGGATCAAATTCAGGTTCTTCATCCAACAGAAAATTCCACAAAGCTCTGTATGTAACTCTTAGCAAATTCAGCACTCAAAGATGTCTTCATATGATGCATTGGAGATCAGTTGTTTTTCCATTGCCTTTATGTAGGAGGTGCATAGCACTTCTCAGCAGTTCTGGGTTTCAGAATGTCTCACAAAGAGTCACCCCTTAAAACCTTATTTTACAGATGGGAAAACTAATATGCAGGAAGAGGTGATGCGCTCAGTCTACACTGTCCCAAGCAAGCAAAAAGCCATCAAAATTTATGATGTATGGGAGGAAAAAGTTCTGCTGCTGCCTCTCAAATCTACCTTGGCCATGCACCCGGGTTGATCTTCAGTATTTATGCTGAGTTTAAAACTCCAGATGTTTATGGTCTTTATTGTGCATTTTCCATAGCTCTGAATGCTTAGCTGGCATCCATCACGAGTTCAGACTTTGCAGACAGCTTTGGCCATGAAGACTGTAAGCACAGCTTGGCTAGGGTTGCAAACTATTAAAAGTGTGTTGTGTGACAGTGAATGCTGAGTGGCAGCTTTGCACCAGTGATTCCTGATAGCAAGCATCACCCTGGAGAGACCCACAGCATACAGAGCACAAGCATTCAGGAGACTTCCCTACTGTTACATTTGTGCCATGCTTCAGATTTTTGCTCATGAAGTGAATTTTGTGTCATTTACAGCTGCAGAGACTTTGAGCACAGGTAAGGGGATCAGGACTGATCCTATGGGGTTTGCAGAACAAGTCTGCATAAAACGCTTTTGCTTGGCAGATCAGCCTTCTCAGCCTAGTGCACTGGTTGGGTTAACCAAAACACCCTTGCAGCGATAACACTGGGCTAGCTATAGTGGGAGTTTTCCAGCTAATGTGCTCTACAGTGGCAACTGGGGATGAGCAAGGCAGAGAGGAGCTTTTTCATGTAGCTGAGTTAAACCGTGTTCTGGCTGAATATCTGACATCCACTGACTGTGACTCTGCTTCCAGGCTTGCTCATATGCGGATAAAGACTGCCACTAGTGCAAGTGAGGCAGGGACTGGTGAGGTGACCGTGTCCCAGGCACTGCTGCCAGCCTGTTGGCCAACTCAGCAGAGACTTGGGGATTGACATAGAAAGCGAGCAGGCTCTTGGGAAGCCACCTCAATCCTCCCTTTTCTCTCTTGGGGTGAAGATGTCCCGGCACAGCTCTGCAGAAAAGCATGGTGCTTGCTGCTGACAGTGTGGTATCTGTTCATTTCTTCTGTGATGTCTCCAGGTGTTAACCCTCATACTTTCAAAAGTGCCACTTAAACCCTTCTTAGAAAAGGCAAAGCTGAAAGTCTCCATCCTCAGGGCATTCCCTTTGTTAATGAGATGTTTGCATTATTCTGCCCACCCAACGCAGGGGTTGAACATCCATCTGTCTGGGACGTGGAGATAGGCTTGCTCTGCACATTGAGCTGCCTGATTCATAAAAAGACCTTATAAAACTGTATCAACAAGTTATTTTGCAGATTCCTTGGCCAATTACAGCAAAACCTCCTAAAATTCCTGTGCAATGAGACTTCTCCCCCTGCCCCCTCCAAAGGGAAACTGAAAGATGGGACAAAAGCTTTACATTACCTATGGACAATTAAACTGCTTCATTGCATTTAAAATATTGTTTTAAAGTGGGAATTAAACTTATTGAGGTTTTAGGAATGGTTTCTATTCTATTTGAGATGTCAAAAGGGAATGTTTGTACTTTTTCAGACATTTTTGGTTTTTGCTCACTTATTCCCTCCTTTCTAAGAGAAAGGATTTGGGCACAGGTGAAGCAAACCAGGTATTGGGGTGACTACAACTGTAGGTTTTGCTATGCACCTCCTTCCAAGAAAAAGCTTTAGCTGGAAGGTACAGCCCAGGTTTGGTGCAGTGATTGGGGGTGTTGCTTTTGTGCCTACGGCACAATTGCAATTGGTGTTCACCTTTCTGCAGTGATACAGAATGGGGTAGGTGCAGCCAGCAGAGACACAAAGCACATGTCTGTACCTGATGCTGGTTTTGCCTTGTGCTTCTAGGGGTAATGGGTATGGAAGGTCTTGATGATAATGATTGCTTTAATAGCAGAAAAGGCCTAACCCACTTTCTTTAACAGCTCTTTTTAATTAAGCAAGACAAGAGAAGTAAACTAGGGCCTGCCAGTAAAAGAGAAGGCTTTTAAATTGCAAGGTAAACACAACTGGGAGTGCTCTGTGCCTGTGCCACAGAAGTGGTCACACTCAGCCCTGGTTGCCATTTGTCTTATTATTTGGCAGTTCCTCTTGGTGCACAGCCAGTGCTTAGTGTAATGGCACTTTCATAGATGTGTGAATGTCGGTTCAGTCCCATCTTACCCCACTTTCCAGCTTGTGAATTAAGGAGTAACTGTGCAAAAGAAGAGTTGAGAAGAGCAGAACTGAATTTTGTTGGAATGGGGCCTCTCTTTCCTTAGGTGTGTTGCTACCTGTCTGGTCAAGTTTGTCAGAAGCCTTTTAAAGGATGCTAAGAATGCACTATGAATAAATGTTCTGGTATCTCTCCTACTGGAGATATCCTTTAAGGGGCTGAGTTCCCTGGCCTCAGCCCAGAAGTGTATTCAAGTCTGCAAATCATTGCTCTTGAATCAAGAAATTGCTTATTGGTTATCAGATGGTATATTGGTTATCGTATGCTTTAAAGTTAAGCAAATGCTTAAGGGCTCTGCTGTATAGGGGCCAGTGTAATCGCTGCGTTGCAGGCGAGTGCTCCTAATATGGTACAAAGCCAGTTAAAGCTGATTGCTAACCCCAATAGTCTTTGGATTACGTTCTGCATGGGCACACTTGGAAAAGATGAGATTTTTGCAAGTTGGACCCATATGGGCAGACATATGCTCCATCAAAGTCCTGTTGGCTTCAGTATCATCCTGCGTCTGTTCGCCTCTAGCTGGGGGATGTAGCCCATAACTTGCTGTGCCCTTATGTTATAGGTAAATAAATACAAGTCCTTTTGCTCAGCATTGTGGTACGTTAACCTATAGGTGTACACAGAAGCCATGCCTTTCTTGCAGGTGGTATTTCCAGTTGGTGATGTATTTGTGAAGACTCTTCTTGGGGCTGAGCCACAAAACAAAGCCTAGGTTGCGAGTGTGAAAAGCAGAAACTGTTAGTGGAAATTGATGGTGCTACTAAACAAATAGTTCTTTACCCTATTCTGCCTGCAGTAAAGTGCAACACAGCACTGTGAACCGTGCATCACTGCAGCCTTCCTCCAGGGCATTGGATATGGGCAGGAGCCTGTACCTGAAGCTGTGTGGAAGCAAACAGCGTGGCAGAAGCAGTGAGAGCACATGGACCATCCATCATCCCTGTGGCTGTGCTATGGAGCAGCAGCCTGCTCAGCACAGGGCTCTAAGCATTAGTGCTCTCTGAAGATCTCTCAATACACAGAGATTCTGGTGTATCTTCCAGAGATGCTTTGTGCTGTTTTTCTCTGGGCAATTTATTTCTCCTGGGTGCTTTTTCCTCCATCTCCAGCTCTCTCATCTGTTCAGGAACCATCTTTAGTGCAGGGACTGCAGCTATTCCTTGAAGTTTGCACAGTAGCTGGCATGGTGGAGGTTCACAGTGGATTCCTGCCTGTAGATATTCCAGCAATACCAAGAGCTTGGTTACAGATTAATACATGGGGGACAACAGTTTGTTTGCTCAGACCTGCTGTTATTTACCTGTGGGCAATCCAGCAAATCAGACTAGTGTGATGTAGAGATGAACCTGCTGGGATTCAGGGAATCTGTGGGATCACAGCTTGCGTGGAAAATCTGATCCTGCTGGTTTTGACTTTGTTCTTTTGATTTTCCTTGGGTGGCTTGTCCCATGGCACACCTTTTGTGTGGATTCGTTGGCAAACGCAGTGGATATTGCAGATAATTGTTATGATATGACCAGGATTTGTTGTATGTAACTGCAAACACAGACACAGGTACATGTAAGGAGTATTATATAGGGTACTGCTCATCTAATGAGCTACACTGACTTGACCATATGTCCTTCCAGTCTGCCCTGTGCATGAAGGCTTCGTCCACCTCCTGCTTTGCTTTGCATTCAGCACAGAGCAGTGGTGCACAGTCAGTTCATGTAGCCCAGTTGATGAGCAGTAACTTGGGCATTTATTGTTGTCTTCCTAGAGCTTGAGCCCTGTCACTCATATCTGCAGGTATGTTTGGCTGGAAACGAGAGCTGTGTCCCACTGATGAAGTGGGTGGTTAGTTAGAGCTCAGCAATCACAATGAAAGGGCTGCTATGGAACTTTCTGAGCTCTACATTATATGTGGTACTCATTTCCACTGACTCAGGTACAGGTGTATGTATGTATCTGCATGCCAAGAGTTGTATTAGTGCCATTTTGGCTTAAATCAGGGTTTGAATTAATACCAAGTGTAAATTTGTCCCAGCTCCAGTTATTCATATTCCTGCCCTGAATTACAGGGAGTTACCATTTCACATGAAAAATCTCCCATGTGAAAATGAAGAACTTTTTAAAACAAAGGTTACGTTTTGCAGTTCTGCAGAATAGAGTTTTATGGGCAGAGGGATGAGAAAAGAGTCATTTGCTTGTGCAGCCTTTAGCCAAAGGTATTGGTTTGGGTTTGGTTGGTTTTTCCAGAAAGGATAGTAATAAAATAGTTATTCGTATGCTTCATTTCATCCCAGATCACTGTAAATCTTAGCTTTAAAGAAAATCCAGGTTTTCTGCGACAATGTGTGGGTACTTTGTCTCTGAATTCAGCAGAATTAGTGAACTTAATGCTATGTAGTCATTCTAAATGAAAACTCGAATGTTTTGCTGGCAAGGGCATCCCTCTAGAGGCCACTTTTCAATCCGAGGCAAGACCTACAGCACATCACATGCCAAAGCAATCTTCCTATCAACACTAACACCAATAACAAGTTTTTACATTGGTGGTTTAGTTGTATATTAGCTACTCAAAAATCGCATCAAGAGGAACTGCAGGAGCAGGCTACGGCAGTGGAACAGTCTATGTCCATGGTAAGGACTACAGGAAGAGTTGCATCTGTTTTGGTCTTTAAGCAGTAAAGCTCTATTAAGAAGAACCCACATATTCTCCAGGGTGATCTGTTTGTCTGCCCATGGGTGACTCTCGTTAACATCAGCAGGGTTGGTGGGCAGGGGCTGAATGCACTTGGGTCTTCCCTAGTGCTGTTCAGGACCTCCATGATGCCATGAGACCTGCGTCACAGCTTGCAGTGCATGCCTTCAGTGCTTAGCTCTGTGGGGATGAAGCAGCTTCACCCCTCTCAGGACCATGGTTTCCAGGTCCTGTAGTACCCTCCCTGCAGGCACCTCAGCTGGCTTTGGGCATGCAGTACTCCAACGTAAACCCTTGCTCCACTTGCTGGCCAAAGGGAAACACTTCCCAAAGCCCATCTCCCCATAGCTGCCCAGCCTGTTCACATCACTCCATGGGTTAACTTAGTTCAAAGACTTAAATACTTCCCTCCTGTCTCTGTATCACCTGTGTCGTTTGCTGGCTGAGGGAGCCAATATTGCTCTCCAATAAAACGCAGAAGCCTCAGATTACCAAACAGCTGCACATGCTTTGGGTTAATGCATTTAAGTCAGGCTCCAGGGGTCTGGGTAAGTGCCAAGATCCTGGATCAGCTGCTTTACCAGAATTACGCTGCTGTAATGGAGCCTGCGTTATTGTGTTGCAATTATTTTGGCTTGCAGCTGGCTGTTCCCTCGATATTTTTATCGAAGTGAGATAAAAGGATTTTGCCTTAAAAATAGAATTTTCTTTTCTGAATCTTCCAGAAGCTGTGAGTTCCAAACCGTGCCCGAAAGAGGTGCCCCTCTTCAGCTCAGATTTATCTCCAAGGAGAAGAGCTAATAATTTGTGTCATAATTTCTGAAGAACAGGAACACAGTGCTCAACGGTCTCAAAGCAAAAAGTGCATTGAAAAGGGGATGAAATAAGTGATTAAAGTGGCCTATAATGATACGGTTTTATGTTGTCAGCAAGAGCAGGTTTATTTTCAGCATCAAGCCACTTACTAGAAGCATGTTGTTCTTAAAGCCGTCCCTGTAATTTGGAAATCCTTAGTGCAGAGAAGTAAAAGAATAGATCTAGATTTTAAACCAAAGGAAAACATTCCCCAACCTTGAATCTCTTTTATCCGTATCCATTCAAGCTCTTTTTGCTGCCTATTTATATACATTTCTTGTCAAATAACAGCTCTCTCAAGTTCTCCAGTTGATAGAGAAAAGTAAACTGAATGCACTCGTTTATCTTTTGAACTGCTCAACTGTGCCCTTCTTCATGTTCTTGTTAATAATGCCAGGTCCCCCAGGAGCACTCTCACGCAGTTTTACCACATAAGCTTTTTGTTTGACCTTACCTGCTGTTCCCCCGGAACATGGGGATTGGGGGGGGGAGCCAAAATGCCAGCCTGCCTTAATTAAAACTGTAGTCTCTGAAGGTGTTACAGTATGCGATTTCATTAGGTGTATAATGAAAGTATTTAGTCATGCTGCTTGTTTGTCTGAGCCTTTTTACTTGGTAGCGAGGTCAGCGAGTTTTAAAACAACTCTTTTCAGTTGTGGAAAAGTAACTGAGGGGTGGGTATGCATCTTTATGCAGTTCCTAAGGCCATTGTATCCTCGATTTTGTATGTTTGCCCTAAAGGTAGCTGCTTTCATCATTTCTCATTAGCAGAATCTAAACCACCGTAACAAGAGGCTTTCCACCACCCAGATAAGGCCATTTGGTGACTATTCTTGAGGAGATATCTGTTCACAAAGCACCCTCTCTTAGCTTTTGTAAAGATGTACCTTATTCTGGTTTATATAGGGCAGGCAGAGTTAAAATGACAGCTTTGTGATCCTGCACATCTTTTGAACTGGGAGGGTTTGCATTACCCAGGGAATTGTGTTATTCCCCTCCTTTTCTTCCCGTTTTGTTAGCAGTAGGAAAGTGCCCCCAGTTGGCAATGCTGTCTCAAGTAGCACATGAAACCATCCATGCTTCCGATGCTCTGTGCTTTGGGTTTCTGCCAGCCTGTGGGGTTGCAGAACAAGTAAAAGCAGGATTTCCTATGGCTTTTTGAGGGAGAATGAATGAAGAAGACAAAGAGGGGCAAAGAGAAGACAGATCCTGCTCCAGCAGAACTAGCCAGATGGGGGATTTCAGAGCCATTACCTACCACAAAATCGATTGTGTATCAGAGCGTTTCCATCAGCAGTTTTTACTGAATCCAACAACTGGGTTGCTCTGAAATAACACAAAATTGCAGCAAATTTCCAAATCTGGTTTCTTCTTCTGGAGCTGGATGAAGATATTTTTGCACTATTGCTTTTGTGGGATTTATAGCTTTGTAAACCAAGGAGAGAGAGAGGGGAGGGGAAGACAGACAAGCTGTCTTGTAGCCAGTACTTTTCTTCTTGTGAGCACAGATCTTACTGGCTCATCTCTGATGTGTATAAATCATGCTGAGTTCCTAATGCAGCTGAATATGGCTCTTGCTCCTTGGGTCTGCCAACAGATGTGGCTGTCGATCTGTTACCAGGTTTGGGAAGCACGAATGTGCTCTTAGCAAAGCTACAGCAAATTTAGGGGACCAGAGGGCTCAATTTTGGCAACAATTACGTGGTGAGGCTCTGAGTTCAAAATCCTGCAGTTTTATAACCCCAGCTCTGCAGAAGATGGTTCGAGGCACTGTCACTGTAATCAGTGTAGGAATATATGACTGTGTTGTTGGGAATGTAACTGGAGCGCCATCAGCAAAACTGTTTTGATCTCACCCAACTTGAAAGATCAATGTTGTTAGTTTTAAATACTGAAAACAAAACTGGTGTTAATGCCCTATGCTTTCCCCT
This sequence comes from Neopsephotus bourkii, assembly GCF_033783945.1. Classification (NCBI taxonomy): domain Eukaryota; kingdom Metazoa; phylum Chordata; class Aves; order Psittaciformes; family Psittacidae; genus Neopsephotus; species Neopsephotus bourkii. The sequence continues at coordinate 574,142 of NW_026901790.1, read as the reverse complement.
GGAGCTGTACTGCTGGGGTGGGACATTCTTTGGCCTGAAATGAAAGAAGTCAGGCTAAATCAGTTATGGGAAAAGGCTTCCTTTGGTTTGGAGGGTCTGAGCCTATGGAGTGCCGTGGGGAAAGAAAGGAGGCTGCGTGCTGCCACCTCATACCTCCAACTTAGTTGTTGCTTTTTAAGTCTTATTTCAGGCATGGGTATTCTCAGGTTTTCTTTTGTGTGTATGTGAAAAATAATTGCATGTTTTGAGGGGAAAGGGATGGATTTTTAGCATTAAGCTATTGCGTATTTGTCATTCTAGCTCACGTGGCGTCCAGTTCACACCCCTAAATTCTAAGTGATGTCTTCAAATGGAGCACAAAGCCTGTCTCACCAGGTCAAGACGTTTTTATGTGTGTTGCAGTGAGGAAGCAGACACAGTAGGAGTGGATTGATCGACTGCAGCAGATTGGGTTTGCAGCCTGCCTTGGATGTGAGATCCAAGCTTAAACTACAGAATTGTTGACAAAGTGGTTTGGATTCCAGCTGTACAAGGTGCGGTTTAAATCTTCAGACTCACATAGGAAATAACACACCAGTAGGGATACATTAATTAGCACATCTTCTGTGGGAGCCCTCCAGGCTGCAGACACTGTGGGGTGAGGCTACAATCAAAATCAGCTTCAATTTATAGCTTAATTTTATGCTTTCTGGGAGACTCTTAGTCCATCATTTGCAGTGAAACTGCCTGGGTAATGACCCAAGCACACAATGAACCCCCCATTTCCTCAGCAGCCACCCAAATCCAGGGCGGAACACTGAATCCTGAGCCCAGTGCACTGGAGCGTTGCTTCTCTAGAGCGAGCAGTGTATTTTGTAGCTGGTAATTCTGATGCTCATGTAGAAGGGGAGACGTCTGTTTGTAATACAGTACTTGAGTAGCTCACTTGAGGTAAGGAACATTGCAGGAGGGACCCCTTGGAATGCTTTGCTTTGGCTGCTGGAAACCCGTTGCCTCAAATTCCTGCTGGGAAGGGATTGCTGTGTGCACCTTCCACAGCTTGGCCAACTGTCCTAAATGCAAATTCCCTAGCGTGGCTTCCCTTCCTCATCTTTTACAGGTGACATTTAGGGTCTGTTTGAGAATCAAAAGGTTCTTTGTGGTGCTAAGAGGCATGGTTTAGTGGTGGACTTGATTTGATTGGACGGTTGGATTTGATGATCTTACGGGTCTTTTCCAACCTAAACAGTTCTATGACTCTATTTTATGATTCTAAGATACAGTGTTTGATCTTGCTGAACTGCTTGCTTTCTATGACTCTATTTTATGATTCTAAGATACAGTGTTTGATCTTGCTGAACTACTTGCTTTGTTGTCTCCTTCCTAGTAAGGCCTCCTTGACCTAGGAAGTGAAGTTTTGCAAGTACTTTAGGATGGACCAGCTCAGAGCTTTCAGCAAATGGCTTGCCAAAAACTTTACCATACTTACTGATGTATGTATGACTGATTTATAGTTTTACAACAGTATTGTTTCTTCTCTGGTTAGTAACTAGCATGGGGGTTGCAAGTTTCTGTGATTATAGAGTAAAAGCTGCATCCAGACACTCTAATACTTTACCCATAGCTTGTTTCAAAAAGTAAAGAAGACGATAGCTTAGCAAAAGGGAATAGATAGTAATCACATTCTTCAGCCTACTGAGCACTGCTCCAGGGCAGAGGAAACTAAAATAGGACGGAATTTGCCCTTGGAATCTGCACAGATATTCCACAGACAGAGATGAACTGTCTGCTTGTGCAGTGAATTGGGTGTCATTGTCAGTATATCACCAAAGGGAAGAGAGACTGGGAAGAAGATCCTGTCCCGCATGCAAAAGATTAGTCCTTTTCCTTGGACGATGATAAGAAGAGTGTTAAGAGCTAACTGGCTAACATTTTCATGGTATTTCAAGCCTGGAACATCCAGTTTAATGCTCTGAATAACACTGGACACAGCTCTCTAATTATATCTTTATCCCCAGAACTTCTATTAAATAGATTAATATCTTCTCGCAAGCTGTCCATCCTCATTTTAGAGGTTTGGGTGATAGCAAATATGTTTCCTCTCTGGATAAATTGCCCCCTTGTTAATTATAGGGTCTGTTGAAACTTTGTGTTTTATTTCTAATCTGAAGAGCTCTAGTTTTAACTTCCAACCATTTAATTGTATTACAGCATTTTCTGTTCTGTTCAAGAGGTATCTACTTGCAGATTCCTCTTCATCTTTTGAATACATTGAGCAGAATGAGCACATTAGGTCTCCCAGGAAGAGGTGTGCTTTTGGACCTCAGATCATTTGTTTAGCTCTCAGCCCTTAGCAGTTTTGGGGAGCCTTCTGCAGGTGCAAACCCTTGCAGCAAGCACAGCACTGGATGCAGACTCTACTGTTCCACTGGTTTCAGCACATCACAGCGTGCTCCCTTGCATCTGCACCAAGAAGTGGTGCTTGCTCCCCTTGGCTTTCCCATAGGAGCTCAGATTCAGTCTCTTCCTGGTGCTCCTGATAGCAGTCACAGAAGAGGCTGAGCTGGTCTGTACTGGGGCACCAGGAAGTCACTGCAGTAGTGGCAGAGTGGGCAGGAGCATGACCAGGTCTATGTAGCATCGCATTCAGCTAGCCGTGCTGAGGTTTCCCTTTAGAGTTTCTACTGGGCTTTGCTTGCCTAAGCCACTGCAGTGTGTGGCCAAGGTACCTGCATTTGAGGTTTGCTGGTGGCAATGGCTTGGCTGCTCCCAGCACTGCAGTGAATGAAGTGGGAAGGAGGCAGATGAGCTGTCAGATCACATCAAAACCACTGTGAATTTATGCATTTACATTGCATGGGCGTAGATGCATGGGCTGTGTTCAAGTGGTCAGAGTACAGTAAGATCTGGAGTGCAGGGACTCGTGCCAGGCTGCTGCACTCATCAGCTCAGTGCTGGTTATTCTTTACCTGGAGTGTGGATACACATACTGCAAAGCTCTCTTCCCAATACATGCTTCAAATCTAAAATGAGCAATGGAATAGCCCCTCCAAATAGGGATATGCCATTTGGGAAGGCTCTATGCTGCGTCCAGCACAGCACCAAACGTGCTTTAATGACAGCTCAGGGTGACGTTAATGGCAGGGGTGTAAGACTGTTGCATTTTGGGTTTTGAGCTCCATAGCCTCATTAGGAAATTAAAGCATATGTGGGTCATTCTCCCTTGGGATGTTTAAGGCAGCCGACTGCAGGCATGGTGATAGAGGCTGTAAAGGTTCAGAGAATTACCTTGATGGAATGACGGCATCTTCCATTTTGACTGCATTCCAAGGCTCATTTTTCCTCAGAGGCATTCATTGAAATTCTGTGTGTGATTTGTTCCTCTGGTTGTTTAACAATGTCTCTCATGTTTGCCCTGATTTAAAAAATCCTCCTTTGTAGCAGAGATAACATAGAGCAGGATGGTATAATTGCAGTAAAGAGGCCCTGGAGCTTGCAGTAATAGGATGGTTCATCTGATGTGTACTGCCATTAGGAAATAACCCACGTATGTATGTTCTCAGGGGACAGTAAAGAGGCTTTTAAGGATTACACTTTATGTAGTATGAAAGCTAATGAGCAAAAGAGCAAGTATGAAGCAAACTATTGCTGCAGAAAGCATGGTGCCACTTCCTGTTCTCACATGTTTCCCAATACCGGTGTCCAGCTCCAAAACATCCATCTCTGCCCATCAACGCATGGCTTTTCATGCACTGTGGTCAGTTCCCAAGGCTGATGGCATGGCAAAAGCTTGGCAGAGCTGACTTGAGGATTGACATTACTGTGTGTGGACAGGATTAATAGTCCTGGGGAAACAGTGATTTCTTATGGGCTGTGCACTGAAAACTCTTCCCTGTGAGGGTGCTGAGGCGCTGGCACAGGGTGCCCAGAGAAGCTGTGGCTGCCCCATCCCTGGCAGTGTTCAAGGCCAGGTTGGACACAGGGGCTTGGAGCAAGCTGCCCCAGTGGAAGGGGTCCCTGCCCGTGGCAGGGGTTGGAACTGGATGAGCTTTAGGGTCTCTTCCAACCCAAACCACTCTGTGACACCATGATGATGTTTCTATCACTAAACTCGTGGTAATGCAATTGTATTTACTAGAGGTAACTGTCCCTGCAGAACACCCTTGTCCTATGCACCACAGTCCAACTCTGTGAGCCCAGACCCAATGTTTGATTGCATCCCCCAACTTAGCATCACTTGATCTGTGGCCCGCCATCAGCCATTCATTCCAACATCTGGGACTTACTTTGACGACCGCATGTGACACAAGATGAATTACCCTGTTGCTGCTTCTGCTGTCAGTTGACTCCTCTCTGCTTAAACTGTGTCTTGCATATACCAGAATAGTAGTGCTAAATCTTTTATTTCTGTCCTTTCTCTCCCCCCCACCCTGTAAGTGGTGCACAGGAGCAGAAGAGGACTTGTAATTTTATTATTGCTGAATAAGCCTTCTGGAAACTCAGTTACAGCACTTCTGATGTTGCTAATTTTTGTGACTAAAAAAGCTGCTGACGCTGTGTTTGTGCATAGGAAAAGAGCAAATCTGAATGTATAATAATCTGGTGCATTTGGGAGATGTTTGATGCTATATCCCAGCCAAGTTAATCACTCATGGAACTCATTTATCTTTATTTTTTGCTCAGTTGACCAGAGGCATTAATCTTATACCCAAGGAAAAGCATCTTTAATGCCAAAACATTGATCAGAGATGCCTGGCATTCCTCTGGCATCAGGGAGGTTTGGAAGGGAAGCTGTCCGTTGCCAATAGGCTGGCAGAAACAGAGGCATTCCTTACTTTCTTTTTCTTACATAATGAAGAAATACCCAATTTGGGCAGTGTATTGGGCTGTGTACTGTAGCCATGAATATCAACTGAGCGGACGTGACACGCGTTTTTCATATAGCACAACACAGCGTTGCTCCTTCTGGTAATTCTTCTTTGCCTGATAGATGCTTGTTCTGAGACCATCACCACAGGGTTAGCAGTGTGCTGCGTTGCTGCGAGTTAAAAAATACAAGTGCTAAAGGGCACAGGATGGCTTAGAGAGAAATTATTCATGGATTTGTAGTGCCTGTGGCTGGCTGCATTTTTTAAGGATGGAATCTTTTCCCCTCTTTCCCCCCCTTCCCCCCTCTCTCCCTCCCTCTCTCCCTCCCTTCCTCCTTCCCTCTCCCTCCCTCTCTCCCTCCCTCTCCCTCCCTCCCCTCCCTCCTTCCCTCTCCCTCCCCTTCCTCCCCTCCCTCCCTCTTCCCTCCCTCTCCCCCTCCTTTTCCCCCTCCTTTCCCCCCTCCCTTTCACACCCCTTCCCCCCCTTTTCCCACCTTTTCCTTTTCCCCCTTTTCCCACCTTTTCCTTTTACCCCTTTTCCCATTTTCCTTTTTTTCCATTTTCCTTTTCCCCCTTCCCCCTTTTTTTCCCCTTCCCCTTTTTTCCCCTTTTTTCCCCCTTCCCCTTTTTTCCCCCTTTCCCTTTCCCAGTTCCCCCTTTCCCCCTTCCCCTTCTTTCCCAACTTTTTATGCCTAATCCCTCATCTCTAAGCAGCAGCATCCCCCACCACCCCACTTCCACCCATCAAGGCTCATTCTCGGGATAGAGAGTGTTGCTGCTGAGCAGCTCACAGCTCAAACTTCATTTCCCATCCATGCTCCTGCCTCACTAGCACATCACCCTGCCCTCCACATCCGTGCTGCTGCCTCACTAGCACTTCACCCTGCCCTCCGCATCATCCAGACTTTATCCATTTCTCTGTTAGTCCTATGCAAGCAAAAAACCTGCAGTGTTGTGTTGACTTTGGACCCAGAGCCAGTTTCAGGTTGAAGCAGAAGCATCAGCTTCTCATCCCTGCGCAGTCATTTGTATGCTCCTACCGAGCAATGGGGAGGACCAGACACTCCTCAATTGATGGTTTTCCTCTTCTGCCAAACACAAAACTAGTAGGGTGGAAAATACTCCCTAATAGTGTAAAAAACCCTTGCCAAATAGGAACCAATGAGTACACAGATGTTCTCCTTGATTAAGTAGAGCCTTCTCTGTTTACATGATGCCAGGGAGCTGTGTTACCATAAAGGTAACAGGATAAGATAAAAAACATGGCCTGAAAGAAGACTACCAGATTAAACTGTGAAGGCCAAATAAGCCCTTATTTATTCCCCTTCCATTTTCACTTCCAGTAACGCTTCAATAGAAACAGAGCAACTTTCTGATGAATGCGGGGAGAAATGATGGGATCACGTGCTGTTCCTTGGGACAGTTTTAACCTTGCCCCTCAAAGCAACAGGACCTTTGAGGATGCCTTCTCTTCTTCCAGGTTACCAGCCTGTCCTGCCCAACCAGCAGCAGGGGTTCCAGGGTCTCATGGGAATGCAGCAGCCGCCCCAAAGCCAGAACCTGATGAGTAATCAACAGGGAAATCAGGTGCAAGGCATGATGGTGCAGTATCCAGCCATGTCGTCTTATCAGGTACTTGGGGGGCCCTAAAGGAAGACTGCTTTTCTTGGCGAGCACTTAATTGAATCAAGCTTTCATATCACAGAATGGTCTTATTACTTCATTAGGGCAGTGTGTGGCAGGAGGCCTCTGGATAAATGGGTTTCTAACTGAAATTGGTTTCTTTGCTTCCTGTGTGTGTATTCCTATTACTCCCAGTTTTCATTCCGAGTTGGGAATACTTCAGCTGAACTGTCCCTTGCAGCCTGCAGTGCAGGTAGAGCATCACAAAGGATGAAGGAGTTCTACTTCTTCCTGTAAAGAAAGTGAATTTAAAAGGAAGTAAAGACAAAGCATCGTTGTTGGTTTGATTTGGGGTTTTTAGTTGGGTTTTTTTTGCCAGTGCAGTATTGTTTCCTGTAATGAAGCTGAAGGCTTTCCTGATCCAATAAGAATTACTCATATAGGGAGAGTCCTGCCAAGGATCTTACCGTGCCTCCTATAACAAGCTGTAGCCAGGGAGAATTCTGTTGTTTGGGGTTTGAGGAGGGGGAAGGCAGTGGCTTGATTTTTACCCATCCTTTGTACCTGGTTTCTGTGAGATGCAGAAGAACCTGGGAGAGGGAGCCTGTGCTTATGTTTTCTGCTGCTCCCTCTGGGAACTTAAGAATCTAAGTGGCATCAAATTCATTTGAAGAGATTGCACTGGGAGAGCAGCCTTTCCCCCGACTGCTCTGAAAACACTGCAGCAACCCAGGTGGAGATGGGGGGCTTGCTTGTGGGTAAAATTTCCCTCTTGCATCTTCATGATAGCCACGTTAAAAATGTGTTTTAAAGGTTGATGGCCAAGATGAAGGGTTTAGACCTTTTAGATGGCCTGGATACAACAGGGTTGAGTCTTCTGCTTGCACTGATCCCAGAAATTCATGTTCAGCTACACCATGACAGACCAGGTGGCAGAGGGATTTCTCCTGAGCCCCTCTCTAACACAGTCCTTGGGGTGAGAACAGTTCTGAGCAGCAGACAATGACACTTTTTGGCAGAGCATCTTGTATACTCAAGCTCAGCTAGAAGGAAGGTAGGGAATACATGGGACCTGCTTTCATTTGTTTAGTAATCACTCTTTTGTTTCCTACATCTTTCCTTATTCCTGCCTAGGTGCCAATGACCCAGGGTTCTCAAGGATTGCCACAACAATCATACCAACAACCAATCATGCTACCTAATCAATCAGGTCAAGGGACACTCACAGCCACTGGAATGCCTGTCTACTGTAATGTCATACCTCCTGCCCCACAGAACAACCTACGGCTGATCGCCCCACACTGCCCCTCCAATAACGTTCCAGTTATCTCTGCCAGCTGCAGGACAAACTGTGCGAGCATTAACAGTGCAGGGTGGCAGGTCAAGTACTGACACTGGCTCCGTGTGGATATACGAGGATAGTGGTGCGTTACCTGACTAACAACTCATGGCCTTCAAACGAAGAGGAACACAACAGGATAATCAGTTGAGGACAGAGGTACTGACTATGCTCAAGTGATTTGCTGCTGGAAAAACCTGTAAAAAAACTAAAAATATAATAAATTTTGGGAAAAAAAAAAGAAAAAAAAAGATGTTTGCTGGTTAATGGTGCATATTTTTGTCATGTCTGCTAGGTATGCCTTTATAGCTTAGCTAGTGACATGAATTCATTGAGGTAAGATTTTTTCCTACCACTGAACACCACTGTGTAGATTGTAATATCCCCGATTCGGATTAGTTTTGTACTTTGTGTTGAGTTTGTGAAGCTAAAAGTATTTAAAAATATAAGAAAATCACATTGTACCAAAGCTGTAATGGAAATGGTAAAATAAAAGAAATTAAAAAAAAAAAAAGAATTACTGAATGGAAGGAATAATTTATATACACTATAGAGGGTTTTTTATGGATATATACTGTATTGTAGTGCTTAATCACAATAAAGCTATTTGACCTCATGGAGAAAGGTCATGTTTCTACCACCTGCTTGGTCTCCTCTCTGTTTCTGTGTGAGTGAACTTCCCTTTGGTTCTGCATTGTCTTGTTGGTTAATGGTTATTGGGCCGATGGGAGTTTGATGAGAAGGTGATGTACCATGCATTACCATAAGAGCTAAGACCACTGCACTGTAGACACTAAAAAAGTGTTCAGTGCAGGATGTACCAGATCACCTTCAGCTAAGTTTGTGCTTTTCCAATCCCTAGGACCTGTAATGTCACAAACATAATTCACCACTGCTATGAGCTTCTACTAAGTCATACCTCTCCAAGAGGCCGTGTAACAGTTGTATCTAAGAAGGCAAAGGACTGGCTGGAAGATCAGTTGCTATTGATGTAGCAACCACAGTTCTCCTGCCATGTTCTTCTACCATACTCAACCCAGTTATTGATACTCCAAGTATAAAGCCATTTTGCAGCAAAAAGGTGGCTGCAAGTAGCTGGTCCATCATGTTCAAGTGGTGGGGATGAACAATGTCTTTGTCTCTTAAAACAGAGCAGTGGATGGCCAGGAATTTTTTCCTTTTATTTCCTGTGGCATTTCTCATTATTATGTCCGTGTTCACTCCAATTCCCACCATGTGCTGATAAATTATTCTTCATTCATAAATGCTGCATCGAATTCCCCGTTCTGCTTCAGTGATGGCAACATGAGTCCCAAATGTGTTTGCCAGGCAAAAACCTGTCTTGTTTGTTCACTTGAGCTGCAGTTTTGATCAGTTTTAAACACCTTTAAAATATGAGTTGAGCACTACAGAACTATGCAGATGCATCATGGAAAAGCCTGAGATCCCTCTATGTGTGATAGTACAATTATAGGTGGACACAAGATGACAGCAGCCTGCAAGGCTGTTGATCGCTGTTAATCTGGATGTGAAACAGGTTTTACTTTGCTTTTAATGATGGGTGGCTTTTCCTTTACACACTTCTGCTGTTGAAGTGGAAGAGCTACTACCCATAATTAAACCCAACATATTTCTTTTCAATGCAATGAACAGGTATCTTCCAGAGTTCAGCCTTTTGTTTGTATGTGTCTCAGAGTGTGGAATCCAGTCCTATGGGTTTATAAGAAGCACTGAATTTTATGTAGTGAAATCACATCATTTGCTAAGGGGCAGTGGAGAACATGAGCAGGTAAGTAGACACAATTCACTCCTCAATTAGATGTGAAATGCTTTGGGAGAGCCTACTGATTTTCCTTTCCTAAATGGAGAAACTGCATTTGAATTCTGCCTATGACCCTGATCTCTTGTTTCGGATGCCCTGCACTGCATGGCTTATTTCCTTTTAATGCTTTATATACTATGGAGGTTTCTGTCCTATAATGACACATCATGGGGTTGCTGCTGCCGAATGACTGACAGCTGATTGAATGGGTGTCCTTCTCCATGTAGGTTCCAGAGTCCAGCAGGAAGGACCTGCAGGTGACTTGGTGCAGGACAGGTTGTGTGTAACCAGGCTGAAGGAGAATGGAGGGAGGGCAACCTCTGTGAATGCAGTGTCTGGAGAGAAAAGACCTATTGCTAATCACTATATTTATTTCCTATCTCTCCTCTGAAGCACTGCTGTTACCTTATTGATCTCCCTTCTTGTCAGAGAACTATGAGTGAATTGTCTGGTGAGAAAAGTCTGCTCTCAGCATCATCAGTCAATGGCAAGCTGGGCTGTAGATGGTTTCAGTAGTGATGGGGAAGGGAGTCAAAAAACAGAGTCTAGAAGTCTTGCTCCTCTAAATGAACATCTCCCTCCTCGCATCCTTGTGCCACTCATTGTCATGTCCCTTTGGCAAACGGCATATCCCATGACTGACCATGGTCTTGACAATGGTGATGGCCACAAGCTCCCATGACTTACCTGTCTCTGCACTTCAGTGACCAGCTTGTGCAAAACCCATAGGTTGTAGGAGCAGGGATGCTGCTGATTGACACCTCAGCCTTGTGGCAGCAGCTCCTGCCTGCACATTAATGCACATTCTTGCTGAAATGAGACTTTTTTTAGGTGAAATCCAGCAGTTTCAGGAGAGGGTCACAGCCATCCACCCCAGCATGGCCTACATCCTCTGATTGTCTCACTCTCCAAAGAGTTTGAATCTCCTTAGGCATATGAGGAAACTGAATTTGATCTCCCTTAGCTGTGGAGAGTGCCCTAATTATTCAGGTATCATATACATGGGGGAGAATCTCACGTGGTGGTGTACAGATTTGCTTTGTGCTGAAGAATTTATACTGGAAGGCAATGAAGTAATTCTGTGCCTGCACCAAGTGAAGCACAAAAATTATTCCCTGATTTCTTTAATCATACGATATTTTCATGTCTTTCTCCTAAAGTTTTTGTTCATTAATAGAAGTTTTCTGAGCTGGATTGCTTGTTTAAACCAGAGGTGTTTCAGCACTGTCAAAAGGTGAGGAGGAGGAAGAGGAGTTAAACAGAAGTGACCTGCAAGTACATGTAACAAAAACTGGTAGGTGAAGCTCAGCACATTGTTCTCAGTGCTTTGAAATCCTTTATAGCACTCTGTGTAAGAGGAGAGCTGTCACACTCACCTGGCCCAACTTAGTTCCAGCAACTTGAAAACAGGTCACCTTGGATCCAGAGTCCATCTCACAGCAGTCATGTACAGGACGTGCTCCTCTCCTTGGTTTTCTCTGCTCTTCCCTTGGAATTGGGCATGCTCAGCCCTGTTGCAGTGCTAGGGACTGCATGCATTTTCCTTTTACCTGCTCCATGCTTGTATTGCTTTCTCTGTTTCTGTATGCTGAAGCTGATGGAAAGCTCAGCCTCGCACAGACTTAATTTACCACTGTTGTTTTAAATTGCTTTGCACTTAGAAATGGAAGAGGCATATCCTGAATTAAGCCTCCTGCATCAGTTGACACTATCAGCCTTTTAGGTGGGTGTAATTTGCAGAGGCTGTATATCCTAATAGAACCCAGATGCCGCTTGCTATTGTTTTGCCCTTTGTGCTGCCCAAGAAGTCTATGATTTCCTTCTAAAACTGCATTCCCTTATGTTTCTGCTTAGCTCTGTGTGAACAGCTTCCTTTACTGAAGGAGACTGCATGAATTACCCCAGCAGCAAGGAATGGAACTGCGTGGTGAGGCTGTAGCATGCCCAGAGCCTCTTGCTCTCTGCCCCATTAGCTGCTGTGCAGTGCGGCCCTGGCTTAGCCATTGAGTGCTCCAGTGCCACTGTTCACTGGCATTCCCTAAAGTGATGCAAAGCACACACTGCTCAGTGTCCTTTCAGCTCGCAGGGCTGTTGAGCTATGGCACATGCTGACCCTTTGGGCTATATAGTGATAACTCTGTTCATCCTTGGGTTTTTAAGGAATAATTTTGGAGGCTGCAGATTTAGGAAAATAAGTCAAAACCTCTTTGCCTTGAATGCTGCGGACACCAAAGGCAGTGATGGAAAGGAAATGTAAGAAGAAGTTGATGTTATAGCAAAGAGATATGCCCCCCCTCCTCCCAGTACAGACATTATCTCCACTGAACTCTACTGGATGCCTCCCAAGAGGAACACTTTCAAAGGGCCTCTTGGAGTGCTGTGTATCCTGAGATAAAAAGCAGACTTCACAGCTCCTAAGGCTACCTGGGGTTTTTAACCCTGAGGGTGAATCATATGGGTGTGAATCAAGGCAGGTTTTGCTTGCAGGTTTATGCCAGATCCTCCCCACCATCATAAAAACCTGCTTTTATCTACATGGCAAACAGCTGAACATGAAATGCTTTGGTAATTTCTGTTGTTGGAGGTATATGGTAGGAAAACCAAGGGAATCGGTTGTAGACAAAGCTGGGAATTTTCTGCTTGGCTCCTGTTAACTTTGATCTCACCAGGATCAAATCTCATTGCCAGGTGGAACATTGGGGGAAAAAGGCTCCTGTGCACGCATGTGTGTGTGTAGGTAAGAACTTCCACGATGGAATAAAAAGAACTGCTTGTTTTTTCCTGAAGCATCCCTGTGAACCTGCCTTCTCGTGCTCCCGTTTTCCATGCTCAGGGTTGCTGATTCATTGAAGGCATGATTAGTCACGGGATGTGCTGTCAGGAGGTGGGTGGTCACTGTACAGTCCTTTGATGTGCAAAACTTCATGCAGTTATTTGCACAATAAATGATCTCATCTAGGAACCAAGGAGGGAATAAAAACCCTGACGTTGAGATTGAACTTTAAATGGTAAATCTGGACAAATTCTGCCTTTGAGATAAAAAAGCTCCTCAAATACATGAGGAGGTATTTCCACGGGGAAAAGAAAACAAATCACTGTCGCGCCATCCATTGTAAAGGCAATGGTATCACACCTTTAAGTGCTGGATGTTTGTAAGCTTCCTATAAACAGCAGTTTACAGCAATGCACACAAACACTCTCATTAGCAGGAAGTAAAACAGAGGCCAGGGAGCATCCAGAATCTCCCTGACCCATATTTTCAGTGAGGGCCAAGGCCTGACCCCCCCTTAAGCTTAAGGTGAGGTTTCTCTCCTGTGGAGCAAGCCAGGATGAATTTGCATGGAGCTCACACGTGGCGCTTGAACCAAGCTCCTGCTTGCATTAATGGCCACTCTTTCACTTTGTTTCATCTGTACAGATGAAACACACAGCGCGCTCTAATTCAGAGCTGCTTCAGGCATCCACAGCCCTGCTTCCTACTGGGTGCATAAGCCTGTTGGGCATCATGTTCCCATGACTAGGGGCTATGCACAGCTTGACACTTCTTTTATTGGCCTGGATATCAGGAAACCACATGTCATGGGGCTCGCTGCCATCTTCCACCAAGCTGAAATTAACAGGGAGTGTTTCAGAAAGTACAAAGGGGTCCAAATTGTACATAGGACACTTGGTAGATCTGGATGCTTGGATAAATCTGGATCCTTCCTGCTGTCCTGGTGATGGAGAGGGAGGGGGGAAAGGTTTGGTTTGAGTGTTTCTTGGTTTTCATCTTCCCAGTCCACTGGGACTTGAGGATTATGTGTAGCTGGCATGCGGTGGAAGGAGTTACTGCTGATGTGTGAATAAAGCTGTTGCAGACATCAGAGCTGTCACACAGCAGTGGAATGAGCTCCGGACAGGAAGCATTCGGAAAGCACAGGGAAAAAATTGATCTGAGAGTTGTTCTATTACTTATTCATGCGCTTCTCCGCTCCCCTGGACTGGGGTTGTGTTTGGTAGAGAGCTGCCTTACTCTACAGCAGATGCTCTGTGGTACGGGACTAGAAGCACGGCCCCTCTTTGCTTCAGAAATGGTTGGGGTTTGGATCAATGTCGTTTGGGGGATTTTGGAGTGGGAGAGCTAAGTGTCTGCACAGAAAGACGTGTGTATCTGGTTAGCCCAATGGCTGTTAGTGAGAGCAAGTAACAACTGCTGTTGAGTACAAGCGTCTAAATGGGAAGCTGCAGCTCTTCCAAACCACTCACACAGCAGAGGACCCTTGTGTAACTGCAGTTTAACTGTAATCACATTGCTGACACCATTCATCCCATCAATAAGGCTTGTTTCTGTAAAACAAGGGGTGTGTTTTAACTACAGGGGTACCAGTGGCTCTCTTAAAACACTTTTTGTGCGAAGAAATGCATCTGTATTTGTGAGAACTGAGCCATCTGCATTCCAAAGCGGCTGCAATACCTGCGAGCAAACAGGAATGCCAAGCTCTTTTTGCTCAGCTCTGCTGTGATGAGCTCCGTGGATGCTGTGAGTGGCTGAAAGAGGAATTTTATTGCATCTTTCATCCCTTTCCTCACTGCTTTGCTTGTCCCATGTAAACAAGCCTGTACTTCTGGGAGCTGGAGTTAAAGGGGCTTTGAAACATCATCCACAGAAAACAAATGACTTGAATACAGTAGGAGAGGTGTGATGGTGCTGGTTTGGGAGCATGGGGGGTGGCTCAGGGCAGATGAAACGCTGCTGTTTCCTCTGGGCATGTGTGCTGAGCCCCTGGGGATGAGCATGGCAAAGTCTCTGAAGCTGCTGGCTAAAGCATGGAGCCTGCCATTGTGCTTGCTTGTGAAGGCACATGGGTGACCTGATACCAATGTGGCTTGGAAGTGAAGTCATATCCTGACTGCTTGTTCTCAGTGACTGTTATGAATACTCTTGTGATGCTGTTTGTACAGTGGAAGCATGAAAAGCCAGTGGTGGCCACACACAAGGTATGCCCTCCAGGGAGGGCATTTCTAATATCAGCAATATGTATCAGATCAGTAGGAAAAGGATTCCTAACACTCTGGCACCCTTGAGATCCAGAAGGGAGATGAAAGAGATGCTAATAACCACACTGTGGAACTGGGTCTGTGGGAGAGGACTGATCCTTTGAGCTCACATAGAAACACAGGCAGAAAAGACACCGTTAAAGATTCTCTACCTGTGCTACCGACAAAGAACATTTCCCTTTGCTGCTGCTGATTTCAATAGAAGAACAGCTATTATTCTCAGGTTTTCACAATAAAGACATATCCTTTGCAGAGATCTGTAAGGATGCAATGTTCTAGGGTGGAATGAATCGCTCTGAGCAAGTCCCCATTCCTCTCTCTGTTGAAATAGGGGCGCTAAGATAATTAGTGCAGCTTGACATCTAACTTCTAGGGAGTGAAAAGTGGGGTAAATGATACCCAGGGCATAGAAACCATTCCAGGTAGACCAACGACAAGCACTGGATTGCCAGCACCCTGCACCCGCTGTCATTAAAACACACACCTCTACCCCCTGGTATTTCACCAAAGTGGAGCACAGCCTCTTAAAAATGAATCAGTGCAGTGCGTCTCATGGGTAGTAGTTGGAGAAAAAGCCTGGAGGTCTGGGATGCTCTCTCATTGAATGGCTTATTTCTATGGCTTACTAAGAGATCAGTAAGATCCTGAGCTGTGGGAAGACCAAGGGAAATGCTAGGATGTGATCTTTGCTGCTGACAGCTAAGAGAGCAAGGGGTTTCAATTCAGTGCACCGTGCCTGTGAATCCCAGAAACCCAAGGGTCACAACCATTCTGTTTTTCAACCTATTACCCCCTGTATTTCTTCTCAACAGCCATTTATCTGTGTGTGGCTTCTCAGCTGGTCCATTTCAGAGTGAAACAGTGACTGGCAGCTTGTAAGAGAATCTGGGTCCCCTGCCAGCCTATGAAGGGAGTTAAGCCCCTGACAGCAGAGCCCCACACTGTTGGTGGCTTTCAGATAGCAACGAATGTCATCTGCGGGCCCAACTGCCTCAACAGATGCACATTCCTGTCAGTCAGCTTTGGTTCACATCCACACTTAGCTTGCAAATAGCGCCTAATGCTGATGGCCCTAGACATGCAGCTATGTGACCTTCTGGTCGCTTGTGTGGACCGAGCCATCCTGGCATCTGTGAAGCTTGGAGTCATGATAAAGCAGGCATCCAGCTCGGGAATCTGCTGCGACACTTGAGCCTGCATTTGTCTCTTGCTTGCTTACAGCAGCCGAAGCAGGCATTAAGAGCCCCTTGTGCCTTTGGCACTGGAATCTGGAGCCATGCTTCAGCAGACGCCACTGCCTCCTCCCAGCCAACGCTGGTAACTGCTGGGCAAAGCCCAGTGCTGAAGCAAGCTGGGGTGAGCAGTGTAAATATCGCACACACTCAGCTTTTAGAAGCAGCAGAGCCCTCTGGGGATGGACAGAGCAACTTTGCCAGCATTGCTTTTCCAATCTCAGTCACAGCAGATGTGCTCTCCCCAGAGCTACAGCAAACAGGAGCAGTGTCCTTATGGGTCCAACTGAGGATGGTGGCAAGGCAGGGCTGAGAGGGTTCTGCATGGGCAATCCGCTGGGCTTTGGTCATGGAATCATAGAATGATTTGGGTTGGAAAGGACCTTAAAGATCCTTCAGTTCCAACCCCAATGCAATGAGCAGGGACACTTCACCTAGATCAGTTTGCTCAGAACCACATCTAGCCTTGCACGTCTTCAGGGATGGCAGCACACATAAGATGGTGCAAACACCAACATCGACAAGGACAAGTATAAGTAATTAGTTAATTTAGTGGTGTACTTGAATGGTTTGATTTATTCACTCGTTTTCATTCCCTCCTTCCAATGTGTTTTTGAGTTGTGTGTTTTCCTTAAAATGCCATTGAGCATTGAGCATCAATTAGAAGAGAAAGGCAGAGTTGTTTTTCAAGCACTATCACCATCTCTGAATTTCTCTCTGAATTTTGTAGATTTTAAACTCAAAATTTGCTAAGGTTTATTTGTGGTGTTTTTTTTTCTTTAAAACAATATTCACAGCTACAAAATGGTTTTGGAAATAGAATGTCTTATTAAAAGTATAAAGTAGCCAACACACTGGAAAACATATTCCCCCCCTGAAGAAGTTATCTTACATGTTGGCACTCAGGCTAGCTAATATGCCTTTGGTTAAAATACATGGGATACCAAATGTGACTTCAGTTGGTGTGCCCCCTTGAAAGAGCAGTGTGGTTGTGCTGTCCATTGCAAAACATAGGCAAGAAAACTAGGGGCTGGATTTACAAAGTCCTTACAATTCCCTGTTTTACACAAAGTGATGCCAGTGTGAGCTGCAGCTGTGAACTTGCATTAAGGTACCCCTGGTTTGCACCTCTGTGGCCATCTTTGCGCAGATTCAGCTCCCAGTGTGTGCTGGAAATAGCAGTAGTGGCATGGACATACAGGGGAAGGAGGATAGCTTTGGATGCTGATGATGTGGAGCTTCATAACTGAAACTTTTTTTTTGCCTGCTAATTCTTGCTCTGTTTTACTAAAAGTCTTAAAATTTCTACCCTCTTTCAGGGAAGTGCTGATTATCCAGCAAAACCTCTCCAATAGCACCAAACTCTCAATAATAATGTTCCCCAGATGTTTCATTGTACACTCCCTGTGGAAGGAGGCAAGCCTCATCATTTCTTAGCAGATGGAGCCACTTGGGTGAAGGGGTTTGACCAAGATCTGGCAGCAAGTTGGCAGGCAACAAAATAAAACAGAGAACAAAAAGAGTGCAAGAGAAATACAAAGCTCCTCCATGTAGCTGATGTTAAGGCTAGGAGACATCAGCATGGTAATGCTCAAGGCTATGATGAATTCCTCATTCCCACTGTTGCAAAGGAGGGTGCAGGATGAATCCCAGAGGTAGGATTCATGCCTTGCTCATTCAGAGCAGCTTAACTTCAAAGGCACGGAGCAAAACCTGTGTGGTTCTACCCATTCCTTCTCTTACTGTACTTCTTTCCTCAATTAATTTTTTCTCCTAAGAGGTAGATAACAGGGTCGTTGATATATTGGCAACAGGAGAAATTCAACTTGGGCAGCTTATAGGGCCTGATTTTTCAAGATGTCAGGGTTTATATATATGTATATGTCATGGTTTAAGCTCAGTCAGCCATACAGCCATTCACTCCCCCCCTTCTTCCCCCCAGCTCCCAGGGGGATGGGGAGGAGAAGGGAAAGAATGTGACTCCCATGGGTTGAGATAAGAGCAGTCCAGTAACTAAGGTATAACACAAACCACTGCTGCTACCACCAATAAGAATAATGATAAGGGAAATAACAAGGGAAGAGAATACAACCGCTCACCACCCGCCAACCGATACCCAGCCTGACCAAGCACTGATCTAACCCTTCCGAGTAACTGCCCCCGGTTTATACAGTGGGCATGCCGTGCTGTGGTATGGAATACCTCTTTGGTCAGTTTGGGTCAGGTGTGCTGTCTCTGCTTCCTCCCGGCTTCCCCTCCTCCCTGGCAGAGCAGGAGGCTCACAAAGTCCTTGGTCAGAGTAAACATCACTGAGCAGCAACCAAACCCATCGGTGTTATCAGCGCTGTTCCCAGGCCGAAAGTCAAAACCACAGCACTGCACCAGCTACTGAGAAGGAGAAAAATGACTGCTGCTGCTGAACCAGGATAGTATCCACCCCTTATTCCATACCATTCATGTCATGCTCAGATCTTACATTTTTCAATATACCATCACTCTTGTCACAGCCCAGGACAGACATAGATACAGATATAGATAGATAGACACTTGTTCTTTTGGTTATCACTGAAATAAAGTTGTCTAAAGTTAGGAGTGTAGTAAGGCTTGAGAGAGCTGAGAAAGCTCAAAAAAGATGGACAGACGTGATTTTCTTACCTACCATAGCTCTGGTGAAATAAATCAAATACAGCTTTAAAACTTCCCTGCTTGAACTTCTCTTCCCCTTCCCTCTCCCTGGGGTTTCTGTTTTAGAGCTCTTGAACTGATTTGTTGAGACAGATCAAAGTATAAAGTATTTCTCAGCTGGTCTTATTTCTCTCCCTGAATCATAGTGGCAGGAGACAGGCAGCTCATTACAACTGGGAGAGGGCTCCTGTGAAACCAGCTTCATTACAGCTGGTAAGAAAAATAAGATCCTGCAGGAGTCATAGTTCAGCCTCCCCATCACAGCAATAAACTATTGTAGAATGAATAAGTAATGTCACACTGTTCCTCCTTAGGGTATGAGGCTGAGTGTTAATATGATGTTAAATACATCTGAGCAGTACGGTTTCTGCCTGGCACCGTGAAGCCTTTGAAGTACATCTTGGGTTTGTCCAATTTCAAGCATGTTTCCCCTGTGCTTGTTCCTTTGCTTTCCTCTTCAACAGTATGTCAGGGAACACAGAGGATGAGGAGGGGGTTATGCACCTCAGCAGCTTGTGAGCCTTCTCCAGGTGCTGATTGATTTGTAAGGCACCAGAAAGTATTGGGTCCAGGTATGTATTCAGGGTGGATGAGCACCATTATCTGGACCCAGCTGTGGCTCCTTGTGGCTCCTTAGTTTTTCTAATGCAGTTTTATACTGCATCACAGTATAAACCAAGAAACTCAGCACCAGCAGAATGCAGTCCTGTTGGCTGTGACTTCCAGGCTGAGATCAGCTCAGGCCAGGCAGGTCAGGAGGTTACCTCTTGCTGCAGCCCATGTGTATGGGTGGTCTTTTCACCAGCTCCTGTCAGCCAAGGGGTAGAACAAGCTTTCTGCCTTTGTTCCCTGCCCTTGTTTTTCCCCAAGCACACGCCCTTGGCAGTCCCAAAACCAGGAATAAAACCCAAACCCGCATTGTTTTAGCCAGGGTCAATGCCATGGTTTGCTCACAGCTATACAGGCTTTATGGATAAGGCAGTGGAAATGAGGGCTCCGTTCAGCAGCAGAGGTGGTCTGTGAAATTATCCCCTTGGAGAATTTTAATCTCTAAGAAGTGGAAAGAGGAGAAGAAATGACCCAAGGGAAATGACCCAGCTGAGGGCACCGTTCAGTGGCAGGGATAAGAACAGATTTCAGTCTCCTGACTCCCAGCAGCGTGCGAGAGGGCTTGTTGGTATTTCCTGTATGCCAGTATCACTGTTTGGTTGCTCATTCATCTCGACTTCCCACCATGCTCCCACATGGACACGCACATCAAGGTTGTCTGTGGAGCCTGTGACCACAGTCAATGTCCCCGTGGGTGCATTTTATGCATGTGTAATAGCTAAACACATATAAAAGCATCATGAAGACCAGTGGTATGTTGTGCAAATACAAACCTATGATAGGGGAGGAGCAATCCCCATGCGCCTCAGCGCTGAATAAAGCATACCTACTTTACAATTTTAACGAGTTGTGGAGTCTATCTGCGTATCACCTAAGCGTGAAAACAGAAGAAATAAAGCTTAAAAGGCACCTTCTGTGTCGAGGAATCCTGTCCAAAGCACTGTGCCACCCTGTTGCTTTCATCCAGGGATGACAATAAAACCATACAGACATTCTGTCCCCATGCCCCTGTGTGCATGGTTTGGAGCCATGCCCACCCAGTGCTTAGAGACCATCTAATCTCCAAACATCTGGCTAGATTTTCTGAGGTGACTGTAGCATAGAGGTTTGAGCTGATATTAAACACAGATCCTGTTGCTACAGGGCCTCTGTAGCAACAGGAGTTGATCCAAGTCTCTGTTTGCTTGACTGTGTTTCATAGTTGGTGTTCAGCTACCCCGAGAACACCATTTTAAGCAATTGAGCAGGCCGCTTGATGCTTGAAAAGCTGTATCAGGAGCATGGACCCACTTCATGCATCCTATCACCAGGATTGACCTATACCCAGCGCCCTGTTTCCTGAGCAGTTCCTGCTCCACAAGCACTTCTACAAGAGACTGAGGCAGGTAACCAGGGTTTAACTAGCAGCAAATGTGTCAGTGTCCCACATGCTGCCTCTCTGTTCTTACAGGAACACTCCAAAATCAGAGAGAGATGGGGAAGCATCTTAGTCGATTGCTATGTTTTTCTCATGAACTAAATGTTCCAACAGATACACCTCAGAGGAACACTAACAAGCACAAAGTCTCCATTCCACAAACATCCTTCAGTGTGGCTATTGTTTCGAGGGGGCTTGGTCTTGACACTCTCTGATTAAGGCTTGACTTGTTTAGGCAGCAGCTGCAGGTTGCTTACAGCCATTGGTGATGCTGATGGGGCAGCTGTATATAATTGCTCTTCCTGGTAGGTGAGGTTCTTTCCTCCAGAAGGAAGCAAAATGGTGGGCTGCATAAAGAGGTAAGAGTCCTGGTTCTAGTTATTGTGTACTGTAATTCTGGTATCTGAGAAGTGATGGTTTGGAATTGGTTTGCATGTTGGTACAGCAGAGATAAGCTTTTCCTACTGTAGTAAGCAGGGGTACTGCATTAATGAATTGCTTCATATTGTGAAATAAATGCTTTGAAGGTGATAATGTGGGTGCTGGGAGGTCAGGTTGTGAGCAGTGGTGCAAAGTTCCTGTATGGTCCGAAGCTTTTCCTTGCATTACCCCAAATTTGGGTCCCTGCCTTTTTCTCCTAGTTCACTGGTCCTCCTGTTACGGGTCTTATGAGACCTCAGTACAGAGCATTGCTCTAATCCTACTGCTGGGTAGCCTGAGTCTCTGGTCAACCCCATCTCTGCAGTCCTTGAGTTATTCCACACTCAGGTTCACACCCTGCTTAATTGCTCTTGCTTATTTTGGCTCAGTCCAGCTGCTGGGCAGAGCAATCAGCTGCAAAGGCTTGCTGCTGTCTGCAATCAGTGGTAGATGCTCTGCAGCTGTGATGGACTGGTGGGCTTGCCCTTACAGAAGTGCCCTTGCAGGTATTCCTGTAGAATGGGTGCTAAATAGGACCCAGGACTATCTCAGCAGTGGAAATCCTTAATGTGAGCACACACATTGCCATTTTTAGGAGTGTCCTAGCAATAATGACCAGTGAAAACCCGATAGGAGCCCTTTTGTGAGCAATATTTACTGCTCACCTGCAGTGCTCTGAAGTTCTGTTTGCTGGCTCCCCACAGACCTTTAAGGGATTTGTGTGTGTTTGCTTCTCTCTCTATTTTTTAATCTTCTGAATGCTGGGCATCCTTAGCTTTTCACTATAGGGAATAGCCAAAGTAGAAGCAGAGCTTTCTCTTTTAAGCACATTAGCTGTGATTTTTTTTGCTTCCTCTTAGCAGAGAGGACATTAGCAAAGGATATAAAAAGAACTTTAACAGTGGCTGTGTGCAATAGATGCCATCAATGATTACAGAATTGAGACTGCAGATCTATATCCACTTACATATACTGCACATACATTGTTGTGGCATGGGATTGTATGTTCTGCTGCCGTGCATTTATGGGTTATGCAAGTCCTGCCTGTTTCACTGTACCTTATGGGCACCTTGAGCAAACAGATAAGGAGCTATTCTGGCACTGCTTCAGATAACATTGTCTTTTCTTTCTAATGCTGCAGCTAGTAATTTCTTTACACAGCGCAGAACCCTGTAGCTCCAGTGGGAGGTTGATAGCATGCAGTTCCCTGTCTAGGAATAACTTTCAGAGGCTCATTCCCTGTTTATTTCAGAAGGGTTTTTTAAACCATACAAAGCGAAACTGTGGGATTCTTTGCCCTGTGCTGCCACTGATGACCACAATTTATAGGCAAACTCCAGGAAGAAAAATTGGATAATATGTAGAGAAAGGCACTGTCTCTGGTTCAGAAAGTCCTCTGAGCCTTAAATCCTGGAAAAGCATTGTGGGGAAGGCACAGGAAATGCTTTCCCAGCCTTGTACTCATCCACAAGTGCTTTTTTTCAGGCTCAGAGATGGAACTGAGTGCTGGACTGACTTTGCTCTGATTCTGTGTTCTCCTTCAGTCTCAGCAGGTACCAGGTTATTTAACTGGCAGTAAGGCCTTCTAGGTGAGCTAACGTGATACGAATCTTGATGTGTACCCCTGTTTGCTAGTGCATAACTGTAAGACTTTATCAGTGTCGTCTCCTGTGCCTGTAGGGCCCGCAGTGAAACATACGAAACCTGTTTCTGATACAGCCCTGGCAAAAATTAGTGTTTACGAGTTTATGAACCTGAAAATGCCTCTCCCAATCATACAGAATATCTTGTTTAGCTAAAATAGCCATATGGGTGGCTAACAGCTTCCCACATCCAGACTGATTAAAGTGGCAGCTGATAAAACAGGACTTGACCTATTTCAGACCTCATTGGATTTTTGCCCTGGGTAGCAAGAGAAGTAATTTAGTTTAAATCCTATTGCTTTTTCTTTTCAACTCCACTCCTAGCCCTTATGTTCTACCCAAATCAATAAGAGGGAGAGTCTCTAAACAAGATCCTGTTAAAGCAGTGACCTTAAACTTCAGGTCAGTTTAATAAGTCAAACAATTGTTTCTCTGAGGTGCTTTGCCCCTGCGTAGACCACAGGCAGATGCAGTTAGCATTGGATTCAAAGACTTCCCTCATTGGTATCAGCAGCAATCTGAGGAGTTATCTTTGTACTGATATGCAGGGATTTTGTCATCTTGCAGACTTAATAAGTACTCAGAAAGTGGTTTATGTCATTAAGTCGTATTGAACTTCTGCTGTGCCTGAAGTATATCCAGTTCCGGACTTCCCAAGTGTCTATTCTCTGGTTCAAAAGTATCAGTTCATCAGAGGTTGAACTAGGTTTCAGTTTGGAAAATACAGAAGGAACGAACCCCCCAGATTGGCACAACCACCACCCAACCTGGGAAAACAGGGGGTAAAAACCACCCGTTGAATTTTGTCTTCAGATACGTTTGGCCTAGAATTTACTAACTGTGGGTTCAAATAGAGGAAGTTGAAATCATAGTGTTGTACTTTGCAGTTTTGAACTGAGGACTTTGGTCTGGACTTTGGTGACAGGGCTGTTGGTTTTGGGGTCATTCCTCATTTTATGGCTTTTTTTTTTTCTCTTATCATTAAAATCAGGGGGTCTGTTGAGCAGAGGCAATACAGAGATCCTGCAGTTCCTTGTATAAGGTAGAACTGTATTTCTGCCTGGGTAAAAGAGGTAGCCACCTAGGACATCAAAAGAGGATGCTACCAAAATGAAGGGCCTGCAGGTGGTTGTTTTCTAGGGGGAAGTTTCCCTTTTGCAAGAGAAGCAGTGCAGGTGGAGCATGGATATAATTCATAGCAGGGACATGGAGGGAAGAAAGACTGGATAAGGTGGGGGGGGAGTATGTGCTAGGACATGATTGTACCCCAACCTCCTTCCTTTACCATGAAATCTGCATCTGGGCATTGAATTCAAGGAGAAACTCTTCTGTTAGTTGTGATTGTTGTAAAACAAGGCTCACCTGGGATGCTTTGCCTTCACAAGGCTCCCTGGGGTCCTTCTGCTTATACCTTTGCAAAGCAGGGGAGAGCTGGGCTCCTTTTCATACAACTGTCCTATGAGAACTATTGTTTCCTGTAAATCATCCATGCTATGACCTTAGGTATTCTATGCAGTAGTCATAAAACAGAAAATTATAATCTCTTTCTTATCCAACTGTCTGCCTTGTAGAAAATGAGTGTGTCTGTAATTGGGCATGAAGTATTTCAAACTGGGCCATCAAACAGGCTGCATCTGTTGTTCTCATTATTATTCCTTACACAATCACAGCCACTGATGTTGTGTTTTCATTAATTTTTCTATTAACTTTTCCCCATCAATGTGATTAAAGATTCATTAACCTGAAGCAGAGTAAAACAACCTGCCACCACCCCCCGAAACTGAAGATCAGATCAAAACTGTCCTGAGTATGACATTAGGCAGAAACTGATTCAGCCTTTCAAAAATGAGGTATCTCTGAAAACAGATATGTTAGCAGAGGATTAGCTGTTCAAATGGTCAAGTCAAACAAGGCATAATCAGGGCTAACTTTACACCTCCTCCTCATTTCACTTACCCTGTCTGTGATTTCAGCACCCTTTAGATGGGAGCTTAGCTTAGTACCAATTATCTTGTACCAATTATCTGTGTATTTAATTTGGCCACGTAATTGGCAGGCACTTCCAGCTTGGCTCATTTTTTATATGCTACATATTTAATGGAGCTGAAGGATTTTTCATTCCCTCTTGTTATAGTCTTTTAAGAAATACGTGTGCTCTCCTGCCTCCTATTTCTTTCTCACTGTAATGAGCCATGTTGCCTTTAAGTTGGAGAAGTACTGGTGCTAGCAGCTTGTGAAGAATGGGGAATGATGGCAATAGAAGTCAGAATGCCTCTAGGTGTGGTGTGTTTGAGTGCACTTAGCAAATGTAAATTGGTGACTGTAGTTTCAGCAGTATTATGTTGTTGTATAAAACCCAGGCATGACTATTTCCTTAATATATAAGCCGTTTTTCCCCCAGATAAACTGCTTGTGACTACCCTCATGTTAAGCCACTGACTGAAGGGAGTACAGCATAACCAGGCATGGGAAGCGACTCATGTTTAAACCTGCTTCTCCCAAAATCTTCCATATATTTTCAAAGATAATTTCAACTTAGTGCTTTTAGAGCATCAGTGAAAGGATTCCAGTGTGTTAATGTACTTTGACTGAGGTCTTCCTCGTGCTTGCTGCACTCCTCCTGTGCCTCAAGAACAGGCTCTCTTAGGTTACATGCTCTCTCTCATTGGCAGCAAAGGTAGCAGTGATCATCACCTCCCCAGTGGGAATTAGTTTTCCTCACAGCAGCCAGTGTTTAGATTTTGATTTAACAAAGTGTCGTGGTTTAAGCCCAGCCATAACTCAGAACCACGCAGCCGCTCGCTCACGCCCCCCCTTTCCTCCCCCCCACTCCTGAAGGGATGGGGAGGAGAAGGGAAAGAATGTGACTCCCACAGGTTGAGATAAGAACAGTCCAGTAACTAAGGTATAACACAAACCACTGCTGCTACCACCAATAATAATAATGATAAGGGAAATAACAAAGGAAGAGAATACAACTGCTCACCACTCGCAGACCGATACCCAGGCTGACCGAGCAGTGATCTAATCCTTCCAGGTAACTGCCCCCAGTTTATATAGTGGCCATGAAGTCCTGTGGTATGGAATACCTCTTTGATCAGTTTGGGTCAGGTGTCCTGTCTCTGCTTCCTCCCGGCTTCCCCTCCTCCCTGGCAGAGCAGGAGGCTCAGAAAGTCCTTGGTCAGACTAAACCTGACTGAGCAGCAACTAAACCCATCGGTGTTATCAGCGCTGTTCCCAGGCTGAAAGTCAAAACCACAGCACTGCACCAGCTACTGAGAAGGAGAAAAATGACTGCTGCTGCTAAACACAGGACACAAAGCACCCTGGCTTACCCTGGGAAACCAGTGTTACTTCATTTAGTCTTGTCTATCTCACCTAATGGAAGATGGATTAAACTGTGTGCGTTGGAAACTGAATCACAGTCTTATTACCCAGCTGGGAAGAACTTAAACTGCTGTCCATAGAGGAATTTGGGCAGGGGACTCGCCCCAGAGGCTGCTGGCAATGCTTTACCTGGTTTATGTGCTTTTCCAAAGTGTGCATGTGTTCATTAAGTGACTCGTTTTGTACAGAACACAGGCTGTGTATGTGCAATTGTCTTTTTGTCTGAGACCCGTAAGAGTGCACTACTTCTTACTACTCATCTAATCCCAGGAAGCATGTCAGAAATAAGGCTGTACGCAGAATGCATAAACCTGAAATGACAGTGAGGTGGGGAGAAGAAAGTTTGTGTTTGGTCCATAGGTCCATAAGAAAGGCAAAAGGAAGAAACTGCCTCAAGGCTGTACCAAGCCAGTGAATTCATCCATCTAGGAGTTGGGTAGCACCTGTGCCCTGGGGTTGAGCTTTAATCCATCCAAATATTGTGTGCATGTGTGTAATTATAACTGATGTGCTTTCAGGAAATAACAAAGCTAGCCAGATCCCTCTACAGGTGTACTTCTCCTGGAGCTTCCTGATTTTGTGGAGCCAGTTTCTGAAGCCAGGGTTTTCCAAGGGTCCTGAATTCAGTGGAGATCCTTATAGGACTCTAGTCATAATTTGTTGCTACCAATGATGGCTTGGCTAATGCCATCTTCCCACACTGATTTCTAGATACCTAAGCACATAATTAACGCTGAGTGGTCAGCAACTGATTAGTGAACAAGCATGGAGTGCCCTTGATGCCTCTGAAGCATCTGTGAGCAGTGACTTCAGTCTGCATATGGACTGCTCTTCCTGGAAACAGGAACCTCCAGGTCCTGTAGTTGTTACCAGCCCATGTGAATCAAGGTTTTAGTAGATTAACATTGTGGTTCTGGAGAAGCGTAAGTTCAATGCACTGTAAGGCAAATTTGACAAGACTTAAAAGCAAGTGACACAAAAGCAGGCTTTATACCAACATATTCTGTGAGTTATCTTTACTGTCACCCATCTAAAAAGCTCTGTGGCTGGCATTCATGCCTCTTGCAAAACTTCAGGTATTGGTTAAATGTTGTTTTCATCAACCATACATGAGGAGAAGTCTTTGCTGTTTTCTCCTTGGAGAGGCCTTCAGCTTCTAGAGCTTGTAATTCATAAAGAGAATACTTACTTAAGGCATTGAGAGGAGGGAAGGGAAAGAACTTGTTGTTCCTGCAGTTTTTGTTCCCACGTGTGCTTCTTGTCCCTGCTTAATTATGAGAGAAGAAAAAGGCTGTGGTCCTCTGGACATGGCTGTATAGGGCCATCTTCTGGTCAGGCAGTACATACAACTGTACTGAGTGTTAATGCAGCCTGATGACCAGATGGGCAGCATCTTTGGCTGTCGACACTGTTTTATATGGACAAAGAAATGAGACCAGTGTGTGCTCCTCTCTCAACAGAGAACATAGATGATAAGGAGGGAGTTGTCCAACAGCTTTGAAGTGACAAGTTCTACATGGGAAAATTCAGGGAGGAAAGCACCTGTGTGGATATCCAATAAGTGAGGCTGTACAACAAACCCCACAGCATTAGTGCAAATTTGGGGGTGTTTCTTGCGTTTTGATACTTGCATTTTTTTTTATTCTGATTTTTGAGAAAAGCATGAGAATTCCATTGGGAACCGAAACTCATTCAGTCTGCTTGAGGCCGTTCAGCACAGCAGACTTGGAGGAGAGATGAATAGTGATGGAGAAGAATTGTCTGGAACCTTCTTAATTTCATCATAGTTGAACATTGGAGTGGTGTGAACTGGCTCTGTCCAAGTGGAAATGGAAGAGAAGTTGATATTATTTTTCTCAATATATATATATTAAAGGTTTTAGTTGATCTGATGCTTGTGGGTACATTTGGCACACAAGAACACTTTTAAAGTGATGTGCTGTTAAACTGGGATAAACAAGAGTTTAAGGTGGAATTGAAGAGATGAGATGCAAACAGAATTGTTTACAGGTCTGAGGAAACATCTAATGCTTGGGTGATGAAAAGTGAAATCACAGATTTTAGGAGGAAATGTTGCAGTCAGTAGGGACATTGGTTCCCCTGGAAACACATCAGTAGGAGTTACCTGTCTTGCCCTTCAGAGATGATGGCTTTTTAGTCTCCTGATCCTCGAGGAAAATGCACTGAAAATCACACGTCCAACTGTGACCCTTTTAACAAGAACATTTGCCAGAAATGATGTGCTGTCTAAACCCTGGCCCGGCCATTTGAATCTCATGCTGTTCATATTCTAGCTACGTAAATGCCATGTGGTACAAGGTGACTATGTTCAGAGTTTACTATACAGTGATGCACGGAAGGAGCTCATCTCTAGGAGCAAAGAAGCAAGGAGGGCAGCCAAGTCCCTTGTGATAAGCATGTTCATGAGGGGTGCAGTGTATGGTGAAGCCTGGAAGTTTACATGGAGTAGGTATGATCTTGTCTTCCGATTAAAGGGTTTTGAAGTCAGTATCCAGTTGTTGCTGTGCATTGCCTGGATTGATTGTTGGTGCCTGGGTTGTTGCTTTAACAGATAGTGAAAAACAAGCTGGAAAATGCTGTATATTTATGTCCATAAACTCACCTCCACTCCCACATGCTTATCCCTCTCTTCTCAGGGTTTTAGCAATCCAGTGCATAAACAAGCATGTAACTTGTACGTGCAGCATAAATTAACTAATTTACAGTTTGAGGGGCACAAAAGGACTCATGAATTCACAAAGATTGTTTTTCATAATCAATTGAAAGCAAAGCGATGAAACCGTTCATCCAACTCATTAAGTGAACTGACCCCTGAAGGTTAATGTAGAGCTATTGAACGTGCCGGAGCAATGAAGGAGGGAGAGCGCTATCAGAGTGACTATGGCATGTGTAGTCATATTGCCTCTGTGAAGAGAGGGCTGTGGGGTGGGATTCAATGGGATCAGTTCTTTGTTTTGCAGGCACTTCCTGAATAACAGAATAGCTTGTGATCCAAATTGTGCCTCTGGTGCTAGTAAGCAGCTTCTCTCACCTATTCTCCAAAGAGCCCTGGATCCGAAACCTGAGGAGTGATGCTCATTAAAGTGTAAAAAGTATCATTTGGTGAACATGGAAGAAAAAAGCACACCACATGTGAAATAATGGCTGTTAACCGAATGTGCTTAACAGGCAGCATACAAGAAGCCTTTTTCCTCCTGGCTATATTGGTTTTACAGTGGTACAATTTTACTAGCTGTATAAACTTCATTGATTGATCTGTATAAGAGGATGTAGCAAGCCAGTATTACTTAATGGCATCTGCCATGTGATGGGTATTTTGTGACATGTCTGATAAAATAACTTTCTAGGTAGGAGGCACTGCAGTGAAGTTGAAGTTGTCTGACTTATCTGGCATCACAATGATCATCCACCATTCACCTGGGAAGACCGTTGGTGGAGAAGAGGTATCCTACCCACTTGTTATCCCTTGTACTTTTGGATCTTCCACATTGCAGAAAGGAAGAGTAGAGAAAGTATTAACTGTTCCCATTCAGCACCTGCTTAAAAGGTTTCTGCCTTGATCCAGTTGGCAGAGAGCAGGGGGTAGTGTGGAAGCAGGAAGGATGCATTGCCTCCAGCTGTTTGAGGAATTCCTGCCATCAAGCATCTACCCCAGGTCTGAAGACAGGCTTTGTAAAGTGCACTCCATGTTGATCTCTGTTTCACTTAGGCTGATGTTCAATGCTGACAACAAGCTGTTCTGTAGTAGCTCTTGTTATTTTCCCAGACAGCACCCTTAGGACTGTATAAATGGCAGCAACAGGGAAAAAAAAATATTGAGACCATCATTATTCTCTAAGTGAGTTTCTGTTGTTACAGAGCTTGGAGAATCAGGAGCATTGAGACCCATAAAAGTGCCTTTGATTATTAGTTCTTACAATTTCATCTTTTTTTGCTGCGTCGGAAATAAGCTGGGATCCTGAATGAAGCATGCATTTCAGATGATGGTATTTCCTGGAGTTTATGGAACACATGCTATGACATGATGAATTGGTATAATACGCTTGAGTGTTCATAAGATAGAAATACTTATTCTGCACTTAAATAAAATTAGAGGTAGTTTAGAAACAAATTGAATTCCTACACAAAATCTTACAGGACTTAAAGTAAGAAAAAAAACATTGAAGAAAAGGCTATTTTTTTTTTCCTTAAAACCAGTGAAAACCCAGGGCATTCTGTTTCTTTTTTTTCCTTCTAGGTTTAGAAATACATCAATATTCTCTCCCATGCAAAATCCAAATGCATAAAGTACTTGGTAATGCATCTACCCGCTTATGTTTCCAACTGTCAGAGCTGTAGCTTAAGCCAGCTTGTGATAATGTACTTATTGGCCAGTATTAATGATAACATCAGCATAACTGGCTTGGGAATTCTATTTTCTGCTTGCAAAGGATTTAGGTAATGCTTATAATGCTGAGCAAGCCACCATGTCTGTTCCTGGAGACAGAAAGCTGGCTCTATAACCTAATTGCATGGATATGGGGCAAGTTGTAAGGAGTGAAGGAGATGCCCTGGGCGCGATGTGTGACTCAGCCATATCTCGCATTCGCTGTAACACCTCAAGATACCAGAAGACATCTGGGCTTTGACTAAATGCTCATTAAGTACAGCATGAGTGATAAATTGGCTCCATCTTTCTGTGCATGCATTCCTGGTCACCATGGAAAAAGTAATTTCCTGTTGCCTAATTTGCAAAGGAAGAACACGTATTTATGTTGTATTACCTTGCTTCTTCTATAGGCTAATGGTGCTAAGGTAGCTTATCAGATCCTGGTAAGAAACAGGTTTTTCACTTAAGAATTATTCAGGCACTTTTTAATGCAAAACAGAGAAAAATTATCCTGATTTCTCCTCTCCTTTTCAGGCCTTAGAGCACCTTGTCACCCAATTGTGCTTTTACAGGCTCATTGGTGTCACACTCAAGATGTAGTTGGATAATTATACAAACTCTTTCTGAGGCAAAGGAGCAGGCTTATCAGTTCTGACAGATGCTTTTAAGCTCTTCCTCCACAAGGAGTTTTGGGCTGGCACATCTTTTGCAGCATGTCATTTCCATGTCAGATGAGGCTCTACATGTGCTGCTGTCCCTCTCATGGGGTCCAGATCTAGAGTAATGGGCACACTATTGTAGTCTAGCCATGTGAACTGCTAGCTCATTTTTGTCATGTAGTTAAGTGACTGGACTGACAGCAGGAAGATGCTATTACTCGGTTATGACCAGCCTGACATTTCATTAGTATCACACTCTTCTTGCATGTTAAGCTTCTTCAGAAAAGAAGCGTTGTCCTATCTGCATGCTTGTTTCCAGCCCCCTCTTGCCAATTATTCAGGCGTTATCATTGGAATCCTGTCTGTAACTAGAAAAAGTCCTGAAGACAAATCTCTTCAGGGCCTGCTTATGCAGTGGAAAGCAGTTTAGAGATTATTGCCACTATAACAAAAAGAGATGGATCTGAAACCAAACCCGGTGATTTAACAGGCAATTAATTGTCTAGGGTACAGAAACAGTCTGCTGTGCTTCCGAGATGCATAAAACTGTCTGCAGAGCAGGGGTCAGGCTTGTGAGAGCCAAGCTGGAGAGCTTCTGTGGCATATTACAGACACACCTATAAGGGCAGCTCCAACTCCTCACCAGAGGCACGAATTGTTGGACAAAAAGTTCAATTTGAAGAAATACGGCTGCAATTTGGGCTTGTATTGGAAGTTACTTCCCCATAAATCTGGTGTAAAGCTGTAAAACCTGGTTGTTCTCTGTCACCATTGCTTGTTAAAATGGCCCTGTTTTCTTTTTTAGCATGAGTAAATAAAGAGTACTGATAGAGCAGGACCTTCTTAAGCTGTGGGTTCACTCGTGGTCTATATATCCACGCTCATGTAGTCCCTGCATTATTTCCTTGGAAACAAGCTCTGCATAGTCATCACTGAGCTATTGCAGGAAGGGTTCAGAGCCAGCCAAAAAGGACTTTAGTTCCATGCTGTAAGTGTAATGGCTGTTGCAATGAGTCCCATGTTTCAGTGAGGTACCCAGCAGAATGAAAGCTATTGACACACAGCACTGCTAGACATGTTAATCATGACATAGGACAGGCTGCCAACTGATTGCAAATCTCATTGCACAGCATGGTAATTGCCATTCCTACAGGTGTATAGAAGGTGCCCTGAAATGGGGTGACAAATTCACATGCTGTTAAATGCTCTCTGTTTCCATTGGCATATAGGAGAAGGGGCTTACTATTTCCCTTGGGGAAAAAACATCATCTTGTTGTCTACTGCAAAGGAAAGGAGTGGTTAGGTATTGTAGAGGCTGTGTAGGAGTTGCCTTTTATGATGAGGTGCCAACTGAAGGTCAAGGCAATATTTCTGCAGGAGTTCATTAGATAGCATTTAGTAAGATGATGTTTCCTGAAGGAATTCCTCTCACTGAGAAAGGTCAGTTGGTAAGGAAGTGATACAGTGGATACAGATGGCTGCATGTGTTTGACAGGAGAAACTACACAATGGGAATTTGTCATAAAAGGGAAACTTGAACTACAGAATTAAAGAAACAAGTGAGCTGGACTCCAGCGTCTGCTACAGGCTTGTTCCCATAGGAAGTCTCAAGCATACTAAGAAAATCATTGCTACGCCCTGGGAGCAAACCAATCTTTCTTGACCCATAAGCACCAACCTGTTTTCAAACAGCAAATATTTAGGGAAATGGGGCTGTAGGGCCTCAGTCAATTGTCCCACTTGGCTCCAGGTAACAAGGTGGCTGCTGTGGGAAGGTGCATTCTGATGGCTGCCCTCTTGACTTAGTGCCATTAAGCTGTAGTACGAGAGTTGGATCACACCACCAATGCAAAGGTAGGGTGAGATGTTGCAAGGAGGTGTTAGATGGTTTTCAAGTTAAGAGTGAGGAAATGCTGTGGTGTCATTTCCACCTGGAAACCCCAGGTAAGGTGTGATGTGTTAGACCAGAGGAAGTAGAGCTGAGAGAGTTCCCCTCCTTGCAGGAGATGTAGTATGACCAACAGTTCTTGGTTACTATGGTTGATATCTGTAGCCCACCAAAGTAAAGCCACTCATGGGTGATGACAGAAGGCTTTGTGTGTCTTTCACTGCCACCTTTGAGTGCTCAGCTTCTGCCTGATCTAGTGGAGATGTAGTCCAGGTGTTTGCCCATGCAATTTAGGTGCTGTGCTGCAACCCTGGTGGGTAGGAATCAGAAATAATTAGTAATTGTTTTAAGTGGTTCTGCATGAAAAGCCTTTTCTTGCAGCTTATCAAAAATAGAATGAATCACTCCTGCAGCTTTCCATTCAAAGAGAAACTGACTGAGAGCTGGGGTCTGTGAAAGACCTTTTCCTTCTGGTTTTGTTGAGATGCTTTTTTGCTTCAGGCCACAAAGCAGCACATGGGCAGGGTGGGTTATCCATGCCTGTTTCCTTTTTTGTCATTAGGCAGATGCAAGATCAGAGAACTGATCAGTAATTCTTCTTTGTCTTATTAGCAACATTTTTCTCTTGCATTGGCTATGATTGTAACATGAGGGTTTCTGACTGCACTCCAGTGAAAAATGAGCATGCTGCACACTTGGGAAAGCAGAGTTTTTGCTCTCATACTGACCTCAAGCCCAAGCTGTCCTTGTCACTCACTGTTATGGACAAAGCCTGGAGTTTTCTGGTTACTTCATTGTTCTGCTTTGAAATAACAGTTGAGTTTTTCTGCTTAAAAGGGGAACATCCTTCATGCACTTTTTGTTTGCTTTTCAAAGACGGGGTCTCATCTATCTTCATGATGCATCCAGATAGTAACTGCACCTCAGCAAGTTACTAACACAGGGGGAAATAGCGCTGTCCCTTTCCTGGCTATAATTGTAAGCAGAGTGGTGTATGCCACTTCCAATTTGAAACTCTCTTTTGGTGTGTTTTGCCTAGCAGTTATTCCTAGGGAGGGGATCCTTGTTCCCACCTATTTACAGCTTGATTGGTAGTGGGAGAGATTTGCTTTCTCTGTTGGTGCTGAGTGGGTGAAGGTTAGAATGTAATCATCACTAAACAAGACCTAACACATTACCTTACAGGCCTTTTGAGTGTCTTTCCTCCCAACATTAGGATTCCTATGCTTGACCACATTAACGATTTGTTTTGGTTTCTCTTTTTAACCTGGTGACTGATTTATTGACATTGCAATCAAATGATCACCAGGAGAATCAGTGCAGTGTACTTCAGCAGAAACAGTGTTTAATATGTCAGGTTTTATTAAGCAAGACTCATTATGTAGCTAAATGCTTGGGTAAAGCACTCCACATACGGCTGAGCCCAGTGTGCTTTCACAGAAAGTGTGCTAGTGCCTCAATGAATGGATTTAAAAGGCTAAAGTGAATGGGAAAAGATCAGAAACAACCTCATGCTACCAAAGAGGAAGAGGGGAAAGATTCGCTTTGAGAGGTAGATAGAGTTTCCTGCAAACAAGTCTTCTTGGTCACCTATAACTCACTGGGTGCTGGCTCTGTGCACTGGCTGGAATGTAATGAACAATGTGACCCAAAGAGACACATAAAACATGGGACTGAGCAAGGACAGAATTCTTGGAATTGAAATAAAATGTTTAATGGGATAACATCCAACAAAACTAAGGAAGTCCCATAGTTCAGCTAAACTAGGCTGTGGTTCTGAATCAGCATTTGGAGGAGACTCTCAGTCTCTACTCTCAATAGTGGGAAGGTAGGTGACCAGAATAGTGACTATTTTCCCTTCCCCACACTGTGGAGTGTTACAAGAAGGTGACACTGGTATTACCCATCACAATAAACATTTGGAAGGGTATTGCCACTTGATGTGCACTTTAAAAAGGGTTTTAGTATGTGGACACAACTGTGGAATAAAATCAATGTTTCTTTTCTAGCAGGCTCAGTGCTTGTTGGTTTTCTGCATCTCCATGGGAGTATACTCAGGTTCAGATGTGGCTTTATGCCTTCCTTTTACTCATAGAGATTCCTTCTCTTATGTTGCATCTGTGATGGAATAAACATGGTCAAGAGGCAGATCTACAGTCACTGAAGTGTCAGGAGCTTTGGGTGGTTAGGCTGAGAAGACCCAACTAGTCTGACTTTTCAAGCCAGAGAACAAAGCTCTCTCCTAATTTTCATAGCAATAGTGATGTATTATGTTTTTAAAACACTGAAGAAAAGCCAAACCCACCCAATTTCTGTAGCACTCATTTTTTAATTCATAGATAGCAGAGATGCAGGAAGCCTTTACTCACCTTCCTTTACTCCTGCAAAAGCAAAACCCTCTTTGAAGACCGCCAAAGAGAGCATTTCACCTTGTATTAAAAATAGGACTGATGATCACCTTTCTGAGAGCTCCTGGACTAAGGAACCAGGCTCCCTTTTCTGAGATGGCCAGTGCTTGTGCACAGTAATCAATGCTGAACTGGTGTTCTTTGTAGCATCCCTTCTGGGAATCCCAGAGCTGCTAAAACAACAACTCCCGCTATTGAACCAGTCTCGCAGGTAATCAACCTTTCCCTTATATCATGTGCTGGGTTTCTTTTTAATTAGAAAAAAAATGCTGCTTCTTCCAAGCAAAAGGCTTCTGTCATTAGCACTGTGTGTCTGCCTGGGCATTTGGTCCCAGATTAATTTAGAAGCTGAAGCAGGAGCAGTCTCATGAGTGAACTGAGGTTTTTCCCCTGTCATCATGAAAGATCAGTACTGCTATAAAACACTTTCCTGAAAGTCCCACTTTGAAATGGCCTTTAATGCCGGTGATTTCTAATGGGATGCTGAAATATGACAGCAGGAAAGTGTGCAATGGGCTCCAAAAGTCTAATGACAGTCTAACATTTATCTTTTGTGTTGCTAATCTCTCCTGCTGCCAGTAGATTAGTTTTCAGTCTGTTGAAATAAAAGCTCATTCACCCTTTCGGGTCCCAACACTGTACAACTGCAATGTTAGTTCTGATTGCTCTTTTCACTCTCTGGGTACCTTAAGTTGAACCTCACTATGGTGGTTTTGGTTTGGGTTTTTTTCTTTCTGTGCTATTTTTCTGTCATCTCTGTTCCCTGCTATCTTTTTCATATAGCAAATTGCTATGGATCCACCACAGCTTGCCATGTCCCAGTTTCCAGCTTGCTGTACTGTCTCCTCTTCACACCTGCACCTATTTGTGTACCTTTCCATAGCAAAGTCTACCCCACACCCCAGCTCTTGTGCCATGTTGACCATCAGCAGACAGCCCCTAAGCAGCAGTTTATTAAGTGCCACTGAAGCTCCAAATACTGCATCAGTGTATCTGAGAAATGTGGCTTTTGGCTCCCTGCTCATCTGACCTTGGATGTGCCTTCCTGCCTCTTCAGGGAATTCAAGTGGAAAGAGATTGAGCTGCAGCTACAGTGGGATTATAGCTTGTCTTGTGTAAGAGTAGCTCTACAAACCTATGTTATGCCATGATGAAAATGACAGTACTGCTTGGTTGAGGAGGCTAACAATGATGTGCGTGCATCTTGGATTCTTTGACATGTTCTCTATTTAGATTTTTCCTGCAATGTAGTCCTCAGATGTTCGTTTCATTTGTGTCACTTGACATAGGTTAATGACACTGCAGCTCTGAATAATTTTATTGCCTACTACTGTGTATTGATGCTAATGAATTATGTTATTTCTGCACCATTATGTGTTATCATCCTTCAGTACAGCTGAGACTCAATGTATCGGTACTTGAATGATGTCCTGCTGCTTCTTATAACTTGAACTGTGTTTTATGTCCATGGTTTTAGATCTTAAACTTTCCTTGATTGATATGGCTCATTTGATGGTACATTTCTGAGTCCCTGAGTGACTGCCCAGGAACTCTTTCTTTCAGAAGAAATAGAGACTATGAAACATCTAATACTTTGTGCAGGCTTCCCCATGGTATTTCCATCAACTCAATGATGAAGAAATGTACTCATTCTCAGAAATGTTTTTTGACTCATTCGCTAGATGTATTTGGAGACCCACACTAGAGCTGGTGTGCAAGGGTGTGTGTTTTAGGCGTGATGAAGCTAATTGGATTGTGCAACTAAGAGATCTTAAGGGATCATCTAGATGGCTAATTTTTAAGTTTTTAAGTAAGTTCCTTCACCTCAAATGTGACCTTGTTTTTCAGTTTAGATGCCCTGTGCTTTCATTTGCTGTTTGTGGAATATACTAACATATGGGAGGTGCTCCAGTCCCCTGATCATCCTCATGGCCTCCTCTGAGGTGCAGTCTCAGTTGCTTCTTCAACAGACTGAATCCTGGTTTCTTAAAGAGACATGGTAAATACTCTGCCAATATCAAGTATTACGTTTTAATGATCTAGATGTAGCTGTGATGTTGCAGCAGATGCCTGTTGTTAGAGCTCTGCTTTGACTCCATCTGTGAGGTGAAATGCATCCTTTGAATCCCAGATCCTTTCCTCCTGCCTCAGGAGCTTAAAATCCAAGAATTGTCTTAGATTAACCTCATCAGAGTGAAATACCTTGAATGCAATCTAATTGTGAAGGTTTCAAGGGTGTGTACACAGGCAGTAAGGCAAGGCATCAATACCCATCAGCTACTCTATGTTTATAAAACAACAGTAGGCTGCTTCCTGTGAGTGTAAAAGGGTTTTGTTCCCTTGGTCTTACTGCAACCATGCTGTGTTAACCTCGCTGCTTGGGGGTGCAGGTAGGAAAGCACAGAGACACCCCCACCCAAAGGGAATTGTGCATCACACCAGGCAGTGCTAACAAAAGCCCCTCTTGCTCTTCCCAGCTGCAAACGTATGAAGTCAGCTTATTCAGGGCTGTCATGACTTAGGGCAAATATGGGAGTTTTAACAAGTGTTGTGTACAGCACTGAGATCAGTGGTATTCATGGCCAGCAAATATTACCTAGCTCATTTGCTTGTACATAGCTGCAGGAATAAATCACCAGAGGCAGACCGGGTGCTGCAGCCCTTGTCCAAGCAGCTGAATTTGGTCAAATTGATTATGTGGGCACAGCAGCATTATGCTTTCGGTGGCATCTTTCTGGGGTGTACACAGATGTAGCTGAACCTTGCTCTGTGCAGGCATATACATATATATCGAAAGGGCTAGTGGGCAGGTGCTCACCTGGTATAAATCGATGTGGCTTCATTAACTTCAGTGAGACCATGCTGATTTAGAGCTGCGGAGGAGCTGCCTCTGTGAAGCAGTCAAGTTTGTAAGTGATTGTATAATCTGCTAGGAAGTCAAGCCAGGGCAACCTCCCTGTGATGACATTTCCTCTGAAACTCCCTTTAATAAGGTAATATTTTCTTCCAGTTCCATAAATGCAAATCAGCCGAACCGCACTCTGCATACTTCCTGGTTTCATTAGAAACTCTTAGTCCAACCCTACTGCAACGTGCAGGTGAAAGTGAGTTATTCCAGCCTTCTCTCATTTTAATTACCTTGATTTGATTATGCCTCATTTCAGAAGTGCCCTGTAATTTAAGACAATAAATAAACTTTTTTTAGCAAGCTGGGGAAACTGGAGGATATGATGCAAAGATTTAGCTCATTAAGCATTAATGTTACTAATATTCTTACACTAATTGCTTCGTTAAGTTGATTGTCTTAGCAGAAAAGTAGGCTTGGCTTCTCTTGTGGATCATCACATTTTATTTGCGTGTGCTACGAAAAAGATAGAAATAGTAAAGCTTGCCAAAGTGAATTCTTAAGAGGACATAATGCACTTAATGAATTTCTCACTACTTGATGTGCTGAAGGGGTCCCATTTGGGATTTAGCTGTAAAACTCCATGTACATCCTATCATATACTTTTAGAGCAAGTGATAACTATTCCTTCATTGTTTCTGTCAAAAAAGGTAGCTAGGAAGGAAGGAGAAAACCTCCCTTTCTAGCCTCCAGAAAATCTTATAATCAGACTTTCTAATGTCATATACACACATATATATGTATGTGAATATATAAACTCCAAACAACAAACCCAAACTGAAGGATGTCACTGTGCCACACTAATCCTTCTGTTGCTCTGTATTTCACAGGGGCAGTAGCATGTGTCTCTGGGTTCCCAGTAAATCCATTTATTAAACACTTTCAAAGATAGCTGCAAGAATGGGGCACAGGAATGAAGAAGAAACCTGAAAGGAGCCTGTTTGTGTAACACAGGATGAAAGCTAAGGAATTACTTGATCCTGGAGCTTATGAAGCTTCCAGCTACTAAAATGACTGATACAGAGGGTGCATGTTGAATTCAGACCTCTGCACTGTTAGAAAACCTCCTCTGAGCTGCCGCAGTGCCTGGAGATGCCTGTATTTCACAATTACTTTTCCTGTTGGGCTTTGTAGCTCTCTACAGAACTGCACATCAGAATTGTCTCTCTCTTGGCAAGACATCCTCAACATCTGATTTCCCCTGAATCTCTGCCCCAGGGATGTCATTGAGAACCATAAGGATGACTGATGGAAACACATCAGGCTACACGTTGAGTGCAGGGAGGTTTGTGTTAGTGTAATGTGCAATGAGGTTGTGGGAAGTGCAGGACTGAAGGCCTAGGACAGTGCACTTACTATAAGGCTATCTTGGGAGCTGGTGGACAGCACTCTTTACCCAGCTCCCGAAACTGTGCCACTCTGCAGGAAACCGGTCCAGGCTTGAGAGGCTAGGGAATGAGACAAGAAAATGGAATACAGGTCCCCATATATGCCAGTGTTGGGTACACCTTTTCACATAGAAAATGGTGATGTGAATGTGAACCTCCTCCTCCATAGATTGATGAAACAGATTCAATATGAGAAAGAAGCATGCCAGTCTTCTACCTTTTCTCCCATCTTCTGCTGCTTGCCACTGCTGGCAACAATCCCAGGCTACTGATTAGACTTCTCTTTGCTCTCTGTTGGACTATTGGTTTTCCTAGCTGTTGTTGGAACTGACATATGAATATTGCAAATGCCTTACCTGTGATTGTGTCCTTTACATAGGACCAAATGGGCAACTTAGCTCTGGTCTTTGCATAATGGTTTATTGATTAAAACAAACTTTTACAGTGACAGTATTTTGGTGCTATAGCACGTGGCTGGAAGGAGCATCCCTGTCCCATTTTTGCTACACACACCTGCCTGTGGAAAAGGGCTGGCAGCCCCATCTTCTCTTTGACCCTCTTTACCCTCATCTGTTAGGTGATTCCTTAGAATGAATTGCCCACTGAGAAGGTGAGAGCAGGGCTCCAGAAGCATGTTTCTCACACAGATTAGTTCACTGAGAGGTAGCTCTCTTCCCACTTTCATATTTGCCTTAGTTTCTTATCATAGATTACATCTGGCTCCATGAGGCAGCTGTTTTAGCTGGTTGTGGTCATGAAGGATCCCATGACACTAGAAACCTCAACAGTAATTAATTTGCCATTAAATTTCACTTACCTGCTATATTAATTTCTCAGAAACATCTAAAGTGTGGATTTTATTGCCTTGTGTTCCTTTTGGCTCCACAAGATGACTCTTTTAAGGGTGGAGTTAAACCAAGGCTGTAGGTTTCCATGTGGAAACACCAGGAGTACCTATGTGTCATGGGTATGCTTAGCTCTGCCTATGCAGGGAAACTCTTCCATGGCTGCTGAGGTTTTGGTTCTCTGTTGGAGCATCTCAGCCTGGCATTAACATTTTATGGACTGGAAAGAAAACTTTAGCTCCAGACATACTCTTGCTTTTGGGAAGACCCTATTTGACAGGTTGGATCCATCCAGCTATCAATATTAACAGCTGCCAAACGTCAGGTTTGGAGTTGTGCTATGGAGCTGGCCAAGGCAGCAATTACTTGTGTTTTAGCGAGCGCTGCGCATTGACTGTGGATACATTAGCTTTAGTGGAGATTATTTAGAGGCTCAGTAGCTTAAAAGCAGAAATCACTTACTTTCATATTGGATATTATTACAGATTCAGGAGAGCTGGCCATAAAAACACTTAGCTTCCTGTAACAAAAGGACTCCTAGCCAAGCAAGTAAAATGTTAATGAGACAGCAAGCACTCATTTTCGTGTCTGTAGCCTTTCCCTCCAAGGTTTCGCTGCTTCATACTGAGCTTCATTAGAGTGGAAATGGTTGGCTTTAAAAGAGAAACACCAGCTAAATTGCCAGGGTGTAGAATTTCCTTTCAGATCATAATTATAGGTGATCAACGGAGTGTGTAATTAGTAAGTTGGGTGAAGGATATTTCCAGAACAATCAGTAGCAATTTGCTCCCTGCTGTTCCTTTCTCTGCTCTGAGGACCTTTTTGTCTGCTTTGGAAGGTGTGGCTTTTTAAGCTTGCAAAACATCAGAATAAGGCATAATAAACCCCACCACCACCACCCTGCAACAGGGTATTTTCACTATAGCAGACCTTACTGGTTATCACTGTGTTCCCAGCACTTGGGCACGGGTACTTGTCCGAAGGAGGCTCATTTCTGGCCTCCCTTAGTAGACCTGTGAGACTCTTGCTGGAGTCTGGATTTGCAGTTGCACAGTGAAAACGTGAGAAGCTGTCATTGCCTTCAAACATCATAGGAATGCCCGGGCTGTTTCTTGTGCTATGAATAATTCATGGAATAATTCAATGGATCTGTCCAGCACAGCTAAAAATAGCTGGGTAAACGGAGTGTTTTTGACCTTAAACAAACAAAAATCTGTCCAAAACTTCAAGAAATGTAAAGCTATAGAAGAGATCCTGTGAATGCAAAGATGTCAGTCTGTAAAGTTAGGTTTGGTATTGTGTCCTGGACTGAAATATGGCTCATTTATTCCCTTCTTCAAAAGAGACTTGCCTCTATCTTCCTCACAGTTATTTAGTTAGAAGAAAGAATGCTTCCTGGGCAAGATGGGGCAGGGAGGGAATAGATGTTCTTTGGTCACCCGCTCTGACATAAGCTTCTCTAGTGTGACGCAAGCAGACAAGTGAAGTTGCCTATTCACCCTGTGGGGCTTCCAAAGGAGAGATGCTGAATATCATAGAATAATAGGATTGTTAGGGTTGGAAAGGACCTTAAGATCATCCAGTTCCAACCCCCCTGCC
Organism: Neopsephotus bourkii; assembly: GCF_033783945.1. Lineage (NCBI taxonomy): Eukaryota > Metazoa > Chordata > Aves > Psittaciformes > Psittacidae > Neopsephotus > Neopsephotus bourkii. The sequence goes on along the minus strand of NW_026901790.1, from coordinate 531,999 downwards.
ATGGGCAGGGACACCTCACACTAAACCATGGCACCCAAGGCTCTGTCCAACCTGGCCTTGAACGCTGCCAGGGATGGAGCATTCACAGCTTCCCTGGGCAGCCCATTCCAGTGCCTCACCACCCTTACAGTAAAGAACTTCCTTATATCCAATCTAAACTTCCCCTGTTTCAGTTTTAACCCATTACCCCTTGTCCTATCACTACAGTCCCTAATGAAGAGTCCTCTCCAGAGTCCTTATATGTTCTTAAATAAACGGCATCTTCATTATTTATCCATAACCAGCATCCTAACTGAAAACTGAAAGCAGCCATGCCAGTTATTTCTACAAACCTTTGGCTGATTGCAAGTACAATTCCTGCCAGTAAAAAAACAGAACCTCATCATTCTGACCCCTCCAAAGCTTCACCCAAGCACTGTTTGCTCAGTGACTGGTGTACAAGACTTGCCTGGATACAGACGTCTTGTTTCCATGCTTCTCATAAAACCGAATTAATAGTTAAAACTGCAGATCTGGGAGATGGTTGACACATCAGCATCAATTATATACATACACTGATATATATATCAGTATAAATTTTATATACATATATATATATACTGATCCCTTTATGCAGCATGGGATCACAGGTTGTATTTTCCCAGTCTGAGCTCACTGTGAGCCTCTGCTACTCTGAATCAAAGCTTCTTCCTTTTCCAAGCAGTGTTGTACCTGTTTCCCTTGAGCAAGAATGGGGGCACTTGGCAGTGACAGGGCTTGACTGTATTTATGACTGCGTTTTTGAGGTGTAGGGTTTGTTTCTGGTGGTGTCCCAGGTTCACTCTGTGGCCCTGGACAAGGCTCATCATCTTCAGAGCTGTGGGGTCCTGTATGTAATGAAGATAAGGACTTCTCTCTCAAATAGGGGTTGTCCATCACCTCATTTTCATGTACTGAACTTTTAGATTGACTCTAGGTTACCTGCACAAGGTGGGTGATGGAGTGCCCACTCCTGTTCTGCACTCATAGGGTTGTGATTTCCTGCTCCCCATCCCAAGGTATGCGTTACAAGTGATAGCCTGATCTGCAGGGCAGCAGTCCCACTGGTGTCTGGGTTCCTCAGAGCAGAGGGGCTTCAGGAGATCTGCTGCCTGGCTTTATTGCCCTTTGTTTCTTTCACATCAGCACCAAGCACAGCTTCCAGCACATGACCTGATGCTGCTTTTGTCACCAGGGCAGGACATCAAACACTTGAGATGCTTTCTTCAAGGTGGGCTGTGTGTCAAAAACTGCAGCATAAATGTCCAAGTCCTATCTGCTCCTTCCCTTATAAGCCCCAAACACTTTCAGGAGGTTGTGTCCTTTCCCTGATCCCATCTTGATGAAATCTGGAGGCCAATGCTTGGGTTCCCCATAGTGGGGTGTGTCCCATAGGGATTCATGATGCAGGTGTCAGCTGGAGCAATGTGAGCTTCCCATAGCCCACAGATAACCTGTGCAATGCTTTGAGCAGATACCTCAGGCCAGGTAGCATGAAGAACCCCCTTAGTGGGCTCAAAGCCCAGTGGGAGAGGAGAATAAAGAGCCTCTGTGCCCCACAGTGGAAGACTGGGCTCTGTTTACAGGGCTGGTGTATTGTAGTTTCTTAAATGGCTCTTCTGTGGATTCATGCCTGGTGTAAAAGCAGTTCTGCATTTCAACCTGAAAACACCTGATCTATTTAACTGCCTAAAGCCACAATTAGTCCTCTTGCCTCTCTTGCTCCTGGTGAAGGACTGCACATAAAATATGCTGCTCCCTAGAAATAAAACTGCTGCCTTTTGCTAAGAGGAGAGCTGAGACCCTCTGGAGCATCCCACTATGCTTGCAAAGAGCCAGCACTGAGGACAGAATGGAGGATTGATGCCCTCTGTTGTTGGGAAGGGAAAAACTAATCTGCAGCCCAGCTCATAGTGATCTTCCTCTGCCCTTCCTTTGGCTTTGATTTATTCCTCCTCTCCACTTTAATTGCTTACCGTTCCACGCTGTGGCCGCTGCCTCGCCTAGCTAACAGATGGCTGCTTTCCTCTGGCTACCCAAGGGTCTCTGTGGCCAAGTCAGTTCTTGTCACCAGCGGTCAGCAGGGCAAAGCTGCCTGTCTCTGCCGCCCTCCCCAAAGTGTGGAGCAGAGAATCAGCCATGCAAACCTTTGTGCGTCTGTGTTTCGTGCTGCTGGGGTTGCAGATGGCTGAGGCACACGGCTCCTGGCTCATCCGTACCTAAAGGGCAGCGCTGCCACCTGCTCTGTGAACACAGGTTGGCCCCGAAGGCCTGGTTTTGCAGAGATTACCCTTTATGCAATGTATGGTATGATAATGACCTTGTACATTCCTGCAGGGATTATTTACCAGTTTCGTTGTAGTTGGTGGCAGTTGGTTGCTTTCTCTTCTCCCCTCCTGCTTATTTGCAGAAAGCTCTTTTGCAGCCTCAAGTCGTGAAGCCTCCCCCTGCTCCTGCTTTCATTGTGAACACAAAGCCCTGCATTTCATCAGCATGAACAGATCCCGATGTATCCCAGACAATGAAATTATGGCTGTTGGGGCTATTAGGAGAAGCCTCCCTGGGCTGCTAGATGCACAATTTATAGAGTCTGCCTTGAACCTTTTGTAAAACGGGGAAATGTCTCATTATCTAAAATGATAGCCTTGTACATGGGAGAGTTTTGATGGTTGAACTTCGTACCCAACTCTGCTTCTAAAGCATTCTTTATATATTTAAAAACCCGAAGCTGCAAGAATTGTTATTCCTGTGGGTGAAAACGTTTTTCCCACACTCACAGGAGAGGGCTATACCCATGTGTATTTGGGGCTGTCATTCAAAGTGATCTGCTCTCTTGTTCTCTTGCGTACACCTTCTCTTAGAAGCAGCTCTTTCAAAATCTCACCTGCAAAAGAATAACCCTTATGTATATGTAGGTTTTACCTGGTGGAATTTAATGATCTGTCTTCTACCCAGGAAGAGGCATAGGTAATCAACAAGGGTATTATATGAGCTTGTTACAGGATTGATCGAAGCAGCATGCAGTCGCTTTGGTGTTGTGCATGCTATGAGGCAGTGGTATCACAGAGATCAAGCCTGCGTGCTGCTCGGCCAGCTTTGGGGCAGAGAAAGAAGGTGTCAATAATCAGGGAACAGCAAAATACACTGCAATAGGATTATTATGGGATCCTACCCTGGGATCAGATGCTGAGTCCAGCACACTCTGATGACACCAGAGTGAAGTCAGTTTGACCTCCAGTGCAGTGATACCAGAGTGAGGTGCTCAGATTGACAGCTGCCTGCCCTGCCTTGATGTAGGCTGCACCACAAGGCACACAGACCCCCTTCTCCTGCAATACACAGGTTGGCAATGCAGTACAAGGTGCTGCTCTGGGAAATGCTATGAAGCAGTGCAGCCGCAGCCTCTTTCTTTCCCACCTCCTTGGATTTATCCCTGACTGGCATTTGTATGGCCATGCTGTCTTCAAAGAGGGACATCAGCGCTCTGTGAAAACACAACACCCCAACTGAAAGGTGTCCAGACAGAACAAACTGCTCTTGTAAAGGAGCTTAATTTTATCTATTCTCTAGCTTTATGTGCTGCAATGATTTTTGCTTTGAGGGAATCCTTATAAAGCTGTTTGTTTTATGGTAGCGCTTATTCTTAGAGGAAGATGCCAGGAGCTGCCAAAATATTTTCCTTCTCCTTTAACCCACTATAAAGCCAGCCCTTGCAACTGATCTGCTCCCAGAAACCTTGGGAAGTGGTATTTGGATCCATCCTTCTAGCTCTGTAACATCTGAAGTGGCACAGGAGAAGGCAGGCAACACTTATCAAGGTCCTCCTTCACAGGCCTATAAGAATAGGTAATTTGTCATAAATTGCAGCTGTGCTGCTTTGATTTCCTTGCTGAGGAGCTCTTAGCTGAGAGGACTGGTGCTTCAAGTGAGAAGGAAGCAAAGAGTGATGTTACTTTCTGCAAGCAAAACACAATCACCCAGTACTGCAGCTTTACAGGTGGGTGGTCAAACCTGCTGGGTTTTCACGCAGTGAATGCTCCCTACAGATCCATCCACCAGCCTCATGCTGTCTGCTGGGCATTTAAAAGTAGGTGACAGTTCTCTCTACCTTCCCAGGCTAGGAAATAAGCAGTGTAAATAGTTCCATTGCCAAAGTCTGAATGCACTGTGTGATGTATCAGAACTACAAACCCCCCAGCTCTGCAGTCGAGCTTTTACCCTATTAACTTCTCCAGTGTGAAATGCTAGCCTGGCAACCACATTGAACTCCAGTTGTTGTAGCAAGCAGGTACAGAGCAGGCTCATTATGCATCCAATATATACATGAGCCCATACTACATACAGAAATTAAGTATGAGTATTGTAAGGATCCGAGCAGGATTTCACCCCATGTTATTCCCAGGAGCAGTTGGGAAGTCCAGCTCTCGTCTAGCAAGCAGATCTACTTCAAGAGGGTATGATCTCTCAGCAGGGTGGTACTTGGTTTCTAGCACACAAGTGCAAGTAGTGCACCACTTCCACTTGCTCCTCTTGAAGGATTTAAGATGCTCAGCAGAAGTTATCTTGCCTTTGCCAGCAGGCTGATGGAGTGGTATAGAATGACTGGCGTGCCTCCATCTCCATTACAATTTATGGGCAAATAAATGAAGACCTTAGGATCCTTTTTCTTTCTGCCAACCTCTGTAGTACTCGATCTTCTCTCATCTGTAAGTCAGATGCTTGCTATTTGAATGCTGTGTGACAGATGTTATTCTGGTATAGGTTAAATGCCAATATAAAGGCATGCAAGAAGGCTGTAAAAGGCAGCTGATAAAGGTAGTTGGTATATAAGCAGCAAAGGGAGATACTCAACTGCTATGAAACCTTTCACTGTGATCCTGAAAGTCAAGCATCTGCTGGGGTTTGTGCTCCTGTGTTTGTAGTTGGGAGCTGGAGGAAGGCCTGTGCTTGGTCCCATACACTTAGTGGAAATGTACTTTTACATTTGTTCAATAACCAGACAAAAAGCAGTGATGTGCAGACACAAGATAACTTTCTCATGAGCAGACTATAATGACACCTTATTTGTGTAACTTTATTTCTGCCAATGTTTGGCATATGTGTTTTGGTTGTTATCGAATGCTCTGGAAGTATAGGTATTTCTCAGGCACCAGAGGAGTGCAGAGGTTGTATTGAATGCAGATGGGATTCACAATTCCATGCAAGCCCCTGCATTACAAAGCACGTGGAATCTGGTGGATTCACAGCACAGATGGCAATGTGGGGAAGCCAGAGTTTTCCTTCTCCTTTGCATCTGCACACATTGGAGACCAATAAATCACCCTGACCAGATGGAAGGCTGCAACTTCAGAATTTCTTGATGGGTTTGAAAGGGATTACCTGAACTCTTCCTTTGTTGCTCCGTTGATGTGCCATTCTGTATCCCTTTGTCCTTTAGCACAACCTCAGTTTCCTCTCAGTGTCTTGCATTCTGCATGTGGCTTAGCTCTCACCCTCCCACTCATGGAAATAGACTGTCCAATTAGTCTTACCCACAAGTGCTTGCTTTATCTTCCCTGCCAGAGCTGTGCATAGAAGCTTCTTTTTGCCATCCTGAATGGGCAGCAGGACTTCTCCACTTGCATCTCTGCAGAGGGTACATCTTTCAAAGACATACCACCACACAGGCTGGGGTTTTCTCAGTTTGTGTTAGAGCATCCAGTACAGCAGAAGATGGAATGAGAATATACAATTTTATTGGGAAGAGTAACAGTATTGCACCCCGGTTTCCTAACTCATTTTGCTTGGCTGTAAGGGAGAAGTCTGCCATAAGATTCGCAGCAAAAGTCCTATTGACTTCACCTAAGTACCCAGTAGGATAACTGTGTCACTGGAGAGACTGGCAAAGCACCCAAGATTGGCCATATTATGGAGTAAAAGCTTTAAAGCACTCTGAAACTGTGAACAAATCGTGCAGCACAGGATGCAGGACAGGTTAATGTTTCAACCATCATCATTTCAGATGCTGGTTTGACAAACAGGAACATCTTTCTCTTAGCAGCTTGATGATTTTTCTCTAATGCTCCATCCCAGCAAGATAAAAAGGGATATTTCAATGTGGACATGAGAGCATTTAATTCTGTGGATGTAAGCTTGACTTTTATTTGCTCTGTGCAGACTCTAAAGCAGCAGCTGGAGAGTGGGTTTTCCTTTTTAATGAGGATTTTGAGAACTTCTGTGTGCAGAACAGGAGATGGAGCTCTTTCCTAGCATGAAACGGATTTTGCAGTGAAGCACTAGCAGTAGTAGCGTGCTGTCCTTGATCCGATTCTTAAGTTATCATGATTGCAGTACCCCTCTAATCCCACCTTACCCCTGGCAATAGCCTCTTCTTTCAAAGCTCAGTAGTGGCTGTCAGCACATCAGGAAGACCTTTCATTCATAATCTGGGTTTGTGATGAATGGAATCAATAACCAGCTATCCTTTGCCTGCGTTGGCAGCATAAGCAGCTCTCAGAGGTGGCAGCTGCTTGTTTTGAGGTGAAGGAAAGGTTATTTGCAAGGCACCCAATTGTGTGTCCATTTCAGTCACCAAAACCTGGATTACTGCTGCAATCCCTTTCTGATTTGCTTCTCATCCCCTCTTCCATGAGGTCATGTGTTTATTCCCATGTACCTAAATTAAACGTAACTACTTCCCTGCTTTCCTAAGGAAATGAGGCTTTTGGGGTCATGCTCCTTGGGTGCATGTCTGTCAGACTATTGCAATCAACTTCTGAACCACTGGTCAATCCGAGTGGTGTTTGGCAGGGGGGCAGAGGGCTTAAAAACAATTACATTCCTGCAAATGGCACAGCAATTGACAGCTGAGTGATGGAGAGCAACCCTGCTAGCACTCCTAGGGAGGGGAAACAGCATTCATCTGTTATTGAACATCAGAGAATCCATTTGGAAACACAAGTCTCTGGGAATACTGACTTCATGAGTTTTGCTGTTCCTGGAATGGATTTTGTTTGCTTATTTTAACTCAAGGGGTGTTTAAAAATGAAGTAGAGCTATTTGATGCTGAGATTTGTAAAAGATGCTCTGGGAGGAAGAGCTGAAGCAGAATCGGTGGTTACTTTGGGTTTCTTTTTGTTTATTTGCTTGCTTGGAAGTTGTGCCAAAGAAAGAACTCACTCTCCTCTGTTCCTGGCTCTGTCAGGAAATATAAGCAGAATAGGATAAAGTATCATTTCCAGACTGCCTGGAAGCAGGAATGCCTAAGAAGCAAGAGCATCTGTTAACGCATAGCTCTCCTATCCCATCTCTGTAATTCCTGGGAAGAGATGCGCAAACACTGGAATGATTTCATAGTTTCTCTCTCCTTCCAAAGCACCTATGGGCTACTTGATCTACAAAGAAGAGAACAGCAATGTCTAGCACAGGTTTATTGTCCTTTCCTCAGCATCATGCTGTGCCGCAGGGTACCCATTCGTCTTCTCAGATGTGGCGATGTCTCTTGGCCTGCTCTCATTGTAGCTGCTCTCCCAAGTCGTGCTGCACACAGCGTGATACTGATGCCTGCCCTGAACACAGTCTTGCTCAGCAATGCAAAGGCCTGTGGGTTTGTGGAATAGGAGATATGGCCAAAGTGCTCCAGGTAGGCAGATTTCTCCATCTCTTAGAAAAAGTCAGCCTTGTTAGGCAAGGAAAAGCCCTGCTTCCCTTCACTGGACAGCAGAGCTAGGAGATAGGAGGAGGTGGTGTTGGTGTACTTCATATGGGGGTGTGGTAGAATAGAAAGCAGAAAATGCCCATTAGTTCAATTTAATCTTTTTTTCATTGTTAAGTGCATTGTTTGGTTGCTCTTTTTTTATTCTCTTTCCATGTGGTCAGCTCATCTACAAGATTATGTTAGGAAATGTGTGTGTCTTTGGAAGCATCTTTCCTCCTTGCCTGTTAACACAGGGCCATGGCCCAGCCCTTGATGTTTCACACAGGCTGCCTGTACTACTCTTGTGTCTGTTCATTCTCAAATCCATTTTGTACCATCAACTGATTCTGGCTGCAGAACTCCAACCATCTGACAGATGTAGGAAGAGTAGTTCACATCTCTTCTAGCATAATAAGAAGCAGTCTTTTCATATCCTATAAACTTCAGTGTCATTAAATTAAAGGCCAGTCTACAAATATTACTGGATGCTTTCTTATTCAATTTGTAGTGGGATATTTTTGTCTGGAGTTTGGCACTATTCAGGCTGCTTCTAAAAGACTGACACAATATAACTAGACCAATGTTTGTTTGCCCTGAGCCCATCTAACCACCTTTTGAAATGCCTGGTTCATATGCATTCAAAGTTAAGTTAACCAAAACCACACCATCTGCATCAAGAATAGCTAGAGGGAAAGGGTAGTCCAAGAAAAACATTGCTGGGCTTGAAGAGATTTTGGTTTTGGCTCATAGTCCAAATTGCCATCAGATTTGGGGATTTAATTGCCTTTATTGCTTATATGGTGTGTTTATACAGCGATTTTTTCACAGCTGTTAGTATAGGTAACACTGTTCCCTGGCTGATAATTGTCTCGGCTTTTCCTGCTATCTGCCACAAGTATCTCATGAGTTGGTGGTTTCCTCGCTCCCCCCAGTTACATAGGACCTGCCAGTCACACACGTGAATGCTGCAGGAAACCCACAGTGCCCTCTCATGCAGTCCAGCACTATAGTTTCCTCATCTAAATACGCTGGTGTGGAAAACCCAGACACTGTCTGGTGTTCTCAAGCCTGCTTTTTATTCTTGTGACTAGCCTGAGAGGGCTTTTCAGTGCGGGATGATTTACTGCCTGGGGTAGGACTTACTCCAAGTGGCTTTCACAGGGAGAGGCTTTGTGGCTCTGTGACTTAAAGGCAGTGTAAAATCCACAATGAAGGCTCTGGGAGGATGCAGAAAGGGCTGTGCACATCCTTTGTCATGGCATGTGCTGAGGAATGAGAAGGAGAGGTTTTGCAGGATGCAAGGGGTATTCAGTGTCTGATTTGGAGGTAGCTGAGTCAGGAGGGAGTCTGCTGGGGCTTTCTGTTGAGTGAAGAATGAGCCCACCTGATATCTGAGAGCTTTCTTCAGATACTGAGTCTATGCTCTAGAAAGCAAGTGGGCTATAGTCAGCTGGCTAGTTTTTCTGTATTATACATCATCATGTCAAAGCCAGTTAACAGTAATCAGGTTTGAATGTCAAGGTCTTCACTTCCAGTGTGGATGTGGTGTGTAGCAGTTCTTCCCTTCCTCAGCAGAGGCTATTGCAACACACCATCATTGCACGGATGTCCTTTAGGGAGGTGAGCTTTCCTCTGAGACTGCAGGGAATCAGTTTAGTTGAATGGAAACACGAGAGAATGGATCCCTGAGCTGAGAATGCGTTTGCCTTCATTAGTGCTGTGCTCTGTAATTACCTTTTCCCCCAACACCAGCATTTGACTAACAGCATGTCAGGTTTCAGCCTCCTGCAAAACCCTTAGAGCGGGTTCTCTGTTGTCTAATAAGTGTGCAGGTGACAGGGACATACGCTCTGGTATGTTCCACCCTGGATGCATCAGGAGGATCTCTGACTTCCAAAGGACCACCTCTTTTCATTACACTAGGGAGAGTTTCTTGGTGATTTTTCCTCTTTCTCACTCAAGTGAGAGTTTTAGAGATCAGTAACCACAAGTACCCAGGACACGAAACACTGCGGTGTTAGCCTGGTAAGTAGCAAAGTGCATTGTGTGATAGGTAAAGGAAGAGACTCATCCTTTAGTCTCTGTCCAGTTATTCCATAGGGTGCCAGACGTAGCTGACTTCCTGCTCTTCTTGCTATACCTGCAGACGCTGAGCAAAGGGGAACACTGTAGGATCTGCCCTGCAGAAGAGCAAGTCTGCAACACTTTCAAGTTGTAAATTGAGTTTCCTCACTTCCTTAGATTGAGCTATTGGTAATAAAGCCCCAGCCTATCCCTAGTTACATGTGAAGAAACAAATCCTAACTGCGCTCGTAATGAGCACAACTGAATCATGTTATGTGTTAAAGAACTTGAACTGTCACCAAACATTTCTGTCACAATTATTCAAGCTGGAATTATCCTAATAGCAGATTGGCGGTCTCATTAAGTCTCTAATTAGTACATATTTATGTTAAAAGGATGGATTAGTGTGGCTTTCTGTATTTTCCCATGTTCTTCAGGCTTGAATGAAAACTAATGCTTCTTCTATAAAAAGATCTTTAATTAGGTTAAGTTGAGAGTGCCAATTAGTAAAGATTTGAATGTAAGTTCCCAGAGTATTCCTTGTACTGCTGTGGTCCTCACAATTGAAACAGGCAATGATAATCACACACTTGCATCATGTGGTCACCGTGCAGCAGATGCTGTATTGGGGTTTGAACAGCAGCTCATTTCCTTTTTGTGATTCCTCATATGCCTTTGCTACCAGTATGAGATTAAATTCATTTCTTTGGTCACCTTCTTAGAGATCCTGGGCAAGAATGAATAAGGGATGCACAAGGATACCAAAGGGTCTGATTGACTGTGCATTTGACACAGAAATAATGTGCACCCCCCAAAGTGTTTCATGTGTAGTAGAATTACCTGAGTGTGTATGAGTGCTATATGGATATGAAACATAGGATTTACATGCAGAATAATGATCTTTGTCCATCATCACCTTAAGTGGAACAGAATACAGGTCCAGAGTTGTATTTTCATTGATGAGAGGTCTTACTTCTCCCCCTCCTCACTCTCAACGCATTAAATCTACCAGATATCATTGGTCTAACTGTGGTTTGGTGTAGCCCAAATACTTGTCCTTTAAAACACGACTTTTAGCTGGATGGTAACCTGGGGGTTAAGGGAGAGGCTGGAACAGAAGCTGAGATACGCATGTGTGCATGTGCACATGCTAGTGTTATTTCTAGGGCTGTATTCAACAGTCAGTGGAAATCACTTAAAAGTAACTATTACCTTTACTCTTTCAACTGAATTTATTTTGAGCTAGCATTGGTCAGGCCTGTGACATTTATGGTAGGAAGAAGTAATGGGGGGAACTGTGGTATCACATCCTGTGTTTTGTGCCTTCTTTGGGGGATCTTTTTTCCCTGCAAAAAATCACTATTCTCCTCACAGTACCTTGGATGGGCTTTTTGAGGAGAAAATGGACTTTGTTCTATTCCTGCCTCTTTCCATAGCACTCAAGTCAAAACCAGAGTCATGAGTGTGAAAAATTAGCTGCTATTGAGAAAACTAGTGTGATTAGTGTGCTGGATGCTTCCTGTCTGCATGGAGTGGGAACCAAACTTGTTAGGGTCAGGCCTTCTGGCCAACACTCTGCTGTCTGTCCTGGGGATCCATAGGCAGAAGATGTGGATGCATGTTGCTTTCCAAACCCAAGCAAACATCAGTCTCCATTTGTAACTTCCAGGTTATAAATCTTATATAAACAAGCAAACGTGTCATTAAACTGAAGTTGTTTGCATTATTTAACTGAAATGGAAAAATTTGTAACAGCTAATAGTGAAATATTACCTGTGTCAAAATCAACAAAGTAAGCAAATTGGATTCAGTGCTTGATTAGTTAAATCACCATGCTAATGCTGCAGCACCATCAATCCTTGCTGTCCATTTGGTATAAATCTCACCAGGGTACCTTATTATAGTCAGGGAAAGCTCTAACTGGAATCTAGTGAGGTATCCCCTTCCATCTTCAAAGGAGCTGGCATGGTCTTGTTGGGATCAAGTATCTTAAACTATGTCATAGTCTTAGGGAAAAAATAGAATCCAGCTGAAGGTAACTAACATCTAGGAAAACATGCTGGTATAATAAACACGTTCATTCAGCTGCATGCTAAAAGCCACTTCAGACTGTGATGCATGTTAGCTGTTTTGCTGTGAACTGAAGACAACTTCCTTGCTGGTTTTGGCAAGCAAGGCGATTAAGACTAATGTATTTTTTAACAGTAAGGCAGAGAGCTTTAAATCCTGACAGAGAGCTTGTATTTATTAAATATGGCAAGGTGGCACTGATAAGCACTAAAAACTGTTCAGCTTTGTGGATCTGAGTGTGCTCCTCGCAGCAGTCAGTTGTAAAGTATGTTGTCATTTTTGTTTGGTTGCTTACAACAATAATACCTAGGGTTTAGTATCGCACTATGTTGTCTACTCCTTGCAAATCAATGCTTTAGTTTTCCTTCTCAGACCATTCCTTTAACACAACACATTATCTTGTGTTGTCTAAAATGATAGGTGTATGTTAAGTAATCATTAAGGTGTCCTTGCAAATGGCAGGGGGGTTGGAACTTGATGATCTTAAGGTCCTCTCCAACCCTAACTACTCTATGGTTCTATGATTGCGAAACACTGCTTTTACAATTATTATGCCTGTTGGACAACTAAAAAAGAACCCATTCATACAACCTTCAATAGGAAGTTCAGATGCTTTTCCTTCAAAATGACATGAAACTACAGGAGAACCTGCATACTGAGTATTAGTTGTTCTGTGCATTTGGAGGAGTGGGGTTTCTTATGAAACAAGCATTCATCTCGCAGTACATTATTCAGACTCCTTCAGCAACATGAAGGGCTTTGACAGGTAAAGTTCTACTGCTTCTCAAAAGCAAGTAGAGCTCATTGTACCTCCATTTGAGAGCCATCAATGGAGTTATTGCTGGCTCAGCAGAGGGTTTTAGTCATGACAATCTTAATGAAGCCTGTGGTCTGCAACTTCATTGAATGAGGTTTGATTCATTCTATTTTTACTCCTTCCTTCTGTGAGCAGCGCAATCATTTGTAATTTTGAAGATTGGGTGTAAAGTATGGCAGAGAAGAACTCTATTTCGAGGGCGTTTTGCACACACTTGCTCACAAGTGTAATCTTAGAGACGTTCTGGGCTGCCAAACTGCAGCAGCAAGCAGAATGGAAAAGAGAACTTCTCCCTGTTTCCTCCAAAATACCATGTGTGAGAAATCAAAGGGGGGTGGAAAATAGCTGCAGCAGAATGTTATGATGCTTTTTGTCAGACATATTGCTGTGGAGAGTTTTATTGATACATGGCTTGGAGAGCGGGGGCATGAAGAGCACCACGTACGACTTGTGGGCCAGTAACAAAAGCCAGGTGTAAGCAATAGCCAGGCAACCAATCATAGGCTGTGCCGGCTGGAAAGTCCCTAATTACAATAACAAGGTGTAAAAGAGGCTCTAAATTGCTGAAGTTAACTACAAAAGGCGAGGCGCCGACGGTTAGCAATTAGCCAATAATGAGCTCATTATAGACGTTATATAACCTGTAACCGAACGCTCAATAAACGAGACTAGTTGCAGTAGAGGATGGGCTGGTCTCCCGTCGTTTTTCCACGTATTGCGTTTGTCCTGTGTGTGTTCTCTGGGTGCAGAAGTATGAAAAGCCCTTGTGTGACAACATTATTTCCTGCTTCACATAAAGGATTTGATAAAGAGTAGGTATCTTTCTTGTATCTTACAGCTGGAGGCACAAAGATGGCAGAAGTCACTGCTAGATATCAGTCATCATGGACCAGAGATGGAACTCATGTTGCTTCATTTCTAGTTTCTTAGAAAGACTGAATTTACTCAATTTCAGAGTTTTTAAGGAGCCCAAAAGTTAGTTTCACTAAAAACTATTTGAAGTAATACCGAGGAGTTGTCACCCTGGATCAACTGGAGCACAGTGTTGTTTGGATTGTGATCTTTCATGATGTTCCAATTCAGGAATATGCTGGGGGAGCTTTGGTTTTGTTTTCCAGAAGTCTTAAATTTACCAAAGATTTTGGAGGGTGTGGGTGGAAGTGGAAGGCTTTGGAAAAGGAATATCTGATAATATCTAACCTTCTCTTCTCTGTTCATTTCAATCTCATGTTGCTTCCAGTGCAATCCTGCTGCTCTGCCCTGTCAAAGAAGTATGAGTGAAGTCAGATTCACATGAGAGATGTTCACGGAGAGAAGCAGACCCCTCCATGGCTGGAATCAGTGCTGGCACTCAGGTAGGTGTAACATCCACCTTTTACTTTCTGTGCTCCTGCATATGCTGACCTGCAGTTATATCCTCATGTGCCTTTGGAAAAGATGGATAATTAATGAAGGCAGTAGGAGAGGGAGGAGGAAGACTGGCATAAACCTGCATTAACTCACTCATTGTAACTCATTGATTTCACTGCCATGACATCAATTTATCTAGTTGAGCACCTAAGCCTTTCTTATAAAGGTTACGCTGGCTGTAGTGAAGCTGTGATGATTTATTCCCACTTAGAATCTGCCCTCTGCAACAGCACGTGCCTAATCTCATTTTAACATACACTCAAAAACTTGTTTGAGAAGGAGTTAGAGCTGCTGCTACACTACTGATGTGTGTCAAGCCCTGCAGAAACATGAGAAACAAACCTGCATCTGGGCATATAACATCTTCTCTCTATCCATAATCCATTGTATGGGTCTGAGACACTCCAACTCTGCATCACCCAGCTCTCTCACATGAAACTTCTGTCAAATTTTCCCCTTTTCTCACAATTGATGCTCTTGTTGATGATTGGAATAATAATACTATGTGTGGTCAGTAGGGTGCAAAGCTTTCTGTTGTAGAATTAGTGCAAACAGGCTTTGACCTTGGGTTCTGGAGTGCCCTTGGCTGGAAATGTGGCCTTAAAAGAGGATTGTGTAACACAGGAGCTAATTCTAAGCCTTACAGTGCTTTTTACGTTCATATTGTCCTATTATGTTGTAATTTGGAGACATAAAAATGTGACTATTGAATTATCGATGCCTTTCAGGAAGTCTAGGATTGCTGAATGTGTTTGGTGTTTCGTGGCTGTTTAGATTTGATACAGATTTGTTCAAGGCTTTTCTTACCCAGTGTAAGTAATACTGCTGGGCAAATGATGTGCATTATTTTCTGTCAACATGTTTTTTTCCTCTTCTTGTATTTTTCCCAGTGTCATTTGTAATCACTTGTCTGGCAATGCAGCATTGCACTGATCTGCTGCTGCTTTAGCTCTTTTTAACTGTTTGTCCCAGAACACTTGGGTTTAAGCAATATTCATTATTTTTCAGCATGTCTGTAAACTCTCATTGTGCTCCTTCGAGTCTCCCTTTATACCTCGGTATTTAGATGGAATGTCTCTCATTCCTTCATTGATACAAGAAGTAATATAAAGTAAGATTATGCATAGATTGAATGTTACTTAGTAAGTGTCACTTCTCAGAATAAGCTTAATCCTGGCAGTTTCCAAAACCATATCACATTTGACTTCTCTGAGAGTGAGGGTTTGTGCTCAGCAAGAAGTAAAAAGATGGGCACAAGTTGTAAAACCTGAACACACTGAAGAAGCTGGTTCTTCTGTGACTTTGAGATCTAACTCAAATTGTCCATCAGAATTGAGAAGCTCGTGGTTCAACTGCTTGTATTTAGTGTTTGACTGCTCAGATATAGAAAATATTCCCTAATGCTTGTGAACAAGCAGGCAGAGCTATTCTCATTAGGTCTCAACTGTACATGCAGGCAAACATAGGTGTGTGCTTTTCAGATGACTCCCTTTCTTTGGGTAAGAGAAGGAACAACTGGGAAAGGTTTAGAGTTGAAACTTGAGCTATAAACTGAGCTCCTGCTTTCCTTAAGGTCCTGATTATTCTGGTCTACAGAGGCTGTATTTTATGACCATCCATTGCAGCCCCTGATGGATTTATAGATAGACATGCATCATGTAAGTCATATAAGCTTTCATTATCAAAACAGTCTCAACAGCAAAAACTTGTGGAGAATATAGATTTAGTAGGGATAAACAGATTCACCTTGTCAGGGAGGGAATGAGCTTGTCACTAGTAAAAAATCACTAAGGATGAGATTCTGTGGAACCAGGGCTATAGTCACCAGTTTTATCAGCTTTCAGTAATAATAGCTAGATGCAGATGATATCTGTTTGAAAAAGCCTAGATATCTTTCATTATCACAGTTGTATTCTCTTCCACAGTGAAACATAATCAACCTCCATTTACATATTTCATGTAATCAGGACAAGTGGAGCAGGATATCATGGTCAGGGTGTGCACCTTCAGCTTGGCATAATGCAACTGTTTACAGAAAGCTTAACACATGTGCCCTAGTTTAGTCAGTTGTGCTTGGATCTGTAAGAGTCCTGTTTTGTATCAGTCCTTCTAGAAACATGGACTATGGAAAACCAAGGAATTCTTGCTGGAAAGACAAGATCTCTCAATGCTTTGTCAGCTCTGCGAGTCCTAGTAATGAAAACAGGGCTTACTGCTTCGTACTTTGTTCAGCTGTATGAACAGTGCAGGGGAGACTGAGCTGAATTCCACTTCACATCACCAATTATTACCTAAACACTTAAATTTTAGTTAAGTTTCATTTTTCTTTTTCCTTTTGAAGATGTGCTGGGACAGATGCTGACCAGAATGTAACCAGCATGAACACAACAGGATTGCGTAGTTGTAACTGATGATTTAATTTACCTTCTAGGAACTATTCTACCACTAAGAAATATAAAAGGGAAAAAAAACCATATTTGGCTTTCTCAAAGGGGCTTAAAAAACCCTCACATGAATAATGCAGATGTAGCTCCTACCAGTTCTCAAATCAATGAACACAACAATCCATTTCAGAGAGTTGAGATAAAGACAGGGTTCCAAATATGAAGGGCACTCTTGTACCCCTCTGGATGCTTGCCTATGAGAAGCTGGTTTATTTAACTAGCACAATGTACTGGGCCAGAGGAAATTAGGATGTGTTTCCCTCCCCTGATTGCTAGGTTCGCTGTGCTTTGGAAGTGCACTTTTCAAGAGGCAAATAGAAAACAACGCTTCATGTATTGATTCATATATATACATATACAAGCATATATATTTTATACACAATTATGTAATACATAATGTATGTGTTTTAGAAACATGCATTTATATAAAATATATAGACAGATGTACCTCAGAAAATGAAAACCAGTTCACAAAGTCTCATTAAGCTTGACCAGCCTGTCCAGTTCTGAAGTCCATAACATAAAGCCTGACATCTGGCTGACTGTACCTGGTCTGGGTGATACAGGGGTAGACTTTTTCACTGCACTAATGCATCAAACACATGCACACCCTTTTCTCTAAAGTAACCAGCTCTATTTCTCTCACTGCAAGCAGAAGGAATGTGCCATCTCCTCAGCTTTGGTGTCTGTGAGCAAGACTTAGCTACAGCACCTGCTCCTTCCTGGCCAGATGATGCAGCCAGGGCTTGTCTCATGGGTAGGAACATGCCAGGGCCCTCCACACACTCCCTTTGTGAATGCACGTCAGCAATGTGAATCTGCTCTCCCAGTCCCCACACAGGAACAGCTCAGCTTGTTACTGTTTCTAGCACATCTTCATCTGTTGCTTGATTTACTGCAGCTATAAAGCAGCAATTTCCTGCTATTTCTGAGGGTAAAAAGGGAGGCATCATTAGAATTTAAAGTCACCAGAAGTTATTCACATCAGCATTGTGGTGTGTTTTTTCCTTCCCCATTTATCTGTTTGTCAAAGCAGAATGCTTTCCCATGTAGGAAGACCTCGTGGGGCAAACCACTCTGCTATAGCACTGTCTGCCACTAACTACAAGCAAAGAGTGTATTAGCTCACTGTATAAATTCTCTCCTGAAAGTAGCATCCTACAGACTGTGTCCCAAAGCTCCTTGACTTGAGGTGTCAAGCAATAAGGTAGAAGCTCAGACTGAAGTTTTTTCCATGGTTAAAATACATATGAGGGTGCCCTGAAGATTGCCTCTGTCTAATGAGCTGCATTCTCACACTCCTTTAATTTCCTTGGTTATTATCCAAGTTATTATATGCTTGGAAAGCGTGGTGCCAATGAAAACAAAGTGTTCCATTGTGAGGGGTGGCGTGATCCCAAAACAAATCTGAGTTGTCTTGCACAGGAAAGGAATGTTGTCATTGTATCAGCTGAAATGATGTGGTTTAAATGAAGCATTTCAGTTGTTTCTTACACAAAAGTGGTACTTAAATTTTCCTTCAGCACAGTTCAGTGTCTCTCAATCAGCATTTTCCAATGAAAAGCAATTTATTAGGAAATGTCCAGTTTTGATCTTTATAATACTTTCCATCAGGCTGAGAAGGTTTTGGTTTTGAAAAGGGTGGTCCAAGCTTCTTTTCATGAGCACTGTTTGCTTTAAGTTGGCAGTGCTGTCATGAAGGAAGGATGGAAATTAAGACACCTAATGGGCTTCTATGCATTGAGCCAGGCATTGTCAAAATGCTGTCATAGCCTCATTACATCCCTTTCCACTTCCTACTGTTTCCACAGGAGGATGTTTTCCTTCACACTCAAAGAGGTCTGTCCCACTTCCTTGCTAGGAAATAATGAATCCTCCTGCTTTGATTTCTAACTTATTTCTCCCTTTGTTTTTCCCCCCCTTTACTAGTTATTGTTCCTCAGGAGAAGTGCATATGCTGGGACCTGTGGGTTGAGAGCGAGCTTTGATTCGTGTCTTGCACGAATGGGTTTTTCTTGAGAATAAAATATTAAATGAAGGGGCAAAAGTGGGCAGTAATTTTCAATAGTTCTTCACAGATATTGCAGTTTGTGGCTCAAGTCATATTTTGCTAGAAGGGAAAATAAAACGTTTCCAGAGAACAATGACCAACAGGGAACAGCAGGTGCTCACCAGACGTGTTAAACAGAACATTAATAATCCCATTGTGTGCTTGGAAACCATGGCAACCGTAGGGAGTGGCAATAAATATCATTTTCTAATGTCTAAACATGTTAATTAAAAACCCTACCCACCTCTACTTTTGATGCCAATGGGAAATAACTCCCCTAAAACAGTGTTTATGGCATATGGATGTGAAAGGGGGAAACGGCATAGAGTAACTGATGAAAGAAGCAGCATGAAGCCAAGGGGAGGCATTCAGGGTGGGTTTTTTTCCCAACTTTTTCTAAGCTGAAGATAAAAATACTTGGAATTTTTTGGCCATAATGGAGGTACAAAAGCCTCATCCAGATGAGCTCACGGTCAGTAGTCGTTAATATTGCCTAACAGTAAATCTCAGCAATAGTTTACCTGAGAAGACCTTTCTTCACTGGGAACTTTTAAGAACAGGCTGTATAAATATCACTCAGGAATAAAATAGGCTTTAGGTCTAAAGGAGGCTTCTGGTTTCGGATGAAGGAATAAACTGGATTGTTGGGTCCAGCAGCATTTTTTGGCTATGTGGACTCATAGAGCCAAGAGCTGCTAAGGGTGTGCCCATGCTGTGACTTTCAAGGGTTAGCACTTGGTATAGAGCAGGGTGCTGTATCTCACAGGATGCCAGCTGAATATAGAGGAATAGCGAATTCAAACTCTATATCAGTCGTCATTACTGGTGCTTTCTGGCTAAGGTAACTCTTTAGCTGGGCCATGCAGTTGCTGTACATAGATAACATGGAGTATTAACACTCTTAAGTAAGGTTTTTCTTCCCAGATCATCTAACAAGAGGTGGATCTCTATTCCTATAGCAGACCTTGCTATACAACACAGGGAAACATAAGGAGCAGTGAAAAGTAGATGTTCACCCTAAGTGTTCCACTTCGCTTCATGGTTTTTTGGACATCCTGTGATGCCTTTTCTCTTAATTCATTATTCCCTCTGCTTTCAAATCACAGGAGGAGTTTTGAATTCTTACTGAGTTTTCCATGTAGGTATGTCAGCACATTCACTGTCATTCACTGCAGCTAAAAACACCTCCTGTGTCAGTGCCTTCTATTTCCTCTTTTGAGCAATTTCTTTTGCCATGGCATACATCAGTCAAGTGCAGCTCATTCACATAGTTAAGCAGACTGGTACATTGCAATAGCCTGATCATACTGCTACTAACCTTGCAGAGACGTTTTGATGAGTTCATTTGGAAGCATTCAGTTATCTGACAGTATTCAGATCTTAGCCATGCAAGTGCTTCCCTAGGTTACTGTTAGGGATTTCAAACACTGGGAGCTCTGCTGGAAGGCTGTGAACTGCTTCAATATTTGTTAGCAACTGCATGATGCTCTAAGATGTATTTTCCTCTCCTATATATTATGGGTCTCATGGAGAAATTCTCTGACTGCTGGACAGAGGCATATTGAGCATCCCCAAGAAGCTCTATCAGTACTTGTGGTTGAAAGGATAGGGGGTACAAAATGGGCTATGAGACCCTGCTGTGTCTATCTTTGCTAGCAGAGCTGCAACAGCATTTGTTGACAGACGAGTGGGGACAAAAAAGGATGGCACCTGTAGGATGCCTTCGTATTGTATCTGCTAAGCCATGTGCTGAGGAGGCATTACCTCCTACCTGAGCTGCTCCCCCAGCACAGATGGACAGCAGTTGTCTGAATCAGTAGTGAAAGAAGTCTCTGGTGCTGCTGTAGGTTGCTGGAGTCAAACTGCCTGGGTTTAGTGTTCAGTGTGCAGAATTACCAGAATTTGACTCTTTCTTCTTTTAAAGTCTCCTGTCAAATTCTTCCCTGTCCTCAGGTGATACAAATCACTGTTTTTTCCTCTGAGGACAATACATTACCGCTGTTTTTCCCAGCTAGGGATTTGTCCCTGCATGTTGAAACCAAAAATGTTGAAGAAATAGAATATTCATTGTGAGAAGCTGGAAAATGCTTCTAATTTGCTGCTTCTGATCCTTGCTGTTAACTGCCTTTGGCTCCGCAATGGCTGGCACAATCACATCGTAAAATGGGTGTGCGAAGAATTGGGAAGCATCAATATTGTTTGGATGGCTGTGAGATGTGCCACTGCATGGGGAGTTTTATAAAGGGATATGTGCAAATGAGATAGATTTGAAAGGGATTTTCTAGCAGGAGGAAAGGGAAACCAAAGCAGTTGTTCTTATCCCTTTTAATAGCCAGGTTTATAGCTGCAGGAGATGATTCTGCTCCCCCAGGATGATGACAGGACTGGTTTGCCTGAGAAAAAGATCAAAAGACACTGATTTACTAGACCAGCCACTGCAGTGAGAACTGGAGAAAACCAAAAACCCTATTGCTGGCTGAATCAGAGCTGGTCCCCACAGCCATAATAAAGATGGTGAAAGGGAGGCTAATTACAGCTATGAGCACACTTGGGTACTGTCACTTCAGAGGTGTTTCTGGGGTGCCAGCCAGCCACACTGCTTGGGAGAAGTGTTTCCTGTGTCATTGCACCCTGTCAGTGCTTGCAGAAGAGCTCCTGATGGTGCAGGCAGTTGGGTTCATGTTCTGGTCCCGTTGGAAGGGGCAGGGTTGTCACCAGTGGCACAGAAATGGAGGTCAGCAAGTGCTGATGCTTAGGGGAGCAGTGCTTTGAGCTCCCAAGGAGGGCTGTTTCATCCGGAAATCCAAAAGAAGTTGAGGTGTCAGAAGATGAAGGAAAAGCCAAATATAACAAGGATGATGTTCAAGATTTCAAAGGAAATCTTTCCTCTCTACCTGTCAGTGATTTGCAGTCCTTTCCAAACCCCATGCCTTTCTTTCCCATGCTTCTATTCTGTGACGACTGACTTTGGTCAGTGCTGAGTCAATGGTGAACAGTGCAGAGCTGCAGTCTACTGAGAGGACTGGGTGGATGCAGCACGGAAAGGTGGGGAGGGAGTTCATCCCCATCCCTGGAGGTGGGAATGTTCTCTGCATTGCTCTTGACAGATGATTCCCAAACTCATGGTTCAACAGCGGAGAGACTGTGACCATAAAATCACTTTGTCTGACTGTGTCCATGATTCATTATCCTACCAAGAATGAGTATTTATGATAAATCTCTCTTTTTTTTTCCTTCTAAAATCCCCTACTTCTTTTTCCACCTTTAATGAATGTGGAAAACATATTTACCCTTTTCTGAGTAAATCTACATCTTAAACATTGAGGAATGTTGTATCTCTCCTAAATTGTCCCTTCTCTAAACTAAATAGCCTGAATTCATACATTCATAGAATGGTTTGGGTGAGAAAGGACCTTAAAGATCATCTGGCTTTATCCCCCTGCCATGGGCAGGGAATTCTTCAGCTGTTCCTTATAGGATTTTTTCCATTGCATCTATTCTCTTTAGTGTCTTTCAGACTCCCTTTAATTGGACTGCATCCTTCCTGGGTACTGTTAAGTGTATGCCAGCTGGGACTTCACTGAAAGAGGAGAACTGCTTCATTTCACAGACAGTATTCCTGCTGTATTCCCATGTGGACTTTTTAAGCAAATTTTAGTCTCCTGTTTAGCCTGTGATTGACAATGATGTCTTAGTTTCTTACTGCAGTATCAATGCCACTCATTCCCTATATGGTGCTGAAAGAGCTGATTATCGCTACCTATGTGTAGAGCTTTGTTTCTCTTCCTGAATTACAGTCTTTTACCCCAGATCAGTTCTTCTGTTTTCAAGATGGTTTTGAACTTTCTTACTGTTCTCCAACACACTTGCCAGTCCCTTAACTTGCTGAATTTGCCGGTTGTGAATGCTTCTTGCTCATCCTTTCCAAACCATTGATGTAAAATTGTCCAGCTTTGGGCCCAGGGCAGACCAGTATCCCCTTGATGCAACCTACTAGGCTGAAAGTCAGACTAGTTCCTTCCTAAATGCAATTTAAGACCCATTGATGCTCCAGTGTAAATTCCCTTTTTCCTTTTCTTAGATATGCATGGCCTAAATGACATTGGGTACTCCAGTTGTCTCAGAATGCTGCCTAATCTTTTCTCTCTTTGGGCTGGAAATACCTTTCCAGTTACATCAAGGGTCACATCCTTCTTTTTCCACAGTAAACCAAATCACTGGCTCACAGTCACCCTGTGATTGATAACACGTTCTTCTTCTTTAGTTTTCTCTTAGGAATAATTTGTTTAGTGAGCTGTGATTCTCCTTTCCTGGTCTTGGAAAGAGGAGTTAAAACAATTTACTTATGTGATTCAGTTTTGACAGTAGCATTCCACAGAATGGATGTTATTGGTTTGATGTGAGAGTAATGACCTGAATGCTCTTAGTCTACATTTCTACTGTGTGCTCTTCCTTCAAATGGAGGATGCTGCAAACACTGAAAAATAAAACCACACAGTTGAGTGATACCCTGATAATAGGAATAACTGAATGCTCAGGTAACATCTTTAAACTCTTTGTTGGAGTAACAAACACATCTGAGAGAACTCTTACATGCTGTAGGTAAACTTAAATATTCCTTGGTTTAATAATGGCCGTCTATTAGGAAGAAGTAACAGGTTATCAGCATATTGTACTATTTTTAATGCTGTGGCCCTGTTCAATTATGATTTAAATTACTCTAAGGTTACTGTATCTTCCCTTGAGTCATCTCAGAAAGTTCTAATTGAGAATTATTGTTAGAGATGTTTGAAATGTGCTGAACTTCCTGGAAATGGACTTTTCTTTTGGGAAAAATTGATTTTTTTTTTTCTTTCCCAATAGCTTTCTTAATATTGTAATCAAATTGCAAAGACAAGGAAAACAATGGTTTGTTGTTTTTTAACAGAGTGTTTCTTTTGGTTTTTAACTCTCTGTTTTAGCTCCTTCTTCTTTCTCCCAGGGTACTTTTTTTCCTTCCTCCATTTCTCTGTGGACTGTTAGGCACATAAGGCCCTCTGGTTTGGTTTGATTTTTAAACTAACTTGGCAGCATATATGGAAGGTGTGATTAAAGATATAGAGCTCCTCTTTTGTGGAGCTCAGACAAGGTAACTTTGGCAGCCTGCACCCACGGAGTAGTTTGTGCCAGGGACCTGGCCTTTACTGTTGGTGTGAAGAGCCCAGCCTATGCTGTGTTTTCATGTTCGAGTGAATGAGGTTTCTCTCTGGTAGGAGGGTCAGGACATCCATGGACCATCTGGGTCAGTTGATCCCTTTCTTACAGTTACATGGGCAGGCTCTCAGGTTAGTCCCTAGATCCTCACCAAACCAGCCCATCTGGTCCCTGTCTTCTTGAGGACATGTTTGCAAGGTCATGTTTTAGAGATGAGTACCAGGGATGCCACCAAAGACCTTTGTTAAGGAGCAGTCTTATGTTTGTAAAGGATCACTCATGCCTGGGATAAATCCAAGCTACTGCTGCCATCCTGGCATAAGAAGCAAGAGCAAGGTGTCGCCTTCATTTTGGATACAGCAGAGTAGCCCTCATCCTCACACAGGCCCATGGATGCACAACCCCATTCACAGGCTGAGCAAGTTGGAGAAAAGTCCTGGCAACCCAGAATAAGAGACAGAAGAGAGGTAAGATGTCCTGAGGCATAAAACTGGGGAAATCCTGGGGGTAGTGTATTTAACTCCAGCACCTGATCCCATCTGAATAGGTCAGTGACGATACCAATGCTCCAAAACCTTGCTTTGGCGTCTGAAATTCATCTCCTTCCTGCACTGTTGCTAGCTGTAGCACTTGCTTGTTTCACACAGGCTGTGCACAGATGACGCTGGGCTTTCTCTTCTGCCAACTACATCATCAGTCCTCCTCCCTTCATTAGGATGAACTAATATAAAGAATTGACAATTCCCTCCTGGAAGCCCATCTAGGCTGTGGATTAGTGTGCTGTTGCTTCAGTTTGTCCATCCTGAGAGTCAGGTCTTCTTCATAGACAGGAAGAAAAATCTTTATGCAGTAAGGTATCATGGGCACCATCTTCTGTGTGTAGTATTTGTGTGTATTAGACAAGGCCCTCTGCAATTTCTTCTTTTTGCAAGGCTTTATGCGTTTTTCCTCTTTCTGCCAAGTTACAAACCTGGAAGGCCTCTACTTTTTTTGTGGTTCTATGTCATTTTCCTTGGTTGAAGTGTTCTCTACATTTTTCAGCCTTAACATTTTTCTATACTGCAAAGTTAACTTCTATCCAATGTGGCTATGATGGGATCTCTCTTAACTGAAGAAAAAGCTTTTCCTTTTATACTGTTACTAGAATAATGGAATGGAGAGCACTGACAAGCATTTGTCTCTCCTGAGACATGTTTGGGAAGATTAGTGTGACCATGACCTGGAAGAGCAGACATTCACGTTTTGTGATAGCTAATCAATATGACTGTTGGATTATTAAAAGCCTTATTTTCAGAAAAGGTACAACCTGGTCAACTAAGGATCAGGAAATCTGGCTCTGCCATCAACTTACTGAGCCAGATCATTTAAACTCTGTGTTTAAACTTGCTTATATGTAGCATGGGAATAATGAAGCTTTTGAGCCAATGGATTGGGCTTTAAAATCTACAAATGAGCTGGATACAGGAATAAAATTGGCTGACTTACTTCCTGGTGTTTAGAGAGTTATAAACCCAGGGACATGCGGAAGAGATGATGCCCATATATCTACATGAGAAGATACAAGTTAATTGAAAAAAACCCTGATTTTATTAACTGGAAATGAAGCTTTCAGAGCAATGGTATTAGTTCTTCAGTAGATTAAATTGTGGGATTAAGTTTGGCTGTTCAAGAATTAAATTACCTTTATTGTTGAACAATGCTAATGACATAATTCAGGGCCCAGCTCTCAATTCCTTATTCATTGCCTTTTACAGATATATTTATGGAAGAGCTCTGTCCTTAACATGGAACATGTTGAGAGGGTTTCTCCCCCCAAGCCTGTATTGTATTCACTCATTGTAGACTTGTACCATTTGTGCTGCTGAGCCATTTGCTTGCATGACTGAGTAGAGCTCCTTGAAACAGCCTTGAGGGGAATTTCAGAGTACTTCCAGGGA
Organism: Neopsephotus bourkii; assembly: GCF_033783945.1. NCBI lineage: Eukaryota > Metazoa > Chordata > Aves > Psittaciformes > Psittacidae > Neopsephotus > Neopsephotus bourkii. The sequence continues at coordinate 506,321 of NW_026901790.1, read as the reverse complement.
GACTAAAGGGATTATAGGAATTGCAGGGGGATTTAAGGATTTGTGGGTGAAGGTGGTGGAGTCTGGGGAGAACATTTTCAGGTAGTTTTATGGTTCTCCTCTGAGTAACAAAAAGCCCCAAAACCCCAAACCCACCCCAAATGTGGCAAGAAAGAAATTCATGGTTGTAAAAATTATGTGACTATACTTAAGCCTCTATTTTGCTTTGAGCTTGAGGACTATAGAGAGAAATCCTGCAGTCCCTGTTTTACCCTGGAAATAATTAGAATGTGTTTTGTATCTATAAGATCTGTGGTTTAGGTTCTAATAATTCCTTATCTGGGGAATTAATAATGTGCTTTTTGTGACATATACAGAGGAACTTCTTCTCACTACTACATAGACCAGTAGCTTTGCAAACACCTTTTGCTCTCCATCAAAGGCGACTGCTGAGTTCAAATCAAATTGCCAAACAGTTGTCTGGGATTGAAGAGGAAGGATGAAAAGAACAAGCAAAACGATGTACATTAATTTACTGGGACTATGTCCAAAAAAGAGTCCTGGATTTTCTGCTCTGCAGGGGTAAAAAAGAATTATGGAAACATTAATGGAGAACAGAGGTTTGCAAGAAGAGAAGTATTACCAAAATGCACTGGAGTTTTAAAAGAGTGAACAAGGCTTTATATAGGGGAGATTTAGATGGAACATGGAATAGACAACAAATTCTTCCCTGTGAGGGTGCTGAGGCGCTGGCACAGGGTGCCCAGAGAAGCTGTGGCTGCCCCATCCCTGGCAGTGCTCAAGGCCAGGTTGGACACAGGGGCTTGGAGCAAGCTGCTCCAGTGGAAGGGGTCCCAGCCAGTGGCAGGGGTTGGAACTGGATGAGCTTTAAGGTACCTTCCAACCCAAACCATTCTGTGACTCTATTACTGGAAAGCAACGTATTTGTCACTAGAAAGGTGTCTATAAGAGGGACAGTGACTACATTTCTACTGATAAACATTACACAGAACATGGGAAACTGGGGGGGGGGGGAAGGTATGATGCAAGGGAGTATATTTTTTGGCTCACAAACTCAGAAATGTACCAATATTAACCAAAGCTGTGCATGATGCTCGCCCCGTGCACCCTCATAGCAGACAAGTTTAAGGAGCAAAAGCTCACGGTGTAGAGCTGGCCTTTGTGTAACTTTCCCCAAAGACAGGAGCGCTGCTGGGAGAGCGGTTGCTGTGTAGTAATTCCTCTCTATGTAGAGGAGTCATCAATGAGTTCATGTAATCTCCCTCCACCCCCGCTGTTCTTCCACTCTGCAGTGTCCTGCCAATCACCCACACAGTGACTCAAGCGGAGAGCCCTTTCTACTCTATACTTATGCAAAGGTTAGAAACATTATGCTGTTCCTTTCCTGTTCTCCCTGTCCCCGTCCCCCCCTTCCCAAAATCACTTCAGACAACTTTCTGGCATAGTTCTTTCCCAGTTTTCCCTTAGAAAACTTTCTCCCCTTAGAAAGAAACACTTTGGGAAGTTTCACTTTGAAATAGTGAGATGGCACTGCTGGAATCTAGGATCAAGCCTTTCTGTCTTATATTTAGCAGACTGATCTTTGGATAATCATGAGAATTTATATTCGAGTAAAAGTTCCTTCTGGCTTTAACTGATGGCCGCAACCTGATGATTTTGTGATTTTGTTACAAAGCTGCTAATTCCTTGTCTTCATTTTTAATGGAGAGTGATGAAGAATGCAGGACTATGCTAATGAATCAGAATCACAGAATGGTTTGTGTTGGAAGGAGCCTTTAAAGCTTATCCAGTTCCAGTCCCTCCCATGAGCAGGGACCCCTTCCACTGGAGCAGCTTGCTCCAAGCCCCTGTGTCCAACCTGGCTTTGAACACTGCCAGGGATGGGGCAGCCACAGCTTCTCTGGGCAACCTGTGCCAGCACCTCCCCATTCTCATAATAAAGAACTTTTGCCTTATATCTAACCTAAATCTCATGTGTAGTTCTCCCCTCTTCCTTGTCCTCTTAGACATAGATTCCTAGCAATTGAAAATGTTGAGGTTTCTTTCCTATTGTGCATACAAATCTTAGTATGGCAAATCTTTCATCCTTTCTCCCCCCAAATCTTTCAGTGTAGCAGAAAGAGGATTCAAATAGACCATTCAGTCCCACAGAGTCCTCTCTTTTCAGTGTTCTTAGAGTGTAAAAAGTTAATATTGCACAAACTACTTGGTAATAAAGAAAGGTTGAAGATGAGGAATAGTCATTTTGCCCTTCAAAGCAATCAGCTATTCCTTGATGGGTCTTACTCTAGGAGGGCTTAAGGATGGAATGAAATGGAATTAGTTGCTTATCCTTAGTTGCCAGCTCCTTATTTATTAGTCTATACATTTATATGATAGTTCCTGTGAAAACATTTCAGCTGGACCTGTATCAAATCACTTGTGCTTGTATTAATTTTGTGTTTCCTTACAAATGAAGCTTGAAATGAAATGATAGGGTGGGCAGGGAGACAAAAGGAAGATTTGGGCAGAAGTGATGCTTCTCATCCATGAAAACTATGAGCTTTTCTCTTCTTAACAGAATGACAGGCACCTTCTAAGAGCCCAGTGCTTATACAAGCTCTCTTAACAAGGAGAAACAACATGGAGGTATGTAGGAAGGGAAAGTATATTCCAGGAATGGCTCTTGATGTCAAGTCCTGACTTGGGCATACTTATTACTGCATCAAAATAGGAGATACTTGTATGTGCTTCTGTATGCAGTCATTTACAGCAAGTCACGATGTAATTCTGTTCTAAAGGAGCATCTGTGAAATGAAATGTGATCAGTATGTTGGGTAGAAATAAGGTTTAGCTCCAGGAATGGCCTGACCCATATCACACATCTCTTCTCTTTGCAGTGATGTTGCAGATTAGAGATGTTCTAGAGCACATCTTTCTTTCCATGAAGGATGAAATGTGGAGGTAAATTTTAAGCACATTACCTGTTAAAGAGGTAAAATCAAGAGGCTGAGTTCTATGGTAGGTCTAGAACTTGATGCTATGGGTGTTTCATGCTTGCAAGGACAGACAACATGTCTCTGGCTCTAAGATCTCTTAACAACAGAGCCTGGGTGCTCAGTCCAGGAGGTCTCAGCAAGGTTTTGTATTCAAAGCTTTTATGGTTCAGCAGTGTCCACCGTCAGCAGAATCTCCTCTTTCAGTAGTGTTTAAGCTCGGAGCCTTTTTGCATTCTGCAGCTCGTGTACCTTGGAGACCTGTCTCCTGCTCTTCTCAATCCCAGAATAGCTTTTCTTTTCCTTCTCTCTCTTTGGGAGTTTCAGGGCAATAGGGAAAGCTCCCTCCTCTCCACCTTCTGTTAGCAGTGTTCTCTGCTGCTTCTCTGATCCTTGGGAAGTTCCTGAGGGAAAACAAGCCCTTGCCCTTTATGCAGGCAACTTTCTATGCAAGTCCTAGATACTTTAATATACTGGACTGCTAGGGAAAGAGTGCTGGCCTACCAAGATACATTAATGAAGGCAAAAGTAACAAAACAAGTCAGCATTTCTTCTCTAAGGGCAAGAGAAATTAAAATATAAATTATCATAAATAAATAACACAAATCAGTGGGAACTTCACAGGTTGTATCAATAGCATTCATTAGCTAACATAGTCTAGTTGTGCCCTAAGGCCCTTAAATGCTCCCAAACCTGGGCACTGTGCATCTGTTTGCTGCCAATAGATCTCTCCTGCCCTTCTTGCAGGAATGATCATCTGTTATAATGTCTGATGAGCATCAGCTGGCAGGGTAGTGGGAACACTGAATCATAGAATGGTTAAGGTTAGAAAGGGACCTTAAAATCATTTGAGGTAGCCAAGCTGTGTACCCTGGGGGAGGAGTACTTCTGTATGTATGGGCTGAATCAGAGGGCTCTCTGCTGTTCCATGGGCCACCCTTCCCTTAAACACTGGGCTGGGTGATAAGAAGTAGGTTATAAGTAGGTTTTATTTGAAGAGTATAGTATAGCCATAGCTGTGTTGCACCAGTTGGTCCAACTTGCCTTTGGCTGGGACTAAAGATGCTGCTGTGCAAAGTGATGCTCCTCTGCAGGCTGCCTGGTGATGCATTAGAGGGAGAACATAGAATCAGAATAATTAGGGTTGGAAAGGACCTTAAGATCATCCAGTTCCAACCCCTCTGCCATGGCCAGAGACACCTCATACTAAACATCTGCATGTCTGAGTAAATGACATTTACGTGGCAGATGTGGAGGTCACCTGAGAATAACTGCTCAGGACTGGAATCCCAGCTTACTTCTGAACACATGCATTTTTCTTCAGTGTTATCTAAAAGTATCCTTTCCATCTTTCTTCACACGAATCAACCCTTTACTGGTGCCTGGACCTACTCTTGTGCAAAATGGTGACAGCTCCAATCTGTTGTGGTTGTTCTTCTGAACATCAGTGTGCTCATGAAGTTGTGTGCTGCAGAGCTACTGTCGGAGTTACTCTGAGTATCTCTTCTCTGGACTTGGACTGTGAAGTAAATATGCATATGCATACCTGCATACACCCTTGTGCTTGCATGGGAGTTTTCAAATCCAAAAGACAGCCATGAGCCCACCTCCCAGCTGTACTTTAGCAATATCTGAATACTTTATGGTTGTGAAGATATTTCAGGAGGAAAACCCCCTGTTTGTTCTAACTCAGGGTTTTCAGTCCATCAAACTCATTTCTGCAGCATGTGGAAGGAAGGTAATGTGTTTCCCTTTCAGTTTCTGTGCAGCGCTGCTAGCTATTATATTTACTCAAACACTAATAACCATGCATTCACGTGTGTCCTTTTACATATAGTAGAATATTTCAATGGTCTAGGTCATTAAAAAGGGAAGAAATCTTAACAGCTATCAGGCAGTAATATAAGCTTATACGTTGGCAAAGGTAAATGCTGTTAAAAACTTGGAAAAATGGGAGCTCTGTTAACTGGGATGAAGTATTTTCACCTTGGAGGTTAGTTAATGTCAGTCCTTGTGTGTTCCTGTAGTGGATGCGAGCTTTGACATGAAACAGGCAACTTGCTCCTGACCACATGCCCCTGTGCCTCTGCAACTGGCAGCTTACAGAGGAAAAATGGAAAGGATTAAATAGAGAAGTTGTAAGAATTACTTCTTGCTTGTGCAAACATAAAGGATCCCATGGGCTTGTCAGAATAAGGCTGAGGAGCTACTTGGTCAACAATTTTTAGGCATCTATGCAGGATGACACCCTTTGATATTAGAAACCTTTTTAATCTCTCTTGCTCACTTATTCTTGTCTTCTCAAAACCATGTGTATGTATTTCTAAGGGTGTATTCTGCATATGAATAACTCTTTTCACATGAGAATTGTTTTCACTGGAAATAGCCTCTCTAACTAAAGAGACCTTTCTGTGGAATGCCTGTTTGTCCTGAAATAGGCCATGTTTTCAATGAAAAACCAACAAAGGTTGGTTGTAGAGCACTTAAACGGAACAATTCTGTTTTCCAGCAGACACAACCCATGAATTGTAAATTATCTTCGTGATGTGGTTTTCTTTTTTAGCATTTGTTATGTAATAAGTTTCTATCCAGCTTGGATTTCCCCACCACGTGAAGTCCGTAATTAATGGAATCTGAAGGACTATTATTTACAGACAGCTGTAGTGGCTGAGTTTGAAGTGTAGTGATTAATTTGAGGCTGGGATTAGCATCCATCATGTGGCATGACTGAGGTTAGCAAATGAATGTTTGTACATATGGCTCTTGAGGTTTCTGCTGCTTTTTATGCCCATATAACGCAACAGGGCTTTCATGCTCAGTTAATTAACTTTATCTACTAGACCTGTGATGTGTTCTCTCCCATTTTTCTAAAGCATTTAAATACACATATTAATACGCTTACTATGATTCAAGCATTGTTCACTTGCATGTTTTCATGTTCTGTTTCCTTAAAAGAGCCCTCTAAGTTGCTTATTTTTTCCCTGCTATCACTCATACTTCTGTGTCTTTTATTTTTACCTAAGAATCATTAGTGACTCATCATTTTTCAGCACTAGCGACTCAACTCCGTATGGCATTAATCTCCCCTGCAACAATCTGTTCTCTCTGCATACAGCTGGAATGCTCTGGCATCATTTGCTAAGGGTATTAGTCTTGAAATCTTCAGCTGTTCTGATGGGGTAATATTCACTTAGGCCCTCGTTTTCATTAAATTCCTTCCTGAGCTTTTCGTTTACTGGCAAGGCAGCTTCCCACTGCTGCCGACTGCCACCCAGGAAGATGCTGTCATTAATTTAAAGTGAAATATGTTCCTTTTGTTATTTGTTTGCCTTGACAAACGTTAATTTCTTTTTTCAGTTTGAGTGTCTCTATCCATTAACCAGTTACGTGTTGGAAGGAACTAAAATAGTCTGACACTCCATTTTCCGGCACTGTAGGACTATCTTTTCTGCAGTCAAAACTGGCTCCTGGTGAATTTCTTGTTTGTATGATATATAAAATATCTCCAGCAGCATCTCAGATGTTGATGAAGTAAGGCAAGAGGGGGAACTCTGCCTGTGCAGTTTTGTATCTGTAAGAGATGCCCCACTCCAGGATACATTGCTAAATCAAATGAAGTCCTGTGGAAATTATCCCTGCCATTCCTTCTGGCTTTGTCTATCCAGACAATGAACAAAGCCTCAGAAACGACCTCAGGTTTTAGGGTGTATTTCCATGCCTATATATTACCTACTCCTGCTTTTGAGCTTGTGTTGAGCTACTTGCCTCATGCTCTGTTAGAGCTAGGTCCTACTTCAATCAATGCTATGCACTTCCTGGCATTGCCTTCCTGAAAGAAAGTTAGAGAATCTAGTTTCAAGGGAACAGTTTTCCTTTGCTCTGGTCTTTATTACAACCTTGGGCTAATTTCAAAGTCTCTATTAGCTTGATGCATTACTTAGCGAGTCCTTTGTCCAGCACCCAGACTTAGGTTCTGTGTGAGTGACAAATCCTTTCTTGAATAGTGCGATGTTCTGCAATCACCATACAGTTGTGCAATACAAGGAACTGTTAGCAAACATGGCTATTTTGCTAAAAACTCCTAGTTAAAAAGCACTCCATATCAGACCTGTAAAATGTTTTCCCAAATGGAAATGCTACATAGTTCTTTATAACGCTCTTTCCAGCATACTTTTGCTCTCTAGCCTCATCATATGTGAGACCTCTAGTGTCAGGAGAACAAACACCACACTGACATAGATTCTGGGTTCCAAAGGAAAGTCAAGCTGACCCCGTTTTTAATACTGCTCCTTTTCCACTGACTTGACTATTTAAAAGAGAATTTTATAAACCCTTGGTTAATTTTTCATTAGAGCTGATAGAAAATCCTAAGCTGTTTTCACTAGAAAATGTTAACACTTTCACTTGGTTTTCCGTGCAAGGTAAGCAATGGAGGTTATTTTCCTATTCAAAATATGTATTTTAAACGGTTTCTTTTGTTACAAATATTTATTTGGGGTTTATTTTTAACCAAACCAGTTGAAGAAAATCCACATTTTTCTCATATGAGATTGATGACATTGAATCAAAGAATTACAGCTGTTTGGAACAGTTCTTCAAAATGCTGTATCTTACTGCCTTTTTAAAAGCTTCCTCCCTTATACAGGTGTTAGCTGGTTTTTATCAATACAGGCCCTTTGTTTGACCCTGGTCTTCTTATTTGCTTGGAACTCTTGGGTTCAGATGCACAGAATGTGTTTAAGAAGGTTTTCATTATCCTTCTGGGCAGGAAAAAAGCACAGGTCAATATTTGAGATGTTTTCTTGCTGGGAATATGAAATAACTTCTTTCCAGCGGTAGCAGGATTGTGAAAGAATGTTATTCTCCACTTTAATGACTTGGGGGACAGGGACAAGACAGGAAATGGAAGATATTTAGCCAGGATACCCTCCCAGAGTAACATTGGAAAGCTGCTAATGTGTAGACTGTTTGCCTGGATCTACATGGGCACACTGTAAATGAAAAGGTGGGAATAAGGGAAAAGTTCATCTGGAATTCATGGGATTTTACCCTCTTCACTCTTTCTGGCACTTAATATATTTTAAGCAAGTATAATTTCTTATCTGTGCCAGCTAATGACAATGTCTCAACTGGTAGCCTGAAAACTGAAGACTTCCATTGCCTCATTTCATAATGTTCATGTTCTGGGATAGAATTATGTACCAGTATAATGTAATCGATGTGTACAAGTACAGTATCAACATATGAGATACGTAATGTGCTTTATCCTCTTGTTGCATTCACTCTATAAGGATCATAATTACACTGGCAGTTCAGTGGCTTTTTTTCCAGATGATGACTGTTACAAGGCCCAATTAACATTCTTAGGTTGGAAAAAAAGCCCTCTCATGGGTACAGGCAAGGAACTGATGAACTGAAAAGAAACACCTGGAAAGAACCTGTGTGTTACAGTGGATGGCTGATTAGGTTGATGCTCTCATCATGAATAAGGCAAATGGTACCCTTGGCCTTGCAAATCAAATCTTGGCAAGTTCAGACTCAATATTAGCAAAAGCTTTCTAGTGGGAACCTGTTGCTGGGACGCAGTGGAATCTCCATCCTTGCAGGTTGTCAAGACCTAGCTAGGAAAAGCCACAACTAACCTGGCTGGGTGGTGGTAATAGTTCTCCTCACAGCAGAAGGCTGGTCCCAGACAGTCACTAGTCCACTTCAAACAGCTTCTCCATTGCTCTGCCTTCAGTGTTCATGTTTCTGGTCAAACTCAGTACAAGGAAATTTTCACTGCTAAAGATCCAATGCTTTGCAGAGCTCATTGGTTGGTTGAAATGTTTCACTTATTTTAATTTTGTTCCTAACGACTGGGGTCTGATCCTTGTTTCAGTGACAAACTTCCTTCTTGATGTGGGTCTCTACGGGACCTAAAAATGGTGAGAGACTGCAAGCATTGAATGTGGGTGTGGAGTCTTCCCCAGGTAGAAAGGTTTCTGACAGGAACCCTTCTAAACAAGCTGGGGGTTTTCATATGTCGATAGGAAACTTTTTCTCCATAGAACACATCAGTTTGGGATATTGAAGGAGCTGTTCTCAGCTTGGGGGAGGAAGATAGCTTTGTAAAACTAGACCTAGAACTCGATCCCAGAGTAGGTGCAATGTGATACAGAGCAATTTCTGAAATCACAGTATACCTCTTGTGAAAAACAAAGAAGAAAGTATTCATCTTCCAGATCCAAAACTGAAGCAGGTGATAGACTTGGAGAAAATACAGTTGATGACTATGGAATGTGGGGTTTTTTTGATCTATATATCAAGTTTTTGCAGTCAAAGAAGCCTGTTATACATCTTAATTAGCTGCAATTGCTTTAATAAATTTTGGAAATGCATTAATTCATTAAATGATAAACAAATTTAGCTCGGACTGCTTCAGGATCCCAGGGAAATCACATGCATATTCTCCTATTGCTTGCTTTATTAGAGGAAATCAGTAACTCATTATTATTAAATTCACTTAGCATATTTATTTATTTAACACTTTATTCAAGTCTTTACAGCCCCTGTGATTTGATTCTTGAGAAAAAGGTGGCTCAATCATAACAACAAATACTTCTTTTTCAACCAGACTGGATGTGTTTGTGGATTTCTTTTTCCCTCAGGTTCTGTGACTCAGCACAGTGTTTTGAACTTGGTTCTATGAGTTTTGAAATCCTTTCTTTCCATTCAAGTGTGGTGTTTCCCCTCTTTTTTCCGCATTTTAAAACCTGTGCTTTCCTATTCCAAATGGATTCAATAAGTGCCTTTTTTTTGCTCATAGATCTGAATTGAGTAGCTAAGTTCATCTTCTGTTTATAGTAGATGTAATTGGATTAAAGATACAGTTTGTTTTCCCTCCTGCCCATAGGTGACATGAGCCAAGTCAGCAAAGAGGGCAGAATTGTCGTGGATATTTTCTCTTTGTTGAGAATTAGAAACTGGAAACCATTTTCCTCTGGCTTTTGAAAACCTGTTGTTACCATTTCTAGAACACTGCAGGTTTGTGTAACAACACAGCTCTTCAACATAGCTGTTACAGTTTTCAAATGAGAGTTTATAGATGCTCATATCCAGTCATCAGTGACCATGTCCACATGTGAGCTTTAGCCATGTTCATCTTCTGAGCATGTCTCCATATGATCATGCTGAGCTGTTTCTTCCTGGGTGTTTCTAAGTTACTGGAATTTCAGGGCAGCCGAAGTCAGAGGTGAATGAGATCTATTATTGTTTCATTGACTCTGAAGCATGCTGCATTTCCATCCCTCTTCATGGAAAAGGTCACTTTAATCAGTAGTGAATACTTCAGAGCTGATAGCACAAAATAATCTTAATAGGCTATTTGAATAGCGATTTGCTTCAGATGAAATTCCCTTAATTGGAAGAACACGCAATTGCAGCAGACTGCAACATACACTGGAGAGCTCCAAGAGGGGAGCCCTCTTTATCAGTCTGACAATCAAGAACTGATTGACAGAACTAGAATTGCTTCTTCCAAAGGAAGAAGGATTAAATAAAACACGTGACAGCACTCCTTAAACCTGTACGAGGGTGTTGCAAAAGAGAAGAGAAAGCAGCGTTCAGGGGATCAAAGAGATGAGAAGTGCGTTTCAGCAAGCAAGATTGAGATTTGACAGTATAAAAATCTTCCTGGCATTCAAGATGAGTGAAGCGAGGGGATAGCTTGCGTGGGGAGGGTATGGGAATTTCAATAGTGAAGGTGTTACAAGCAGAACTAGCGTCTGACAAGCTCAACCTCGATTTAAGATATGATACTTTTGTGAAGCAAGGGGCCCTTCCAGCCCTATTTTCCATGCTTGCCCTGTTCTTAAGACTTCAGACTTGCTTATGTCAACATATGTGTCCAGTAAACAGACTTTAGTAAGAAGGCTGAAGTGAGGTTTCTGTTTATTTTCACACAATAACTTAGTTTCTGAATCAGTTTCCTTTTCAAGATAGGAGGGGTTTGTTCAGCTTTTAAAGCCACTCAGGCTTTCAGTCTCCTGATGGCTCAGATCTTGCCTGCCAATTTTGGGCCCCTAAATTGAACCCAAAATTTGCAATGCCTTCTGAAACGGTCCTCTTAAATGAGATTCATCTCCATTTTAGTCAACTAAAAGCTAGGTATCTCACCTAATATGTCTATCCAGGCATCTGCTGTAGTCTATGGGGTTGGGAGAGATGCTGTTAGAAGAATTATCCTATATTCAAAGTGTAATTTAAAAAGGGGACCAAAATATACGTTTCCATGCAGAAACATGTTTCTTATGAAGTTCACTGAACTTATTTCATGACTTTTAACTACATTTGGAGCAAGCTTACTGGTTAGTAGCACAAGAATAATACAAGTCACATATAGTCTGTGCTACCACTCACTGCTTCAGTTTATGCCTCCACTTCTCCTGATTACATGAAATATGTAAATGTGCAAATTTGACTTTTTTTCATAATTGTTGCATTTTCATTCACTGTGAAATAAAATCAGGATCATCCAATTTTGTATGGAACTAATCACTGAAAGTTGCTTTGATAAGTATGACACTGAAAGATGCTCAGTTCCCCTACCAGAATAGACTTTGCTGGGACTGATGGAGCTTTCTAGGTCTTTCTGAGTTATATTCTCTTTCAATTAGACACTGATATCCCACCCACAATAGGAAGGACCTGTCTCTATTTGTCTGTATTTGGACAGTCTAACACCAAATAGAAACAACAAAACCAGGAGTTGCTCCATTCGGATGGAGTATTTCACTTAGACCTCAAAGTCAAAGGGGAATTGACTTCTGTAATGTTTCCAGTTTTTGCCAGCATCTCACATTCATATGTGTATTTCTTGTTCAGTCCAAATTCACAGCAGAGTCAAATGGGATTTAATAAATCAGTTCTTTTCCTCGGAGGAAAAAATGTATCACTATTTAATAAGATTCAGTATATTGGAGTATTGCAGGAAAGCTCAGGGGATTTCTTCCTGACTAGGAATTAGTAACAGTGAAGAAGTTTAAGAAAAGTGGCACATATAGTAGAAGCTAATAAATATAACTTAAAATCCATTACCCTTGAACAGATAGATGTGCAATGCAGTAAGAAAGTGTTCCTGTGCAGAAAGGCATCTTTGATTTAATGCTGGACCATAGAAACTTATACTGGGGAGAAAACACTGGGATGGAGGGAAAACAGAATGTAAAATATTTGTCTTCCTAAGCATCATTGCATATATTACAAATAAAAAAGTACAGACTGCACATCTAAAAAACTCTCTGAAATAATCGACTGACAGTGAATATATTTTGTCTTTTCTGTTCTTTTTGAAAAGAATCTGGTTTTACAGCCATCCACCATCTAGTAATATTTTCTAGTTGAAGCAAAACAGTTATACAGTAGATGCACAGCAGTATTGGCATGGGGTTTCATCCATTGAGTTCATCCTTTTGTTCTCTGTAGCTGCAGCAGGATCTCCCTGCCAGTGGGCAAAACCAGCTTCTTTTGCAAATACCTTTCCAACTTTGTCTTTAATCCTGGGCCTCCCGAGATGCACCTTGGGCTTAGTTAGGAAATGGGTTGGAATTTCTGTCTGTTGTCAGGTTTTTCAATGGTTGCTCTTCTTCAGGATCTATGCAGCTGGTTCTGTGTGCTGTGGGGGAGATGTAGGTACCAGCACACACAGTTGTTCTGATGGCTCCTGTGATATAAAATGCATGGCTTTATCTACTTCACTGAAGGAAAAAAATCACATGGATAAATCCCTGGCCCCAAAATCATGTGAATCTATAGGACCACATCTGCAGGATTTAACTCTAGCTCTTCCCGTAGCTGATAAGTTTTGGAGGAAGGCAGCTGGAACAGTTCAGGATATTGCTGGTGAGTGAGATAGCACTGAAGCAGTACAGACATTAGAGGCTCGTTCTCCAGTGTGCTCCTTGACCCTCTTTTCAGGATGCTTACCAAGATAGTTGTGCCCTGTGACTATGCCTCTACTAAAGCAAAAACACAGTGATGTGTTCCAAGGTACAACCCACACTTCAGTTGGATTGTTGAGAATGATCCTGGTCAACTGATATTTGTCCAAAAAGATCCATTACATCGTTTTGGGAGGTCACATGGTCTAGACACCATCATACTTAATAAGCAGTCTGCATGTGGCTACCTTCATCTGAAGGTCAGGAACGTTTCATAGCAAAGACATGTGCCATTTCTTCCTTGTCAGTGTGAATCCCAACAAACAATCCAGGGCAAATAGAATTTGCTGGTATGTAGCATATCTACTGGCACACATCACAGTCCATGGAGGTCTTTTTTCAGCAGAAGGCCCAACTGCTGGCCATTTCCAACCGCTGAAGTGGCACAACCCTCTTTTCTCTGTTCGTGTTTAAATGCGTGTTTGGGTACTCCCCAAACTCACTTCAGGCAAAACCAATTTAAACCGGGTAGACTAACCTGGCTGTTTTTATCAGCAGTGAATTAGGGAGCTGAAGGGGAGGCAATAAAACTCCTACTATAATGCGTCACTATAATGCTTTATGATTCCAAATCTAATTAATTGTTGCCCCAAACCCATTCATTTTTGAGGTTTTTTTCCCCCTCCTGAGGTATGTGTAGCTATGTGTAGCCCAACACTGTAATTGTTTCCATAGTAACAATGACTTCAAAAGATGGAATGAGCTGGAGGATAAAAAAATACATCAAGTTGTAAACAAAATAAAAATGGGTGTCATAGAGGCAGTCTGATGCTAAAGTCTAAAGGCTGTGTGGCTCCTTTGTAATGGCCCAGGCTTATGTGTGAGTGATGCTATGTGCCCATCTTAAATTCAATGAAATATGCTCTTCCTAGTGGTCTATATTATCATAGCATGTGTATTCACTGACTCTCCCTCTTCTCTGGCTCTGTTACTTTACTACTTCAACGCACATCTGGTCAGATCCTTACCTAGAGATGTCAGCGTGGGAGTCACTCTCCCCTAAATGCAGTATAACCTAAATGAGGGATCTGCAGGACCAACTGAGTTTGCTCATTTCAAAGATACTGATTTATGCCAGCTACGAATTATTCAGTTTGATCTCTGACCAGATGAACACTCCTGGGGTTGGGGTGGTTTTTTTTTGTATGGTTTGGTTTGATTTCTTTTCACTAAATATCACAGGAACGGTTTATCAGGAAACCTGCATTCCATTTGCAAATCTGCTCCTGGCATGTATATTTTGTGACGTTGCATTTTCGTGCCTTGACTTCCCTGCGTGTACAAAAGGAAGCATAATGCTTCTCCGTTGTTTGCTGGTTTTGAGAGGAGGGTGTTTCAAGATGAATAGTGTTGGCAATCGTTTCTCATTCAAGTCAGCTTTGCACCAAAAATCTCTCTAGTTAGCTGCAATATGCCTGATGCCTAAATATTGTAACGTTCTGCAGCAGGCTGATTTTAGTTCTGTGAACCCTCATACTTGTTGTGAAATGTTTCAGAGGAAATGCTTTGCATTTTGCCTAAACTCGGTGCTGGAAATATCCAAACTAAGAAGCGTTCTGTCTGCATAGTACATGTCAGGATGTTACTGCAAGTGATTTTTGGCTGCGCAGAGTGCGATACTTGTCTAAAATAAATAGAAGCTCTTTAAAATACAATGCCCAGTGTGTTGATGGCTGGTTGTGAAGATGCCCAGAACTCCCTGGAGAGTATCACAGCCCCATGCAAGGGGATGGAAGCTCTTATGCTGGGAATGCAGGCACATCTCAGAGGCATTGAGCTGGGAGAGGTCCGTCCTGCTGTTTCTGGTAATTGCTCCTGCAGTCAACTCATCAGGCAACTTCAGAAGCTGTGGGAGCTCCCACATTTGAAGAGCTCATCGGGCTCTGCAGCTGAGACCTCCCAGGCGCACGCATTCATGTCTCCGAGTGAAAATATAGTTTGTTTTGGCTAAACAGCCTCTAAATCTTTCCTTCCTCCAGATGGAAGCGTTTGTGTAACTGAGCATTTGGCAACGTTGGCAGAAGTAACCATGTCCTTTTTGGAGTATTTTCAAAACAAATACACAGTCAATGTGGATAGGGTAAGGCAAAGTCATTGGGGGTTTTTTGGAGAGGGTTGGTTGTTTGGTTGTTTTGGGGTTGGGTGTTTTTGTATGTTTGTTTTGCTATGGTTTTAGGGTCTGTGCTCCTTTAATGTGTAAAAGCACAACTCTCTGTAGTAGTTTCAATCGAGCCTGGCATTAGGGATGCTCACATTATCTATCTTCCATAGATAAGGACAGCAACCTTTAGCAAAAGGAAGACAAGAACAAAAGCATGGAGTGAGGAAGTTGTACCTAAATTCAACTTGGTTAACCCAGCTCTGCAGTGATCGCCCAAGCCAAAGCCAGGAGATTGTTAGATTTGTTGGCTTGTCAAGATAGGTAGGCTGTATTCAGGCTGTACAGTGAGAGTGAAACATTACTGATAAAGGGTTTTTCTCATACCCCCAAAGGCTAGCATTTCATGCCCATTGGTATAACTGACAGCAGGAGTGAGTGGGACACCTCCAAGTTAAATTACTGTCACCAAAAGAAAGTGCTGTGGTCTGAATCCAACTTTATGTCAGTGAAACTTAAGCAAAGTTGCTGAAGATTTATCAACATAAAGTTGGATTCAGATCTTCACAGATGCAGTTAATAGGTACCTTATGGATTTAATGAGCTCTGGAACATAAGTAAAGCTGTTGACACTCAATGTCTAAGCATATCTCAGCCCACACTAGACAGAGCCAGTTATTTCCTATGTCTCTTCTTGTACAGAAAACTGTACAATATCAAGGCTTTCTTCATAATGACTGTTGGCATGTTGTGACTTCCAAATGACTATTACTGTAAATTACTTATTAGATTATTTTAAATGTACTCTGAGGTGGGCTGTCTGGTTAGGATGAAGTTAGATGTCCTACTGACCAGAATCTATACTGGCTTTAAATGTATTTTGTAGGAAGTCAAGTGCCTCACCACCCTAACAGGAAAGAATTTCCTCCTTATATCCAATCTAAACTCCCCCCTGTTTCAGCTTGAACACATCACCCCTTGTCCTGTCACTACAGTCCCTAATGAAGAGTCCATCCCCAGCAGCCCTATAGGCCCCCTTCAGATACCAGAAGGCTGCTATGAGGTTCAAGAAGTTAGCATATGAAAGCTGAGCCTGCTTAATCTGCCTGTATAAACACTCCAACTTCAGTGTGTTTGGTATTGTACTCCACCTTTGAGGGATGTAGTTTTATCCTGCTTTAATATGAATCAGCTTTGAAGTTACATGAGACTTCGGTGTTTAAGGTTCAAATCCCACTGATTTGATTTTGCTCTGATTTTTTGTTGTTCCAGAGTCATAAATCTGTATTGAGCCCTCAGTGAATAGAGGGGGCAGATAGGGAAACAATAAATGTAATTGCTGTGTCTTTTGACACAAGCAGTGAAATAACTGATCCCAATTTTAGCTCAGCTCCTTGGACAAAGATGGTTCAGATAAACTGAAGATGGAAAGACAATCTGAAGTGAGTCTGCAAAGTTTTCAGTCTGTTTTTCATCTTAATTAGCTTACTATTAAAGTCTCATGAGCCTCCTGAAATTCCTCTCACATATAATGGGAAAAGGGTAAACAGGACAAAACCCCCGAAGGTTGTGAAGGAGATGGTATATTTAGAAAGTTGGAGACAATAAATGGGCTTTGACCCATAACTACAGTCACTTTTTGGCACAGGTTGTGACCTGTATGCACTTTGTCCAGGGTAGGAAGGCAGCTGAACACCTCCTTAGTGGTTACCTCCTCTACCTCCCCAAGGACTTGATAGAGAGCACTGAGGTGAACGCACAGTGTGTCTGACATAAATCACAGCCTACTTGACACTGAGTTTGATATCTGAAATATAAAAACCATTTGCAAGAAATAATGGCAGTTTTGGCATTTCTGGTTAGCGAAAACAATTAACTTTATGTCTCTGAACATACCATTAGCTGGATCTCACTTTAAAGGGCTAAGTATTGTGAATATTTACAGGTCTATTTACAGATCAACCATTAACCTCAGTGCTTGTGTCTGCTTTGAAAAACAAAATCCCATTATGGCATCCTAGAGTGAAACAAAGAGTGCACCAAGCCTTTATGCATTATGTAGCTTGAGAAGTACTTTTCCTTGATACTTAAAACCTCCCTGCACTGTCTGAATGCTTGAGAGCGTTGCCTTGCTGTTAGCACACAGGGACAGCTACAGCACTCCAGCTCTTGGAAATAAACACATCACTTGACAGAACAACACATGGCAAAAATGGTTTTTTCTTCCTGGCTGTTCTGGTTAGTCTGTGACAGTTTACACAATACCTATCATTATGGTATCCTGGCGGATGGGCTGTCTCCGAGATCCTCTCATCACTGTACATCCCTGGGAAAGGCAGTGGTAAAGTGAGCTGAGATGTGCATCCTGTTGCTTACGAGATGATCTTGCAGTTCAAGTTGATTTTTACTCTGGAAGGGAACATCTAGGGAAGAATGAAGTGGGTTCTTTTCTGCTCTTTAATGGGGGTTGCACTGCACAGCCATGGAGTTATTGCACCAAGGATCTTGTCCAACGTAGTCTTAGGGCACGACGCAGTAGGGCAGATCAGGTCCTTGCACTTAGGTGTTCTGCTGTCATCCTCTTAGAATGTTTTCCATATTTATGTTTGCCTAATTTACAAGTCCTGTCTATGGCACATTCATCCTCAAAATAAAGACTATTTTATAATTCCCCAAATTATAGGTCACCCAGTGCCTGATCCCCCTCCCATTAATGAGGTCCATAAGTACCTTGGTAGGGCTTCCCACCCTACCCACCCTTGAGGCTGCCTGCCTTAATTCTGCTTTCAGCATCGAATCATTCTGTTTTGAAGAGCTGAGACCAAGAGAGGTTTTAATGCTGCCCCGCTTCCCTTGCATTATTTACCTTGCCCCCACACGCATTCCATAACCACACTACAGACCTTATGATTTTTTCTTGCCTGTTTTTAATTCAATTAACTTTCATTGGGAAGGCAATAACAGGAGTCTGGTGATTGGAGCTGCTTCTTAAATGCCTTTATATTACATTGTCCAGCTGACATTTGTTTTATATTCATTCTGTGATTATTTCATTGCATGTAGTTCCAAGAAAATCACTGTCACCATCAAATTGTGCCATCAGATTTTGCCTTTTCCCATCTCTAGAACTGTGTATGACTGGCACATGAATGTGGAGGAAGGGATTACATGAATGCCTTGGTGAGCAAGGCCCTGGGCTGTGTTCAGGAAGGAGGAAAACTGACTGTCACTGTCATGGGGTTTGTTCCTAAATCTTGGTTGCCTTAGAGCTACGTTTTTCCAACCTCCCATCCAAGCCAGGAGGGCAAAAACACAAACCTTGAGTTTTGTTTTGGGCTCATTTCTGTTACAGTATCTGGGTTACGCTCCTCTGAAGACTTTTTCTTCCTCAGTTCAACTCTTTGGCATTGGTTATGTTTTGCGCTGCTGTTAGTCAGGCTTTTTGTGAGGCTCTGCAGTCTTTCGTGTGCCCTTTAGTAATTGCATTTGGTACTTTTCTACTTGAAAAACATGAAACGCTCAGGTTGATGTTGCATTTATTATCCATGGTTTGTCTATGGAATAGAACTCTGAGAGCAAAAAGCTGAGAACTGAACAATTTGGTGACTTCCCTTCCACTGTTTTGGTCATTAACTTTCTGAAATGATAAAGCAATTTAGAGGCAAAAAGCGCAGTATGTTCGGGTGAAAGGTCTGTGTTTATGCTGAAGACTTATAAAATCCATAGTAACAAATGAATGAACAAATCTTAGAGAGGAAAGCTCTGCCCTCAGGAATCTGTCACATCTCAAGCTGTAAACCTCGCACAAGTTTCTTGTATCTTGCAGAAAAGAAGATACTACAATTACTTAGATGTGCTGCATGATCCAAGTGGGTTCTGTGCAAGCTGTATTCCAGCTCTTGTGGGCCTTTTTTTGCCTTGTGTACTTCCTTTTGCCTTTCTCCTATTTGGCTTCATTAGAAGCTGGATGAACATGTGTTAGGAAAATTGTGCCTTCTGGTCTGTATTTGTCAAGCTCAGTTTCTAAGTTAAACTTCTACATTAGTACTTGCATGTTTCCTGCATAGAGAGCAAGCTACATAGAGATGCTGATAATTCTCTTTCTCCTCTTTACGACTTCAGCTTGCTGGGTTGTTAAACCCACAAGAAAGATCAGGTCATGAGTTAGCAGCAGGGTTGTACGTCAGCTCCAGGCCCTCCAAGACTATAGTGATGTTCTCAATGTCTCCCATGGGTAGAATTGCATTTACGGACTTGCCTGAGATTCAGGTTGTGAGACTGTAAATGTTTCTGTTCAGATGTCCCTAGGCTTGCCTGTGGACGTCATCTTCCTCTTTGCAGGGATTTAGTGACATATAAACTGATGGAGGTGATTGCATGGGGGAAGGGAACAACCCCATCCAAGCAAAAGCTGTCAATTGCCCCCTCTTTGGGGAGCTATCTAAAGGCAGCTATGATCATTATTCTCCTGCTCTAATTCCTTTCTATTTCATTTCACTTCCTTCCCTCGCTTTCCCACAACAAATACTGTGTGGAGACAATGCTACAGCTATTGATTCCTTTTTGCTCATGTTAATGACACTTCTTCCTCAGGTGACTTTATATTAGAGTCGTTAATCAGATAGCATGGCCTATGAGCATACGGTCTCTGTTCATTGCCAGGAAGCAGGAATTGGGAGCAAGGCAGCAGCAGTGCACCCTGGAGAGAAATTTCTCTTAAAAGTGAAAATGCCATTCTCCCTTCCCATGGTAAGAATCACTGGAGCGATGTCTGCACCCGTATATAGCCTTTCCTTACAGCAGCCATCCCATTCGTAATCCTCTTTTGGCTGTAATGCTACAGTAGCTTGGATTGCAGTGTACCAGTTTTAGTACTTATCACGTAGCACCAGATATCTGGGCTTTTACATCACAAAATAGCAGTGGCATAGATGACAGCAAAGTACTGTCCATAATGTATGATCTTGAGCAACGTCTAGTAGCCAGAATAAAAATCAATCTGACATCTCGAAAGACTGAATTCAGCTGAATGGGCTTGCTAAAATGGGGTATAACAAGTGAAGCATGCAGCAGAACCAGGAAAAGAGAACATACATTTGCTCTCAGGCCAGCTTAATTACCTGGGTTACAGATTACTGTTAGGCTTTAGAGGATAGTGTCACAACTAGAGCTGAGGGAGTACTGCAAAGTGGGGTGCTTAGGCTGTTGAGAGTTACTCTCTAGGTAGCTCCATCAATAATAACCATTTCATATAGTTCCATATTCAGTACTTGACCAGTGTGCTCTTTGCTGCTCATTCACTATTAGTAGTAGCTTGGGTGGACAATGTTAATTTGCAGGTATATTTTCTGTTTGCACAAATATGGGGGTTTGCTTACCAGAACTGATGCAAATATAAGCACTTTCCTTAAGGATTAATGGCTTTATTCCTGTCCACTGTTATCTAACCAGTTAGATTAAAACAACGTGGCTGGTCATTCCTATTTAAACAAAAAAGTGAAATCTTTAGGGCCAGGAAATTCTTATACAACTTATATAGGAGAGATTGTGTCTGAACCAGTCACAGTAAAGAGCCTAGGCTGAGAAAGTTGGGGCTGTTCAGCCTGGAGAAGAGGAGGCTGCGTGGAGACCTCAGAGCCGCCTTCCAGTATCTGAAGGGGGCATATAGGGATGCATGAGGAGATCTCGTTCCCTTCAAAATACAATTACCCAGATATTCTTCTTATGAAGAGTGAATCTCGGAACCATACAACTGCCCAGAAACCAAGATGCTGCCCTCCCCTCAGGCTAACCTCCAAATCAAATTTGCTGGAAGATTTCTGCCCTGGTTTGGGCTGGGATAGAGCTGTTTTTCTTCCTAGTAGCTGGTGCAGTGCTGTGTTAGGGACTTACTCTGTGAATGATGCTGATTACGCAGTGATGCTTTAGTTAGTGCTCAGTAGCATTTACCCTGATCAGGCACTTTTCAGTCTCTCATGCTCTGCCAGTGAGGAGAGGCACAAGAAGGCAGCAGGGAGCAAAGGCAGGACGCCTGACTTGAACTAGCCAAAGGCATATTCTATACCATAGAACATCATGCTCAGTATGGAAACTGGAGCAGGCATTGGCCAGAAGGGATCAATCTCTGCTTGGGTATGAGCTGGGTGGTGAGCAACTGTATTGTGCATCACTTGTTTATTCCTTCCCCTCTCTCTTTATTTCCTATTGTTATTATTATTATATTTCAATTATTAAACCGTACTTATCTCAATTCATGGGGGTTTTAACCCTTTTTCCCATCCTCCTCCTCCTCACCCTGGGCAGTCGGGGGGGGGTCAGTGAGGAAGCCCCTGTGTGGCTTCTAGTTGCCAGCTGGTCTCAAACCATGACAACTTCCCATTTC
This sequence comes from Neopsephotus bourkii, assembly GCF_033783945.1. Lineage (NCBI taxonomy): Eukaryota > Metazoa > Chordata > Aves > Psittaciformes > Psittacidae > Neopsephotus > Neopsephotus bourkii. The sequence goes on along the minus strand of NW_026901790.1, from coordinate 484,886 downwards.
TTCTTGTAGCTATCCCAACCCACAGGCATTGCTGCTTCCCTTGTGCAGCTTGGCAGCAGTTGCTGGAGGTGCTGAAAGAGGAGCTCAGCCTGTGTTAGTGCCAACCTGCTCCTGCTGCAGGCTCTTCTTTAATGTACACAAACCAAAGGGAGGGCTGCTAAGGTGTGAATAAACTCATATGAATGCTTGCAGAGAAACTGCAATGGGGGCTCAAGGAGGGAAGGGCTGGTGGGAGGGTTTATTGCAGAAGCAGAGTAGGAAGCAGGTTCTGAGAGAAGGGGGGAATTTGGAAGCAACACGAGTTGAGCATCCTAGGGTGAGGTAAAGCTAATCACTGCGGAAGGGGATGAAGATTCCCAGCAAACCTGAACAGAGACAGTGTGTATGCACTCAGCGGTATGCCAGGTATTCACTGTTAAAAAGTTGATACCCTTTACATAGCGGGTCACAGAATGAAGTGTCTGATTTAGAGAATGGTTTTCTGGAACCCAAGCTGCTCGCTCATTCTGTTGAGTTCAGCTTTGCTGAGCTCACGAGTCCTGGAAGATGTATGTTTTGCATTGAATGCGATCTAGGAACGGGGACAAGATACGTTTAAATTAGAGATCAGCCATGATTTCTAAGACAAAAACCTGGAGTGCTGCACAGCTTCAAGCAGCTGTGATGGAAAAATCCATCCTCTGGAAACAAATGCCAACAGGACCTAATTGAAACCCCATTGCAGTGGACACAGTCCTTGTTATCAGTTTCAGTGTGCTTTGGATGAAGCTTTTAATGTCTTGGTGTGTCTCACATCATAACTTCTAATGGTTTTCAGTTGTGCTGAGCTCAGAGTTTGCATTTGCTTCAGGGCAGTAACTATTTGTCTCTTTTCATATGTAAATAGGTCTAATTTGTAAGATGTTTATCACTGGGAACTTCAGCCAGCTGCCTTCCAAGGCAGGCATTTCTTCTCAACTAGTCTGCACGTGTGGTCAGGGAATACAGATCTGGAGAGGGAGAAAGGGACATTATAAACCGTGTTTTTCCACTCTTATAAGGCAATAGAATTCTTCTTCACAGACTGACTTCATGCTTAAGTGCAGCTTCTGTCACCACATTAATTTGCTCAGCATGGGATGTCTTTCTTTCTTCTTTGTTTCTGTTGGTGTTTTGCACGTCGTTTCCTTGCACTTGAAGGACCGAAGGAATGTACAAAAACAAAAACAGAGCACGGGAGAAGAAAGGAAAGGGAGCAAAAAACTCAGAGAGTAACCAAAGTTAAGTTGCAGTTTCAATACATCTTGTCTATCCTTTGCTCATCAGGAAAACAGGACCAGAAAGGAAGCCTGCACACCTTAATTTCCTGACTTAGGTTTGTCCCAGTTTTGTTGCAAACTCCATTGAAACCAGCAGTACTTCCCTACTAACGTTCCTGGCTTAGACCCATCAGCCTATAGCTCTTTAGGAAGGCAAGACAGCTAGTGGTGGAGAGTTCTTTCTTTCTCAACGGGTAAGAGGGACCTTAAGTCATTTGCAGCACATGGGTGCGAGTTACCTGCCCTGGCTCCTTGCTCAAACAAGATTTTCCCCTGAAGCCAGTATGTGAATAGTTTCAACAGCTCTCTCTAACTGATAACAGTTAGCATGGGATAAAACGCCATATAAATTTATTTAGCACTTGTTATTAACAAATGCTGGACTAATCCCAACAGTGTTGCAATTATATTGCTGTTATCAGTAATAACTGCAGTCATGAACCATCTCTAATAGATCATGGCTGACTTGGCTGGCACATCACTAGGCTGGAGCTGATCAATTGCTAGCATTTACTTGCATCATGCTCACCAAATGCTGTATCTCTTAGAAGAGGGAGATGTCACAGTTGTTTACACATACAGAGGAATTTGCTTACTAACTAGATGTCATTGCCAGGGGTTTGGGAACAAACCAGGCAGTCAGCAGTGTTTTGCCACTCTTACCCAGTGATCTAGGGCTGACCTGGCTATCACTATTCTTCAGTCACACATGAAACCGGGTGTTACAGGACCCAAGCACAAGCCAAAACAATACATTTACCTGTTTCTGTGTTAACTAGAAACTTCCACAGCAGCAGTGTGCAGCCTTCGCCCATACCAGCAGATGGGGTGGTTACAGTGCGTTTTCAGCCTGCTCTGCAATATCTCATTCGTGGAGTATTTTTTTCCCTGCAGAGCTCCAAAGCTTATTTTTCATTAGGCACCAGCTTTTTGTGGTTAATGGTATGATTGGCTATTGCCTGGCTTAATTCTGCAATCACTGCTGATGGATGAGGGTTTGAGGCTCTGTTTTTCAGGGCAGTGTCCCAAGGGCTGCATCTTAAGGGTATTCTGAGAAACGACACAGAGTAGCCCATAGCAATAGCAGTGAAAAAAATACTTCATTTCTGTTCAGTGAGGCAGGTAATGTTCATAAAGCTCCCCATGGTTATTCCTGTTTACAAGCCTGGGATATGTACCAGGTTGAAAACTGTAGTGAGATTCCAGTGAGAAGGCAGAGATTAGAAATAAAGGGTAGTGCTAATGTGTTTGTAACACAAGGTAGAGCAATCCAATTCAATTGGGTTGAACTGGCTACAAACTGTGTGGCAGCTATTGGCAAAGAGCTAATAATATTTGGGTAGATGGTTCCTAATGATGAGTCAGAAGGTTGAAACATCCTTGAAGCAAAGTGCCTTGTTGACCATCAGGATAACACCTTGTCATCAGTCAGTGTAGTTTGTGACCGGTTCTCATGTGGGTGAATGGTTTGAGATGCAACTTGACTGGACAAAGCAGGCATCTGGGTGCAACTTCTGGGACTCCTCTGTCCATCCAGATGTACAGCCAGAAATAAAGTTATCCCAAAGCCCAAATGAAACTTTGGTTCACCGCCTAACATCTGATGAGGAGTGAGTGTTTGCTGCTGCTGGGAAAGGCATATATGTGTATATATATATATGTCCCTTATCATTTGACCTTCCAAAAAAAAGATGTTCTTTACACACATATACACAAACACACGTTTGTTTTTTCTTTCTCCCAGTTAGTTCATAAAATAAGGCTCTGGGGTTTTATATCCGTAAGAAATCTCACATCAGTCTGTTGTAACTCCACATTGTATTCTGTGTACCCTGTTATTTGTTGTAACAGAAGAAAGGCTGTAGAACCCAAATAAACTGGTTTCCTAGGGTTAGATATGACTTCTTCTCTTTGGAAAAGGCAGTTGCTTGAAGTTCAAACCTCTTGTAGCGGGGAATGAGCTTTTTACTTTTACATGTGTTTTGTGAGGGGAGGGAAAAGTTTCTTTAGACCAGATGATGCTTTCAGTGTGAAAATCAGCAGCCAGAGCAGTGACCCAGAATACTGGGATTTTAAGTTGAAGTTCATTTTGCTTGATGGAGGACTTGGAAATGAAACTCCAGTCTTTTACCTGCTCAAGGTAGGGGTTTTATGTCTGACCAGCAATCCTATGGCACATAGAAATATGCATAAACAAACTTCAGTGACACACTGACTTTGGATGTAAATATCCTCGCCTATTTATATTTGACTCAACGTTGAAAAACATCTGCAAAACAGCATTGTAACATGTCAGTTTATCAATATGCAAGTGAGCAAGAAGGGTTCCCCTTTCCAGAACAAGCTGTTCCTCATATGAGGTTGCTATATTTGCTCTGTCATTCACCTTCCCTCAAATGTCCCATACCTGGAAAGCTGCAAATTGGCTGTTTTGTTAAGAGAAAAAATGCAGACTCTGTGATGCAGTTCCTTTAGTTTCTTCATGTGGCAGCTTTCTATAAAAGCTGCTTGGCTGAACTCTTTCTTGCATTTCATGTTCCTGCCAAGATCTCCTAAAATATACTTGGCCTTTCACCAAAAGAGTGGGACAGGGATATAAGACAGGGAAGTTTACCCCAAGCCGGACCTGTAGAAAATAACAGGATCATGAAGCACTTGAATTAAATACTGCAGAAAGAGAAGAATAACTACCACGAGGGCATTTCTGCATTTCCCATAAAAAAGAAGTAATAAAAATCACAGCCACTTCTGAGGAAGAATGAGTTCTATAACCAAGTTTAGCTTTGGAATCTGCAGGCTCTGCTTCAGCCATAAGGAAGTGTTTGTGTACCTTCCAGATTTTCTAGGTTTAAAAAGACAGCATTTTCTGTAACACTTGTTTCTCCTGTGTCTTTAGACCATGCCAGCCACAGCAAAATTCCATTTGTATAATCCTGGATGGAACAATCAGGTTTTCTTACTGTTCGGTTAAGAAGGACAATATATGGCCCTACCAAGGTCAGAAGAATACCTTTCAGGAATCATATCACTTGCTGATGATGGTCTGCAAAGACCTTTATGAGACCTTTTGTCTTATAATGTGATCAAAAGTAAGATTGTGTTACAGTCTTGATTTTGTAATTAGATTTACAAATCTAAACCACACACAAAGCTTTTTATTGAAGCCTCAAATGTTCATGGTCTAGGATTAATGTTCTATACAAAACCAATACAAATATCTGTTTAGGACCATGATACAGCTTAAACCATTGAGCACCTTTGAGTGGAGCAGTGTTGTAGGATGGGCCCAAGGAAATGGGAATCAATTTGCCATACAAAGTGAATTTTCACCATTCATTTCATTTGGTAGCTCTGGAAGGCAAACAGTTGTCATAGAAACAGTAAAATAAATCCATTTGTTGGGACTGGATGAAGTGCCTCCTTCGAAAATGCAAATAAAGGTTCACTAGATAGATTTTTGTCAAGCGTATATCGAACCAGAACTTTCAGTTTGAACTAATGTGCTTCTGGCTGTGCTTGCTTCATTTACATGGCTAATCCTTTCCACACTGGATGGACTTTCACAGCGTGCTGTTCTAGTTCCTGTGATTTCATATTGCAGCTTGTAATCTTAGACATTTCAGACCTCATCTTCAGTCCCACCTCCCCACATAGGAGCTTTTGAAAATTTCCCTGAAATAAATATGTTAGGACATTTCAGGATTCATTTTCCTATTATGTTCTCGTCTCCTTTATTAGAGCCATTGTGCAAATCCAAGGCACAGACTGCAGTCAGGCTTTGCAAGCTTTGAAGCTTCTAGTCCTCTGTCTGTTTAAAGTGCTAACAGTTGATAAACTGCAGTTCCAAGCATCACAGTCTTTGGCCCTGCCTAGTATGCTATGAAATGAATGGGTAAGGGATGCAAGGGAAGGACACCAAAGTGGAGACTGCATCACTTACTCTAGCACTAGACAAAGGTGGGAGCAAGGCTGAAATCTGCATTTAGAAGTGAAATGTTTTCTCACCTCTGGATGAAGCAGAGCTAAAGTTACAGATGAAAGAGGAGAGATTTAGACATTAGGCAGAAGCTCTTCCCTGTGAGGGTGCTGAGGCGCTGGCACAGGGTGCCCAGAAAAGCTGTGGCTGCCCCATCCCTGGCAGTGCTCAAGGCCAGGTTGGACACAGGGGCTTGGAGCAAGCTGCTGTAATGGAAGGTGCCCTTGCCCATGGCAGGGGTTGGAACTGGATGAGCTTTAAGGTCCCTTCTACACAAACCAGTCTGGGATTGCGTGATATCACCCATGATCCAACTTTTGGTGTCTTTTAAAATATCCAGAATGTGCTTTTTCCCCTCTGCTGTTGATTTCTATGGCGTGGCCTGGCCAAGACTATAGGTAGTACTGACATGATATTTCACTTTAAAAGCTGTCCTCCTGAGACTCCTCAGGCAGAAGCATCCTCTAAGACTGAAGAAACTGGCTATTGAGGATTTACTTCCAGCATTTCAGATGAAGGGAATTTTAATGCAATTTGGAGAACATTCTGCATTTCAAGCGTTTTCTTTCTAATATTTCAAACTATAAATCTTCTAAATTTTGCCTGTCACTGGTATACCAATACACTTTCATCAGAACTGAGTTACACAGTGGAAATATTCCCCTGTTACTAGGGGGACTATGCAAACTGCCATGTTTCCTTTGAAAACAGCTTGTTTCAGGGACATTTAAGGATTAAAATTGTATTCATATGTATAATAGCAGGAAATAAAGACAGGTCAATTATCTACCATGCTAACAACAAAGAACAGGAAGGTATAGAGAAATAGAGATGACAGTGAGCTAGGGGACTGTGAAACCATATCGGTCCAGCTAAGCATCTGGCCTTTGGCATATTAGTGATAAACTCTTCTGCATCTATCTTCTGGGAGAGGAACACTGGAACAAAATGCACTTCCATTCTCCATTTAATACTTTCAGCAAGCGACTTTGGAAGTATAATTTCATTTTACATTTAACAACTGCAAGCATTGTATGAATGTGGAGAATGCAGAGGGGAGGGCAGTCAACAAATTTTAATCAAGAAACCACTTGCATAATGAAGGAAGCAATGGAGCAACTGAAGGGAGGCAACACCATCTGGAGAAAAAGACTGATAACTCATTGAGAAGCCAAGGGTCTGTGAAAGAGAGATGTCTCTGGGCTACATAATTAACTTGGTATTTTGTGTCTTTATGGTAGGTGGGTTGTAGGTTAGTTCAGAGACCAGTGAAACACATACAATACTCTGAAGACTGAGAGCAGAAGGGGAGAGATGCACACAGCTTAAAACAAAGCTGGACCATTTTCTGTGTTTCCATTTCCTGGAAACAAATCTCTTCATTTGAATTTTCTGGAAATCACACAGAAGTGAAATAAATCACTGTGTTTAAAGCTTTCATCATCTGCATAATTTCACACCTCTCCTGGGGCTTGCTGCTTCCAAACAATCCCATGATTTGGCAAATGTCACAGCTGGTTTTCATATTTGTCGTAGCCTGGTGACCTGTAACAGCAAGAGGAGACCCAAAAGTAAGGATTAGGTTATCCCAAAACATTTAGTTCTTCAATAAAAGGCAAGATTAGTATTCTTTATGTCCCTATTCAAGCTTTTTTCTCCTGTTGATCACTGTAATGGGCTGCAGTGTGCTCTGTGATACATTTCCATGATGTAAGAACTCTGCTTCAATAGTTACAGGGAGAGAAGGGGAGTTGGTGCCATCCGATGATCATTCTGATGTTTCACCTTTTCATTAAGCTAAACCAGATATTTGCAATAATAAAATGCCACGTGAGAGAGAACTCATCAAAGGTAATCCAGTCTTTCCATGAACCCAGCATAAGGGTGTTTGGACAAAATGATGTTAATGGTTGGCTTTCTGAGTATTTTCCCTCTACTGTTTTTCAGAAGTGGCTTTTGTGAGCTGTGTGTTAAATAACCATCTTTTTCTCTCACATCCTGATTTCTGCCATTGACTTTTTGCTTTTGAGACTGGAAATGCTACCTTTGTAATATAACTGCGCCTCCCATGGTGGAAGATGGATGAAAAACACATTCTGTGGCTGTTGTGCTGGTCTACACAGAAGTATTAGCAGGTCTTAGGCATATGTTCACTGTGCTGTTTCAATATTTGATTCCATTTTATGAATCTCTTACACTTGAGCACTTTTTCAGGTTTCTGGTCTTTAAGATAATTATGAGGTTGGAAAACCAAATGGGCACTGATTGAGGGAAATAAAAGAACAATAGGTTCTTATAACTGCAGTGGAAACTATTTAGCCATGTGAAAATGTGGGTGAATCTGCAACTGTTGTGTATATTTCTGGGTATGAGAATATAGATTAACCTGGTTTTGGAGAGAAAAGCTTTTCACCTCAATGGGACCACCAGAGCTGCAAGCCTGTATAACAGTAAAAATCAGAGGTTTCAGCCAAGTTTAACGGAGAGGACCTAATTCCCAGTATCTGTGCTGGGTATGAAATCGCTGTGATGTGTAATACAGCAGAGAACAAGCCTGACAGATTTTACTGAAGTTCATCCCATTGCTACGTGAGAAATAGATCTATCCTGAGCCATCATAAATAAAATGTCTCAGAAATCCCTGAGGCTGCTCAAGGTAGCAGCTCTTCATGACAAAAAGGTCATTTATTTCCTTCCCAAGCAAATATGAACTGGTAAAAGAGTTGTTACACTTAACGGTGGATTGTGCTCATGGAGAGTTTACTTCCAATGAAGCCCAGTTTCACTGTGGGTATTCACATGGTTGTCGACAGCATTTCTCCTGCTGATGGGAGCTGTGACCCCATCACCAGTAATGTAGTAAAGAGCCCCATTCCCCTGCACAAGCAAATATGACTTTGGTGCTTTGAACCTAGACTTCAGCTATAACAGTCCCTTACAGCAATTCTGTGTTACTCCCCAGCCTGAGTGCACTCTCCCATTATCATGCCCTTGTTGAAAACCATCTCTAGCTAATCATTCCTACTACCCTGCCCCACTTGTGCAAAGACAGTAAAGGAGGGGAAAAACCCCAAAGTGGTGGTATCTTCTTGTTTTAAAAAGCAGTACAATGACAGCTTTCTAAGGATGGTTATTGGGGTACAGTCTGATAGAGAAAGATGGGAGGAGTGCTGAATGAGGCCAGATAGCTGAAAGGGAACATGGTCTCTTTGAGTGTGAAGTAAACAGCTGATAGTGCAACTCTGACTTCAGGCAAAGCTGAAGGAAGCAAAATCTAAACATACTGGGACAGGGTAAAGGATCCATCCATCTGCACACATAGTTTGGGTTATTTCGGTTTGGTTTGGGGGTTTTTCTTTTGGATAGCTCATATTTCTATCTAATTAACTTGGCCATCAAAATAGTAACAATAGAGAAAAGCTGTGAGGGTTTACTGTTCGCTGCTTCATAGAATAGTTTTGGTTGTAAGGGATCTTTAAAAGTCATTTAATCCACCCCCCCTGCAGTGAGCAGGGACCCCTTCCACTGGAGCAGCTTGCTCCAAGCCCCTGTGTCCAGCCTGGCCTTGAACACTGCCAGGGATGGGGCAGCCATAGCTTCACCCCACCCCACACCCCACAAACCCCAACACACCCCAACCCCCCCTGTCCCTACAGTCCCTTGTCCCAAGCCCCTCTCCAGGTTTCCTGCAGCCCCTTTAGGCACTGGAGCTGCTCTAAGGTCTCCCCTTCAGGAGCCTTCTCTTCTCCAGGCTGCCCCAGCCCAGCTCTCTCAGCCTGGCTCCAGAGCAGAGCTGCTCCAGCCCTCGCAGCATCTCCATGGCCTCCTCTGGCCTCGCTCCAACAGCTCCACGTCCCTCTTGTGCTGCTGCCCCAGAGCTGGATCAGGACTGCAGGGGGTTCTCCCCATTGCACAGCAGAGGGGCAGGATCCCCTCCTTTGATGTGCTGCTCACGCTCAGGGGGTGCAGCCCAGGATACAGTTGGTTTCTGGGCTCAAACACACACTACAGGTTACAGGGAGCTCTCAATCCATTCATCTCCCAGACTGTATTGATACCAGAGGTTGCTTGAATCCAGGCACAGGACCTTGCACTTGGCTTTGTTGAACCTCATGATGTTCACATGTGCCCACTTCCCCAGCTTGGCCAGGTTCCTCTAGAGGGCACCTTATCCCTCAAGCATGTCAACTGCATCACTCAGCTTGGTCTTCCCAGGCACAGGTGAAGCTGATGGGTCAGGAGGTCCCAGGGTCCTCCTTCCTACTGTGTTTAAAAATGGGTGCTATGTTTCCCTTTTTCCACTCACCAGGGCCTTCACCTGTGCCTTGTTTTCAGCATAACCACCTCAGCTTAGTGCCAGTAAAGAGCAAAAGCTGACTTTATGTGTGCCAATGATGACACAGAAAAACCAAATTAAGGTCTGACTAAGCAATGCAGCACAGCTGGTGCTGGCCTTGAGGGAAGGGATAAAATGGGAAGAAGGAGCTCTATCCATTCCTTCTTTCAACCTCTTGTAGGCAACTTGTCAGCCCCTTCTGATGATGGAACCTGCCAGCCCAAGGATATCTCTGCAGCTGTTGTTACCTACTTGCTCACAAGGTATTGTTGCCAAATCTTAAATGGTCATAGCTGCCCTTGAAAATTAAAGTGCTTTTGTTCTGTAAAAAAGACCTTTCTGCATAGTGGGATACAGATGGTACTTGTTCCTTTGTATGAAAGCTCTTAAATACCATCGTGTTTAGTGCTGACACACAGATACAAGCCTCTTTCTTTCCTTTCTTCTTCTATACGTGTAATGAAACTAGAATTATAAAAGGTCCTTATGCAGGCTGTACAAGGCAAAGGACAAGTGGCAGGGTTTCAATACTTGCTTCCTACCTCCTTCCCCACATACCACCCACCCATGCACATGCTTGTTTGCTTGCCCACAAGCCTGTTACAATCTGGTTCTTAATGAAAACGACTTCTATTTTTCATATATACCTTCAGAGGATCTTGGGAAGGCATCTTCCCCTACAATTTGCCCGATGGGTAGTGTTGGGATGTGCATTAGGGCTGTAGATCAGGAAGATGCTGGAGATTAGGTCTTGGATTTTCTTTGTGTTATTGTGGGGCAAACCATGGTAGCTCTTTACATTTCAATCTCTTTCAGCCTTTCTGCTGTGAGTGGAACACTGGGTTTTCATTAGAGGAAGGCCTGTGCAAAGATGTTTTGCATATAGGATTGGTGATAACTGAAATGCCAACTGCCCTAAAACCTAATGAAGAGATTTGAAACTACTTCATCTTGTGCTAGCCAATTCTTAGGTTGTTTTTATATGAAACTGATTCATAAAAGCATCCTTACAGGCCGGCTCAGAAGGAGCCAGCATCTCTGGAAGGTAGATGCAGGAAAAGTTGTTGGCTCAATTAGGAGAATTGCTCTGTGTGTTTTCCATTTGAAAGAGCTGGCAATTACATCACGTTGCTATTTTTAGGCAGATAATAAAGTGGAACACTGGGTTAATGAAAGCAGCCTGCGCAAGCTGAGTGCTATGGAATATTCACCCAGCGTATGCATGGTAGGCTGTGTGGCTGAAACACATGCAGTGCACCTGCCTCTCAAATATGACTTAGATTTTTTGCCTGAGGAGAAAAGGTGGCTCTATTGGCAAAACAGAATTGGAAACAACTCATCTCTTAATCCACTCCTTACTTCCGAAATTCCTTGAGTTTCTTTTAGAGGTGAAGGAGTGCTAATGCCATCATCTGAACACAAATGGTGTGGAACGGTAGGAAGGGAGGAATTTGATGTATGCACTGATATTCACAGTGCTTCTCTGCAAATGGTCTCCATGTTCATTCTGCACTGCAATTCCCTAAGAGCTTAAAACAAATGCCCTGAGTTTTGTAGCTCCATTTAGCACACTCTAGCAGCTGCACGCAGTTTTTGAGGCTTCTCTGTTTAAATGTCTTAGGAGTTGCAATACCAATGGTGGTGGTGTTCTGGGCAAACGAGTTGAAGGACTATCTGTGGTGATAATGATGGGCAAAGTCTTAGTTTCAGATATTAGGGACAACATATAGATCCAATAGGCAGCCTGCCCCTTTCAAGTGGCTGTTGGTTTTGCTATTGCAGTCAAAAGGGTGCAAACTCACCAAAATACCAACATCTAGAGTTAATGCTAGAAGTGGCATGTTGAATTAAAGAACACAGTGTTTATTGTAGTTTATGGTGGCCTGTACAAAAGGGAGCTTGCAGAGTTGTTTGCATCCTTCTCATGGTGATCTGGATACAGCCTCTTTTAGGAAGCCCCTCAATTCCTGCTTGCTGGAGGTTTGGGGATCACATGAGGGAGAGGAGTGTTCCATACCTGCCCTATTTCTTTTTGTGCTCTGTGAGTATCCTCCCTCCTGGTTATGGTCAGAAACTTCCTTACCTTAATCAGGATATTGTAAATTCTGGGTGATAAGAAAAACAGCCCAGTGAGGATCCTCTCAAGTCTCAGAGATTAGGGTGAAGCACTGACTTTAATGAGACAGCTCATATGCTGGAAGTGAAGTGTATACCAAGGACCTTGCTGAACTTGACTGTATGTGGCACAGCACGAGCTGTCACGTTAGGGAAGGATTTGTTTGAATGGGAGAGGAGAGCTTTCTGTGAAGCTTCCCCATCGCCCAAGGGCTAATATGGATGAATTAGAGACTCCAGAGAAAAGAGGATCTTTTATATGAAATATATATATTTTTCTCCTAGAAAGACCAGATTAAGGGTTGATTAATTCATACTGATTGTCAGCTTAATGAAGAATGTAAAGATCACAGGGAAAATCTCAGCTCTTTCTGACTTAGAGGGTCTGATTAGAGCAGTCATCTGGAAAGCATCAGCTGTGATAGCATTTCTCTGTTTCTAAGAATAGATTAATAACCAAATTGGTTGTTCTGTTATAGCTACATTTTGTCTCCAGTTATTACACTCCAGGTATGATATGCGTGTGGTTTCAAAGGCTATTGCTCAGTCTAAAAATCAGCATGTGTTAAGACTTTTTCCCAGTTGAAAATGGCCCTTATTAGCCACTGGATAACGGATATAGAAGAGATTGCTGCAGCCTCTTGGTAGTGTGGAGTAGGAGTAAGGGAAGCAGAAAGGGTACCTATAGGGAGCCAGGGTTGCTATACTGCCACATAGGAGAGCCAGAGACACACTCATCCCCACAAAGGTCTCTGGGCTCCCATAGCAGGAAACACCACCTAATATTTCCCTTTATTTCTTGCTGGCTTTTGGCAGTCTCCTGCCTCAGGCTGATAAATTTGCCTATGCCCAAGAGACATCCATAGAGTGGCTGCAGGGTGATGCCATTCACCTCCTCCAACCCCAACCCACCCTGTTTTTAACCTGGAGACATTGTTTTCTTCTAAATCTGCTTTACAACATTAGAGCTCCATTTGTGAGTCACGTCTGAGCCCAGCTGAAAGTTACTGATGAGTTCTGTTTTCAGCCTTGTTGGAACTGCGTTTTAGTGATATCGACAGAAGCAAGCTGAAAATACACTGGCCAATTCTGTTGTTCAGCACAAATCCAGCTCTGTCCTATATTTATATTTGCCATAATTAAAAGTGTATGTAGCTAATAGTTATTGGATGTTTTACTGAGTCATATATGCTATTCATGCCTAAACATGCTTTGATTAAACAGGTAATTTTTAAGGATGCTCCTAGTTCTTTTAACTTACAGAAACAACCTTGTCTTTGCCCATTTTCTTCCTTGTGCTGTTGAAATTTGCTAGGAATTCTGTATCTTTCCATCTATGACCTGGTTTAGTTGCCAACAGAGTTGGCAGGAGTTTTTCCACTGGCTTTGTCCAAAACCAGATCAGGCCACTAGAGAGCAAATGATAAATCACATTCATAAGCTGAAAGTTAACCACAGGCATTGATCAATACACACATGGATTTCTGCCTGGGCAGGGTTTGTAGTTTGGCATCTTTCCCTCAGCTATATCACTGTGGTACAGTGAAAGGCGAGAATCTACAGCAGTGCTGGGCTTCATTGTCCCTCTGGGGTTCTATGTGGGGCAAGTGTTGAAACCTTGATGAGGGAGTTAAAGGTGTCCTGCTTCAGAGGTGCCTGGCCATGAACAGCAGCACTTCTCACTAGAGTTTCTATTCCTTATATTTTGAGGCTGACAAGTTCACTGAATTCCCGTGTCCTTTTCTTCCTTTTGCTGTCAGTAACAATTGTTGAAAATTTTGGCATGAAGGTATTGCATTTTTGCCATTAAAATCATTAGTTCTTCTGTAAAAGTGTGTAGGTAGGTCTGCAAAAGCACAGCATCTCAGAATTCTTTACCTAAAGCGCATCTTTCCTTACCTAAAGCACATCTTTCTTTACCAAAACACTTCCCTTTCAGTCTTCTAAGCATTCTTTAGCCTGTTAAGACCAACTAATAAATGTTTCCAAAAGCATAAAAAATACCATTGAATATATAAAGTGAGATTGTTTTTAGACTAAAAGCGTGTCTATTATCTCTCTTTTCCCAGGGAACATTTTCCCTATTATCCGCTTTGACAAACAACTAGTCTCACTGATAAATAATTCAGCAGCAAGAGACTCTGGGGCTGTCTGTATAAAATTATGGCATACATTAACTGATGTCCTCACCAGGCAGGAGGTGCTGGGAGATTTAGCCTTGACAAAATGGCATTTCTAAATCCCTGCCTGTCCCCTTAGAAACGGTGCCCTCAATATTCAGGTCTCTGCAGTTAGAAACTGGTGGCTCCACTGGAAAAGCAAGAGCTAAAATAAGTTTTGGGGTGTTTTTCCCCTCAAATTTTGTTCTTTTGGAACCTGTTAACACTGTCTGAACATCATATTCTAAGCAGTTCTTAATCTGATTCAAGTTTAAGCTGTTGTTTCTAAATCATTCATGTGGGGTTGTTTTACCCTTCTAAAAGTAACATTTTAAGTGCCTGGCAGGTTAAAAGAGGGAATATTAAATGGTCTCATCACTGAAAGAGAACCAGTTCCCTGTGCCCAAACTCTGTTTAACTGTGTATGGGTAAGACATACCAACATCAATCCTTGAATGCTTGGGGGTCATGCTAATTTCAAGTGAAGTCTTTATCTCAAGCATCTTCCAGTAGCAAAGATTTCATGCAAGGAATAAAAAGGCTGCGAATAATTAGTACCATACTTTGGCACACGTTACCCCTGGGTTAACTATTAAAAGAACCCATTCAGTGACAGCAGCTGCTGCAGATATCCTGAGTCTAAGCCAGCCCTGGGAGCTTCCCTGCTCCCTGCATTTGTGTTCCCTTGACTTCTCATTGCCTCTGCCTCCAGTGCTGTGAAGCTGCTTGGAAGGTTTGGACTCTGTGAAGTGACTCTACAGTGATTTAGAAGTGATGAAGGCTGTACATGCATAAATACTGCCATTTAGAGATGACCTTATTTTTAATAATAGTCTTATCTTTATAAGATGAAGCTTTGGCAAAGCTATGATACGGATTTTTGCTGCAATTAGACTCAAGCTTTGTGCAGCTCTGAAGTTGCAGCAGAAATCAGTATATGCATCATCTGGCCTCAGTGCACTGCTGGATTTTAATATGAAGCAGTTTTATTCTGGACTGGGGGAAGAAAGGGTGTGTATGTTAATAACAAAGACCATAGCTGTCTACAGGTTAAAACTACACCTTTGTACAAGCAATATACAGAGGGTGGGTAGGGAAAGATTTTGTTATTGTTGAAGTGATGGAAAACCAAAGCAAGCAAACAAGGTCACAGAGAAAAACTGGGGAAGGCTGAAATATCCACCTGCACTCTGAACAAGCCATCTCTTCCATCAGCCAGCCTTTGCTGTCCTTCTGGTTCTGTAAAAGGCTGCACTTTAGCAAATATGCTGCTTCGCTGTTACAGGAGGACACCAAGGGAAGAGACCAGTTTAGGCACAGGGTTTGGCTGCCCAAGTTATTGGTAGCCTCCTTTTGAGAGAGAAAAGTTAGGGAGGCAACTGTAGTCATGAGGGAGCTCTGCAGTATCCAAACCCAGCCAAAACTACTTATTAGTGTTAGGTGCAGATAAGTGAAGTTCCCACCAGTCCTTGCCACTTTTACAGGGATCAGAATAATTAACACAAAGCCAACACATCTTGTAATGGCAAGCCCCAAGGGCTGTAGGTAGTGAGGTTTTCACCAACACATTGCCTGCTCCCACTTACTTCCCTTTGATTTCTTGGGGGTGTTTTTTTAGAGTCTAATTATCACTTAAATTAATCCTCAGTGTCAAGGGCAAAAATGTCTGAGAGCCTTCATGGAGCAGTCGGCATAAGAGCCCGTGAGGTGCTCCTATTCCAGCTCTAAATGAGAGCATCGTTTGCAATTAGCAGTTGGAACGAAGATTCTGGAGCATGCAAATCAGTCGGGGAGAGCCCATGGTAAAAAGAAAGGGGCTAGAGAACCTTAGAACTTGCTCATGGTTTGATTTTTAGGGCATGCAGACCTTGCCAGAAGCATTCCTTCAACCTCCCCCCATTGCTGACCCCAAAACATAATCATCTAGAAGACTAAAGTGAAAGGAACTGGATCAGTACCAGGTTTCAGTTTAGACTTTGTCTTGACTCTGAAGTGTGGCACGTTGCTTTTGTGGTCTTACATCCAAAAGATAGAGTTAGTTTGATCTGTTGTGAAAGGATCTGGGTAGTCCTGTGCTGTTTGTGCAGAGACACCTTGATGGAGAAAACACACTGTTTCTCCCACAGATATTCACACATGGTAAGCATGATGTTTATTCCCTGTGCTACAGAAATCAGTAAAACCATCTTTGTACTAATGCTTGTTGAAAGGGAATGGAAAAGGGATTAAGAAGGGATAAGGAAAAGCTGCCACCTCGCTGGGAAGCATTTTTCAGGGTCACAGGTTGAAATTTGCCATGATGAGAAGTTTTGAGGGCGACTGTTACATCTAAGCAGCTACTGAAGTGAGATTTTTCAGTTACTGTAGCTGCCGAGGCGCTGAAGGAAAATTGATGCTCAATAATCCGAGCTCAAAGCACTTTGCCAAATCACTGTTAAATGTGTAAGCTGCAGACTGAACAAACATAGCAAAGAGAAATTGCCAGAGAATGCCCCATAGCAACAAAGTCCATTAGTTTGTCATTTATAATGGGACAGACATTCTTTCCAAAGTCATAAAGATAGAATCTTCAAACATCTTTTGTTTTCCTAGCTGGGATCAGAACCTGTACATATCTACAGTCGTCAGCTGTGATTCTGCAGAAAACAGTCAGTGTTCATTTATTTCCTTTTACATTTTATTGTTATTAGTGGAAGGGCTCAAAAATATAATCAGGACTCAGACTGAATATGCCTGATAATATAGAAATAGCACAGCATACCTGTCTTGAACCAGAAGACTTGTAAGAAAACCTTTAGTGTATGGAGTATGCACATGGATTTAGCTGCCACCTTGATCCCCTCGGTTCCTCATTCGTAGGTACCCAAACAGAGCCAGTGAGAGGGGAGGCTGCAGTGCAGACTTTGGGGTATAGAGAGTGTCTGTTGTTGAAGATTATTACTAAGCCCATTGGGGTCCTTTGCTTAGCACCGTGATGGCCACATCCATGGCACAGAGGGAACTGATCACCAGTGGTATTCAAATACATGGAAAATCCACAGGAGAGTCTCCTTGCCTGACAGCAGCCTCTTGGTGCTCAGCACATCCCCCAAAGGCAGGATAAAAAAGCTGTGGGGACAAGAACAGATTGAGTGGGCAGAAGGTTGTGCATGGATGGGGTTGCAGAGCAAGGATGGCTCCTCCTGGAAGCTCATGGAGGAGACAGCACTAAGGGATGTTAACAAAGAGAGCTTGTTATGTTCAAAAGGGATTTCCCTTGGGGACACTGAGAGTGATCCTAACTGTCTGAGGAGCACAAACTGTCAGAGGTCAGCAAGCTGTGGGAAGCAGAAATCAGGGATTTTGTCAATGGGGAGTTGAAAGGAAAACTGGGAGAATTTATGGATTAAGAGTGAATCTGTTCCTTCTGATGGAGCGCTGGTTTAGGTTACTGCAAAAAGAAGACTCCTGGTTGAATTACCAATTGTGTCTCCATTTAGTTTGGATTTATCGCTTTTGTGTCCACATTCTTCTTTGTTGCTCTATGTTCTGTCTCTGATTCAAGTCATTTATGACTGCTCTCATTCTTTGATGTCAGCCCACTGTGAGCAAGTGCAATGGAAATCAGTTAATGCATGTTAATTATGAGTCTCTCCACCTTAGCCACAGGCATGGCTCACACATAAACAAAGCATGTGGTAGGTTTCTGGGAATAGCATTCCCACTGGAATCACCACAGACTGTGTTACTTTTATAGCCTTAAAAAAGGAAAGGTGTCAAAATTGGCTCACTTGATTGAAAGAATATTCACTAACAGTTTGTCAGGTCTGTCAGTTCAAGCAAATTAAGATGCTGGTTTCCTTTAAGCAGTAAAAATCTGGAATATGACAACAAATTGAAATATTAGTAAGGATACTGGGAAGCTTTGATAGTCTGTGCTTGTGAGTTTAAATGTCTAGCAGCTCTTAAGTGGTGTTTCAGCGCATCTTCTATGTTCAACTTTATGATTGCACCAGGCAGTGCCAAACCATGTGTGTGAGTGCAGGGCTAAAAAGTTGTGACAAATACGCGTTGAATGTACTTGAAAACTTCAGAACAGTCTGGCCACTGGGAAGGGGTGCTGTCACACAGACGTAAAGTACCATTTTCCAAGTGATTTTGGAGTCCATCCGACACAGAACTACTTTCTGAAGTCACTTTGGACACTGCTCCCTCGCACTTCTGGTGATGGGGCTCCTGCCTGCATCTCTACCTGCTTGTGCCAATCGATGAGGCTGTGTCAGAACACTGCCTGTCTCTTGTCTCCAGCCATTGCGATCCACGTGAGGCCAGAGCAGTGGCTGAAACTTCAGCTTTAACCTTTATTTACTTGTTTGCAAAATCAGCCTGAAGTTTACTGTGGCCTTTGGAGGTGCTTCAGCTACTTAAGCATAAGTATGCTGAACAAAGCCCTCCTAGCCAGGGCAAAGAAACAGTCGTAAAGGAGGAATCTGTTGTGATTGCTTTGACTGCCGTTAATGTTCCCATGCTTAAAGCGAGTAGGTGGGGTTTAGTGGTGGGCTTTTCTTTCTGTTAGTGAAGGTCCTCTTTCTCACTTGGTCGTCTTGCGGGTGGCTATGATTTAAACAAGGTAGAAAGCTGCTGGCTCAAAGGGACTGGGTCTTAACTGCGTGCTTCTTACTCCATCTCCTGTTCGTCCTTCTGGTGAGTGTTTTAAACTTGTTTCATGTTGTGAGTGATTCCTTTTTACTCCTGAAAGTTAAGACTGAAGTGTGGATCCAGCAGAAGCAGTCGACTTGTGCTGATGCCTCTTGCACCAAACACCGAGCACTGTGCTGGTGTGGTTTTAGACAATCTAGGACATGCAGGAGACATGAAAAGCGTGATTTCGCAGATGAACGACGTAGGATCTGTATTTCATGCTGTTTGGTAGCCGTTCTGAGCCACATGGTCTGGCAGAGGTCAGCTTTGTTCACTATCTACCCGAAGCTCTTTGGTTTTGTGCAGCTACATCCTCTGCGTGGCACAACAGCCATTTCCAAACGCCCCAAAGGCACTGTTCCCCCTTCCATCATCCGTCAGGGGTATTAGTAATGAATATAACAATGTATAATTATGATACATAAAGAATTATTGCTAAAGCGGGTGTCATGACAGAGCATTTATAAAGTACATGACCAAGCTGTTATTTAGCAGCTCTCGGAGCTTTCAGCTTGGCTGTTAAATGAAAGCTTTTGTGTTCTGGGTGTATTTTGCCTTGGGGAGTTGATGTGGTCTCCGAGCCCTGCAGCCAGCTCCCTCCTCTTTACCTCCCTTTCCTTAAGGAGTCCTGAAAGGTGGTGTCTTTTCCCCCAGAAATACACGTTTAACTGGTAGCCGATACTGCTGCTTGCTTCTGAATGGGAAGATTCTCTGTCGGGAAACAGTTAGCAGATCCTGGCCCCCAAACCCATAAAAGCTTGATGTTTTCCCTATCTCTTCATAAAACCATGAGGTCTGCGGTTCTGTGACCTCAGTTACTGATAACGTTTTGTCCTCTGTTTTCTGTTGAATGTGATTGTCAGCAAGTAAGCGTCTGTGCTTCGCTCTCTAACCATACTGACTTCATGTGAATCATCCCATGCACGGCTGATAACTGCTTAAATACATGCTGGACAAACTGAGGTCCGTTAGGTATATGACATGTAGTGAGAATAAGTAATAAATCCAGTGAGTACTGGAATCGTACTGCCTGTTGTAAATGGTGGCTGAACGCAGTGAATGGACTTGCTTGCATGCTCTGCAGAAAAACCTGATGCATTTTCTTTCCTTTTCCTAGGTCTATAAGTAATCTCTGTATCCTCTATAACATCTTCCTCTGTAGCATGTAAGGAGTCAACATTCCTTTGGCATTAAAGAAAATCCTCTCTTAGTCCCTAGAACTGCTGTTTAAATTGATAATGGTGCCGAGGCATTTTCTTCCTTGACCACACTGTGCTTACAGAAGGAATTGGACTCCTCAGTAGAGGCTCTGTCAGTCATAATTCAGGTACTCTTTGAGGGCAGACATTTGTTTGGTGGTTTCTTCTAATGAAACAGAAGGTGTATTGACCACATCTATTGAGTGCTCTAGGGAGTGAGTGCATGTAATCACTGAATTTCCCCTGCTATGGGGTTTCCTGTTATAGATTTGTAATTCAAAACGCCATCCATTCGTTCTCAAAGGTGGGGGTTTTATCCCTACCAGTGTATCTCTGCTTTCCTGCGTCTGGTGGGGCACTTCACAGCTCTGCCCTTCCTCTAGGGATATTCCACTTTGTTGAACTCCAGGTCTCCAGCATTCTTCAATAATCACTTGGAGCCAAGCTGCCTGGAGCTGACTGCATTCACTGAGTGCCTCCTGCCTGTCCAGTGCTTCATGGTGTAAACTGGCACATAGCAGTATCCAGCTGCAAACAGTTTTCATCCTGGAGACTCTTAGTTGCCCATATCCGTGGCCCCTTTTCTGCAGATGGTGTATTTTACCTTAATATGTATGCTGTCAAAACACAGAGGACCAGAGCCCTCTCTGCCTTTGTGGAAATGAGGTCAGCCAGCCTTGCTGATAGGAAATCTATTCAGTTCCTCTGTTCAGGCAAAGACGGCCTGATAAGTATCAACTGAGACATCAGAATAGATCTTGGGAGAATAAGAGCTCCTGCATAGAAAGTTTTCTTCCTGTTTTGAGTGTATTATTTTGTTTGGTGTCCTTATCTAAGGACATTCTTAGTTAAGTGCCTGTGTTTTAAGTGCAACTTTAGCTTTTCTCATGCTTATCCTGCCAGCACTTCATGCCCTCTCTATTATGCAGAGGTAGAAGCTTTCTGTGGCTTTGTTAAAAGTCTTGAAGATTTGAGCATTGAGCATGCATTTCACTGCTTGTCCTTGGCGTATTCAACTTTTATGTAAGGCAGTCTTGTCAGCTTGTATCCAGGCAAAATATGGAACTGGAAGATGTGTACTGTTTACTACAGCAGTAAGAAAAGGGCCTTGATTATGATAAGCAGTGTAACAGATTGTTGTCTCTAAGGACACGAACCACGCTGATAAGCAGTAGCTGCAGAGCAATATGTTTTGGTAAAAACCTGAAGGATCTCTAGAGTGTTCACTTTGCTCAGCCTCAATGCAGTAAAACGCAGTACAACCCAGGGGTAAAGTTCTGAGTGTTTCCCAGTCCAGTTTTTGGTGTGCTGAAGAAGGATGTTCATGGAGCACTGCACCAGCTGCTAAGGAGAGAAGCGACTGTTACAGCTGAATGCAGGACAGCAAAGTATTACTTTTGCTGCTGCTCTCACTGTTGTGGCTTCAATCTGAGCTGTTAAAGCAGAAATTTGTCTTATATCTTGCTCTAGACGCTCGCTGTTCCATAGGAGTCTTCCCCATCATCCATATATGAAATTGAATACCTCTGCAGGCCACAAGCTTTACCACCTTGTTATTCCTCCAGATAGTTTAAAACTGATGCAGTCCATGCTGTTACTCTGTGTCAGTGCCCTGAAGAAAATTGTTTCAGTACTACCAGGTCCTATTGGTTCCCTTGAAAAAGGATTGAGCAAAACCTGAAACCATAATAGAACAACCTAAGCAAACACTTTGCTAAACTCAGTTTAAGCTCTGCCTTCCAAGACTGGGGTTAGTGTTCCAAGTCAAGGTTGTAATTTAAGAAGTGAAGAATATGTCTTGGACTGTTTGCCCATGAGGATAGTCATTTATCTGCAGATATCGTTTATGGGGAGAATAGAGGAGGTATTGCAAAACAAGATGAAATATCTGATAAAAGCAGAGGTACAGCAGGCAAAAAGTTCTATTGACAATGATGCCAAATTGCAGGGGTTGCCCACTGTACTACTCAGCTTCTCAAGGGAACGCATGAACTCAAAGGGTGAAACATTTAATTTATCCTTCTTCAAGCATCTGATGCTATTTCTAATGGTTTTAAGCAGAATATTACTTTCAAATGCTCCACACCAGGTACTTTATCTAAAACTGCATTGCAAACAGAGATACTTCAACATACTCAAAAAAAAATAACCAAAGCCAAGATATTGTGACACCCAAACAGTTTCATAAACTATGAGTATGTTTTAACTAGTGCCTCTAATCACTTACTTTGAATTTTCATGTGTAAGACTGATAGCCTAAGAAACAGTAATTGTCTCATTAAAGTTTTTGAGCTGTAATACTCTAATAGAGATAGGAACTTGGCACAGCACAGAAGTGAGTTAAGCTTCATCAGCTTTTGTGAGACAAGCATGTGGTTAGGTGTGCTTCCCAATTACAGTAAAAAATGTAGTTGTCATTTCTGCAGCTGCTATGACGCTGAATGGGGCTTGACAATAATACCCCCTTGCATTGAGCTGCTTTGTGCTCTCTTGAGCCATGCTTTTTGCACGCACAGAGACTGCAGTGCAGTAGAACTGAAATCCACTTTTCCTGGCAGAAGGGAGACTTCGTAGTCTGTGATTGCTGCACCATTTGGGTCAGAGGTGCCTCTGTGCTGTGAATTGCACCTTGCCAAGTAGCAGACAGAAAGGAGGGTAATCCAAGTACAGAACAGGGCCACTTCCAAGTCTTTCCTAGAAAATCGAGATGTTCACACCACTGAGTGAACAGGAGGCACTGTGACTTGTACCTTTGTGTTCTAAGGGTATGTTTGCAATGGCATTTTCTGTGCCTCAAATCTCTACCATTACAGTGCAGAATGATTTCTGTGGTACGTAAGAACCATGATCGTTATTTCCTATCTCATGTTTCTATTAACACTAACTGGAGAGATACAGGAGGTCTGTATCCAGGCAGAAAGGTGAGGAAATGCCCACTGGATGTGGTAACACGCAGCTCTAGCAGCCTTGGTTAAAGGGGAAGTAGTGATTTCACATGATGCTGGGAAAGAACAAGGAAATCCACAAACCCAAAAGCTTTCATGTAAACGGGGCAATATCTTAACTGCAGCGGTTCCAGGTGACAGAGTTCAAATTCACAATGATGACAGTTTGCACTTCCCTAAAAGTAAAGTATTCTAATGAAATGTTTGCAGTGCTGCTTGGTTTCGTCAGTGAGCTGCTTTGTATAAATCAGCAGACTTCATAGAAAGTAAACCAAGAACGTTATTGTGCCTACCCTTAAATAGAGAAGATTAAAGCTAATAGAGTTCATATATCAAGTGGTAAGTTCAGTTAAAAACCTCCATAAATCTAGTGTACTAGTGTGTTACTCCCTCAGTGTTTTAATGTGACAACAGAATTACAAAGAAACTCCTCTGAAATGAAGCTGTTTCTTTTATGAAGGCCCAAGTCTTTGAATAAGGAGAAAGTGAACAATGTTTTTTGTTCCTCTTCTCAGATGTATTGATGTGCATCGCTTTAACATCAAGTGATTACTACTGACTAGATGAAGACAGTGAGTTAAAAGAGGTTTGATTGTCTTTTATCCAAGGAAAGTACATTCCTCAGAGGTGTTTGCTTGCTTCTTTTTAGACTTTAGTTCAAACAACCTGTCAAGGGACTACCCATGCCAGCCATTGGGAAATGTGCCTTTTTAAAGTCAGACCCCATAGGAGCCTCTGCTGGGTTTGTGTGTGGATAAAAGCCTCTTGACACAGAGCACTCAGTGCTGATGTGCGGGATGGTTCAGTGAGAATGCGAAGGCAATAGGTTATACAGGAGCCTGATCTGGCAGATTTCACTTCCATTACAAGGAATTAATCCCCTGTTCAACAGACCTAAAATAGAAGCTCTTTTGCCTGCCTGGTAATTAGTCTCTTGCATATTTGCATCTCATTGGCTTTTTCTCTGCACTTAATGGCGCAGCTGCTTTTTGTTCGTAATAAATTAGCATGGGGATCAGGAAAAAACATCCATTTGGCCACATTGCTGTATCTAATATCGTGTTGCATCTCGCGCTTCTTGGTCATAATGGTAATCTCCTATTAGTTCCAGGAGTGCTTTCCTTCTTTCCTTCCTCCCTGTCTGTTCCCTATTAGTTAAAGCACAGATTCAGTGAAACAGATTTCCACATCAGCCATCCACTACTGTGAAACCTCAGCTATTGCTGGAAATTTTATACATCCCATCAGCCATTCTGAACTGGTGCCTGCACAAATCCACAAATAATAAGCAAGGGAAAGAAGAGCTGCATATAGCCAAATTAATGTTGCCCATGTCTATTGCTTCCATGTAATGAACTGAAAACCTTCCCTGTGTGTTATGATTTGTGTGCAGCCTGCTTTAGCCACAGGCAACGCTAAGCGAGCCCTAGTGCTTAAAAAACCTACTGGTTCTCTCTGCTTTCAGTGGGAAGAATGAGTACGTTGGGGAAGCAAATATAAACCAATTGCTAACCCTGTAATTTGAATAGCTGGTGAACGTTTAGGGTCTTAATTAAGAAGAAACATTAGCGATAGAATTATGAATCATGGCAGAGCTCTGTTGAGCAGCAGCAGAAGTCAGAAGCTTCTTTGCTGAAGGCAAGAAGAGTCAAATAGCCAGAGACAGCTTTGCTGGTCATAAATTGAAGGAAATAAAGGCAACATAGGCTGTATGAATTTGAATTAAAAGTTGTAATTAGAACTTGCCCTGCACCGGGTTCTGTGGTGTGAAATCTCTGCTGAGTCACTGGAAGTTACAGTATTGTTGGCCAATAGAAATGAATTTTTCCTTGGGCAAAATCTCTGCAAGTTTACATTTCTGGCTTTGTTTTTAATTTCACTGTTTCTCTTGCTCTGTTCCTATTTTCCATTTTGACCTGGAACCACCCCTTGTGAGTAGACTGCTGTGAGGGCTTAGAATTTATTATTACTTGTTACTGCAGAAAATATAAACCCAAGTGCATATTTTGATGCCCTGCTCTTTTCCAGTGTGCCACCTTAAAATGACACTACTGGTCCTTTCACTTGCACCAGTCAAGAGTTACTGGAAACTTGGCTTTTCTGCTTTTTCTTTTGATACTCATTAGGCCAAATGAAGTGATGAACTGCAGGCAGAACCAGCAGACTTAATTACTTTGACATTTCACCCTTGTAAGATTTGATATCATGAAAATGAGTAACATTGCGTGCTGTGAATGGCAAGCTTGTTACAGCACAACGGAAAGCATTAAGCCACATTTTCAATTCCTTGTGTCTGAATGGTGCTAATAACAGTTACTCGTTTGCTACAGGGCAACTAATCAGCCCCAGCTCATACTGGTGCCACTGGTGGACCGAGTCTGCACAGTTCATGCGGAAAGGACTGAAAAAGGGCCAACAAAACCCCCTAAAAGCTCAGAAATAGCACAGTTCAAAGCTGTGTGGAGGGGGAAAGCAAGGTGGAGGCAGTCATCAGGGACACTTGGAGAATAAGATGTAGAATTTGCTATTTGAACATATGAACACAAATGCAAAGATTGTGCACTTTAATTTCAGGCGATATTATGTTCTATGACAAATCCATAGAGACTCTTCCTCCCTAAGCCTTCTAAGGACTCTGAAGACCCTTTCTGCATACCAAGGTGGGGGAAAGGGGTGGTTCATCTGCAGACTCCATAGAATTCAGAAAATGCAAGGGGTCTGGAAAAGCCCTGGATGAAGGTTTAAATTTTCCCTTTTTCCTGGTCAATAACTTTGTTCTCTTATTTGAAAAGAGACAGAGATAGCCACTGGGATTTAGCTGAAGGAGATGGTGCAGTCTAGGAAACAGCACAAAGGAAGCGCAGTGTTGAGTATGCCCTGAGCTTTCTCTAGCAGGCTCTTGCAATATTTACCAGTGGTGTGAAAAGCATGAGAGTTAGCTGCTTCTTGCTTCTAAATTATAAAGATGAGTGTTTTGCAGTGGTTTGAATTAATGAGGCTTCCAGTGTGCAACTTATTTCCTACTGAAAGAGAGGAAGTCTCTTGTATCAGAGGAGAATACAGCAGGTCTGTCCCTCCTCGGCTGTGAATTGGCCAGAGATGGAGAGTTTAGCTCATATTGCCTTCATCTTGAGCATCCCTGTGCAGTGGGCTCCACCAGTGCCTTGCCACAGGCATTTGGATCTATGCAAACTCCTGGCCTTAGAAGTGAAGTCAAAGTCATTAGTGAACACATAAGTAGTATTCTGTTGTTTTGGGGTTGTGCCTTCATTTATTTTCAGGTGTCTGTTCATGGCCTGGCAAAAGGGAATTCTTTTTCTCATTGCACAGCAAGAGCTTAAGGAAGGATGATTTTCTTCGAAGAACAGGGACCAAATTATGAACATAAAGAGGGATGCAAAGTATGATAGTGCACAGTGGGTGAGATGAGTGTTTCTTCAAATACGTAAATTCATCTGCCTCATTAGCTATTAATATAGCTATTGTAGAGCTAGAACATCCTCCTACTGTAAAACCTGAACAACCGCTTCTTATCGAAGATCCTAATTTTATGGAAACTGGAAACTTTTGCTATGTTATTGAGGTTTTTTCCTATAAAGTTTGTCAACTTGTTAAAAAGAAGATGAAAGAAAAGAAATGACATTTGCTACTTTGCCAGGAAGGACAAAGGGAAGATGCTGTGTCCCAGATTAAAGCCATAGAGATGATGTCAGCCTACCTTACTTGCCAGCAGACCTTATCTCTGAGAACTCATGTAACTCATGGTAATGAAGTGGCTGGTCTAAATGCATTTGCAACTCTAAAAATAACATTTCATTTCAAAATTAGCATATTTACAATTAAGGCTCTCCTGTCTATTACAAAATGAAATATGCACATTAACTGCTAATTGTTCTGTCATAACAAATGTAGGAATAGCGCTCTCTATGAGTGCAAGAGCTGTGTGAAAGCTGGGAAACAGAGCAGGAAGGTTGAAAATTGGTTAAACATACCCTTGGCACTGGAGGAAGGTGGAAAAATGAAGGAGGCAGGATAGAGCCATTAAGGCACAGGACTGCCTTTTTAAAGCACATATTATGGTATGGGTTATCTTTCAAAATGTTAAGGTGTTCTGAGGATTTCTGAAGGCAACCTTCTGAGAAATCATCTGTGTCACTGCTCAAATACCAAGAAGCTACTTGGAAAATAGATGAAGTTTAACTGCATGCTTTGATAATGGGTATCATCAGCCTCAACTGCTGCACAAAGATGTTTTGGAATCTATCGTGAGCAGAGTCCTGTATTCCTTCTCTTTAAAAGGATTTATGTTCTGATCACCTTCCTTAAGCTGTAGCAAACAACTTTGGGCTACCCTGTGCCATATAGGTACTGGTTTATGCTGCGGATGCTCAGGATCAGTGTGTCTAGATGAGCCCTGCTGGAGTAATGGTCCGCAGAAATAACTAGACCCCTTCAGGAGGTACCACTTCAATAGGCCATGCCAGGCTTGGACACCCAGTTCCACTCCCCCTCTCCAGGCACACAGGAAAGTGGTGAGGATATTGGTAATTCACTAAGCCAAGCTCTCCCCTGTAGCTGTGCCTTGAAAGTTCTAGTTTAAATGCTTACAAGACCTGACTTTGAGCTTGATAAATGAATTCTGGGTGTGGAAGGGCATGAAAATTTAGCCTATTGATTAACAAATTATACATCTTGCCTGAAAAACTAGAAGCAAGCAAAGAATATTCATCGGGGACTGTAGTGATAGGACAAGGGGTTAACAGGGTCAGACTTAAACAGGGGAAGTTTAGATTGGATATAAAGAAGAAGTTCTTTACTGTAAAGGGTGGTAAAGCACTGGAATGGGTGGCCCAGGGAAGTTGTGAATGCTCCATCCCTGGCAGCGTTCAAGAACAGGTTGGACAGAGCCTTGGGTGAGATGGTGTAGTGTGAGGTGCTTGGGAATGGATGATCTTAAGGTCTTTTCCAACCCAAACTATTCGGTAATAGCAACTACAGACAAATTTTGGAAATCAGGAAGAATGGAAGTATTGGAAAGAAAAAGGATAATTTGGGAATTAGCGGATATCTTCAGATTTGCACATGGTCCTGGTGGTTTCTTGAGCAGGAACAAGCAGAGACCAGATTTGTCTTCATTAGCTTGGTTTGGGTTCTTTTTCTTGCTTAACATTCTCTGGAGTTTGAGACAATGTCTGTTAATAGATGTGCAACCTGTGACCACTGGTGCCTTGAGCACACTGCTGTGGGTTGGGATTGGTTTTGTTTGGGTTTTGCTAAAGTGCTGCACACCTCTAAGAAACAGCACTTGGAACTGAGCTTTAGAAACTGGAGATGAGATTAGAGGCACTTCTTTGGCTGTTTAGGTTTACCAGCACTGAAAGCTTCTTTTCTGTTGCAAGTCATCTGCTCGGTTGTCATCACAGGAATAACCTTTGTGATCCCATTCAATACAAATGTGATCGAGACAGATGGTGACATCACCAAGAAACTTCTCTCTGAAAGGTTAATCTGATTGCTAACTAGGAAACCTGATTAGCTGAGAGCTGTCATTCTAACTCCAAAGCTCACACCTGTAGTAGGGGAAATTGCCAACTTGCACATGGACTTGTAGACATTAATCAACTTTCAGCCAGGTGCCTTCTTTCCAATGACATCTTGAATTGCTCTCTCTGTTGCTAAGCATTGGTATTTTAATATTTGCTCTTTGCAGCCTAATATGTTGGCTATCTAATTTAATTTCAGTACACTTAGACTGAAGCTTAATCTGGCTTCTGAAATTTGCTCTACTTGTGCAAACAGTTATTTTTCCCCAGCTAATCTGACAACACACTGAGAGATGAGCAGATCAATCTGCGATGGTGTAGGAAGATATGAATGACCCTTACCGTGGTTGGTTTTAAATGAGCCACTTCAGTACCATAGACCATTCCATAGTACATTCTGGCTGGAACTGCACTGATGCTTATGTCAAAACCTCAGATGCACATTTTGCAAGGTTTCAGATCTGGATGTTTTCTGTTTTCCCCAGCTCAGGCTGTAATAATCTGATCAGTACATCTGTAATAGTTTCACCTTTCTCCTTTAATGTTTTTACCCTGTTCAGTAGGTAGTACCCTCACCACTATTTCTTTTAAGAGGCATGTTGACAGGTATTGGCAAGAAGATAGAAAAGCTAAGGACTAGTCATAGATACCGGGTGGGTGGATAAGCAGCCTGCCAGCCTAATCAAGCTGAGATCATAGGCACAAGACACTGTCCTCCTCCAGAGTTTTCTCACCATGGTACCCCTCACAAACACACAACATTATAGCATTGGGCTCCGAATTCGTAGTGTCCAGATTTAACTGGGTTTGATTAGCGTGTTTAAGCATAGAATCATAGAGCAGTTAGGGTTGGAAAGGACCCTAAGATCATCCAGTTCCAACCCCTCTGCCTTGGGCATCTAGAAACATTCTTGCTAGGGGTGAATTATGTGCACTGAAATAGGTTGATGAAGTGTTATAATACGTATTTATGCATTACATATATACATATAAGGTTAATTTTACTAATCTGTTCCAGTTTTGTTCTTTAATTTCAACTAGGTATGCAATAGGTGTACATTATAGCATTGCTTTCTGAGGGCTAAGACCACTTTTATTCCTGGTACACTGTGCTCAGTGTAGGCAAATAAATGTCTGGATTGATCAAAAACCAGCTGATTACTTCCTTAGATAAATGATTTAAATTCATCTATTTGGTACAAAATGGGGGGGGAGAGGAATTTTTTGGGGTGGAACTAGGCGGTATTTGGCTCTTTACCATACCTGATTGAATTAAACTCTCCTATGTATCTTGGCCTCATTTTAATGCTTATGAAACCTCTCAGAAACCCTTGCCCTGGACTCCAGTCTAAAGCCACATGATTCATTAGCAGAACAAGGAGACCTCATTGGGTTGTGGTAGAATGGTGAAGCGTTTACTTTCCTAAATACTGCTGTTTGCCTCCAGCTGAGGGAGTGTTGAGTGTATTAGTCGGTGCTTTTATGTACGTTCAGGGTTGGGGTTTTGTTACATGTGTTTGGTTTTTCATGGTTAACTTGTAAATAACACAGATTTATTGCAAATGGAGTTTCTGTTGCTGCAGCCAAGGTAAATAATTTGGGCTGGCTTTAGGGAATGAGTGATGGGATGATGGTGCACGAAAGTCCTCGCTTCCTGCTCAAGTTCAGTCCCCAATGCTGGTTTGCTTTAATTCTCCATGTTACTAGCAGTTAAAGTGAATGGAAACCTGAGTCTAAATAGCTGTGAATGGGTAAAGTCAAGTAGAAAGACACAAAATACTACCATTTATAGAGCAGTAGAGCATGAGAGCTAGGATTACCTATAGACAGTATGTGCTAAAAGGTTTTTTAAGCTGGTAAGAACTTCAATAGGTAGTTAACAGTCCTTCCCTCATAAACTGCAGTACTGGGTGAAGGCAGAAAAGCTGTCACTGGGGATGCTGCAGACCGCCTGCATAGGGATGCTATCTTGTAGTCCTGATGCAGTGCCATGGGGAGCATTCGAGGGTTTCTCACACTGCTAGAAAATAAGCATTAACAATCTTTAATGCCTCTTGATTCATGGAAGTACTTTGAATCCTAATACAATTGCTATAAAGAGACCTCGGAGAGGAAGATTTGCCTCATGCCAACAATTTCTCAGTTTTATTGTCCATTACAATGCTTTTACGCCCCAAAACATCTGAGTCCAGTCTCCTTAAAGGAGAATTAAACTCCACTTTTCTCTGTGCGTGTGTGCATGCTGTGTTCCATGTCTTCACTATCCTTCTCCCTCAGAAAAGCTTCCACAGTTCCTGTTGCAGGTGGTAGAATTTCACTGTCAGTAAAATGATGCAGAGTTAAGAAACAGTCACTGACCTGCAGCATTAGATGCTTCATTTCTGAATAGATGTTACCAAAACATAGCTTAAATACTGTAGTGCTTAGGAGTCTGAATGCTGCTACAATATGCTATGTAGGCATACTTTTCCCCCCATGCTACAGAAAGATTTGCCAAAAGCAGAAGCAGTACACAGTATTGAGAAGACTTGGTGATGCTGAAAGAAAAGGGAGATGTCTAATCAGTTTGATAGCTCTGAGTTTGCAGATGATCTTTGTCAGCAACATGAGCCACAACAACGTGCATGGGTTTTCTAATTCAAAGAAGTAGGTAGTTTGAGTGGCTGCCCTGACAAGAAGCTATTCCATGATGCTGATCATGTATCATGACATCAGGACAGGCAGTTGAAGGCCTGACATCAGTGTTCAATCTCAGACATGTACAGAAAGGAATGAATTATGTGTTATCAAGTAGTCTGATGTGGTGAGAGAAATGGGCAAAGCTGCTTTGTGTGGTTTCGCTGCTAGTCCAGTAACACTTAGGGGTAAGATGCACAGAGCTGTCTGAAGTGGGCCTAAACTGTTAGGAGAAACCAGTAACTGTACCAGATCGTTTCTATTCTAAGACCAAAATGAACTGGTATTTGATGTGCTGTTTGCAATATCCTTAGCTTGCATACCATTTATCATCTCTCTTGAGGAGTTCTGGGTTCTGCTAGTGTTGTGCTGCTGTTGCCTTGGCTTTTTACCTGGTTTTCCCACAAACTACAGTTTGATTCTTGTGTGGGCAGAAGAGTGCAGAAGTTGTGCAAACCACGTGTCAAACATCACCAGTGTTTTACTGTATTCCTATCCCTACTTTCTTTGTCTGCAATACTGACTTGGAAATAAATCAGTGCAATTAAGTTGTCCCTTAGCCATCCTCTCGCTATAAGCAAAGAACTTTGCAAGACAAAGGCTGTGCTTTGAGTTCTTGCTAAATGATATTGCAGGTCTGATGGGACCAAGTGAGATAAGCTGCTCTGAACTGCAGTATGGTTTCTTGTCTTCTCATTTCTTACTGCACTGAACTCTGTCCAAAGTAATGTTCTTGAAACTGCTTGAACTGCATCCCAGTAAGCCCCTGTAAAGCCTGAAAGAATGAAATGCAGTGTGTGTGTGTGTGTGCGTGTGTGTGTAACAATACACATACAGTATAGTTAAGAAAGAACATGGGAGGAGCACAGCATGAATTTTCTGCATCATGGAGTGATCTCTGCCTTTTTCTACTTTTTACCTTTCAGCATATATATATACTGGGTGCAGGAATTGTGCTTTTGCTTGCCTTCATCTTTTGCTGAGAAATCGGAGGTAGGTGGGGTTACAGCAGCAGATACACACTAGCAGTCAATTTGTATTCTTTCAGGACCAGGAGGAAGATACACTTGCAATTCATGATTAACTATGAGACACTTCAGTTGATGGAACAACTCTTTATTTCAGTCTTCACAGTGCTTCTACATTCAATTACCTTTTGGGCTCTGCTTCAGGCTGGGCTGTGCATCTCATACTAGGTTGTATGGCAGTTCAGGGCCTCAGGGTGTGATCTGATGTACCCTTGCTCTCCGTTTAGTAGTAGGATTTGCAAAAGGCTGTGGCCTGGGCGCACAGTTGGTAGGTTTCAGCAGAGTTTCAGTAAGCTCTTAACAGTACAAGTGCACTCCAGTGTGCTATACACAATGGGTCTTTCTATCAGGATGACTGTGTTTATTATTTTACTGATCAATGGTGCCATCCCAAACCATGCTTGCAGCTGTACACATATACAAATTTTGTAACCCTATATCCTAATTTTACAATGCTAGGGATGTAGTAGTGATAAATGCAGTCATATCCGTATGGTGGATAGGAAGGCTTCTATTTGACTTATAAAGTAAGAAGTAGTAGATTTTCAAGTTTTTCTTCAAAATAGCACCATGCTGCACCCATCTGTATCACCCTCCACAACCAACTGAAGCAACCAAGATTTCCTGCTAGGTGATCAATGGCTTTCCCACATCCAGGGCTCTTGTACTGTGTACACATGGGAAAACAGAATGATCTTCTGCTTGGAGGACTCTCTTCCAATCGCAAGGTGAAAATGGAATTATTGGGTGGCTTAATTTGGTTTTCAGTGAACCAGGAAGCCTAACATCCTGCTTTGTACTTTGCAATATGCTTTCTAGTGTACTTGTCAGATGGGTCCAGGTTGCCTGTAAAGAGTTTTGGTAAAGCTGATAAACTTGGTGGTGTGGAGGTATCCAACAGATGAGGACCTCTGTTGGGACTGCAACTGTTCCTTGGCCAGACCAACCTAAACAGGAAATAACATAATGAGCTCCTAGCTTCTATGCTTATTTATCCTTGTGGGTTTTTTTCCGGATTCTTCCCTTTGTTTTTGATATTCCAACACTTGAGCGTTTGCGCTGGGTTTGTCAGAGAGCACTCTGAGTCACGCTCTGTGCACGCTGCTGTGTAAATCATGTATTTCAATTGATTAACAGTTTAAAGCCTTCTTTCCTTAGAGCAGTTGCTATAATAAGTAACACCGCAAAAAGACTCTGTCTGTAAGCTATGATAATGGAATAAAACAGTAACTTACTCACTTGGAGCTGAAGTTTATGCAAGCTATTCTGGTTTTGTTCGGGGTGCATTCTGAAGCAGATTAGATTGCGTTAGTCTGTAATTAATGAACGGTTGGTGCTTTGTGGCCTGTGGATGAGAAATAGCTGTAACAACTTGTTGCTGTTGTGTTTGCTCACAAATAGACAATCCAGCATCTTACAGTTAGTCTGGATGATTTTGTTGACTGTAATCTTGATGTGGAACGTTGTGAACAAGAGCTCCGATCTCAGTGCTCTCGGAGATCCTACCATAGAGATGATTAAGGAAAGTGTGTCTGGTTTGTAATGGCATTTAAAATGCATTATTACTCTGTTATTTTGCAGTAATAAAAATGAAACACTTCCATCTTCCAAAATGATGCAAAAATCTGCAATCTGCTGTTTCTCCTGTTCTTTCCTCTGTTTTGCTCCCTAAACTGAATACCATGCAGCAAGAAGTTTGGGTCAATTCATGTTATCTGAAGAATGGCTTGTTTTTTTGGTGTTGAGCCTGCTACCTGTTCCTGGGGACTCCTGATGATAATTCCCTCTCACTCTTCAGGTCCATCTCATTCATTAGAAGAGCTTTGTTGCAGTCTCTTCCTGCCCTCCCTTTGCCTATGTCTCTGCAGTGACCCCCTGAGTTGAGAACCTGAACTTCAGATAAATTCTAACTACTTCTCAGTCTGTTGCAATTCTGATTTTTTTTTTTAATCAGGCTATGTGC
This sequence comes from Neopsephotus bourkii, assembly GCF_033783945.1. Classification (NCBI taxonomy): domain Eukaryota; kingdom Metazoa; phylum Chordata; class Aves; order Psittaciformes; family Psittacidae; genus Neopsephotus; species Neopsephotus bourkii. The sequence continues at coordinate 450,968 of NW_026901790.1, read as the reverse complement.
TCAATATAAATGGTGTTTAAGAAAGTTGCTTAGGAAGTGTGGTTAGATACTGCTATTCCATAACCATCATCTGAAATTTTCTTATAGAATTATAGAATAGTTAGGGTTGGAAAGGACCTTAAGATCATCAAGTTCCAACCCCCCTGCCATGGGCAGGGACACCTCACACTAAACAATCTCACCCAAGGCTTCTTCCAACCTATGTTATCACTTATGTTCATCAGCTGATACTGTTCTGACACACTTGGAGTGATGATAACTCTACAAAAGCAGCCTCTATCCTTCATTGTTCGTGTTTCAAAAACTTATTCATATGTGTCCCAAGGTTTTCTTGCATAGTCTTACTCTTTTGACTGTTTTGGTATTGCAGCTGGGCCCTGGTATTTGATCAGTTACTGGTGTCTGCTGGATTATCACTGGGAGGAGTGAAATGCACCAGATAAAGAGAATCCATAAGAAGAACATCAGGGTGGTTGGGGTGCTGATCCCCTGTCCTTTATAGATGAGCTTTGTCTCCCAAGCAGAAACTGTAGCTTCTTCATCCAAGGGACAGCAGCATCCACAATAATTGAGTTAGGGAATAAAGCTGTGGTTTATGGTCCTGTTGTCTCCTAGAGTTTGAGTGTACAAACATCATTGGCAATGAAATATTTGTTCCTATCCAAACACTGTTTCTAGAGAGCTCCTGTTCCTTTACAAACCAGGTATTTTCTTACTTTTTCAGAGAAATAACTTGGTGGGAAGAGGGGAGGGGAAAGAAGGGAAAGGGAGTGTGGAGAGAGAAAGACAACAACCACTGTGTCATATGAGTTAACGCTGGCTGAATAGCTCTGCTATAGATACTGAGTTTGTTTTTCCCAGTTGAGTTTTGTTTCTGACATTATTCTGTTGCCTGTAACTTTCCTCAACACTATTTCACTAACATCCACCTTCCATTTTTGCTAGGATAATTTACCTCCTACTCCTCCCATCCCATTTTCATGTTGAATTTGGGTACTCATAAGCTAAAATTGCTTTGTTTGGGTGCAGTAAGTAAACATCTCTCTAGCTGCTGTGAATTTCAGCAAGCCATGTTCAAAATAGGTTTTGGTAATCCTGGGAGCATTCAGGTGGACAGGACTTCACAAGGTCTCCAGTCCAACCTCCTGGCTCAAAATGGGGTCCACATATGCCTTTGTCACTCCATTAGAGCATCTGGATTAGTGAAGCACAGAGGGATGGGTCTTTAGCCATCGCACTTTGAGATCATGCGGTAGCCAGTTGGTATGGGAGAAAATGAAGTTGTTAATTTTGCTGGCATGGCAGGAATGGGTCAGTGTTGGCATGGTGGCTGTGATCATAAATCTGTGCTGGCAGCTCTCCCTACAGTCAGCATGCTCATCTTGGGGGAGCAGCAATTAACACGTTTGTAGGGCCTGTTCATTATCTCCCTCCCAACTGCACTCTTTCTACAGTTATCTTTATTTAGGGAAAACCACAACCAACAGGCCAATGCATTTTGCAAGGGAAATTTGCACCTTGAGTGTTCCTAACTGGAAAGTGAGGTAGAAGCTTCTACCACAGCTATATTGTTGTGAGGCACAGAAGGACTGCTCCTAAACCCTCATCCAAACGGGTTGTTTCTATCTGCTTCTCTCATTCCGAGAGATAGCTATAAGGGAGAGGAAAAACAATTTTACGTGCAGCATATGACACCCACCTGAGGCCTTGTTAACATGATCCTGAGGCTGGGATGGTGCAGTATTAAATGGAGATATGTTTTACAGTTACCTAAGTCGTCACTTTGCTCGTGTTCTGTTTAGCTTAGTTCATACACACACTGCGAACCCACAGCAGCGAGTGCTGAAAGCCTGGCTAACTACAAACATGACTTCAGCAGCCTTCAGATCATGTTCATTTGTGGTTCAGTGTAGCCTAAGATACAGACCTCTCCGAGGACTGCAAGTGTGCTGCCAGGAGCAGAGAGCTGATACACTGCTAATAGGCTGTGTCCCAAACTTTGGGGCTATGAAACAGCTTCTTTGCAAACCACGTGCATGTTTCTTTGCCAGGGTTACTTTGCAAGGCCACTTTCTGCCTCCGAGGTCCCTTCAGCATGGAACGTGGAAGTCAGAAAGTCAGATTTCATACTGTTTCACACTCTTTAATTGGCTGCATCTCCACTGTGCTGTCAGCAGCATCTTTCTTCCTGAGATAAAGAGTAACATGAAAAGCCAGAAAAACTCTCGCTCTGATACCTAAATAAAGAGGTTTTTAAAACATGGAGAAGTACCCTCACCATCAGAACACCATCTCTCCTCATTTGGTGTTTCCCACTTTAAATTAACAAGGATTTGTGCAGCCCAGGGCCACTTTGAGATTGACTCGGACTGTGCAGTGGGTTTTGACCATATCACTTCCAATGATTCCTTTCAACCTAAAGTAGTTTGAAACCAAACAAAACCCTTACCCTAACTCCCTAGTCTTAATCTTACTTAATAGTAGAAAGTAGGTACTTTCTTCTTCTTTCTTGCTTTCTGTTACTGCAAAAACCCCCAAATGAACAAAGAAGGATGTTTAGAGAGCTGGGATTTTGGATACCCAGTGGTTTTCCAAAGATCAAAGTGAATCTAGAAAGCAATCTAAATCCAGAGCTCAGGGTCTCTTGAAGTCTGGCATTGTTGTGTTATATCTTGTCCTTGGCAAGATACAGGAAAAGCAGATTGTTGCTTGAGATGGGCAATAGCCATTGATTCTAACGCCCCACACAGTTCTCATACTGTACAGAGGGGTAGGCAAGCAAGGAGGCAACTTGGATTGCAAGTTTGCTCTGTTTTCTTCTCCCTTACCCTTTTTATGAGCTGGGTGTCAGAGGAAGAAGTAAATCTCTACCTATATCTCTTGGGTGTGTGGGACCTGAGTTACGAGCAGACTTTTGAGCACATTTCTCTGGAATGTACTATTAGTTGTTCTGACAGATAGAGAGTAGCTGAGGGGGTGTTCCAGTGGGTATAATTAGCTTTAATGCGCCATGATGAAGACCAAGGAAATATGGGGAAAATGATGGGGAAAGCCTATTCTTCATACAGTACATTATAGCATTCTAATCTAGTGTGAGGCATCCCTGCCCATGGCAGGGGGTTGGAACTGGGTGATCTTCAGGTCCTTTCCAACCCAAACCAGCCTGCAGTGCTATGATTCTAAAAAACCTAGAGCCTACACTGGTACCTGAAGAACCAACAAAGGAGAAAGGGGGGGTGTGAAGCAGAATGGCAGCCAGTCACTGAGATAACATGCAAGTTAGAAAGGCAGGTGCAAAGGACATGTAATAACATAAAGCTGTCTTGGTTGACTCACTCTTTTATTGGCTATGAGGAAGAAGTAGGACTTTATGGGTGTTCAAACTCGTGCCAAGAAGCATTTGAATCCAGTCCTCCAAACACCTCCAGGGTATCAGCTGGCTAACACTTGCCTGATTACCTCAGCCTGCCTCTACACTGGCATCTTCTCTGAAATGAGTAACGCTGATTTGGAATCAACAGCAACAACAAAGGAACAGTGTGAAAAATTAAGATGATCCTCAGCCAGATTGCAGCTTGAAGCCTCTGAAAAGGAAAGCGCTCATCAAGTTTTCCAATGGCTGCCTTTGCTTCTAACTTGGCCGCGGTGTCTTCTACCTTGCTTCTCAATAGGAAAAGTGGTCATGATGTACCCAATGTGCATTTTATGGTATTCCTAGAAAGTGTTGTTTGTCTTCCTTAATCTTATTCCCTGAAGGACTGTCCTGGTTTAACCCCTTAACTAAGCACCACTGAGTTTCTGACATCGATGTTTTCCACGAAGAGAACCTGGGATCTTGGTTTTAAAACCCTAGATCTTGGTTTTAAAAGCTCTACATCATGTTCTCCTGTATCTGATGCTTACAGGAAGAAATCATGTCTTGGAGGATGTAACTTCAAAAAGTATATTGGCTCACAGACAGCAAGGAATTTCCAGCCAGGGACTGCACTGTGTGAGGTGTACTGCTGGTGTCTACAGGCTTTGCTTTGAGATCAGGTTTATTTGTAGGTGTCTTAGTAGAAAGTACTTTCAAAAGTACACATCAGGGTTAAGTAGCAGAAGAATAGAAAGGAATGGGGAGAAGCAGGATTTAAGTATCTCTAATCCCATAAGTGACTATTTACCTACAATTCTCCATTGCTGGGATCTGATGCTCTCATTTCAAAGGGCAAACGTGGGAATGACACTGTGCAAGAACAATGGTACTTAATACCCCTTTTGTACAAATGTGACTGATTGTGTGAGATGAAGACAAGCATATCCTGAGCTTCTGCATGCACAGAGGCTTTTCTTCCTACCCTACCAAAAAACACCTGACCTGGGGAGTGAATAGAACACTGCTTTGTGTTTCTAATTCCTTTCTTTCCCTGTACTGTGCACTGTTTTGTCTGAAAGTTTATCTGCAGTCCTCATGCTGGTAGATGATGACAGAACTGTGTAAAATGTTGCCAGGAATTTGTAATACATGGAGCATCACCTCTCCTGTAGGGTTTATATGTTCTGAAGTCATTGCCCTTCTTTCTTTAAACATAATGTGAAATCATAGCTTTTAGGGAGCCATGTAATAGTGCCCACACCTTTTTCAATATCAAGGATGTAGTATGAGTCACTGTTTCGTTTAATTCAGACAGTGACAGCTGTGTTCATGCAGCCTTAAAAGCGGGCAGAGTAACGTTACACAGTCCTTGAACAAAGCACATGGTGGGAAGCGTCACAGCAAGCCTCTGTGGAGTGACTGGGCAGCAGTCTTGAAGGGCTTTGGCAAGCGGGAGAAAAGCATCAGTTCTAGGAGAGCTCGTTCAGCTTTGTTAACGCAGCAGTTGATTCGGTTGAGTCATCAGAGAACGGAGCCTGAAAGTGAATTACAAAAAGGAACTTGTAGGGTAAAAGCTGGAGAGGGGCTTTGGGCAAGGGCCTGTAGGGACAGGACGAGGGGAATGGCTTGAACCTGCCCGAGGGGAGACTGAGCTGAGCTCTTAGGCAGAAGCTCTTCCCTGTGAGGGTGCTGAGGCGCTGGCACAGGGTGCCCAGAGAAGCTGTGGCTGCCCCATCCCTGGCAGTGCTCAAGGCCAGGTTGGACACAGGGGCTTGGAGCAAGCTGCTCCAGTGGAAGGGGTCCCTGCCCGTGGCAGGGGTTGGAGCTGGGTGAGCTTTGAGGTCCTTTCCCACCAAAACCAGTCTGGGATTTTAGGCTGTTGAAATCCACTTTGTCTTGCAATTGTTTTCGTTGCACAACTGCTTCCCAGAACACCCCCTTTCTTTTTTAGTTATCACTAGAGTAGGAGAAGAGTGAATCTGTGGGGACAGTTACATTACAAAGATATGTAGGAGATGAGGGAACACAGGGACCACTTTCTGTTCTTTTGCATTTAGGAGGGTCAGTAAGCAGGTAGTGCTTGCATGTGAGACTTGTTCAGGCTCACAGTCTCCTCCTGCAGCCTACACATGGGACCTTGAGGTATATCCCAAATGCATAGCAGGGGGGAAGCGTGAGGGCACAAGTGTACGTATAACCTCAGCAGACAAGAGGGTGAGGCTTTTACTGCTGTTAATGAAATCAAGAGATTCTATGGGATGTTAAGAGGGACAGAGCAGACCAGACCAGGTTTTCTCAGTCTCTCTCTGGTTCTTCTGCTCTGACCTGAGATGTTCTCACTGATTCAGTAGCATGGCTGTGGTAGCCACACAGCCATCACTAGCCAAAAGCTCTGGAGCACTAGATTGCACATTGATTGCACACTGGAGTGACCACGGGCACAAAAGGTCTCACCTCACTGCTAGAAGAAACGTTGAGTTCTTGGGTACCATCCCAAACAGTGCCCTAATGGGCCAAGAAAGGTGATAAATCCTTTGGTAATGGCTGACACCCCTTGCAATACGTATGTTATTTATAACCAAGACTCTTTAAACCCCACAAATTGACATATTTGGCTGCCTTGAGGATGATTCTGCTGCAAACACAGATTGTGTGATACAAAGATTTGCCTCATCGAATTCATGAATATCAAGTGTAGGAAAATCTGCTTTGCTCAGAATTTGTAATAATTCAGCATATGTTATTTTGTCACAGGCTTTCATTTGAAAAGAGGAAATTGCTCTTAAACTGTTAGCACTGAGGGGCCATATATATGGAGATCTGTTTGAGAAGGGTTTTCTTGTGTGAGGGTTTTGGCTATGTCTAGACTTAGCTCTTTGGCTTGCGTATTTCTATTGCAGAGAATTCAGACAGGGTATAACTGTTATTGATGAACTGCATTGTACCTTTTAGTGGAGTTTTCTTTTGTGAACCAAATGGCTGAAATTAAGCTTGTTGCATTTTATCCCCTTTTTAAGGGAAGCTGAATGGTGGCTGCTCTTGTACTAAGTGTTCACCTATAGGTTTTAATGGCCAATCAGCATTAAAGAATATTCCAAATGAACTTCCCTCACTATTCTGATGTAGATTAACTGGAATGTCTAAGATACTTTTTTCCCATCTAGAAAGCTGTGCCATTTGTTTGCATCATTTTTGTTGTCTGAAACCATAATTCTGAGGCTGGACACCTCTTGGTTCTGCTGAGTGAGCTCTTGTGTAAGTGCTTTCTATTCTCTTTAAAGCCTAAGTCAAGTTCTCACAGACCTTCTAATTCCATGGTTTATTCTAACTCAGCAGTCTGATTGAGGGTGCATATGCAAAGGTATATGGCACACAGGTTTCAAAGTGAGCATGTTCACAGTTGCATTGTGTGGATGGTTTGCAGCACACAGACCACCTGTATGCACACAGTGGAAGGCTCTCACAAAGGCTGCCTACAGACCAGGCCTGCCCTTTCAACAGCTTCTGCAGAGCTTTTATATAAACCCTTCCTCCTCTCTTCTCACCCCCAACTCATTCTGCATTTTTCTACTCTGCATTTATTCCTTCCCACCTCCACTTCCCTCCCCTCCCCAGCTCCCAGTGCTGCGGATGGAGCTGGAATTCTACTTGCTATTTCTCTTTGATAACTTGAGTCTCCAGGGCATAGCCCCTTGTTTGACAAAACATCCCCGTTGTGCACAAGCATCCAGAGCGGGGATCTGACAATAGTGCGTGCTCTCTAACGCTCCTATTAGTTGTTAACATGTATTCCCATTACTTTCTCCCACCACCCGTGGTATTTATGAATTAAATCCTCCATAGCCTAAAGCTCAGAATTAATCCCTTAATAACTTTACTGTTGGTGGCTTGTGCCAGTTCTAAATGGAGGACACAGCTAAAATAGAAAAGAGCTCTATTGCAGGTCAAGGTAGCAGCTTCTCTAACTTTAGACCTCGGTCGCTTACTTTGTATTCCTCTCCTTCATTAGATGAAAAAAGGTCTGAGTTCTGGCTCATGTGCACTTTGCTGGTTCCCTTTTATTGTTCACTTTTCCAGTTCAGGTCATGTATCCTGCCTCTGTGCACCTTTACTTTTGGTACTTGCTGTATTCAAGCAGCAGCCCAGGAAGAGGTTGCGTGGATGCTGTCACCGTTCCCTCCCTGGCTTAGGGGGAAGGAGTAAGAGAGGGAAGTTCTGGAGGGTTGTTCCAAATCTCAAGGCTAGCCCTGGCTCTCAGGGGAGCCCGGCTGCTTCTAGGCTGTGTTCATTCATGCTGTACAGACATAGCCTGGTTGATCTTGGTGCTACTAGGGATGTGAGGGTTTCCTCAGCACCATTAAGCCTGACACAGGCCCCAGTGGGAAGAGCAGAGGGAGGATGTGAAGTGGTTTCCCTGTACTTCTAGTGTTTTTCCCTTAGGTGCTCCGATAATGCTTAGAGACCTCTTTCAAAACTGTATCCTTAATGCCATGCTTTGAATCCAGAAGGAACACTGGTAACACTCTCTTCAGTTTCCAAAGTACTCTGTAGCTGGTCAGTCATTTCTGGGGAAAGAAGTGAAAGTAAAAACACAACAAACCTGATGTTTTTTAAAGCATCTAATAATCCTGTGCTAAGCATTCCAGCAATCCATTTCCTGATTTGCAGTGACAAAACCCAGCCCTAGTAAAGTAATAAAGTACTGCTATGCCATTAGTCACCTTACAAAGATAAAACTGTTCTGTCCTCTGAGAAACCCTGCATTTATCTTAGTCAAGATTTCGACCACTTTACTATTAATAAAAGGCAAAAGCTTCACCTCTGTTGCAGATAGACACCAACAGTGAGAGGAACGTAACGCAGCCATGTTACCATCAACAGCTCACCTGCATCCAAAGGGATGTTGGTAGCACTGAGTTGCCAGCACCTGCACTGGATGCAAGGAATTATGTGACTAGAGTACTCACCTTTTCACATGTTTTCTTCCTTTGTGATGGAAGGCATTTAACCCCCCCATATGATATGCCAACTAAAACACTCCAGTAGTGTAAAGTGGTGAGTGTGGACTTGATCCCTCCACTCAGCACACTGCTAACACTCATCCAGTTCTTCCTTTGTCACTGTAATCCAAATGGGCTTGCATTCATGGTGATCTCATCACAGGTTTACACTGCACTTAGGTATGACATTGCAGCAGAACACTGGACCTGATCTCTGCTACTCACTCTACAGGTACTTGGAGCAAGTCACTAAATCTTGTCTTCAGCTTGTTTGCTGGAAAGGAAGTAAATCAACCCAAATAGTTCAAAGTGGTGAAGAACTCTTGATTTCGTAACACCAACTGCAAAGCATGAATTTGTTCATGCTAGATACAGAAAGATGCTGCCTCTGTTTATAACATGCCACGGTGTAACGTGTGATGTGCAGTAATCACAGGGAAATGATGAGGAAAATAAGGTCCAGGATTGAAATTCCATGTAGTTTATATAGACTGCTCTGATCTAGAACTGGTTAATGGCAATGGACATCTTTCCTATTCAGATAAGAATTCAACTATCCACAGTGAGACTTCTGAATCACTCTAAAAGGTAGCCTAAAAATTAATGTTAGTGTGCCTGTGCCTCACAGTATTGGATTTTTATGAACTACGTGTCCTATTGTTCAAATACTCTTAACAATTTGGTAAAGAGTATGTGCATAAGACAGCAATATTGCGTAGCACTAAGATTCTTGTTAGTGGTGATCATTTGTTTCTTCGAACCTGCACACTGAACGATGGTCAGTCAAGTGCTTGAGTGTCTACCCATCTTCCTTTACTGGGAGAAGGGATTAAGAGCATATACATGGGGAGAAGTTCTTCATTTTTATGAGATTTTAAGATAAAATAGATCATTTCCTCCTTGTTCCATTTGATCCAGTGCACTTTGTTTGCTTGCTTGTTGCTAAACCATGAATTAGACCATGGAGACAATTTCTGGAAGTTTTCAGAAGTCAAACAGATAATGCAAACTTAATGCTGTCCTTAAACATCCTGGTAGATAAGCAGCCCCTTTTTGGAGATGAGATGTGAAATGTTGCATGAAACGGTGTGTATGTGAGCTGGGGGGAAATTATCATCCATACTGCATGAGGAAATGGGAGGTGTTTTAATGGGCTTTGTGTTATAATGATTGCAACAAGGGAAAAAATCCCCATTAAACTGGTGATTTGATGTGATTCATCTCCCTGATCCATTTCTTTTCATGAACCCAAGGAATTTTGCAGAAAGAGGCTGGAATATCCCCTGTGGAAGACTTCAATTAGGTTAATGACTGACATGACAAATACTTGACAGGCAGCATGTTTATGCCTACTACCATTCATTCACAGTTTGCTAATTCAAATGACATCCTGTCTTTAGCTCATTTGATTTCCTGTTGGTATTCAATGTATACAAACAATTAACATGTTGAAGTGTCTTTTAGGCCTTTTAGTTACATAGTGAGTTAATTGCTAGCTTGTTCTGATGACTATCATGCTGCTAACTGATGTAAAACAGTTACTTGGAAGCCAGAAGGTGGACCCTTCAAGGAAACTCATCCATTATCTTTTTACCATATGTATAGTCAGAACATGCTGCAGCCCTTGAATTTGAAGCTGTAGCAGCGCTTAATCTCAAGTATCACATTTTATCTGGCGGTCTTGGATGCTTGGATCCTTCCCACAGGACACTGCTGCTCTAGAAACCTTTGTAAGGAAGATCTTACTGTAGCTCTGGTGAAGGCATTAAGACCTTCAGTGTTATACTGGTCTGTGAAGATGTATGTCACTAAGATTCTGGCCCTTTAATTGCTGCTATGTTCACATTAGCTTACAGGAGTGACATAGATAATAAGTAAAGGATTTGGACAGTTCTGCTTCCCAATGGTCTCTTTGTAGAGGCAGAAATTTCCTGAAGTTCTAATTCATGAGTTCATCATTTCAGTGCATTCTTACAGCAGCTTTAAGGAGCATTCCCAGCTCAGCTTTATCATTGTTAGAGTTACTCTAAAATCAGTGGTTTTTTCTTAGCCATTTCTGCTAATTGCTGGAAATACTAATTTGAAAGAAAATGTACGCTTCTCAGGTTCACTGTGTCTTGATCCCTTAATGATGTTGTAATAATGTTGTAGAATCATTGTGGATAGCAGCAACCATTTAGAAAGAAGATCTTTTATTCCTTGCCTGTGTATTTGGTGGTTCTTCACTGTTCTGTTAGTATTACCCAGAAGCATAAGTCTGTGTTAGCTGAAGCACTGTACGAGAGCTTCAGTTTTTAGGAACTTGCCAATGGGGCTATTTTCAATAAAACTGTTTTAAAGCCTCCACAACAAGCTTTTTGAAAGAATAAAACTTTTAGTTAGGTCTGTAGATAAGGGTCCTGGTTTTGGATTCAGTCAGTCTCTACCATGATGAGTTCTTCTGAAAAGCTTGCCACCTTTTGTGGCAATCAAATGAATGTTAAACCCTTGAAGAAATGAATCCCCAGTTGTGTCTCCTGACATCTTTTAGATTTAGATGATCAGCTTAGCACAGCCTGATAAATAGTCAACCAAATCTACATACATGTCCTGGGTTCAGCAGCAGCAGTCATTTTTCTCCTTCTCAGTAGCTGGTGCAGTGCTGTGGTTTTCACTTTCAGCCTGGGAACAGCGCTGATAACACTGGTGTTTTAGTTGTTGCTCAGTCATGTTTACTCTGACCAAGGACTTTGTGAGCCTCCTGCTCTGCCAGGGAGGAGGGGAAGCCGGGAGGAAGCAGAGACAGGACCCCTGACCCAAACTGACCAAAGAGGTATTCCATACCACAGCACGTTATGGCCACTATATAAACTGGGGGCAGTTACCCGGAAGGGTTAGATCACTGCTCAGGTCAGGCTGGGTATCGGTTGGCGGGTGGTGAGCGGTTGTATTCTCTCCCCTTGTTATTTCCCTTGCTATTATTATTATTGGTGGTATCAGCAGTGATTTGTGTTATACCTTAGTTACTGGACTGTTCTTATCTCAACCTGTGGGAGTCACATCCCTTCTCCTCCCCATCCCTCTGGGCGGTGGGTGAGTGAGAAAGAGACTGCGTGGCTGACTGAGTTTAAAACCACAACAATACATTTCACTTCAGTACTGATGTGAAAACAGGGAATCTGTAACTGAAGATGATGTGTGGATCTTTTTGGTTCTTTTATTCACAAACAGCACCATCAGGAGATGTCACCAAAATAAGTGTGGGAGTTAGCCAAAAGATTTAACAGTAAGTTGCTGCCTGCAGTCACCTATTAGTATAATCTCAGGTTTCTCTGCAGCTGTTTCTATGGCAGGTTTACTTATTCAGTTTTCTCTTGTACTGTATTTTCATTATACAGGATGGTGCTGAATAGCTGTGGAACACATGGAAAGCCCAGATTTCACTGGCACTGTGTAAAAGCAGTTGTAATTGCTGATGATATTTTAAGTGTAGGAAGAAACTTCATTATGAAAGAATATTACTCACTAATGCACATGTTTAGGGTCTCAAGGTATGGTTTAGGCTCACTTTATACTGTATAAACAATTAGAAATGTTCTAGGATAGAAATGTAAAATAGATGAAGAAAAGCTTGAAGATTCAAAGAAATGCTTGTATGATGATGAATGACTTTAGCACATCTGTGTCCTAATGCTGATGTTCAGTTGTGAATCTGTAAGAGACAGGAGAGAAAAGGGCACTAATTTGCGCCCTTTTGTAGCTATTGAAGTGAGTTTTTGGGACGTCAGTGGAGGTGGATAAGTAGTATGTATTACTGCAGTTATTAATAGGTTGCTCTTCCAAACCTTCAGACATAGAACAGGGGAAGGCACACAGTAAGGTTATCTTCATACATACCTGAGGAGTAGTGAGAGCCAGCAACGCAGGCTGGGAAATGGCATCCCTCCTTGCTTTGTATGCTATCAGAGATGAGGGGCTGGGCAGGAGCTGACTGCAAACAAAAGGAATAAGTTTTCCAGTAGCTGCAAGACCAGACCATGAAGTGTGGAGTATCACAAGGACAGGGAAGGTGATGTGCTAAAATAAAGTCTAGGGAAAATGTCTTCTGCTGTTCTCACTGGGAACACATTAAATCTCTGCTTCTCTGGGCAGAGGATATGGCGATTTGAATTGCAGACTTAACTGCTCATGAGTTTTGAGGCTCTGTTCTGCTGGCAGGGTTTTAATTTCCTACCAGTCTGTTACTCTGGTTATGCTCAATTTGAGGTAGAATAAAGCTGCAGTTTTGCTTCCTTAATGAAACTATTTTCAGTTCATTTTTTTTAGTTTCAAAAGACAGACTGCATTGCTTAAACAATTCTGTGATTCAGCCTGCTTATAACCATGTCATGGAGTCTAGGTGGCTGCTGGGTCATCTTGATAGGAACTCTCATCTCTCTGTAGACTTAGAACTTAGCCATTTCTCATCAGCATGCAAAATGTCATCTGTATTCCCTATTTCCACAGAAGGCATAATAACTTCCAGTGTACAGATAGATATTCAGAGCTCGTTCGCCCTGGTTTCTGCAGTGCATAGAACATGGTCATGTGCAAGAACGAACTGCAGCTGTTCAGAGGGGCACTCGTGGTGAGCAGGAAGGGTCTGAAAGACAATCAGTTACACATAGCACTAGTGTGATTCCAGGGAGTAAGAGTATCTCGGGTTTGGGTTTGGGGAATGTATCAGCTACATTAGGGCAATTACCTTAACAGTAACTATTTAGAGTGTTCTCACTGATTGCTCTGGTTTATTCTAGAACTGCTTTTATTAATTAATAGATTTATAACATTATTAAATTTTGATTTATTTTTATTCATGCATATATTTATATATTAGATATCATAATATGAATTAATTTATAAATCTAACCAAATATTCATTAAAATAATAAAATAAATAATTAAAAATATAAAGAAGAAATGAGCCTGAAATAAGTTTTGTTATTTTCTGTTATTGTATACCTTTATTTAAGTCACTTCTTCAGTCTGACTTTTCTATTTCATTGTGACAGCTTAAGTTATCTGATGCATCATAGATGTTTAAATCTATTGTCATGTTTAAGTATTAAAATCAGTGTCCAGATAAATCCCCCTTTCCCTCTTGTTTTTGAATGCTTTGGGCCAGTTTCTGTGGCATGACCCAAATCTCCTCTGTCAAAAAGCAGCGGTGGAATTGCTGACAGCTCTTTGATTCTCTGCTTGGCTGGAGACTGACCTTGCCATAGAACAGGGCAACTTCAAGACCTCACTAAAGCATTTGATGGGCACAGGCCCAGTCTTCCTTCCACACCCATCTGTTCATGCTCAAATTATTCCAAGTTGTCCTATGGTAAATCAATCCCAAAGGACCTATACAATCAAACCAGCAAACCTTGGGAATGCCAGGACAACTGTTCTGATAATGTCTTGTTCAGTCACTGCTTTATCATTAACTTTTTCTGTTACTTTTCTTAATTACATTTTTGGCCACATTTTTTCAGCTTAAACTCTTAAGTTACATTTTAAATGATAAGCTACAATTGCTTTGTTTGGGTCTTGTCTTGCTTCTAATCCTTAAGAGAAATTACATTTCTTAATAAGTCATTCAATAATATGAATTAAAGTTTATCTTCTTTCAAGTGCTAGAATCCATACCTTTAACCCTTTTCCATTAAATATATTAGTTTCTATTTGCTCTTATGTCATTTATTCGCTGGGAGAGCACAAGTTGATGACAGGCATTGCATGGTCTTTCCTGTATTGAGGCCATTGAAAGGGGCAGTCCCACAGTTGAATGCATAGCCTAGAAATCAGCCACAAACTCCACTTTCGAGAAGCTTTCTTTGAGATTTTGGACAAGTCATTTATTGTTAATAAAAATAAAATAAATAAAAATAAAATTAAAAATAAATAAAATGAAATAAAATAAATAAAAATAAAATTAAAAAATAAATAAAATAAAATAAATAGTGAGGTATTTAATTGCCTTCTGTTTTCAGTTATCTGAATGCAATTTTGATGCATGGGTATATAGAAAGAGCAAGATTTCTGGTGATTTGGGTGCCTTGCTGGAGGCTGTTGAGGGGAGCTGGTTCTGGAAAAGCTGAGTGATCAAGCTCTTCATAGTGCTGTATATTAGGTGTGTGAAATGGCTCATTTCTTCTTTTTTTCCCCCAAGATACACCCGAGGTAGTTATATGGAGGTTATTAAAGTGTAATTGCAGAGTATGATTATTTATGTACTTAGGCCGGCTTTGTGCAGACTATTTGTATTATACCCAAGCTCATGTCTGGCTTATATTACCTTTAATAGAAGAACACAGATCCTCGGGATGTAGAAATGGGAACCTGTATATTATGCTAAATACATGTATTTTAGAGTCGTTATGTTATATGATGAAATTGCATAGCATAGAAGACCACATGCAGGGAAGTGATTTCTCCAAAGTATTGTTGTAAAACAGCACTGGTTTAATGTAGGGTATAGAGAAGACATGATACCCTACGCTAGAAACTCTGCTCAGTGTTTTACTTCCAGTCCCCGAGCTGTTCTAGCTTTGGGATCCTGTGCCCTAAATGCCCTATCTTAATTAGATCGTACTTTTGGTAATTAGTTTTCCTAATGCAATATAGTCAGTCCTCTCCAAAATGTTCTTCTGATGCCTAGGGACACATTATGTCAAAACCTGATGAGTGCTAGAAGCTTATGTATGCAAAAGATGATTTATAGTTGAGGTTACTCCTCTATACCAACATAGTGAAGAAGGGAAGCACTAGAACTATAATCGTTTTGACATCCCCAGCAGGAAACCCAACTTGTTCTTCTTCCATTAGATGGTTAATGTCTTGCAATGCTATGAACCATAGGCATTTACCCACAACCACTGAGCATGGCAAATGTTTCCCATTTCCATCTTTTATTTATTCAGGCGGATCATCAGAACCTGTATCAGCCATGTGCACTGACCACCAAACAACAGCTGGAGTAGAAAAGGGCAGCAGTTCTTTTTAGAGGTTATTTACACCCCAATTGATAACACCTTATGTGCCTGGGGTTGTTTTGCTGTAAAGATTATGTTGAATATAATCAACTTTCTTTGACGAATCCTGGGGATTTTGGGTTGGTTTGCTTGCATTTTTTGTTTGTTTGGGGGTCTTTTAAATTCCTTTGCACACTTTTGGATATTTCCTGTACAAAAGGCTGGAAAAGCCTGATTACCTAAACCAGAGCTGAGGTGCTACACCCGTTCCTTGAATATGTTAAATTGCTTTATGTTATTTCAGTTGCAGTTTACTTTATTATACTCCTGAAGTATTTATCTGACTTGAAAGCACCACACAAAGGTTAATAAGGTATTTCTATACAGGACTTCTAATGACAGTGCAATAAAACCCCCAAGGCTTTCGATCTTGTAATAAAACTCAGGATATTTTGTCAGTGAGTGGAAGTGGAGAAAATGGAATGGCTGTGAGGTAAATATTCTCCAAAGTCATCCAGTTTAGAAATGTTTCAGCAGTTCCAATTAAAAAGCTCAGAGATTGAGTCCTCTGAAATGATGCAATACTTGGAGGTAACTGATTACAGCAGTTTCTTGCAAGCATGAATTTAGACATTCAGGTCTTTCTCTGGCTCCATCCAGACACAGCATCCATCCCAGGAGAGACATCTCCCCTAATTCTCCCACCCCTTGGGCACAGTAAATCAATAGTTAGATGGATGGCTGGGGGATCATTACACAGGGGCTACCTGAGGGATGCTGCACTTAGGGCTAAAACCAACTGGAGCTGCTCTTTCCACTCCCTTGTGCTGATGCAGATTTTGGGGGCCATAATATACACCAGACTAAATAGGCTTCCAGTACAGTTGCTGTAGTGTGAATCAGTCCAGTGATGCAGGTTACATCTCCTGCTGGGTGGCATGGGAGGAAGAGAACAAGCAGGGGCTTGAATGTCATATATAGTTTTTGCTATAGGAGAAAGAGGACTGTATAATTTCACCCTGACAGAATTGTACTGCTAGGGAATGCTACACATGGGGAAGAAATCAGGCCCTGAACTCAAGGCTATGATGTGATGTGAGGGACATTTCAGTCCCGAATCATGTTTTATCAAACTGAAAGATGGTTAATGCTTTTGAATGAGCTATAATGAATATGAATACGAAGGAATACAATGGGCACATTAAATGAAGGTTTTGGTGTTTGTGGAGCCTTTGCCAGACCCAGAAAGCTTGTTCCATCTTAAGAGCAGAGGTAGTGCTGCCAGTCATAGTACCCCTAAAATGGACATGAACTGAAATGAACTCATTACAACATTGTTTATGACAGGCAGAAAAGAGCAAACCACAGGTATGTCAGTCAAAATGTTTTGTTTGTGTTTTGTGTGTCCCATTAAGGAAAATGAAAGTGAAGAAAAGACTGGTTGTTTTTTCTCACTTATGGACACAATCTGACATTTTGCCTCAAAAACCAAAAAGCAAAGCAGCACGTTTCCTGAAACTGAGAAAATGAGACCTCTGTACTTAGAAGAGCCCATGAAAAGGGAATACTGAAGCAATTCCTCAGTTCATTTGCGTAGCACATTTCTGCAGCTATAGCTCAGCTATATCAGGGCAGGGGTTTGTGGTGCATGTGATAGAGAAAAGGAAGGATCAGTGCTTAGCCTGTGGTGGGGATAGCTGGCTAGTGAGGGGCTGGTGTTCTGCAGTCAGGCTGTGACCCATACGCCCAGCTCCCCTTTCCATGGAAAGGACATGAAAGGGTTGGAAGATGGCAAATGATCTTCTTCTAACCTAAATTGCCACCAGGATGAGCTCTCACCTCTGCTGAGTGTCTCCCACTGTTTATCTGCAAGTTTCCAGCCTCAGCTCTGTTTCCTACACAAAACCAGGGCAAACACTTCCCTTGGCATCCTCTCCCTGCTGCATATGGATGTACCCTGAGGATTTTAAGTCAGTCTTCCTCATTTTCATAGCCTGCAACACTTGCACAAGGCAGTGAACACTGCCCATGTGGGTATTCCAAGTGGGTATTTTCGTCACGGGTGATGTTCTTCCATGTATTTTTCATTCATTGCCTCTTCTGTTTAGGGACATTTGCTTTTACAGATTTCAAAGGCAAAGGAGGTGGGAATGGGATGTTTAGCCCATGAGGCTGGAGAGGCTTAGTCTAACTTACTGCATTCAAGTAGTCAATATGGTTATTAAGCACAATTACTTGAGCATGAAAATGGGAGGTTTCCTTAGGCAATATTTCAACCCCTTAAACAACAAATAAGTCCCCAAATGTTGGGCAGTGCTGTAAGAACCGAAATCGAGCTCTGTACTAAAGATATAGCACACAAAGGGATGAGGGCTCGTTTCACTTAAAGCCTTGACTGGAAATATTGGTGGTTAACAGAACCAATATAGAACCAATTGATTGCTATTGGAGCCAATCAGATCTTTGGCACTTATACCGTTTTAGGCTTAGGAGGGTGAAAGATTTCCTTATTTCTCTTACTTCCTAACACTTTCACATTTCCTCAGAAACTTGGAACGGATGATGATTGACTTTGCCTCTTAAATGAACAGAGGCTCTGAGAGGAGCACTTTGATAGAAACCCATTTTGATAGAACACATTTGATATAAACCAACGCTGCGATCTCTTTAATTACATCCACAGCATGTTTTATAAATATTTGCTTATAGCTTCCTGCATGAAGGCACAGGGAAAAATATGGCAATAAATTTATATAATTGCCGTTTAATGACCTGCATTTTAATTGAGTTTTGCCAAATAATTTTGTAGGAACTCAGGAATGCTGTTGCGTGGTTAAGCACTTGGGGCTTGAATTCCCCTGCTTGT
This sequence comes from Neopsephotus bourkii, assembly GCF_033783945.1. Classification (NCBI taxonomy): domain Eukaryota; kingdom Metazoa; phylum Chordata; class Aves; order Psittaciformes; family Psittacidae; genus Neopsephotus; species Neopsephotus bourkii. Next base: position 432,770 of record NW_026901790.1, on the reverse strand, counting down.
TATATTAGCACCTAGAAGGGCGTGAAGACAGGGGCATTAAGATGTTTTTAAATGTTAGGACTTATCTTTTTCTCACTCCTGTTTGCAGTGTTCTAGGCAAAGATGTCTTCTTTTCTTATGTCTGGCTGCTTCTGATCAAACTGCATTACACAGTGCTCTGAAGAAGCACTTTAATTAAAGTTGATAGCGAAGCCTTATACATACTTGCAGAACAGTTCGCTGTGCTGCTGTTACTCTCTGAGATGCCCTCTCCTCAATTATTCTTCTCTGGAAGCAAAACCATGCTCTCTCCTTTTTGCATCTACATATTCCTCCTGTTTCTGCCCTATTTTCCCGGCTAACACTTACTTGACATACATTGTTGCCAGCCAAATAGAGAGTTAAGAAGGAGTAGGTGATGCTGCCAAAACTGTTCCTCAGATATCTCTTCTGCATAACTTATCATAGTGTGACACTTGCCATTTTGGTCAAGCAAGCAGGAGCTGGACCAAGATCTCTAATGGCCTGTGACACTGCTTATTGGGAGCTGTAGGATATTTCTCTCCCCTGTTGCTGTTGTCCAGAGGACAAAACCACCATCAGTAATGCTAAAGTTTGTGCTTTGCCCATTAAATGGGCAAGAGACCGATTTCCCAGGGCGTTTTGCTGCACTTCCTAGACAACAAATAGTTGATGGTCACTAAGTCTGGCTGCCAGTCTCCTCCCCTTCACTTATCCCTGGTCATTTTGATACCATTAGCAAATCTTAACCAGAAGCACGGAGCTTCCTTTCGTGACAGCAAGTGGGATGGGAGAGGGAGACTCAAGTGCATGACATTCTTTGAGAAGCTGTGACTCTGTGTTAGCTGCATCTTGCAGGTTCCCACATCTCAGATGCAGATCTGCTGGAAGTCAGGCCTGGTTAGGTGAGGTATCGACCAAACAATTACCAGTCCATGTTTCACTGCTTTTATTACACCTCTCTTGTGTGTGCGTGTCCACGCTTCAGGTCAAACACTGAGGAAAATGCCAAGTGACTGGAGCTCACTGTTTTCAAAGTGGAGCTCTGTAGTAATTCTGGTTTCCCTACTGTTGCGTTCATGCAGCCAGGGTTATCAACTCAAACACGCTTCTTTTCTTTGTTGCCAACTGCTAAGATCCACTTAAGAAGTGCTAAAGACACATTTTGTGATTTCTCAGTTCCTACAGGGGATGGGACTTTTCAATTTATTCTTTTTAATATGATAACAGTAAATCAGAATGTTCTTGGCAAGCATCAAACAAAAAAGCCTCTCTTACTACCTCCAAGGGTAAACCCATTTGAGTATATCCCTCTGGATGTGGTCCTTTCTCAGGTGTGCACAGGAATTGCTACCCTTCTGGATTTGAAAGATCACAACTGTGAGCACAAGACCCACTGGGAACAGACTGAAAATAGTGTTTGAATCTGGTTCTTGCAAAGACAAAGTTGTGATGTTGCAACGCTTTATGTGCCACCTTTAGTTTTCCAAGAAGCCTTTTCCTCTTCAGTACCTCAATTCTGCTGTCCAGCTCTGCCTTTTCTCTTGTGAGCTCTGGTCCATTTTAAATGACCATCTTAGTCTATGGAGCACTAAACAGGAAACAGAAGTATTGTCCCTTCTGGGCATCCAAATTTGCAATGTGTGAGTATTCACTGAGCTCTACCATACCTCTCCCAAATCATGGAAGAGTCTTTTGAGTGCAGACTTGAGCTGTTAGCATGTACCGTTCTTATTAAATGTTAGACTTGGAAGAACCACCTGTATCACATAAAGTCCATGATGAGCAGAAACCTGATGCTCATTTCCCTGCAGGTACCTTTCCAGCTGTGTGCATGTGTAAAAATAGGTTATGCACTTAAACAATGCATAGAAGTCATCCATAAATAGTCTCATTTGGTTAAGAAAGATCCCTCATGCAATATACACATCTCACTTTTGCATACAGGTTTTGCAATCAGTATCTTGTGTCTTATCCTATACCTGATTTTCCTGGGTGTCTTTCAGATTAAATAACTTTCTTGCTTCATTATTTTTCTTCATGCTTTAGCTTTTCTGCAAGGGAAGTTTTTCTCTCCCAGGCCTAATCCATAGCTGTCTCGAGGTAGATTACAGCTGAGAGTCTCTTTCAGTTCTTGTGGTTATCTCTTTTTAGTCTTCAGATAACGTGCTTTGTGCTTTGCATGTGCTAAGCAGCCAGTGTGATGAAAAACACAATCACCAAGCAAACTGGTACTTAGAAGCAGGAAAACAAATGTGGCACCTAATTATCCGTAGTCCCACTTAACCCTATTTGATATTCTATTAGGCTTTGATCCAAGCTTCCAGCAAAGGGTATGCACCCCAGGAAACAATCAGTAGAGAGTAATACTGCATCTTTTCCCACAATGAAAATATAACCTTGTTGCTGCAAAATAGAATTGCTTACTATTGGTATTCCATCTCTGCTGAGGAAAAGAATGCTCAGTTGCTTTAGACAAAATTCAATATGCTCTGAAGGGTCTCAAGTCCAGAACCTTAGAAAGATGTTTTACAGGGGACAGGCTAGTCAATGATGTATGTTTTATGCCTTTCCTTATACCAACCTATTGAACAGTGGCAGAAAAAAAGATAACAGAGGGAATATCGCTGTGGTATGCTAAAGATAACTCAGGTCAAATTTAGATGTAACAAATGGAACTGTTCTTTCTGCACAGAAGTCAGCAGCAAAGTTTGCAATGGGATCTGAGGCAAAGCAGCTGAGTCGCTTACTGCAAGCCATAATCCTTAGGAAAATAAGAGAGCTCAGACTATGACATTGTCCCATGACTAAATATAGGGAAAAGCTGAGCCTTGCTGTCTTGTTTGTACTACTGCAGAGTTGTGAAATTCTTAGAGGATGAAAGGACAGAGCCGAGTGTGAAAGCGCGTGATGTTTTCTGAGCGATGTTAGTTTTATGGATCTAAATATAGGAGGTGGCCAGACTGCATAACAGTCCCAAACTCCTAAACTCAGTGTGAGAGAATTAGAATCACCAGTGGTGTAAAACTGCAGTTCGTGTCATGTCAGAGCCCTGACCTGCTCCGCAAACAAAGGAACCAGCGTTTCCAGAAAGACTTTCTATTCACTGATGGGAGCTCCTAATGCAGGCAAAGGATGTTTAAAACTTAAACAGGGGAAGTTTAGATTGGATATAAGGAAGAAGTTCCTTACTGTAAGGGTGGTGAGGCACTGGAATGGGTTGCCCAGGGAGGTTGTGAATGCTCCATCCCTGGCAGTGTTCAAGGCCAGGTTGGACAGAGCCTTGGGTGCCATGGTTTAGTGTGAGGTGTCCCTGCCCATGGCAGGGTAGTTGAAACTTGATGATCTTAAGGTCCTTTCCAACCCTAACTATTCTATGTGTCCTGTCTTGTGAGAATGGATTTCGGACACAGCAGGTAGATAAGTATAAAAAATGAGATTATGAGAATGCGTGACTTTTTCGAGGACTCAGGATTCAAAGAATTAGCTGCAGGAACAGTGTAAACAACCATGACTCCACTCTACAATTGTCTCTATGCAAAAAGCCAGGTTGCATTCCAGAGCCTTTTAGAGTTTGAGTTTTCTTCTTGACATGCGTTTGCCAACGCTGGGAAACTTAGAGCAAATTCATCTTCTTTTTCTCTTCCTCTTCTTCAGAACAGGAATTAGTCTGCATGAAGTGCTGTTATTTTACACTGCCTCCTTCATCCCCTCGGATGTTGTTTGTTTCACACTGAATGTTTTAGTAAAGCTTGGGTAGGTTGCTTGAGAGAGTTCTATGGAGAGGCATTGGCCTTGTGATGGCGAAGATTTACAGCTGCCAGTAACGAAGGGAGATGTACTGTAACTTTGCACAACTTCTTACCCAGGGAAGACTATGCAGATGGCCACAAAATGGGAAGTGAAGAGTGTGAGAAACTCCCTTTCAGTCTAGGGGGAGGGTGGTTACTTTACACACCAGTGCTCTTCCCTTTCCTGCTGCCAACAGCTATTTCTCTTCTATTGACAAGAGAGAGAAACCAGGACAGGCTCTTACACTTAGTGCTGTCCCCATTCATTTGTTCATCTTCTGGGGAATCAGGCAAGAAGGAGCTCTTGTTTCTCCTGTTAAATGGAGGATTTATGTGCCTGGGGCTGAGTGTGGTGGGTGATGCTGCATTGAACATACCCCCTGCACTGATCCATTGCACTCACTGAATCACATGCCTTTGAAATAAACCTTCTGTTCCCTCTGAACTGCTGGGATTTTTACCCAGCTCCACCGGCATGGATTGCTGGTGAGTTTGGTGAAGTTCCTACTTAGGGAACAGTTAGAATTATTTACTGGGAAGGGAGCTCAATTAAAACGACTTTCAAACCAAAAAGCTGTGTCTGTTCCCCAGCCTTTTCTTAACGTTCTTTTTTTTATGGTGGTCATAAAACAGAAAGCTAATGATGAAAAGATAAAGAGGAAATGGTGAAATGGTGAAGAGATTGTAAGGAAAACAGTTTGATGGCTCTAATGAGTCATAGCACTGCTTCGCTTACCATCTTTTCCAGTTTCTCATTAGCAGCCAAATGGACGTACACACAGGCACGTTTCCTCACACTGGCTTGCAGCAGAGCTGTAGTTTCAGCTGCTTATGATACTTTGGCCAGTCATTTCCTCTGCCTTTGCATAAGTGACTCCTCAGGACGCTATTGCAATGCTTGGGTATTTGTCCATTTCCAAAAATAATCCCCTCTGAATGTCCCCAAGTTTTAGAATGAATCATTTCAGTGAATCACTGCGATGCGCTAACAGGAAAAAACAATAGCCCCAATCAGCCATAGTTCAATTTACAACTAAAAACTGTAAACCCAAGGCTTGTAAAAGTAGGGTTTTAAGTTGGTGAAATACTCCAAACCCAAGAAGCAGAGTGAGGACAGCAACTGCCTCTGAGCAGCTTCTTGTCAAGCTGCATAAGCTGTTGTCTGTGGTTGGGGCAATTGAGCTGCAAAGCTGTCCTGTGCTGTTCTTAGGATGTGCAAGTTTCCAGCCTCCTCTCCTACCCAGTGCTTAGAGGAAAGATGGGATGCTCATGTTTCCTGGGAATCATTCAGATCCTGATTAATTCCCAGCAGATGTAACCAATAATGACACTGGTGGCTGTGTTTTGGATGCGTATTTCAGCATGGTCTTATGTGGCATCACCTGCTAGTATTGCCTGGCATAGCTGCAGTGCCTAATTTGCCCTAATTAAGGCAAATGAGAAATTGCATCTCCAAAAGGTTCTTTCACACTCCTCCATGAGTTGGTAACGTCAGCTACAACCTAGTAGTGTTGGTTGGAATGAGATTGTCGACATCTTCAAATGCAAAAATACAGTAAAATAGCTCTTTTGGCTACAGAAACTGGTATGACTTATGCTAAAACAGCTCCATAGGCCCCAAGGCCATGGCAGAGTATTTAGAATTCTGCTATACACTACTTCTCCAGTTTCACCATTGAATTGCAGGTAAAGGAGGGGAAATGTCATCCTTGTTATGATTACTTTGTATGTGTATGTGTGTTTCTCAGGAGGAGCACATTATGGTGTACTTGCACACAGAGCCAGGATGTGAAAGGTTTTGTAATCCTTTTTATATCCTCTTCTTTAGATCACACAAAGAAACATGCTTCCACATTAATTGTCCATCTTATCTTCCTAATGCTTTCTTACCTCCTCCCAGGCATAGTGGGACTACCTCCCCTGTTCCTAACTCTTTATTAACCAGCTACATTTCTGTACGTTGCTCCCCACAGGTTGTTTTGGGGGCTTTTCCAGCACTGAAATGCTGTAGGAGTGGATTTCTTTTCTGCCCTGGTATTCTGTAGACCGTCTTAAAACGCTCCTAAATGACACCTCCACATTTTTCAAGCACATAGGACGTGCACAGAATGTTAAGTGTGGGCATTTGTCTCTAAGCATATTTTATAAGTACGTTACTGTGCATGCAGAAGTGTTTTTTTCTTCCATGGTCACACAGTTTTCATATGTGACATGGTATTCCATTTAGAGGACCTGAGGGCCCAGTGTGTTAGAGTATGCTACTAATCTCTTTGGGATGCCCAATCAGAAAAGGGCAAAGCTTTTAATGCACTGTGGCTGCTGAAATACATATGATTTAGCTGAGTGCAATTACTACTTGATTGAGTGACATATCTGATGGTAGGCTGAGTACGTGTGAAGAAATCTGGAAAGTCACCTATGAAATGAGGTTGGGATAGCTGACAAAATCAAATGTAATGTTAGAGGTTGGCTAAAGTTTGAGCTGCATTGGTTACCAGCTGACAAATCAATTTTGGCGTGACCTGAACAATGTCCCAGGGGGGAATTAAGTTCAGAAGAAAAATTTCCTTTGGGAAAACGAAGGACCTTCTCACCACGTTCCTTTTTATAGTTCACGCAGCATTTCCAACGGGAAAACATTTTCTCAAATCCACGTTTTAGATTCTGATAAATGAGAAATTCAGGAAGAGATGACCAATGCCAAAGGGAAAGTGCAGCTTGGAATCCTAAAACATGGGTTTGCTTTTTTTAGGCTAGGGAGAAGCTGGAGGAGGAAACATTCCAGGTCAGAGCACCTCATCCAAATAAGGGTTTGTTTGTTGCAGGCTGGTAGATGGCTTCAGACTCTACCCCCAAATAATCGATTATTTCTGCAGTTCTATCCCTTCAAGTGCTGTGCTGGAAAATAGCTGAAAGGTTTTGAGGTTTTCCTTAATTCTTCCTGCAGCTATGGACTTCTGCCTTCATCTAGAACTTGTGAAACATCAGAAGGAAAGCTGACTGCCTTGCTTTTATGGCTGGGACTAGAAGAAGGGCTAAGGAACTCATGAGATGACCTAGTTTCCTGAGCTTCCCCCCCTTTTAAGATGCTGCCAGTCATTGATGAGCAGGTTTCATTTAAGCAAAAATAACCTTCTCCCCTCTCCTCTTCCCAAAAGGAACTGGCTCTAGGGAAGAATATAAAGCGTTAAATTTTTTTGGCCAGGAATTCAGATTAATTTTTTCATGTGTTTTATCGCATACTTAGAAAAAGAAATGCCATTTTAGAAATGTGTTCTTGACTCTGAAGTGCTATAAAATTTACTCTAATAGCAAGTCTGTTTCTTAAATCTTCTTTAGTGTTTTTGTCCTAGCAAGTGTGCTGTTTTGGCTACTTCAAGGAAAAAGAAAGGAAAAAAATCAATAGCAGGAATTCATCATACCATTTGTTTGTCAGTCTAGTTGGAAATTAGCTGTCAGCTTAAAACAAACAAAAAGAGGATAAAATACCCCAACGTGCATTCATGCTAGCACAGAATAATACAGAACACTAGAATAGCTTATCTGTGACCTTGCTATTCATCCTCCTGGCTGTGAATCTGTGGAAGTGAAAAGCATTTTAATGTTTCATGGTAGTGGTTGTGCCTGTGTAGTCCTGTAAAGACATCCTCAGCAGCAAGATCAAAGCTGAGCATCTTAACTTGAGAAACCTTAGACCTTACCAGCCTTTGCTTTACTGGGCAACCTCCAGGGCTGTGGGAACACCAGGTTTTCTGTTAGAGCCATTCCTTTTGCCGTCCCCGTGGGAGAAACATGTCCCTTCTGCACATATCACCTGAACTCGCTTTGCTGCTACTGCCCATGAGCGATAAACTACCCTAAAGAACACACCATTTGCAAAGGCAACGGGCACATCTCTGAAGGCCTTGTTTTCTATGCAGGTTGCCTTTACAGAGGGATCATAATTTTTGTGTGATCCCACCCCTGTGCCTTTCTGCAGGTGTGCTTGTGCACTTCATATTATCTTGGTCCTATTCGAACTCTTTGCATGGCCATGACTACTGCCATCTCAGCCTTGCTTCTTTCTCTTCCCATCTTCAGCAGCAGACCCCAATCCAACAGCCTTAATAGTTTTTAAACAGGTATAAGTTTTGCTTGTGGCAAAGAACTATGGAAAAGTTTAACCATTATGGTGTTCTCTGATGTGTACCAGTCCCTCTTTGCCTAAAGCAGGCCATGTTCATCTGCTCTATTTCTCCAAGCTGATACTGCCTTCTGCTAGCAAATATTAAGCTCTTCCACCTTCTTTGTATTCACAGTTCCATCCTGATGTGATGTAATCACTCCTTCCACCTCATGGGGTTGAAGCCAAGTGGTGGGATTGAGTCCTACCTTCAAGCTGTGCCCTCCAGAAGCAGCAAACCAGACATTTGTTAGAAGACCAACTTTCTACCCCTTTTTTTGTTGGGTTTAGGAGATGTCAATTGATTTTACAAGTGCTTGTATCTATTGCCTTTATAGTCAGTGGTTCTGAAGTCTTTGGGAGTGTAACCAGAAGAAAAGTTAGGTGGTCCTCACATTCTAGGCCAGATTTTGCACATGGGTGTAATCCACAGTAAGCATTTAGGCACCAGGCTAAGAGAGGCTGGGTTTTTAAAAGGCCTCAGGAAGTTGGATGTGTAGATGCTTAAAAATTCCTCTACAAAGCAGGAAGATGTTGAGAGTTCTTTAGTTTTGAAAACAAGCACACAAAAAATGAATGTTTTAGTAAGGGAAGAGATAATTTGAAAAATCCTCCTATATTTGCAGATGCTAATCCCTGGAAATGGTACTGCAAATACTCTTGGATTGATTGTTTAATGCGTTTGTGAAAACCCAGTTCTTTCTATCACAAATAGAGAATTGCAAGCCTTTTGTATTCTGAGAGCAGAGAACGCTTATATGCCTTTGTTGCCAAGTTTTCTGGATTCTGTTTGTCAGGCTTTAAACCAAACCTGGTTTGCAATCCAAGCAAATGTTCAGGTCAGTCCGTTTTCGCTTCTAGTTTAACTGGGATGCAGTGTGTCTGGCTGGCTTTGTTTGTTTGGTGGGGTTATCAGTTTCTCGAGTTTACAGTGGTTAGGGATGTGTTTCCTTTGTAAGCACTTAAAGGCACAGCCAGCATTCAAGCTTTTTTTTTTTCAGGCCTCTTTATTTTAGTGGAAAGCTGCCATGTTCATAAAGGAGTCAGTGTCACACAGCAAAGTCACCCTCTTCTCCTTCCTGTCTTTTAATCTCATCTTCAAAGTCCCCTTCTCTTTCCACATATTCTGCTTGGGCTGAACTGTCTGGCGCTCAAAAATAGTGAGGTTGGCCTACAAGGTGGGTAGGATGCATCTCTAGTTCATCACAGCATTAGAGCTGCGCTTGGGGTCACAGGCTAGAAGGGTGCTGGCAGGCTATAAGGTTAAGTGTTAATGCTGGCTGGAAATGGTGACTCAGTTCTTTCCAGGCATGGTGCACTGGAGAGTCCCCTCGGTGGTGGATTTCCCTTATTGACTCAAGTCATCTACTGCTCATGCATCATTACATGGGCATGATGCCAACCCCAAAACAGAAATGAAGAGTGGCTCTTCAACTCCACTTTCATGAGGGGGGACAGTTTCAGGTTTGTGTTAAGGAAATGGATTGCTTCCACAGAGTGCTAGCATTAAGAAAATGTCTCCACCAAGCCACTGAAATATCCTGTATGAAGCTGGGAAGGAATGAAGACTGGGGAAATGGGGAGTAAATGTAGAAAATTGAATCAGAAGACTGCTAAGACCAGGACTCAGTGCCATTTTAGTCCGGTTTTGATACTTTAAAGAGACAATTTTGAAACCCTCACTCTTTTCCTCTTAACAAGAATGTGTTCTTCTCACATGCCCAGTTAGAGGCTTTGTTCTGGCACATTCAGGATCCTTGCCTTCCGTTCCTGTAGCTGGTATTAACAGCCCTTTTCCAGGCAGCTTTCTCTAGAGGTATCCTCACAGACACCCTCTAAGAAGTCTGCTACTCAGGAGAGCATTATCAAGCAGCGAGAGCAGCACAGCAGGCAAGGATTTCCAAATGGAGTCAAACCTGTAGGGAAACATTTGCCTCAAACTCAAATAAGTCGGGTAGGCTAGAACCGAAGCAATTGCATGGTGCAGACATGTGCTGAGTAGATGTAGCATTGTTATTTCATCCTAAAGTCCTCCACGCTTCCTCGTGCAACATAAAAAAGACATCAGCTACTCATCACTATCATTCTCTTCTCTGTTACAGTGGATTAGCACCATGTACTAGCCCAGGGCTCCCAGGTATCATTTAGGTAAGCATTCATATAAAGTCAGTCAGAGTGAACACAATGCATGCTGGATTTATCACGCATACTGTTCATATGGAAGCTGATTCTCCTTGTGAGTGTATCTGTGTTTCCATTTGGGGCTGGATTTTAGTCTGTTAGATGGACATTTAGGTTATATACAGTTGTCCTGGGGCAAATCTGTCCAGGCTCTGTATACATATAAAATACATGTGGCTGATGCCTGCAGAAGGGCTTTCCAGATGTCTAGATCTTGGGGAGTCCACTCCGTTCTCCAAGGGGAAGTCTGCGTATGTTGGAATGCCAGGGGACTAGCTAAATGCCTTATCCCTTCCTGAACAAAATGTATGAAGGTTTAGAGGTCATGCTAGGAACTAAATCACCTATGGTAGTTTTATCCTGGGAGAAACAGGTTCATAGTTGAACGTACCCACATTCTGTATTGTCACTGTCTAACTCCAGAAGCATTTTGGTTTTGTTTTGTCAAGTTCTGCTGCCTTCTTTCTCTTCCCTGTCTGTTTTTAACTAAAAATAGGAATTTTGGCCACGAAGCCCAGCAGGTCACCATGGGTGAAACATGCTGAGCTTGGGCTGAAATTAATAAGAGCTTTCTGAAGCAGCAGGAATCCTGGCGTGCTTGTGTGGCTCCATGTAGGAGCCTGCGAGCTGGATGATGTCTTTTAAGCCAGAGCCCTGGTGTCTAACTCCTTGCAGGTCAAGGTCAAGTGCAGTCTTTTTCTCTCTCTTAGAAGTACTTAGCTTGTACTGTGTGTGGACCTGTTGTATGGGTAGCTGAAAGGAAAGGAAGCTCTGCCACTTCTCCAGACTTCCTTAGGCATCCGGCTTCCCCCCAGTGAGGGCAAAAGTGACCTAAAAGGGATAGCAGTTTTTGGCTGACCCCCTCAACTGACTGCTCACAGGAAGGGAAAGTTTGCAACTGAGAGATGTTGGAAGGATACCTGAGGTTGGTTTTGTTGTTGGCAATGCAGAGGCATAATGGGACTTGAGCATCTCTCTTTCTGGTCAATACTTAAAAGCATCATCACCAGTTAGCCCTAGAGAGGACTTGTACAGTTTTGCTATGATGTATACATACATTCTTTCTGCCTGGCAGATGAAAACTATAGTTTGTTTCAACTGTGCAGTAAAGGAGGAAGAACTATGCATAAATACATATTTTTCCACCTTTAACCTTCCTGACCATATATAAGGAGATGCTAGCATTTGAGAGCAGTTGACCTTGTTCTGGTCACACTCATAGACAAGAGTAGTAGTCATTTTTAAGATCCTCATTCTTAAATGTTACAACCAGGTTTGAAATTACTCAAAGTGCAATGTAAATGTTATGTGCTGGCTGCTCTATGTTGATATTACCGTGGCATATTTTCCAGTAGCAAGGTAAATAATTAGCACATGGGAAGAGATTACTTTGTTAATAAGCAGCACACAGTGCCAGTTCATCCAATAAAGACTTATTGCATTTGTCTGTCTAGACAGCATGTATACTCCATAGGGCCATGGCCTCATAAACTGCAATAATCTGGCCAGGGTAAGGATGGTTGTTAAGTGGCTGGAAACCTGGAACAACACAGGAAGAGATGACTCAATAGTTGTGCTTATTCCTCAAGTTCACCCATGATCCAAAGTAGCTGTAGGGGATACCCTGCTGCCTCTGGACGTGTTGCCAGATTAATGACATTTAAAACAAGGGCCCTAATGAACAACAGACAGCATAGTCTCATATGCTTGCTATGAGAGTGGAGTTTCCTGTCCATCCTAAGTGAGGATGCCTGTCTCAAGTTCTCCTTCCAGTCACACTGAACACGATGCAGTGCCACTGCCTGTGTGACTTGGAGCAGATCTACTCATGTCACACAGACCGGTTTGATTCGGCAGAGGATGCACTTAGAAAAGGTTTCTTAGCAGACCCTGTAGTACAGGTGGATGTGTGACCTCCTTGAGAAGGGGTGAGGACCTAGCTTTTCATGCAAGTGTCACTGAAAGGAAGAGCTGAAGACTAGAGCCCCACCTGCCTGGGAGAGCCACTGCACGATTTCACTTGGTGCATGCAAGGAGGGAGAACTGATCATCACAAGTAGGGTGATGAGCCCTTTTAAATCAGTTCACAGTGATCCAGACATTAACAGAGATGCTTCAGCCCCATTACTTAATGATGAAAGGAACAAAAGCGCCAAAAGATTTGGAGAGCATCCAGAGCCCAAAGAGCACACGTTTTGAGTTGGCTTTTACCCAAATGAGGAGGGAGGGAGGGAGGATGTAATGGGCTGGCAGGGAGGTTCACAAGAAATACATAAATTCAATGGCTCCTGTCCTCATAGGAGCAGTGGGGGTGAGTTTGAGGTTCTTTTTTTGAAGAAGCAGCTTCCCAAAGCCTGTGACACTCTCTTGGGCTGTGGCTTGGGGTGCTGAGGCACTGGCACAGGGTCCTCAGAGAAGCTGTGGCTGCCCCATCCCTGGCAGTGCTCAAGGCCAGGTTGCACACAGGGGCTTGGAGCAAGCTGCCCTAGTGGAAAGTGTCCCTGCCCGTGGGCAGGGGTTGGAGCTGAGTGAGCTTTAAGGTCCCTTCCAACCCAAACCAGTCTGGGATTCTAAGGCCTGTTTCTTTTTACTTCCATCTGTCTTGCAGTCATCAGATAAAAGCACAGTTGTCACGAGCTTGAAAGTGAAGTTTCCCTTACCTTAAAAGTACTATTTCTCACTCCCCTTTGTCATGTTTTGAGCCACTGTGACAAGCAAAGCTGCTAACATTAGCTCTCCTCCTCCTAATTAGACAACTGCATTAAAACTCTTTATTAATGCCGACCCTCCTGGGTGGTTGCAGATATATATATACTTTCACAGAGTAATTGCTTTCTGGTCCTCATTTTAATTGGAGCCAGTGGGGGGCCTGTGGAATTCCACTGCCTTCAGCTCCCATGGGCTCATTGTGCCTGTGACACAAATTTAGAAGCAGGGAACTACTTTAGAGATCTGCATCTGAAAGAACGTGTGAGGGAAGGAAGAACGCAACAGCATCACTGAGATTTAAGTGGAATTGACCAAGTGTTTCATTTTGGTTCCTTGTTTTATTGGGAGGGGGAGAAAAAAAAACAGGGTGGGAATTGGTGAAAAAGCTTTCTAGCATTTCTGTTATGGCTTTTGTCTCATGTGGTGCAGGTTGTACCTAGGTTAGCCGGATCTTGAAAGAGCTTAAAGACCGTTTGAGACTAAGCTTACATGTTAGCTAAGGTCACACCTATTCTGCAGAAATGACCCTTGGTTTTCTGGGTCCCTGGAGTCTCAAAGTGTGTAGGGAGAGATAACACAATTCCAAACCCAAACATGAAAGGCACTGCTGCTCCTCATTCAGATTTTGTCAATTCCAGCTTCAGAAAACTGGCCTTGCTTTACTGGACATTCATATTCCATTGGAAATTGGCCCTTTTTGAGGAGGCGAAAGAAGCCATTTGCCAGCAGAAAACGTTTCTGCCAAAGAAACTCCAACAAACTGAGAGGTTGGAAGGAGAATAAGTCCATGTTTGATCATGCAAAATATAGTCAGGGGGGTTTATGCTGCAGGAGACTGGAAGTGTTTGAGATACGTGCTTTAGCTAGGTATTTAAAGTGAAATGAGTAGTAGTGAGGTGGTAACAGTATTATCAGTCTTCAGAGTTAATATATGCTAAGGTGGATGAAGTTATTCGTATCCATCCAAGTCACTGTTCCAGACAGTGACTGCAGACACTTCTACGCTCAGTAGTGTTCCAATTAATGTTTTCTAAATTATAGTCATAATTATATGGGTTAGAAACTATAATTTCTCAAAGAAGTGTGCGGGTACGACAGTATGAAAAGAAATTCTGTCTCTTTTTTTCAACACTTTAAAATAACTTTCATTCAATTCTTTTTATATTCAAGCAGCAATAACCATAAAATTGTAGGAATATAATTGCCTCTTTTGGAGCTTTCCTCCCCCCCCCAACATCTCATGTTTTTGACAGTTTGTAATTAATTCTGCTAGAACTTACACCAATCCTTCATTTTTCTCTTTCCCCTTTCCAAGTAAGGCTAGCTCCCTGGAGCACAGTTTCATGCCAACCTAAACGTTCCCTAGTGTCACATGCACAGATGTATAAGGCTTTGCACCTGAGCGTGTTTGGTGGCGATTGCAGTGCTGGTGTTTTGCTTCTCATCTCTTATAAAAGGCTGATTACTGTTGCCAGCTCTGTTCGCAGCTGGGGGTTTCTAGAGAGGACAGTATCTCCTCATCACATCTGTCTAATTAGGCTGATTGGTTCACAGCACCCAGCCAACCTGATTGAGAGGTGTGCTTGGCTCGGTGTCCTTATTTCTAGCTGCTTTTGCCTTGTGTTAAATGAACCTTTGCAGAGGCTCTTCAGGAGCCACTCTTAGCTAGAGGCAAAGACGCATGACCAATGTAATGCTGAAGAAGTAAAGCCTGTCCTGCTGATGTGCCGTGGGTAAGACATGCCACAAATACACTAAGGTCTTGGTTTTGAGTTGTGGTTGCATTGAGTGAGAAAAAACAGCTGGGAGGTTTGCAGATGAAAGACTTGGGAGGACTGTCCCATAACAGCCATCTATACACGGAGATCATTTTAGATTGGTTAATCTGGTTTTCCATTTAAAGGTAGCTCAGCCACCCCTGATGGCTTTAAATCTGCACCGTAGAAGGTAACAACATACCTGAAAGGACTGTGCTTGTTTCAGTGGGGCTACAGCACATGTGGGTTTGGGCCCTGCACTTGCAGCCCTTTCATAATTCAGTGCTGCTGTTCAATGCCATAGAGACTGAGACATTTGCTCAGGACCACTGACCTCAGAAATGCAGCTTCCAGTAGTGTGTAAGAACTAGACTGTGTAGTAGCAGCAGCATGAAAACACATGAGGAGGGTACGCTTGATAAGCAAGAAGAAAGGGGTAGTGTTGTGCCTGGAATGAGCTGTCTGACTTTGGAGCTGTAAAACCAAGAAGGAAATGGGGGAGAGGAGGAGGCTGCATAGTGTGAAGCAAGCCTCAGATTGTGGTTTGTCTTTTAAATCCCAGATTTTGAGATGTTTGAATTAGTGAAATTTATTCACTCCATAGTAGTTGCCCAAGAGCTAAGCCTCTACTGGCTTTAATTCTTGTAATCAAAACTATTGGTACAGCACACCATGCCTAGAAAAGCAGTTGCAGCACTCGTGTGTGTATATATATATGAATGTATGTATGGTGTGTAGTTTATATATCATATATAATTATATATATATTCATATATATATATGAATATATTTAAATAATTGGATTTTGAACTGTCTCCTAAACATGTGATTGCTCGACTCACAAAGAAAATGTAGCTCTTACATTGCAGCCTTTAAATTATCCATTGACTTTGACAAGCAGTTACAGGAATGCTGTGATAACATTGAATTTCATTCGGGCAAATGTTCTCTTTTGTTGACCCTTTTAAGGGAAATGGTTCTAAATGTCTGAAACCCTAAACCTCACAGGTGCTCTACTGGGTTTAAGTTCTGTTGCAGTTGAATCTCAGTTAATGTCAAGTGCCTCAGAATGTGCAGAACTCATTTTCCTCTAACACCGATGAACCACCTGACAGACTTACATCAGAATCACAGACACATTGTGTAGCTTCATTTAATTGCATGTAAGAGTGTTTCATAACCTAATATTCTGCTGTGTAATTTTAGTGTGATGCTATTAGCTTTGAAATCACTGCAGTGAATCCCACCATCCACGTATCTGGCCCAGCAAAACTAAACCTGAATCCTACTTTCTTGACAAAACCTGAGGTCTTAATGTTCTTTTATTTTACCTTCGTTTATTCTTAAGGGATTACAAATAAGAAATACCATGATTTTTTTTCCATTTTAGAAGACAAGGAAGCTGTTACAGCTGCAGCACTGTGCAACATTAGATCCATTTTCCATTTCAAATATGTATTGCTATGTACAGCTAACACCCGAGAAGGATTTTACATTCAGGATGAAGAGCTCATTTGAACACAGTATACCCGGTGAATTCCCTCCTTTTAGAGAAAGACTAGTGCTCATGAGCAGTTGCCTAGAAAAAGGCTTACTTCAGGCACACAACAGATAAGAGGGGCTTTTCCACTCACATGCCTCTTCCTCCTTGCATGAGCTCACACCAAGCTCTAATGACTCATCGGTTTGAAAGGCTTTGTCCATGCCATAGATGATAAACACTGGAGAGATTTGCTTGAAGAGGCAAGCTATGAACAACTATTCCAATCAAAAGCCAAAGTAAAATGTAGGTGAGAGTAGTTTGCACCGGTCTGAGGGTGAGTGAATTAGGAGATATGTTCGGTGGTTCAATAAGTAGATATAGGCATTAACCTTCAGTATATTACCTATTGTCTTCATGCTATGTCCAAGGCATTACAGCTGAAAAGCTGGGCTTAGGAAAGGCTCAACAGTCCTTGATAGGATACTTTACACTGTTGATTTAGAATTTCAAGGAGTGGAAAAAAACCCCTCACCTGTTCCTCTTCCGTTTGAATGACACATTTTCAAGCCAGAACAGCCAGTAAGTCTCTGGTGGATAGGTCTCCATTTCTGATAGACAGGCAGTAGTTATTTGTCTCACCTCATCTAAGGAGGCAGCTAATCAGTGACCAAATCCTAGCTTTCCCCTAAACGTGTTCTGAAACATGCCTGCAGTCCATTCCTGAGTCCACATAGTGTACACACATGTTTTGTGTAGACAAATCACTGTATAACCCCATGATTTTTCCTTTTCCACTTGGAGAAGAAGGGAAGATCCTCTGGCCACTACTCTCAAAGGGCCATGCTCACAAACATTCAGAACCTATACCCCAAGAAGCCTTAGTGTTGATGGCTTATTACAATGTCTGTGATGAGTCTTTAATAAAGGCCAAGACAGCAGCAGTTCTCTCACTGAGCAGCAGTTTACCTCCTCCACGTTGGGAAAACCTATCCAGCTGGTTACCATACTGCTTAAGCTGACCTTACTGCTTCTCTACATCTGCCAGTAAATCCCAGTGGAGTTCTGTAGTAGTAGTATTCTCTGGGTGAAAAACAGTAGGTTGAATTTGTTGGAGAGCCCTGACAAACTCTTTGTTAGATAAGGCCCCCATTATCAAAGCTAGCCTTATGGAGAATATATAAATTGTTTACATGTCCAGGAATGATAGTGGAATATGAGCTGATAATTAAGGTGGCTAATGAAAGCTGAAAATCCTTGTTTCCTGAACTAACGTTTGGAGGGAACCCTTGAGGCTGAAACAGGGACATGGCTTTTAAACTGTGCTGAAATGAGCTGGATCAGTTCCACTTTTCTTGTGAGACAGAAAATAGGAGTGTGTGTGCTAAAAGCAGCGATTGTCCTTTCTGAACAGGAGCATCTGACAGCTGAGACGAATTGGTTCAGCTTTGTCATTTAAAATAATGACTGATATTTTATCAAGTTGCTCCCTCATGGGCAGGCTCTTACAAAATGAGAGCGATGATTCCATTAATTTGTGGCTCTTCTGCGGTCCCAGGTGATGTAGTTAATATAGTTCCTGAAATGTCAAGTTAATACTTATTCCTCCTTTTGGTGCATTCTTCTCTAAGTTTGCCCTCATGATACCCTCTGATAGTAGAGAAGTTGGAAGTTGAGAATGGAGACTTCAGGCTTGATGTAAAGAGAAGAAGATAAAAGCTATCAAAATGAAACTTCCATAAGTGTCATCAGATGCAGCTTAGCTCCTGGCTCTCCCACTTTGTGTTTGTAGCCCCATTTATATAAAGTAACACAGCTCCCTAAATTCACTTGAGCTGTGGACATGGTTTAGTGGTGGATTTGACAGTCCTGGGGTAAAGGTTGGACTTGATGATCTTAAAGGTCTTTTCAGCCTAATTGATTCTATGATTCTATGGCTGTTTAACCCATCTAAATACCACCGATACCAGACTAACCCAATGCCTGGACAGTTCACAGAATTTTCTGTCTTCTTGCATTGACCTTTGTTTCCACTTTCATTTTGGGGTAGTTTTGTTGGTTTTTGGTTGGTTTTTTTTTGTGTGCTGAATCTGTAAAAGAAAGAAGTGTGCGGAGCACTGCCCTGTAGCATCTTGACTAATGAGATTGAAGAAGGTATTTCAGCAGGAAGCCTTGTGACAAAGTTGCCAAATGCACTTGACTTGGATAATGCTTCCCAAGAGCCCTGGAGAAAGGCTGGTCCTCAGTCCAGGCAACCTCTGAGTGGAAGATGGAAAGGAGCTTGGTAACACTGGTCATGAGCTGATCTATTCATTTCTTGAATTAGATGAAAGAAGCCAAGCACCTACGTTGTGAAAGGATGGAATTCACCTAAACTCTAATTTCTGGTTTACATATTGATCACACTTGATGAGCTTAAATAGTTAACATAACAGTTCTTGATGTTCTTCATAGCTCTAAGGATGTGTGAGTGGTCTATTCAGAGGTGAAATGAACACTGGTGTAAAACACTATTTCACCAAGTCACTTTGTACGTTTCTAGGGATGCCTCTCACAGTGACTGAAGAAAAAGAGCAACCTGGGTAATTTGCTACAGTGAGATGGTGCAATAAGTCTGAAAAGGGAACCAGGATTGCTTTTAGCTTTTTTCATTTCACCTGGGGGGGGACGGACAACAACAACCCACCAAAACCCAACAGTTCAAACATAGTCAAAACGTACACTGATCTCATTGTCCTGAGTGAGAACTTCAGGGAAGTTTGGCTTCAGTCCTGTGCTCTTTTAGGAATTGTGATTTCTTTTTTTCTTGGATAATTAGATCTGACATTAGACGCATATAATTAACTGGGAAAATGGTTTGCATGCTGGCTATAATAGCACTGTCTGATCTCTTTGCCAGATAACTGATATGGCCTGGTTTTTCAGCATCGTTTAATTTCCACAGATAGCAGGAAATGTGCCTAACTGGAGCCACCTGGATTTGTCTCCAGGGATGGAATCCTGGGACCCTTTGCTGATTTGGCATGCACCCTCAAAGCTTCCCTTCAAGACAATCCTGGTTCAAAGGATTTATTTCTTTGATAGCTGAATGTGAATGACTCCTCCTTGTCGATAGAATAATAGGACTGAAACCTCAGAGCAGTCTTCCAGTATCTGAAGGGGGCCTATAAGGATGCTGGGGAGGGACTCTTCATTAGGAACTGTATTGATAGGACAAGGGGTAATGGGTTAAAACTTAAACAGGGGAAGTTTAGATTGGATATAAGGAGGAAATTCTTTGCTGTAAGGGTGGTGAGGCACTGGAATGGGTTGCCCAGGGAGGTTGTGAATGCTCCATCCCTAGCAATGTTCAAGGCCAGGTTGGACAGAGATGGGTGAGATGGTTTAGTGTGAGGTGTCCCTGCCCATGGCAGGGGATTGGAACTGGATGATCCTAAGGTGCTTTCCAACCCTAACTATTCTATGATTCATGTGTATGGCTTCATGTGTATTGCTCAGGGAAGATGTCTTTTAGGAGTGGAACAGAAGCTTTTACTGTGGTTTTCAAACTGTGAGTCTCTGGGACAGAGGGAGATGTGTCTGTAAACTAAAAATGAGCTTTATCTCTTTTGTTAACCAGCAATGTGGTGTCATATGTCTTTTGTCCTCAAGTCTTTTTTAATAGCCTGTTTGGCAGCTGCTAAGCAAACACCTAAACATAAAGGACAGGGGAAAAAATGGTTGTGGCTGCCTGTTACGATGTATTTTGTGCTACTTACAACTTTCTGCATTTAGATCAGATGAAGTTTGGTTATGTAAAAGAAAGCTTTCAGTCCTGAGTTTTTAAGGAGTAAGAAGATGGGCATGAGATGAGTGAAGCAGCACCAAGTTACTCTTATTTTTGCTTCTGAGCATGGGCTCCAGGACTAATATTTAGTCCTGTAATAACAATTAAAACATAATAATAATGAGGAAAATAGGCTTAAGGTGTCTTGGACCAAAGTGGGGTTATGATTTTCAAACTAAGAGCTCGATTATGGTCCAGCTTTTCTGTCCAGGTGAAAGGAGGGCAGCTTTCACATCTGTGGAAGAACAAAAAGGTCCATGAAGCATTTTTGGAATACCCCATGGCAATCTGGGCATGGTTTGTTTCACCTCATGGAGAAATGGCTTTTAAGGCATATTGCAAGCAGCCTTATAACTCCGCTGGGTGCAGTGGGATGAAGAGAAGTACCCCAAAGAAGTCAAAACCTTTAGCAGCCATCTGCAGTTAAAGCCCATCATTCCCAGCTCTGCACATTCTCTGCTTTTCTATGTGAAAGATAAAAATAGATTTCCCTTCACAAAGCTCTCATTGGGGGTCACACAAATACACAGCAGACATTTTTATTTCTATCAGATCACTCTCTGCACTACTTCTTTTGATGTATGGAGTCTTTACTGCAGTGAGCTTCCCCCTATCTTTCCTGAGCATCGCTGCCTATTGTTATCTATCATTCAGCATGGTTACAACATATGAAGCTGTTACTGTGCTAAGTATGTAGCATATGAACATAAATAGGTGTATATATATACATACATATATATATATAAAACTACTGTTCAGCTTCTTGAGCAGACACATATCTACCTTTTAAAATGCTTATTTGTTTGGTTTACTGTAATACCAAAGACTGGACAGAAAGCAAAACTAGGTGCTGTAGAAGCTCAAAAGGTAAATACCTAGCCTGAAGAGCTCACAATTTAGATATGAACTCATGCAACCTCAGACAGCTTATATCTGAGGGCTGGGCACATCCCCTTGGAAAGACAATCTCACCTGCTGTATTCCAGCTTGATTGCCAGTGCTTTTTGTATCTTTTCTCATGAATTACAGGGGTTTTCTTTGACTGAAGTTGCATCTTCCCAATGTCTGCATCTCCTGAATGTTGTGATTGTCTGGACTGCCACATCTGCTCTGGATTTCCCTGTTTCTGGGATCCCAGAGGAAAGCCACAGTTTGAATCAGTGCCTAATATTCTGAGATGATGGTTGTCCTTTCTACCATAAACTGCTGCTTGCTTTCATTGTTGGTCCACTGAATTTACATGTGACCTGTGCTCAGCTTTCTTAGGCTCATGGCTCAGCTTTCAACTAAATTAAAGCATCCCAAATATTAGCCCACCCTAGGAATTGGTACTTGTCACTTGTTTTGCCTCCAGATTTCAGCCATCCTAATGCTCATTGCTCAGTAGTCTTTTCTTTCCTCATTAAAAATCTCTAGTAATACAGAAGTATTACAGACTACAAACTGAAAATGGAGTTTTAAAAGCATACAAGTTATATTGGTTATATCATCATTCATGTCAACTTAATTGTCTGTTATCAGAACTAATTTGACCAACTGTATGGGTAAATCTATAGCTTCAGTGCCCTGTTTGCTCCGAGTCTGAAGCCACTGAGCTCAGTTATTGCGCGTTTGAATTTGAGATAACTCAGTCCATGGAAATAACGGGAGGGGTCCAGGTTTTACTGGGCCTGGCGGGCAGTGCCCGCCTACCTGAACACTTTAGACATCCGGAGGCATTAGAACGGCAGTTTTAGAGGGGTGACACTGCAGGCGATATGACTACTAAACATCAGGGAACCTAAAGAGATTTGTTTTCCTCCATAAATCCAACGAAGAATATGTTATGCATGTGGAAGGTGAAGGCACTCGTACTTTGGACAGTTTTCCCCTAATTTTTCTTCTCTTTCTCTTTTGATATTTGCACTTCTAAAAATCATGTCTATTTTTGCTGGTGAAATTGTTTGCTCTTGCAGCCGAGCTCGACCCCTTTAGAATAATGAGAGGCAGTGGTTTGTATTCATCAAAATGAGCGGTGACTCCAGAATGCTCGTTTGTTCAGGTTTCAAATAGGAGTGACCATATTTCTTATTGCTTTAAGCAACAAAATATAACAATAGTGTGCACTGGAGCACTTTAAGAAAATACATGTTATTTCTATGAAGAAATCCGATTGGGAAGGTTCACAAATACACTGCCCAGTGGTTTTATCACTGCTTGCAGTCTTTAATAGTACTATCTGGTTTTTTACATTATAAATTGACCTGAATCCGTTTTAAATGGTACTGATTGTATCTGATAGACTCATAGAATAGTGATAGTTTTGTCTTTGCCAAGAAGACAAACTTGTCCTTCTGTTATCATTTTGCACTGGGCTCCAAGAATTCCATTGCTTTAAATGAAATAATAGAAATCGCTATAGATAACCTCTTGCAGTGTTTGTAAGGTTTACCTTTATTTTTTGCTCAGTTCAAATTTTACTGCCCATTTTTAGTTTGAATTGGTAGACATGTACAGAGATAACACCCCAGCTACTATCAGTATCTGTCAAATTTTGCTTTACATGAAGATCTGAGGAACAAACCCGATGTATGTGGGCTGCAATGTATTCTCTTTCCTATCAGGTTTTTAGGATGCTGAACACTCGCTTTATTATTGTTTGAGGGCTGTAACAGATCATTTAAAGATAGGTAATGCGGGCATGTATGATAGGTAATGCGGGCAAGTATGATGAGGACACCCTCATCATACGCACTTGTATTCCAGCTGACATATGCGCTAACCTGATCGAGTGGAATGTTAATCTTGGTAATGATAATTCCTGCTATTCCTACAAACCCAGTCTCTGAAGGCATTTATGAGACTTGCTGCACATAACTGACTTCCACCACACCCTGTGGAAAAGCCCCACTTTCCTGACAGAGGTCATTGGCACCCTGAGAAATCCTTTGTATTTCCAGGTCCCAATACGGGAGCACAAGGGTTGCAGGTTTGCAGTTGATGGCGAGGTTCATTTTGCATTCAGCATGCGTGTTTGTGCCTAAATATCGCAGCGACAGGCGTGCTGTAACTACCTAAGACAGGAAACACTCTGCATACGCAGCCTTCCAAAAACTGGTGCATAGCCATAGGATATCTGTATGAAAAGAAAGAGGAATGCATATACATATCCTTGTGCTCTGCTGGGAAGGTTTGCCAGGTCTTATTTTGGATTCTATTTACAGTTTGAGCAAAATGTTGCTCTCGATGCATTTTCACTGACATGAGTGAAGAAATAGCTCATGCTGACGGTATTCAATACCACAGTGAATGGAGCAAACGGGAACCTGAGATGAATCCAGTAAAGCCCTGCCAGCTGTAATACCCAGCTCACGCCTGGAAAGGCTAACAACCAGACAAAGGAATTGAAGGGGCAGTTCAGGTCAGGCAAGGTCTGAGAAAGAAAGAGGTGATTGAAAACTCGCTCCTAACAAAAGCCTTTCAGAGAATGAAAAGGGAGCCCAAGATCCAGTGTGCTGACCTATGTATGTGTAGGGGGATTCCTCCCATCCCACTCTGGAAAAGGCTGAGGAAAAGCAGTAGTGTCTGGCTGCGATGGTGTGATTGTATGCGACCCATCTGAGTGGTACTGACAGCCATCAGGAAGAGTCTTAATTCCTATCCAAGGAAATACAAGTGAGGTTAAAGCAGAGTCCAGAAAGAGTGGAGGAGATTATATTAATTATCACACCTTTGTTATCTCTTTAAATATCTGGAGCATGGGTACCCTGAAAGGATGTAATACACAGCTAAATCCCCACTGCAGCAACCTGATGAACTGGTTCAGGACGTTCCTGCAACAGTCATACTGGTCCAAGTCAGTAAATGGTTATTAAATGGCAGGAATTTCTAGGAGCATCTGTGAGTTGCAGGAAATGGTGATACTGATTCCATGGGCCTCTTCTTTTTATATCGCATTCCTATAAAAAGTGAGAAGGAATCGTATTGCCAGCAGAGATGTAAAATCAGGTCGGGACTGTCGCTGGTTATTTAAAGGTATTGCAATGCTTTTTGTAAGACTGAACATATTACATACTGTATCTTGGCTAAATTCCATCTCTTATAATTACATCCTCTTCTCCCTTTCTCAAACGTTTCTTGCTATCAGAAGAGGATGCAGCATTCTTCTTTCTCCTGGTCTAGATATCTGGGTAGCGGTGTTTCAGTCTCATCATCATCTCTCTGAAAGGCAGATTCGAGCTGCTCAAGACACAGTGTGATCTCTGCATCGCTCCCTGTGCCATTGCTGTGGATGGAGAGAGGTTTTGAAATTAATGCTCAGGCAGAGGTTCCATTTTTCTCCCAGCTTATGTACAAGCACAAATCTGTTGGTCTGGCTTCCTCTGCCATTACTCGTTTGCTGCAGTAGAATCTCTCCCTGGAGCAGTGGGAGGCTTAATACTTAAACCCTAAAAAGTGCTTTGAGATCATTTTAGTCCAACTGCAAGCCAACAGCGTCCCATTAGTACTGGGAATGCTTTCAGAGCATTGACCAGCTTGTGCTTCCAGCTTGATGAACTGGTGACTGTAGCCCTTAGGATGGCATTTTGATAAGCAGAATCCAAGGGGGGTTGTTACTATGTTAGCTGCTCGATGAGCTGTCAGGATTGTACTGAAAGCAAACATGGGCTGTGTGACTATAAAGAAAAACCCAGCCACCTGACACTATTTTAATGTCCTTTCCTCTGTGACTACAATGTTTGCTGGTGAGAAGTGCCCACGAGCCTGTTACTTGGAAACACAGGCAGATACTCCATGAGAGCAGTGGTCTGGTCTTTGTAGTCACTTAGCCAGCTGTGGACAGCAGCAGATACTTGATAGGAGAGCCTAGTGAAGATGTCCATCGGTTCATCTGGCCAAATGCATGATGCCAACAGTAAAGTTCCCATCACAGATGGCCCTAGAAGGGTATTCTGTTGCCAGTTTCCTCAAAGACAAAACTGAATTGACTAAGAAATGGAGCTGCTGTTTCTCACCTGGAACACTCACAAATTGGACTGAGGAACTTGGGAAGAGGCTGGCCAAGTTTCACTGCAGGTGCCAGAACTACAGTGTCCAACAGTTTTCTGTGGTGCTCAGCCTGCATCCTCTTGGGAATTGGATATAGTTCAGGAAATGTAATTCCTCTTTCCTTCGAGGACCCTGCTTCAGTGGCAACCAGCCTGATTCCTCATTGCTTTGTACATGTCTAGAGAGAGGCACGTAGTGGTTTAAACCGATGGCATTTATCAGCAGTGTCATCTCTGTATGCTCAGGAGCATGGGATGGTTTTATGCAGCAGGCAGTGAATGATGACACCTACAGCTCCCTCTCTCCTTTTTCCTTCTGTTTTTTCTCCAGTAAATACATGAGGGTCTAAACAGGAATTATGGAATCACAGAAGGGTTTGGGTTGGAAAGGACCTAGTTCCTACCCCCTGTCACAGAGAGGGACACCTTCCACTAGAGGAGGTTGCTCCAAGCTGTGTCCAACCTGGCCTTGAACTCTGCCAGGAATGGGACATTCACAGCTTCCTTGGCAACCTGTTGCAGTGCCTCACTGCTCTTGCAATAAAGAATTTAGTCCTTATATCCAGCCTAAATCTCCCCTGTTTCAGTTTGAATACATCACATTGAATAGTTCCTCTCTAGTATCCTTGTAGGCCTCCTTCAGATACTGGATATTATAACTGGTGTTATTCAGAAGGATAACATTTAATAAGCACTGATTTGATATCTTCCCTTTGGTGAAATCCCGCTCTACTCCTGTACCTCTTTCACAGAAAGGTGCTCAAATATTTCAAAGCAATGCCTATACCAGAAAAAAAGAAGGCAAAAGAACATGACATGTGCCAAGCTCCCTACGTCAGCTTAATCTTGCCACTGCGGAGCTCTCCAGCAGTGTGTGTATATTCCTGGTGTCAGTATCCTCTGGGATGCTCTTACTGTGCTGGCTGCAGTCAGAGCTTAGAAGTGCTGGAGCCCCAGCACAGAGGAGTGCTCTGCATGGCACCCTGTTGCCTGTACCAGGGAGCAGGAGCGATGGGCAAAGTGTAGCACCCATGCAGTCAGTCTTGGAGCACCCCACCAGGCCATGCTCAGAGGGGATTCCAGGCAGCATCCAAGCACCTTCACACGGTGCAACAACTTCAGCTGGGGGCTGAGCATCTTCTCTCATGTTTTATTCATCCGGATTGCCTTTCCCCACTCCAGAGATCTCCGTTTGTCTCCTCATTGCAGAATCTGTTCCATTTCCTTGTTTAGCACCGTGCTGCAGCGCTCACATTCCCACCAAGTACCTTCGCTTAGAGACTGATGGGCAGCAATCACAAGTCCGGCTCCTCAAGACTGAAGAGTGGGAGAGAGAGGCGGATGTAGGTTCTAACTGGTAATCCGTTTTGTTCTACAGGAGATCTGATTTGCAAGAGCCTCTGAAAAGGAAATGAAACCAGAAGAAATCCAGTTTCTTTTCTCTTTCGCTTTTTTGGTAAGACTGGAGGTTTGACTCATCTTCCCCAGGCTAATTGTCAAGAAGCTGACAGATCAGTGGTGGTTGACAAGTGAGTAATTGGGAGAAAAGAGGGAGTGCAGCAGGTGTCAGTACTAATTTGGTAAAACAACCAAAAAAAAAAGAGTGGCGAGTGGTATGATAGTCACTTACACAGTCATGACGCTACAAGCTTCTCATAGAAAACATGTGCAGGCTTTTACAACACATAGAGCGTTAACCATTAACAAGCCACTCCAGGGCTGTTTCTAAGGGGACCTAAAAGTTCACCAGAAGGAGATGGGTTTTGAGGCTCTTAACAAGACTGGTTCACGACACTGCTGGGGAACAGGACCAAAGTGAGTTTTGTGCTTCTCATCTGCCCCATTGCTGGGCTTATGGAACAGTCCTTTGCAAGGGGCCGAGCGCCATGTCCTGGCCCTGACTTTGCTGTGCTATAGGCTGGACCGTCAGGGAAGGGTACCACTGCCAGAGTTGGAGCATCCATCATTATCACTCTGCCAAGATCTCCGCTGCCCACAGCTGCCCTAATTTTCCCAAACTGTGACTCTGCCCAGTCCCTGCTCAGTGCTAAGAGGCTGATTTTACAGCAAAGCCCAAATCTCACTTGCTGAGTGGAAGAAATGAGCTTTGCACCTGGAGAATACCTCTGGCTCTTAAGAGAACGGTCTAAGACCCTTAAAGAATTTCTTCCTAATGTCTAATTTCAGTCTCCCCTCTGGCAGGTTAAAGCCATTCCCCCTTGTCCTGTCCCTACAGGCACTTGTCCAAAGCCCCTCTCCAGATTGCTTGTCAACCCCTTTAGGCACTGGAAGCTGCTCTAAGGTGTCCCCAAAGCCTTCTTCAGGCTGAACAAGCCCAACTCTCAGCATTTCTCCATAGCAGAGGTGCTCCAGCCCTTGCAGCCTCTTTGCAGCCTCCCCTGGATTTGCTCTAACAGGTCCTATAGCACATCCATTCAGCTTTTTCCAGTACAGCTTGTAATTCAGCAGGCAAGAGAGCTGACAGGCACTGTTGCGGCAGATTTAAATCAGGCAAAACCTCGAGCAACAGAGAGCAATCAGAGCCAGCCAGCAAAGTCGTGCTGACCTTCTGCTGGTGCTGCCACAGCCCCAAGCATCACCCCGGGTGCCACATCCTCAGGAATGACGGCACTGGGGAAGCCAGAGGGCCCTTCCCGATGGCTGCCTCTGCTCAGTGTCTGCCGGATGGAGTGTTATCACTATGACAACCCACAGGTATAGGATGTGAGCACCAGCTGACCCAGATTGCATGTGTCTGGCTTGGAGCTGGGCTTCCCTGCCTGGGAGGGGAGCAAAGAACACAAGGAACCACAGGTGAGTGTCCCCTGACTCTGTCCCACCACTTGCTAGTAAGTCTGGGATGTAAGGCAAGGTGGGAGCTTTAAAGACACTGGGTTATTTAGGGTTTTAAATCGTCCTCTCTGGGACAAGGAAAGGGAAGACTCATTTTCCTCCTCTGTTTCTAGAGCCCTTCTTCAGGAAAAGACTTGTAAGAATATAAAGCTTCCCTTCAGACTCTGCCTTCTGCAGCCTATTAAAAGGTAAAATGCTTCCAGCGCTCATACACACCGCCTGTCGCTCTGCCTGCATGTGTGTGTGTGCATGCAAGCCTTACTTTCTTTCACTACTATGACAGCCCATGCTCCTCTAAAGCTATTCCCAGCACTGGAAATACAACTCCTCCCTCCAGTGCCCCGCGTGTGTGTGTGCGTGGCTCGGGCTTTCTGCTTCAGCTCACTCCCCTCCGATCACAGGGCTGGCGGTCACGACTCTGCTCCACACGGAGGGAAAGGGAGGGGAGGAGGATCCGGGGAAACACAGGAGCAGGCACAGGGCTGACCTATAGAGCCGTTGGTAACTTATTCCCCTCGCAGCAGAATCGCATAGGGGAGGGGAGGGAGGGAGGGAGAGGAGAAAGAGGGGGAGGAGGAGGAGGAGAAGGGGGAAAAGAAAGAAAATCCAGAGAATTCCAGTCTCACAAATGTAGTGAAGCCTGGCAGCCGGAGTTCATTCGCTCTAGAGGAGCAGAGAAGCAAGAGGACGTTCAATGAAACGAAGCCGGTGAGGTCCGTAGCTTTCTTCCCGACAGCAGCAGTGATTTAGAGGTGAAATGATTCCTCCGAGCAGCATGACCGAAGTCGGCGTGGATAGTGTGGAGAAAGAGAATGAAGTGGAGAGCACAGAGCAGCCCCCCTCTCCAGCATCAACTACCAGCCAGGAATCCAAGGTACTCGCACAACGAGGTCTTTTCCCTTTTATGTTTTTACTCTTTCTTTGGTTTGAAGAGAGCTTTGCTCTGGTTTTGATGCGGAACCCTGTGCCAGGAGCAGCGCTGAAGTGCTACGAGCCACCTCTGATTGCGCTGCCTGCTCTGGCACTCCTCCTTCTGAATTCTCCCTGTCACCTGGGCAGCTCAGGAGGCTGAACTGGGAAAATACCTGCCTTTGAGATGCTTGGTTGGGAGATGCTTGCTTGTGTTTATTCCTCTGTATACAGTAAGGTCTTTGAGGAGTGGTGGGGCTCAGGGAGGGGATCGCTGTCAATAGATGTTTTTAGCTGTTTTCACACCAAGCATCAGATCACTTACAGGGGTTTGTTCATGGTTGGAGAGATTGATTTATTGCACAGCTTCAGATAAGAGAACCTTGCCTGGGGACTTGGGGGTTTTCACCTGCCTTACCCTCTCTGGCAGGCTCACCAGTGAACTTTCACTGTTTAACCACTCGGCATTGAAACAGGATGTGACAGTTTGGGCACAATAATGCTTATGTGAAAAGAAGAGAACTTCTTCTTTTCCTGCAGCCTTTTTTCTTTACTTATTGATTTTTAAATGTGGTTCAATTTACTTTATTGGAAACCAGCTTCCAGCTCAAATGGCATGGCCTCTGAATCTTTAAATGGCCTGCATATGGAAAGTTTTCTGTCTGCCAGTACGTCACTTGGAAGGTAGAGAGGTAAAGGGAGAAAAGTGGTAACCTTGCATAATGATGGTCTTAAAGGTCTTTCCCAACCTAGTTGATTCTATGATTCTATGAATGTTCTTTGCAACATACCTGGGTAATGTGCTCTTACTGATCCTCTGCTGCTTACTTATGATGGGTATTATGATAACACCTGACTGATCTCCCTGTGAACTTCATAGCGATGCTCTGAGCTGTGTAAACACGTAAAAACAGGGAGGTCCTTGCCACTAGGAGCTGGGTAGAACCTTAGGAGGCAGTGTATGAACAAAACAGCCACTTGACAGGGAAGGTTTGTTCCAGCTCGAGTTTAAAGGCAGCGGCAGCATGGTTCTAACGTAGGAAGACGACTCCCTTCTTCCGCAGTTATAGCTATAGCTGTGAGTGAGTTGAAATTATCTGTCTGTGTGGGTAGTTCTGACGTGGGCTTTGGGATTTATGATGTCTTTTTTATTAGATGCTATACTCCAAGGAGAGCTGAGGTATTCCCTCTGTAAGACAGCCTCTTTAAAAGACAAGAGCTCTCTGCATAGCAATAATATACACTGTTAACTATACACATGCAGCACTACTGGGATGCTGCTGTAGTCTCCCTGGTTAATGGGAAATGAAAAGTAAATAGGTCATCAACTCAACCCCAAACTCTAAAAGGATTCAGTTGGTTGGTACCTATGTCTCCCCTGAGGCCACTTCTCTGGAACTGCTGAATTGTTATTTGGCCAGTGGGAAGCTCCATGAGGTCCCAAAAGGAACTGGAGACTGCGCTGCACTTGCCAGGAGCAGCTCCTCATGCGCGTTGGGCTGTGCACAGCGCCTGATGCTCCCTGTTCTCCCAGCTATGGTCCTCACTCAGTGCTGGGCAAATGGTGATGGAGCTCAAGGTGCCGCTCAGATGGCCAGGGACTTCACTATGATGGTGCTTTGAGGGACTTTTTCACTGGGTCACAGAGAGCTGTTCCCAAAAGAAGCTAAGCAGCACAAATCCAAAACTGAGGGAAAGTGAAGTGCTGCACATGGGGCTTCTCCTTGCAGCTCCTCACTGCTCCTCCTTGTGCATCTATCCATGCTTTTGCAAGGATGCCAACAGGAATTAGGCACATCTGGACAGAGAACAAATAAGCTGCAAACTGGTTCATAATCAAACGTTATCATCACCAGTTTGAAGAGATACACTGGAATAGGCAAGAGCCGTGACTGTGCAGTTGATGCTGTTACTCACAGATATTTTTAGTAAACATGTAATCTATGTTTTTACGTTGTAGAGCTGCAAAACCCATCAGAAAGCACATTGTATTGTCATTTCAATAGATGGAGTCAGAGGAACCTTCTGAGCACTGGGGTAATGAGATAAGCTTTCTTTTTTTGGTCCTAGCAAACAGCAGGATGGAAAGATTCTCGGTGGTTTCGTAAAGATGATGGTTGTGCTTGGTTTTTTCCTAAGAGAATTGATGTATTTCAGAACCTAAAAACTGACAAAAGCATAAACCAGTGCGTGCCAAGGGCCTGTGTGCAAGCTTTTATCCTGTGTGTCCCCTGGTGAGGGAGCTACCCTGGCATTCCCAGAGGGCTAAGCTTTCTTCAGGTACTCTGTTGCTCAGGTGAACAAGTTCACATCTGCTGCAGCTACTGCAGAACAGTTTGTGCAGTATCTAATTACCCCACAATGACTTATTTCTGTGGCAAAACACTATTATGACCGCAAATATGGGAATGGAAACAACACGGATAATAGCATCCTTCAAAATGCATTTGAAAGCATTCAGCAGAAAGGCAGTTTTGATAAATTAATTTAGAACTAGTGTAGCAAGCTTGCTTCCAGTCCTGTGTAATCACAGGCAGTGTGGCACAGAGTCCCTTCTAGTATCACATTGCAGACTGTGCTCTGATGTGGAGGAGATACTGCAGTTCCTGACTAGTGTGAGTTTGAGAGGCAGAACTTCAGGCTGCTACCCAGTAGTTGAAATTTGGAGTGACTCTCATGTGTTACTCACACGCCCCTGTCACGGGAAGGCAGCTTGCTCTGTAAGAAACACTAAAGCCTCCCACTGTTGTCCCAGAAGTATATGTCACCACCACCTTTTCCTATGGATTAGGAGCATATTGTCAGGTGAGCACACCCAGACGTTGAAAGGCTACACTGTCCTCATCATGAGCATCTTGGCACCTTCAGTATAACCACTTAGAATGAGAAGTTCAAATGAGCTTTCAAGCCCTGGTCCCTAACAGCAAACCCATTTGCATGTTTTAAGCCTGTTTGCCTTACTGCATAGTGCATGTATTTGTAAAGAATATGACTGTGTCTTTTGGGTTATGTGTCCTCAGGTACTTTGCCTACAGCAACTCCTGCATACTCTGTCATTAATACACCTTCAAATAGGTGTCCAAAGGATAGCAAACACGCTGTAGCTGATCCAGCCTATAGACTGCTACTGTGCTAAAAATCCCAAAGCTTGAATGCTTAAGAATGTTGCTAATTTATTATATTATTGGCTCTTGAAAACATTTACTTCACACTTAAGTATGACTTGAGTGGCTACTTGAAGGTTACTAGGAGAATACCTTCATGAGCGTACCATGCAAACACATGTAATTGCTACGTTTACTGCATTCATATATTTGTAGTTGTGGCTCCCACCTCTTTGGTTTCCAAGAAGGCAAATTGCCAGTTTGCCAAAGGCTTTTGTAGGCTTACAAGTCAAGGAGGAATCCTGATGGGAAGTTTCTTCCTGGTGGCAGCAATTACAGACACACTGCATGCTTGTACAGCCGCTAACTTAGCAACGTAAGCCGCATTCTAGTGGCAACGGTCAGAGATCATGTTTCTGATGTACCTTACGTAAAGATTCCTTGGAATTCAGTAAAGAAAACTGAGATTTGAAGGAATATCTTTCTAAAGAAAAGATTCCTACACCTGGCAGTGTTTCTTTACGTTTTAATGTAGTTCGGCGCATAAATCTGCTAGGTTTTTTCTTATATCTAACTGACCATTTCATATGGAAAAGAAAGAGCCCATCTGCTGATTTCTTTAGGTGTGAGTCAAGCCATTTTAGCTGCATTGTGAGTAATGCCTGAGGGCATTCACAGGCAAGAAAGTGCATCTTAGAAAATTCCCTTACCAGTTTAAAGTTTTAGGGGGGGGGGCTGAGCATTTGGGGTGTTTGAGCTAGTACCCGCAGGGTTGATCAGCGTTGCTGATCTTCAAGCTGTTAGTCTGGACTATGTACTTCACAAAATACATGAGTCTGTCTCAGTCTGCCCTTTCCATACACGGGCTATCCAGTGGCCAGTATTCAGGGAAATGCAGACCCCTCGTCTTCAAATTCAGCTATGGCAGTTCAGGAGATGGAGCACAATTATGCAAGCACTAGCTAACCTAGTACATAATGTGTACGTGTGTATGTCCATTTTATGTACTATACATGATGTAGATATGTGTAGTATGTGATGTGTAGCACATAAAGTGGAAGTTGCTGAAGAATAGCAAGCCAGAAAAATAATTAAGCATTGAAGTCCAAGATTAGACTTCATTTATGTACATCCCCATATAGGTCACGAAAATTGAACTTATTTTCCCCTGACCTGCTGATCTAACAAAGCAATGGAGCTTACATGAGGTTTCAAACCCAGGTGCTAATATTAGACACTGAACTAACGTAAACAGCTTGGAACTCTTTGGATTTTAATAGGATTGTGTGGGCTTTAATCATGTAGGATTTGTGCTATGCTGTTCAGCAGAGATCTTCCCCACTTAAAAGAGTTAATACTTTATGAGGCTGCATAGATGGTTACTCATCGATTAATATTTTAAGAGGGTAGGGAGTTTGGTGTACAGTTAGTGTTTCACCCTCCATACCAGTGATAAGCATCCAGTACATAAACTACGCTGTGGTCTTCCAAGGAATACCAGACAGCTTCCAAAAATCCTGTGAAAGGGGAAGGAAAAGCCTGTTCTTCTTAATCTCACCTCTATGCCTCTGCTTAAAATGGTGAGTACATGCTCTGTAGGTAAGACTAAGGGAAAGAAACGAGCTTAAAGCTGTTTATGTCCTCTGATGAAGTGCTAGAACAAATTGTGTACATGTTAGAACAAATTGTGTACAGGAAGGTTTCATTGAGGACAGGAAATAATACTCTATCAATAATCTCTTGAGCAGACTTGTTCTTGTATTTACATTTTTTCACTTATCTTTCTTATTATTCTTCTAATTAAAACACTCTTGTATTGGTTTTGCTTTGATATATGATGCCTGATACATCTTTCTGATCAGTCTGAACTGATGTCAGCTCAGTTCCTAGGGTCACTGAGATGTCTAAGGCAAAATAGAAATGTGATCAGTTCATTCTCTTCTATCCACACTTCCAGTGTTGCCAGAATGGAGAAGATG
This sequence comes from Neopsephotus bourkii, assembly GCF_033783945.1. NCBI lineage: Eukaryota > Metazoa > Chordata > Aves > Psittaciformes > Psittacidae > Neopsephotus > Neopsephotus bourkii. The sequence continues at coordinate 398,992 of NW_026901790.1, read as the reverse complement.
CCTATTGCCTTTCAACAGGTAATGATGACTTGTCTGATTTATTAAAAAGTGCAAATTTTCACTGTAGCAAAAGTTTTTTTCAAAGCTGGAAAAGAATTCAATCCCATCGCCTCCGTCTTCTTTGCTGTATTCTTTCTGAAAGTAATCCTGTTGAAATCATTTTTAACCACTACTTTGAAAAGGCTCTCCCAGCATCTGGATTATCTAATGGTTAAGGGATGCCCTCTGCCCCTCACCCCTTTCTAATTCCCTGTCCAAGTTTATTTCTGGCCAGCTTGTGTGCCATTGTAACTTTAATAACTTAGCTTTAGTTTAAACACCTCTTTTTCCATTCATGGTGCAGGTTTCCATCATGTAAGAATAGACTTTCACATCTTTTCCCAGCCTTTTATTTTCTATTTTAAACAAGTTAGGCTCACAGAAGATAAACTCTCCGTTCTTCATCTCATTCTGGAACAGATCCATGCACCAGTTTCACTTTTGAATAACCTTGAAAATGGGTGGCTGAATCTGTGCAGGGTGTTCTATATGAGATCTTGAACAGCATCACTAATGCCTCCCTAACTTTCCCAGGAGCTGTGTTCCTGATGTTAGTGTCTCTTCATCTCCCCTTGGTCAACCAGAAGTCTCCGTTCTATCTCTCTGTAGTTCCTGGTGGATCCAGGATACATTTGTCCTCATCTAGCATGGTTTGGATCAGGTCTCGGGTGTACAAGCTTGCATTTCCAAAGCAGAACTTCATCACATTCCCTTAAGCCCTAGGCTTCATCAGTTTTGACAATGGTTTCAACAGCATGTCAAATATAAATGGCCTATGAATTGCCTAATATTTGCATCAAATTCAGTAATAGAAATACAGAGAAAGAGATTGATCCTTACACTATGCCAGTGCTGTTTTTTGAAGAGCTCTCCTTCCTTCAACCTAGCACTTCTTTCCACAGGAGCCATCTCTCATTGAACTTAAACATTCTTCACTACTTCACAGACTCATAGAATGGTTTGCTTAGAATGGGACCCCAGAGCTCATCTACCTGTCCTGTGAGCAGGGACCCCTTCCACTGGAGCAGCTTGCTCCAAGCCCCTGTGTCCAACCTGGCCTTGAGCACTGCCAGGGATGGGGCAGCCACAGCTTCTCTGGGCACCCACTGCCAGCGCCTCAGCACCCTCACAGGGAAGAGCTTCTGCCTAATGTTTAATCTAAATCCCTCAAAATACTCTGGTTCTTTTTTATCTAAAGGGAATTCAGTTCTGTTCCAAGTGTGTTTCAAGAGCCAAAGAAGTGTATCTCTGTGATCGACTGCATTCTGCTCTGTTCTCTTCTTTTCAGTCCTGTGTAATAGATTTTGGTAACATACTCAAAGAGTTTAATGAAATCCAAATAGGCAGTATCTACCTTTGACCTAAAACTTTTTGTGTAGAAAATTGTTCATCTTACCCAAGACAAGCAGTCTGGGAGGATCCACCTTTTCTTTTTTGTCGATCAATATTGAGGTCAGGTCTACAAATCTGTATTTGCTGGGGTTGCTTTTTCTGCTTCTTTTGAAACAGAATTCTTTTTTTACTTCTTCTCATTTCTGCCTTCATAAATCTTGTTAAGAAAACTTGTTCCTAGTCTTCCAAAGGAGAATTTTGTAATGGAGATTAACCAGTTTCTTTTCTCCCTTTCACCTCAGCTGATACATTTAACTGCTTTCTTAATGTCATACCATCCATTTCTGCAACCTCTTGCCTATTATTTTACCCCATTGTTCCAGGAAGAAAGTAAGATGAAGTATTTGCTGAAGTTCTGAGCCAGCCTTTTATCCCATCCTTACTGTACCACAGCCTGTTTCTTCTTTTTCTTTCCCTAGCCCAAATCAATCCATTGACATTTCCTTAAATACCTTTTGCAAGGACTCAGCTTCTCTTGACAATTAACATGCTTAAACCTCAAGAGCTCTGCTTGAAAGCTCAGGTTTCATTTGCACACTAGGTTTTTTCCCACTTTTTCTTGTTCCCCTCCCCACTATTCTTTGTGGACTCTTTCCTTATTGCAGATTTCCCTTTTGAGGTGACCGGTTTCATGCAGTCTGCCTGGAGAACATTCACAGGATCTTTTTATTTCTTTCCATTTCATATTCCAGGCACTATTAAGAGATTTGCTTTGAAGAAATTCGAAGCCTGTTACACATGCAAGCACAGCCAAGCATCTGACCGTTTCTGATCAGTGTTTATCAGTTCAACATGTCTCTAACCTGATACCTCAGGGCTAGCAGAGGCCAAGGTTGTTCCACAACCTATGGTCATCTGGGTTCATCAGCATTCAGTACTTGCTGAGAGCCAGCATTGCTAGCAGATACAGCTATCTGCTTTCATAGCTGTGCTGCTTTCCAGACCGAACTGCTTCATCGTCACACCTTCAGAGAGAGACCAGTTTGGGTCCCTCTGTGCCACACTCCAAAGTGTGATGTGATCTCCAATACATCCGTAGGTATCTGAGAGTGCTGAGGCTTGGAATTTCTTCTAGGGAGCATAGCACGTTAAAGGCTCTTGAAATCCAAACCATGTCTTAGAGGCTCATTTTCCTCTTACACTTTATTTAATTTAGGTGGAAGTAAATCATAATCACCTGACAGAAACCTCTTAATTTCTTGTGTGATGAGCATTCCTCCTGTTGCCTACCCGAGCCATTGCTGCATACGCTTGATAGGTAAAAGGTTGCTTATTTGATAGATTTATGCCCATATTTGTCAGGTATAAGACTGATCTTTCAGATGTGAGCACAAGCTGAACATTCTTAACACAGTTTTCAGACCTGCACGACTTCCAGTTGCAAAGGGAAATGATAATTCAATGTTAAATGAGTGCTGGCAAGGGGATGTCTGTATTCTAGCTGAAGCATAAGCAAACCTTGCATGTTCATTAGCAAAGAGGACCAGCTGTGAAAATGAGAAACCTAAGTGTGAATGACTGAAATAACTTGATCTTTTTTTTTTTCCCTTTGGCATATGCCTGTGCTTCAGGGAACTCCCTTGATTCAGTAGGCCAACTGATAGAATATATGCTCCTTGTCAGGGATTTCAACTCATATGTAAAACGTATTTACAAGGGATGTCTGCAAAGCAGACTTCTTGTGTCTTTGGTATCAGCAGTTAAATATGACACAGGGCTTGCGTATCTTATTTATTTAGGAGAAATAAGCCTTATGTATGTAGTCTTGCATGAAGATGGAAGTGTTATCATTCAGGACCTGCTGTGGTGACTTAAAAATGCCATAGCATGGGTAATTGTGAAACAGAGGGCGTTTCCCAGGCACAGGACGCTGCAAGTTCAATATGGAATTGCAGGCAGTCCTTTAGGCGGGTAACAGGGACAATGTGCATGTTTGGTTTTCTGTAGGCATCATATGCTTTGTTTCTGAGTGCCATTTGAAAGCTTGATTAAAATGCCACACATGCACTGCTTTATTAATAAAGATCATTTTAGCAATCTAGTGCTCTGAAAAGAAAAATGCAGTTGACCTATAGTAATGATGATTAGGTTTAATTCAGGAAGAAGCAAAACAGAAGAAACTGGGATTCACAAAGCTATTGAAATCAGTGTTTAGGATACTGGGTTTTATCCCCGCTTGTTCATCAGAGTAAGACAAAGAAACGTATGCTGTGGAGGCCCAGCTTAGGTAAGAGAGAAAAGTCAGCCTGACAGGTTGTTATAACAAGTACTGTTGTATATGATCTTAGAGATCAACTTTCATCTCCATTGCCCCAATATTTAACTTCATTTGGTTTTTACAAGAAGTACTCTTGCATAGTGAAGGGACGCATCAGCTTTTGTTGGCCAAGAGTCAGATTACTGGTGTGATGCATACAAACATCACATATATAGGTGTATTATTCAGTATTGATTTTGTTTCCCCTGCCAGTTTAAATGCTGTGGTACCCATCCTCAAAACCAAAATGCCTTCAGATTGAACCAAGAGGCTGAAAACCTTGGCACAACCTCCCTTGCCTTTATGCGCACACACAGTGAGGAATGGCCTTGGACTGGGCATCTCTGTCCTCAGGAGTAACCAAAGTAGACTGGGTAAAATTCAACATGGCAAACTTGGCAATGAGTCACTCACTTCTGTGCAGTTAAGTTGTTAAGATGCTCAGGTCCATACGCATTTACAAAGGCACCCACTGTTAAGTTTTCAGCCAGTACCAATCAGCTCGAGGACCTGGCATATCCAATTTTTATTGTACCTCTTAGTGTACTCATTTATATTATTTTAAGTGTGTGTAGCTCATTTGTCACGTTCACACATCCTCTTTTAATTCAAATTATCTACTTAAGGAATCATTTTCAAATGAGCATAAGGTGACTTATGCTGATTTGCCACGCATTTCTGTTAATGGATGTTCCAGTGAAACAAGTGTACGTGTCAAGTTGGGTATTTTTAACATCAAAACTTCTGGTTTTGAGGAAATCTTCCGTTTTCTTGATGGGCTAAACTTTTGTCAGGAAAAACACTTTTGTCAGGTGAAATTTCCAGTCAAAAGAGCAGAAAAACTCACAGGGCAGCCTCACCTGTAACTAGAGACCAGCTTTAGGCAGTTAAGTTGGTAGTTCAGTCTCCCTATGTTATAAATGGAACCCAGACTGAAATTGTTTTATCAAAGGTGATTTAAAGGAAAAGCCTGCCTTGTGTGCTCTAAATTAGCCTCTCTGAGGGGAAATCTTTTACCATGCACCATAGTAGGCAGCTACAGCTGAGTTAAAAGCTTGAATTTAACTATGGTGAACACCACTGTGTATCTGTCAGAGCAAGGTCTTGAACCTTGAATTGGCCAGTTCTCAGTTCCCCTGGCAGGTTAGCCTGTCTGACTTTCCCGTCTTCTGCCCACAGCTCGCTCAAAGACCTTTTGAAAGGCTGCAGTTGTTTCTTATGTCAACGTGGAACAAAATCATTCGAACTCTGAAAACCTGTGCTAAGTGGAACTGCTGTTTTCCAGCCAGCCCTATAATGGAAAGTTATGCACCTATGACAAAAAGAAAGACAAATGTGAGCCTAGCCAGGCTTCAAAATGTGAAGTGCTGCTATTAAACCACAGCCACGAGATGAATCATGTTCCAGTTTCATGAAGTATGGGCACACAGGAGTCTTTGGCAGGTTCACAGCAGTTAGATCTCCTGTAGTTAGTTGCAGTGACAAATGGACTTAATCTTCCTGGCTGTTAAAGATCCAGTTGAGCAGTTAACTTTTTTGCTAGCTCATCCACTCACTCTCTGCCTTTCAGTGTTTCTCCCTCTGTTCCTATTCTCACTCCAGTGCTTTAATCGAGGACAATCCCTGATACAATAAGCCAATGAAAGGATGGATGCCCATTCACCTCTTACATGATGTAACCTTATGTTTTCTTTATGTGTATATGCAGGAAACTATACATAAACTTAAAACCTAGGCAGAGAGGTAATAGAAAACATTCCTTACACAGAAGACATGAAACCTTCTTCTTAGCCTCCTTTCTGGATAGGTAGTTGAAGACCAATGCAAATCAAGAGATTCCTTTCCAACTGCACTGCCAATGGAGGGTTTTCAAGCTCCTGCTTCCCCAGGCAGTTTAGGCTCCCACAGACTTCCCTGTGCTGCAGTTCTGTGCTCTGACAACACTGGTGTTTTTATCAGTTCCTGCCTGATACCCAGGAAAAACGCTGTGGACATATGATTCCTTAGAGATTATCCGAGCTCAAACGAATGCCAACAGCCCTAATAGCCCTACTTGAATCCTGCTAGAACGCAGAGAAATCAGAATCATTTCACAAATGTTCAAAATATGACAGCCAAGTCTTAAAATAAAAACCTTAATAACACGATTTGACTCCAAGGAGAGCTCGGCTATGACCGGATGCTGGCCATGAGAAGCGTAGACAGCCAGCCTGATGAAAAGTCAGCCCTTTTCTAGCAAGATGAGAAGGCTAGCCTATTTTTATCGGCACACCTATTTTATCGTTGAGAACACAGTGCAGTAAATACAGTATTCCTCAAGTAGCAGTAATGTCATTTGGTGTTTACTACCAGCTGCTGAGTTCTGGAAAAAAATTTCCTTTCCATGAGTTATTGTACCTTTAGTACAGTCATACTTGCAGCCACTATTGCATATAAAATAAAGCAAGTACTGCACTGGCTCTTCAGTTCAGCAGAGATCAGTACCTCTGATTTCTGGTGTAATATGTCATGTTCCTTATAAGCCAGTGCTACTCTGCTGATACCAGGAATTATACCTGCTTGGACAGAAGGGACTAAACAAAGCAAGGCACTTCATGGAAATTGCTCTTCTTACACAGAATTCATATTTATATTCTTTAACACCCTCTCTGTCCTAACTTGACTTCTCTTTCCTCTAATTTCCTTCTTCTACTCCCCTGCTCTTCTGTCTGCCTGCATCCCTCTTGCAGCCCCATGCAATATGTTGTTCCCGTTGGAGTCACTGGTATCTTTGTCAGACAAGGCTTCACAGATCCTTTTACTGCTTCAAGATCCCTAGCCCTCCTATCAAATAAGTAACCCCTACTAAATCTGTTGTTATGTCAATACCCTCAGCTCTTTTCTCTCTCAATACCAAAAATGTGAAGTTTGGGTATACTTCATTTATTAGATGAGCACAAGCTTGTGACAGAAGCTTTTTTCCTTGTTTATTATGAGCTGTTTGTGTGCAGGCTTGCATTAGCAACAGTTGAACTTTAGAGGATTCTGAGGGTCTTAAAATCTCTTCTAACACTCAGAAGAAATTGTAGTTCTTCAGAAAGAGCTATAGCCTTAAATTCTGTGCCTTTCAGTTTGTGGTATTCTGCATGTAAGCATCCTTTTGCATGAAGTCAGCTATCACAGTATGAAACCGCGTTTCTGCAGTCATTTTCATCGTGAGGCTTTGATAGAGGTAATTTGAAGAGGAAAGCTGTGCAGCTGCTGAGGATAAAAATAAAATGGTTTTGTTTTGCAGGGTTGATCTTGAAACAATAGCTGGTGAAATACGCTCAGCAGCTTGCAGCTCTTGGAAAACAATGTGAAAGAAATGGAATAGCCTGAGGCCAAAAAAGTCAAGCATGTGTGATAGATCCCATACATAACGATTCTTGCCAATTACCATCTCCAAATGCATGTATTTACATTGTCAACTTCTTGAAGCAGTGTTTAGGCTTTTAAACGTCTCCAGAATGTGCCAAGTAACCCTATGTCGTATATATGACAGTATCATCACCAAGTTAAACAGATTCTTCATGTGGAGAGCTGGCCTATTCTTTATGTGGGATGCTGAAGCCAGTTTCTGCTGGGCATGACTAACGCGTAACAACAAGCAGACAAAAGATAGATTGTGATAGAAACTTTCTGTACTAGTATCAGGTTCCTTGGAAACTGGTACTACAGGCGTAATTTTCCCCAAAATTATCTGGAAGTGCTTTTGGGAATTAGCAAATGGCTGGAGCAGATGTGTCAAAAGGGATAAATGTGTGCTGTAAGTTATACTTTGAGTAGAGCTTTCATGGAAAATGTGCCAGATCCGGGCTCGATCTGAATAGGGATCTCTGCCGTGGTGGACAGGAAGATAACTAGATGCAGAATGAATAGCAAGATGTGACCAAGATAGGAAAAACTGTAATTGGCACAGCTTTTATAATGTATCTGATAGCTGCTGTAGGACATTAGAACTGGAAATGTGAGATGAAGGATCTGGTAGGTCCCTAGGTGAAGCACAGAAAAGCCAAGAGGAATTAGTTGCTTTGCTCTACCTCTGCTTTCAGCTCTTCCCCCAGATCCAGTGCTTTAGAGCAGAATGGTGCTGGGGCAGCAGCACCAGGACCCTATGGATCCTGCTGGATTTGTGCTGTCAGAACAGGCAGTGCCAGGGTGGCTGCACTCTGACCTGCAGAGTGGCTGGCAAGAAGCAGTGTTCACAAGATGGGACAGTGTCAGTCTTCAGGAGGGATAAAAAGAAGAGAGAAGGTGGCAAATTTGGTGCCAGATTGCTAAGATATGCACAAGAAGGGGAAGGAAACTGTGAAAAAGGAAAATTGGAAATGCACCAACAAACACTGCTAATATTCTGTAAGGCAGAAGTACCTACGCCATCTCCCACTGAGATGGGCTTGAAGTGGAAAGATGGAAACGCACTGTGCAACTTGGATCTGTACCTCTGCTTGTGAGCAGGAAGGGAGGGCAGAAACCTGTGGGATTAAATAAGCCAAAATATCAAAGTTTAGGGGTTTGTTTTAAGCCAATAGACCATATAGCACCCAAATTCTGGCAGTGTGTTTCTGGCCCTTCTGTTGATTGGAAAATGAGATAACATCATCTCTGGGTTATAAAGCACAGCAGCTAAGTGAGACGTTTGGGCAGAATTAATTCACACAAAGTATGAACTTGAAACAAGTGTCTAGGAAAGACCAAGGAAGTGAGAAGCATAGGGTGTCCCCCTGGATCTATCTATATTTGGTTATGGAGGAGTGGAGATTGGCAGAGAAGGGTTGAATGAAGGCAGCCAGATAACAGGATGCTGAAGGTGGCCAGGTGTCTTTTTGTGCTGCATGCGTGCAGAAAGCCTTTGGGTTTAATGCATAGTGTAAAACAGTAGTAAACTCAGAAAGTTTCATTTCAAAACAAAAAACCCAACCACCTAGCCAAGCCCCAAGCCTTTATTCAATAAACATGCTCGCTGCACCCAGCAGGAGTTAACAGTGAGGAAAGACCTTAGGATTTGGAGTAGTGACAATAACTTTGTTGTAGAGCTGAGCACTCGCATGTTTTCATTGCGAAGCAATTTGAACAGTGTAAGTTTGAACCCCAGAAGTAAGGGTGGAAACACTGGCAGAATATTAACTATAACAACTCCCAGTAGATCTCAGTCTTCGTTTTAAGATGGTACAAATGTGGTTATCCAGGACGCAGGATCTGGTGCTGATGTTAATTTGCCCTGTGTTAATATCGGCCTCCTTGCCAGATGTATTTCCATGCTTGCTTCAAGAGTCATACTACCATTTAAAGTAGGATAAAACAGCTCTGTTAAAAAAAAAAAGAGAGAGATAAATATAAGAGGAAAAACAAATGGGTAAAGTAAATCAGTGGAAACTATTGCTAGGGGTAGAACAGCACTTTTTAGCAGGATGCTAATGGTCCAAGGGGGTTGTATTGAGCTTTAATTTCTCATAAGATCACTAGTGGCAAATAATGATGCACGCTTCATAGATGGATGGAGACAAGGTACAATCAAGGATGATTAATCTTACATTCGCAATCACATCCACTGCAGAATATTCATGACAGGGAAAAGCAGCACAATGCCAGCTCTGTTATTACTATTGAGGACTCTCAGTGGGTAGATCCCAGCATAGCTTCCTTCACCTCAGCAGGGCTGCCTGGATTTACATTACTCTGAAATCCAGCCTTTTAATCTCCAAATTTAATTGTGTTACTTACACAACAGCAAAGATTGGTAAATTGAGAGTTACTGCAGGGAAATCGTGGCTCCGTTTAGAAGCTGAAATGGAAAAGACATGTTCCAAAAGGGCAGCAAAATGCGTGATTCCCAAAGAAACCTCAGAGGTAGCAGTCCATAGTTCCTTCTATGTCAGGAAGCAAGAGATAACCCTATGTCCCCCATCCTAATGGGGACAGAGTATGGAGGTGACCGGCTGCTTAGCAACCAGATGCCTGAAGTGAAACCCAAAGTACAAAACAAGACGTTGCAAACACATACCTGTGTTGAAACTGAAAATATAGGGATGTTTTTGTGTGTTAAAAACAGTTGAAAGACTTTTCCTGACTGTTTTCTTCATGAGCTTTCCTGTTGGTTTCAGGAGGAAAGACTCAGGCCATTCAATTGCTAGACCATGAAAGAGGGACAGGACAGAACCCACCCAGAGGTTTGCAGCTGGTTATTCCAGCAGCCACCTTTCATAAACTGGATTATAAAAGATCTCTCACAGCTGGTGCCACCTGTGTTGGAACAGCTATTTAGCAGCAGGGAGGATATAATGCTGGGTATAAACACGGGATTTCTTGTTTGTCTCCCTGCTCCTGAGAGGTGCAGCTCTTCTTTTGCTAGGTTAAGCAGGAGAGGAGATCAAAGAGACAAAACATCTTGCAACCCTGATACAAATCAAGCAACAAGCTTAGTAGTGTCTGAAGTGTTGCTTAGTTTGATTTCTAATGTGCTTTGATTTATGCACATATGCACAGAGAGGGAAGAATTGATAACCATTGAGCTCAACAAAATGAACTCGGCAGACCTGAGTTAATCTGATTTCAATGAAGCAGATGATAAACTTCAGAATGCTAGTAGCTTCACTGAAAGGTATTGTTTGTCGTTAGCTTGAAATGCAGCAGACTTTGAGGCAGAGTCCGTTTTTCCTCTCTGTTAGAAGCAGGCTGAACCTGACCCTCGGGTTAGTGTTATCGCAAGCCTTTTCCCCAATCTGAACTTGAACCCAACCCGTTAGGAAGTGTGAAGAGACACCACTAGAGACTAGATCTGTCACAAAGAGGAATGTTAAATGAACTCTTTTCTTTCTACATTACTCTTTCTAATGTAAACTGTTTGAAAGAAAGCAGCAGAATACACCAAAATACGGCACAGCAGCAGCAATGCTGTTACACGTCGAATTTGAGAGTCCTGGCTAAATATGTAAGCTTATTACACGTGTTGGGGTGGGATTTTACTTATCATTAAAATTTACTGCATTTGACATGCATACAGGTATCACTGTATTTATCTTGCATAGGCTTCCTCCTTTTTACAAGCTGTTTTAAAGTGTTTAAATGACTGTGAGTCTTTTGAAGTCACTATGTGTATATAGTTGGTGGGGAAGGTAATACAAGCTCAGGATAAGTCACAGTTGCAGAATATCTAACACAGAGTTTACTCTTTTTATGCCTTAAAACTAAGTAGACTATTCTGAACTTACTGGAGGAAAAGGATTACCCTGAGATTAGATGTTACTTGTTATAGTTAGGAAATTGTGTTTCTTCAAATCTATCACTCCCCACACTGTATTGCTTTCTCCTGATACCTTTCCTGTTCAATTTTGAAGCTATATAAAGGAACTTGGAGCACAAGCTGGACTTTTTCATCTTTTTCAGGCCTTAAAACTTTCAGCACTTTATTTCACATTTGTCTCACATGTTTGCTAATCCTGGCACCTTGCAATATAAGAAGAAAACATACCCAAAACTGCAGGGTAATTTCAGACCAACTGCAGGAACAGCTGTTGAGAGCTAAATTAATTGTTCAGCTTGTTTTAAACCAAACCAGAGAGTTGTACAGAATGAGCAGGTCCGCTAAGCCAACACGCTGCTTGGCTACACGTGCAGGCTCTACCTCTTGATAATTTAGAGGTCTGGCAATTAGAGATGTAAAAGCGCAGCTGCCAGCGCTGTAGTACATCAGGGAAGGGCTGAGGACGTGTGATTCACAGTGACATCCATAGGAGCAGTGACAACTGAGCATCCCTTTGGACTTTATGCTTTCAAAGCCTAAGGCTCTCTCAGGAGTTTTGCTGTTAGGCTCTGGCATGCCAATCGGAGCATTTCATTGCGGTTAGGACTCTATGTGTGAAACAGAGTCACAGCAAGAGCCCTGCCTGAAAAGGTTTATATCCTAAATAGGTTTGAGGATCAGTGAGTATCAAAACCAGTGTAGGGCAGGGAGGGGAATCTGAGGATGACGATCAGAGCAGCGAGAGCCAACCAGAGTAGTTGGAAGTACACAATAAATCAGGAGCAGTGTTATTGTTAGGTATGATGGAAAATGTCTCCCCTCTTGACTATTCCAACACAGTATTCAAGTAGACAGTTCGATTTCTTTACTTTTACAATAATAACAAACATACTTGTTCCCACGCCAGCTATGCAATCTGTTTGGGAAAGCACACAGATATAATACGTAGCAGATTCTGCAGTAATGAGCACTCCTTCTTTGTCTGTAGTGGATTAAAATGATGCAGCTTCCAAGAAAGCTGGCTAGAGCAGGCACAAATACGTGATAGGAACTGTATAAATCAGCTACAATTGAAGTCAGTTCAGCTAATTCAATTTGTACCAGCAGAGTGTTTGTACTATTTATTATTTAGAAGGAAGGTAGAAAAGGAATCAGCCTTGCTAACAAATTTTATCATGGGTGTTTTCCAATAAAATAATAGCAACCTGTTAAGTGTTTGAAATATCCTTTTATCTTGTTAATGCTGTAAGACATGGTACTTCTCTCATCAGCAGGCAAGCGTACATATGATTTATGAACTGGTGTACTGGCTTTGGGCATGTCATGATCTTATTTTTGCTCATTAAAATACCAAGGCAGTGCATGTTCAAATCAAACCCAGGAATAAAACCCACCCTTGTCTGTGTCCCAAAATAGCTTACTTTTGTATCCCTCAATTCTAAGAAGAAAACCATCATCCTTCATGCTCACAAAAATAAGCACTTCTGTTTGAGCTGGTTCCTTGTTTACTCCGAAGCATAGTTAGCTGAAACCCAGCGATGCTGCCAGGCTAGCTTACACCCTGGTAACATCCAGTCCTTCCACAAATCTAGTTAGCATCTGAAGTATGTTCTGAGGGTTGCTAATACAAATTGAATGCTCCTTGCCCCAGAAAATGGACTGTGCTCAGCAGAAGAGATGCCATGATGCCATTCATCAAGACACTTGTTCTTTCCCTTATTTGAAAGGCTTTTGGTCTGAGTCCCCTTGGGTAACATCCCATGTACCTGATGTGCTCTCTAGTGAATCTACACAACATCCTCTAGGCCCTCTGTGTATCAAGTCCTTCTTTTATAACAATGTAAAAGTCAATTTGGAAACTTGCCCTAAGAAGCTGTAAGGAAGAAGCAGCATTTCCTTACAGAAGGTGGATGTTTGTCTCACAGCAGAGTGAAATACGCTGGCAGAGCATTTTTAGTCTGCATAGCTAAACAAAATAGCTGCATTTTATAAAGACTGTGGGATCAAACTGGCTTGATGGCTCATTCCAGCTCTCTTAATACCCTATATTAGTTGTAATCCATCTAATCACATTGTTAACACTAGTGTGAAGAAAGGGATAGAGAAGAGCAAGCAGTATCTCTGTTTTTCATTGCTAGCTCAATAGTCTGAGAGTGAGGGCTTGGTTATATGGTCTGTCAGTAAAGTGCAGTTGATAAGCCTGGTTCACTTAAAGATCTTTTCCAATCTGGTTTATGATTCTATGATTTGTCTGTTCATTTCTCCTGGAAGAGAGTTAAGAGTGCAAATATATAAAGTTCATCTCCCTATTGGCCCCACGCTGAACAGGAGCCTCTGCTGCTAGCAATGATGAGTAGCAGTGGTTGAGAAGGGAACAAGACCAAGCACACTGGGAAATAAGCTGAAGTGGGCAGGCTCTGTGAGGGTTGCTCTGAACACCAAAGCTTTTGGCCCCAGCAAACATAACAAGCATAATATAACATACTTAATATAACATAACGTGAGATGCAGTTTGTCCTCCCAGTGACCACCATTCACCCTGAGAGCATTATGGAGGGAGCTTCAGGAAGCTATGTAAAGTACCAAACATTGCTGATGTTCTGCAGTTTGGCATAGTTGCTTCTGTACACATGTAGCCTGCTTGGGATATAATAGCTTCAGATTTCATGGGTGTTTTAGGGATGCAGTGCAAGCCAAATATATAGGTGTCTTCTAGCCTGAATGTGAATCCAAATGAGTATGATATCTGCATTTGGGTAACAACAAGGATGCCTACCTTGTCTGGAGATTACCTAACCACATTAACACAGGACAGTACTCAGGGAATCTCAGGACTATTGGCTTGTGCAGAGATGCCTACCAAATCTGTGAATGTAACTTGGTCAATTTGTTCTTCAGTATGTACGTGTCCTGCTCTGACTGTTGGTGATGGTGATGCATGGGGTATGCGCAGTTGTATGCTCAGCATGGTGTGCATGCATGTGTTTGGACATGCATAGCCTGAATGCTGGACTAACCTTTGGAAAACTGTTGGCTTTTCTGCCTGGGGGAGGAAAAGCTGCTGGTACAACCCTTGACTGGCAAATGGCTGTGCAAAGGAGACCAGGGTGAGAGGGTAGTAAATGCAGAGCTCCTTATGGTGCACTACGTGCGTTGTCCAGACTAGGACAGTTGTTTCATGGTAAAACAAATCCTGTGTTGCACAGCTTAGTCTTCTTTCTGTGTGAGAAGCAGCATTTTGAAATGTAATTAAGTTCCTATGGCTCTATGGAAATGGATGGGCAATCAATAATGAATGCCAATTCAGACACCTTGGGGCGGTGTAATTCTGTGTTTTGCTGCACTAATTAGGCCTGACTTCAGTGAGGTGGGAAGGGGGTGAATTACTGCAGAGTTCCTGGCTGTCACCGGAGAGATGGAGTAACCTCGGTACTGAGTAACCTCAGTGACTTTAACATCCAAGCAGAAGAGAAAAGACCTCACATATTATTGGTGCAGTTATACAGTGAGATTTAGGCTCAGCTAATCCATGACTTTGGCTTCAGCTGAAAGAGCTTCAGAAACTGCTCTTACCTGGTAGCTGCATAGAATAACTTAATTGCTCTTATTCACACACTCCCCCAGGGACTGAGTGTCTCTTGCAAATAGGTATTTCCTTTTGGATTGCTTGAACCCCGAGAGAGTTGTGGGTGAGAGTGGTGCACATTGGATGGGCTCTGGTCTCGCCCTACTCCCAAAGCCACTAAGGAGAAACAGCTCAGGGAGCAAAACGCGGTTTGCTCCCATATAACAAACCCAAACACTGTTAACTGGAGGCAATGGCAACCCTTTGCCTGTTTATTGGACTTGAAGAGCTCATTATGAACCATGGGGAATTGAGCTGGAGTGTCTCCTTTCTCCAAGAGCAAGCTGCTTGTGTCTGAAGGTGGGATTCCTTCAATGCTTTTGGCTGCAACATAGGGAAAATAGATGGATCAGGAATAGAACCTAGGGAGTTCTGCTCTTGCAAGCGCTCTGGGGCAACTGGGTGAGTGTGACAGACCAGTGCCACGCTTTCTTTAGGGAAGCATGTGAACTCCTTCCCTTTCTGTTAGTGTGAATTATGACTCCCAATCATCATTGCTCCTAACATAAACAGTCTCTAATATAAACCATTCCTGCTGGATACCACAGCCAGCCTGGTGGCATGGAAAATTTGGGTTGTTACATCACACTTGCCCAGAGAACTGCAGCAGTGATTGAAAGGATTGTGCGGTGGTTGGAATAATGCTGAGTGAAAGGTGATACAGCGGCATTAGGCTCCAGAGACAGCAAACATGAAGGCAGTGTGGAGCTGGCTTTGCTTTTAGGTGGTCTCTACTTGTGGGCCATTGGAGATGACAGACCCACAAACACATGCAGCTGATACCCTGATACTTTCTGTGCCTTGCCTTGCACCTTTCTCAGCCTTATATAAACTTGGTTTTGGGGGGGGAAGGATGAGAGGATCTGTACAGTGCAAGGCAGTTGACAGGTAAAGAGTCTGAGTTAACAAATCACTGCCTTATCGCAGTCCTCAATAGTCTGACATCAAGGCACAATACATGTATATATACATACATATGTTCACATATATATATACACACAAGAACATACGTGAATGTGCATTAACTGGTATTAATTAATGCATTAACCATCAGTTAGCTAATTAATGATACTGTTACTGCTCCTTAGCCTTCTTTCATTTAAAAAGAACTAAAAGAAAACAAGAATTTCTGTCAAAACTGCATGAAATCCCTGTTTCTGCCAAATTCAAGAAATGCAAGCGTTTCAAACATCTTTACTGAATTCATTCCTCTTGTACTAGGGTTTTTTTAACAGGGGTTCCTGAGATGCCTTTACGGGATGCTTAAGGACCATGCAAGGATGAAGAACACTCCTCAGGTGTTATAAGGATGTGTACAACTCTCTGCAGTACCTCTTTGCTCTCATACCTGAAAGAAAAGCCCAATAGCAGCATTCATCAGGACTTCATTGTCTATCAGCAAGCATGTGTAGGGTAGTTTATTTTCTCTTTGGGGTGTGTTTTCTTTGCTCTGAAATTACTGGTTAAATTCTAAAGTCAGTTTTATTGTTCAGGTGGGTCAGGGTCTGCCAATGGCTCCCAGGTTCACTTGCCTGCAGCGCACCCCAAACGCAGGAGCCTTGCCTCGCTGCTGGGGACCAAAGGGCTGTGATTGTGACTGGCTTCTCTGTTGCAGCTGCAGAAGCTGAAGCGGTCGCTTTCCTTCAAGACCAAAAGCTTGCGGAGTAAAAGCGCGGACAATTTCTTCCAGAGGACTAACAGCGACGTGAAGCTGCAAGTGGACTTGATGCCCGAGGTGAGCACGAGCACCGGGCAGCTCCCCAGCTCCGAGAGCCAGGCGTCCTCCCCGACCAGAGTGCAGCAGCTGCCAGAGAACAACAAGGCTCACATCTTCCAGGAGCACATCTTCAAGAAGCCCACCTTCTGCGACGTCTGCAACCACATGATTGTCGGTAAGGAGCGACCGGTGTTAAATCCTTGCTTGCTCGGGAGCGCAGGGTGACATTTCCATGACTTACATGAGCCCGGATGTCTGCTTGAGAGTATTCATGCTGAAAGGACCCACACTTCTGTCACATCTGCACTAGTTAATGCAACTTCTATATCTGTATATCTTGTAGACACGTAATGTTATCATGAATTACAGGTGAGGGTTTCAGCTGGAGTCAGATTCCTCTCTCGATCAGGTCATACTGAGCACCAAGCACAAATATGGTTGCATGTTACACTTGAAACAGCAGAAATACACCTTGCAGATTTGTGTATGCTGTCCTAATTCTTTTGCCCAACAGTAATTCTAACTCTCTTGCAACTTGCGTCTGCCCTCGCACCCTGCATTGTGCCCAGTTTGCATTCACCTTAAACAGTATTCCAATACATAAAGGGCTGACAAGAAACCTGGAGAAGGGCTTTGGACAAGGGCCTGTAGAGATAGGACAAGGGGAAATGGCTTTAAACTGACAGAGGGGAGACTGAGCTGAGCTCTTAGGCAGAAGCTCTTCCCTGTGAGGGTGCTGAGATGCTGGCACAGGGTGCCCGGAGAAGCTGTGGCTGCCCCATCCCTGGCAGTGTTCAAGACTATAATGAGCCCTGCTTGTAAGGTAAGATGCTTGAAGATGCTGCAGATTATCTATGGGGCTGTGCAAGGAGAGGTCAGGGTTAGGGTGGCTGGAGGTGTAGAACATGCACGGTCACCACTGTGGGAGGCTGCAGGAGTTGCTCTTCAGAAGTCTGGTCCTAGAAGTTCATGTTGTTTTGTCGAGTGTGCTATGTACACATAACTTGGTCTTCTTGTTACTTATAGAATCATAGAGTAGTTAGGCTTGGAAAGGACCTTGAGATCATCTAGTTGTCCCGGTACAGTAGATCTGGAATGAATTCAGTGGCAGTGTACCAGTGTGAAATTGAGTGACACACTGTCCAGGTTTTTAGACAGGATAAGGAGTAAAACACTATCTTCATGCAGAAGTAGCGCAGGTCTTTGAGCGCAAACTGTTGTCTGTAGTTTATCTAGCTTACTGTAAGAAACTCATGTCCTTTGGCATGGAAATCACTGCCCTTCAGATAACAGTATGATGAGTTCTTGAATGATGCTGGTAGGATTGCTCAGCCTTTTTCAGAGAATGGTACCTCCTTTTCCATGGGAAAAGGCAGATGTCTGCAGAACATTAACTCTCATGCAAGACAATCCTGCCTTCGTGAAGTGAAGGGTTAAACACAAGGCTTGATTTCATCCTCTCTGCACCACAGCTGTACTGAATCCAGGGAAACAGAGAAGCTTTGATCCCAGATTTTTGGTGCTAGTTTCCAGTCTTTTAAGCTTTTTTCTACTTTAAGTGATAGATCAAGTCAAAGGGAGAAGGAGTAAAGCATCAATATCAGGGGAGTTCATAGAGCAGATACTGAAAGGAAGTCTGGGAGGCAGAATACAGGTAGTTAGCTGAAATAACCCATTTGTGGAAGCAGGCCCAGAACTTGTCTTCTTCTGTAACGCGGATGGACGTTTCATCGAGGCTTAGTTTCACAAATATATGCTGCAAATATAAGTCCTTTGCATTCCTGGCAGCTTTCCACGCTGTTGTATGGAGATCAGTATCATGGCAGATCTGCACGACTCAGCAATACTGTTCCAAAACACTGCTGCTCGAGATGGATTAATACTGGCAGCAAACTTTGCAGGGAGCAATGCCAGCTCATAAACACCCATGCCCTTCTCCTTTGCTGGGCAATCTGGGGTAGGAAAGTCCTGAAGCATAGCTTGGAGCTTCAAAATACCAGTTTTAACCCCACCTGCCTTCTGAACTTGCGCTATTCTTTTCTGTCCTCTGAGGACTTCCCTTTTCTACTCTATAACATTGCTACTTCATGAGAGAAAGAAGCCTTTTATAGTCACTGAAGAAGCTAATGCAGCCTGGTTTGCCTGGTGGCAGGCTGACTCAGGTGAATTGCTTTCACCTCCTCCAGCTCATCTTTGCCTGGAGGTGCAGCAGAAAAGATGATGAGAGTTTTGCTTTATAATGCTTTGGAGTCTAGATGCCCTGGTTCTAAATAGACATCTTTCTTCCTGTAATTCTGTCCTTTTGATCCTTACTGCAGTCGTGCCTGGTTTTGCTTGTATTGTGTTTTAAGGAGCATGGGAGGTCTGGCTGTTACCATTTGCAGCTCCAGTTAATCCATATAGCTTTTGCAGCTGGTGGGGGAGCGCAACAGGCAGATTCCCAGGAACTCCTGTCCAGCCTGCTCCCAAAGACAGACTGAAACAAATTCACTTCTGTGCAGGGACTCTGAATTTGAGCTTGCAACACGGAGCCTCTTTGTTCTCTCTATTTCCATTTCTCATGGGCAGTGACATTGGAGGGTAACGAGCCTATGGCTTTAAATTCCTTATTGCTGAGAATAAAGGCAAAGACAGATACGTGTTTTGAAGACTGGGGGAAAGAGTCCAGGAAAATCCCAGCTTGACTTTGGATGGTTTCAGTTTTGTCACTCGGGATGTTTCCAGGTTCACCTTAAATGGCTTTCTGATCTATGAACTGAGCAGCTCTGTTTGGTACAGGGCAGCATGATGAACTGTGCGGAGCATGAACGTGCAGTACGTACTTCAGCCTCCCTGGTGTGGCAGAATCTGTTTGTAGCTTCAGAGTGAGCGGAACACTGGGAGCAGAGGCAGCAGGCTCCTTGGACTGCTCTTTTCAAGGCAAAATTAAAGCAAAGGGATGTGACACATTATCTTCCTACAAAAAATATGTGCATCATCTCTCCTTGATTGTTAGGCCAAATGTTGCCTTTGGGATGCAGCGGGGTTCATTTGACAGAAGGAGAGTCATCAGATAATGGCCAAGTACGTGTAATCGATTTGAGCATTCAGAGGAAGATGTTTACTAGGATCAGTGTAATGCAAATTGACTCATTCAAGTGCTGTTCATGCATCCCAGAGTGCAATGCAGCATACTCAAAAGAAACTATTGGTTTCGAGTTCAAAATTGAAGAGGCAGTATTACAAGTGTGCTTCATACCTCACCTTAAAGACAGGAGTTAAGAGTTCCTACTGACTCTACTAGACTGGGGAAGGTTCCACCTCAGTAAATAGAATAAGAATGTAACATAGAAGCAGTAGTTTTCTGCCAAGTGACATAAGGGAGAAAACTTCAGATGCAGGGGGAGCTCTGAGGAGTGCATGGAGGATCCACTTTGCATTAATGGAGCCTTCTTGCAGCATCAAGTACTGCAGTACAATTGCCAGTTCTAATACCGAAGTCAGCAGTAATAATTCACTTAATTTCAGAGCAAATCAGCCGTATGCTGGAGCAGACCCTCCTCCTTCCTGCCTCTCACTGTTCTGCTGCTGTGAGCTCCAAGCATTGGTTAGTTTAGGCCTGAGGTTTCAGCTCCATGGTGAGCTACATCTTTTCCTAACTGCATCGACCCATAGTAAGACTCTCAGACACCCATTTATTTGATGTTCTTACTACTAGTATTTAGCACTCTTTTAATAACCTCCACAAGGGAAAAGGTTGAAAATCGAAGTATCTTGTGGAATGTATCACTAGATCATTATTTAGAAGACACTGGTTTGCTTATTTTACATCACTGTGAAAAGAAAATCAAACCCTTTTGTGTTTGCTTTGTGTTGCCTTCCATTCTCTGTGTTTAGCAAGAATGTGGCAAGCTTTGGCAATGGGTAGGCAAAACTGCCTGGCACTGGCAAAGATAGCTGTTCATGTTGCGTTGGGTTAGAGTCTTCAACTATGCTGATCAGAAGCGAGTTCTTGCTCTTCTTCAGTCGCTGGTGTGTCACCGTTCGTCTCTGTGATACTCTTGAGGAAAACATGATGTCAGTGCTCTACTCTTGAAAAACATTGTGTATTTAAAAAAACTCCATCTGCAGACTTCTCAACATTTTACTCATTTGCAGTTCATTTCCTGTGCTGACTCACATGGAAAAAATGTTCTTTTCCACACATTCCAAGCATATTACATGCAATTAACGTATTCCCATCTAAGTCAGATATAAGTAGTGTAGCAAAAATAAGCCTCTTTGCTTTTAAAAATAGCTGACTTTAAAGTTAAACCTTTAAAGCTGTGTTTTAACGAAATAGAAGCTTATTTATAACAACACTGGTGTTTCAAAAGCATACTTAGCAGTTTCCTTCCCTGCTTAACCTTAACTCGGATGCAGAATTTTCACCAACCACCTTTTCTAGTGACACCTGATGCAGTATCTCTGTCTGGAAAGACAATGCTAGAGGGCCACAAACTTTCAGGAAGACCCAACAAGATTGTGGTCTGGAATGTCCAGTAATAGTCAAACCCAGGTTCTTTTGGATCATGCCATCACTAGCTTATGGACCTGAGATAGACTCATCTATGGATGGTCTCTGGGGAATAGAGTTTCTAGTCTGGATGCAGATTCTCCAGACCTTTGCAGCTCTGGAGGCAAAGAACTCAGTAGCTGCCTTCTCAGGGAAGTAGCTAGGTTCCAGGCAGAGAAGCATATAGAAAACAAAGCAGCATGCAAAGAAGTAATACCAATAATAAACCTCTAACGCAGTTTACTTCCCGTCTACTTACGAGCAGTGCTTAAGCAGTGAAATTGTGATATCCCTTTAGTATTGACTGGCTCCTGCCACTGTCTGGTTTAGCCACCAGCAAAGTGCCATGTGGCCATTCTTTCTGGCCACATCGTTTAGAGGCAGCCTTTATTCCTTTATTTCACTGTGTTACTGTGGTTACTAGAACATTCAGCCATTTTCATCACCAGGGCTGTAATGCAGCATCCTCCGTAAAGGTTGATAAGTTGATAAGAGAGAATCTCAATTGGAGCTATGGTCTCCTATTTTCCTTAGTCACTACATCTGAACCTCTTAAGGCTATCAGTAGCTGCGACTAATAAGTGATGGAAAAACTCTGTAGTTTGAGGAAGTGTTTATGTAACTGTAATTTATGTGGATGCTTATTAAATATAGCAAAATTTCACAGGAACTGTGACACTGCTTTCTGCCTCCAGTCTGATCAGCTCCCTCCGAAAGAACATTCTTGCCTTTTTTAAAGCTTGCTGCTTCCATTAAGCAGGCATTCTGCTTTGATCCACACCTACCTTTATTGGGCGTTATCCAGGTAGACTAGGGTCTGGTAAACACGTTGATCACCCCTGCTTGGCAGCTAGGCAAAGTAAAAGGACACCTGGGAAGCATGACAGCTCGGTTTCCAAGGCTATAGTAGTTTGGAGGACTCTTAACAATACAGATATAAAATGGCATTTTTATTTACTGAGGCTTTTCTTGGAGGATAAAGGCAAAATAATGTTATTCAGCCTTGCCTCCACTCAGTCCCTGTAGCATCTCCCAGCCCGCATGACCCTCTGGCAAAAGATTTGTGTTGCCACTGCATCAGCATGAGAGTTGTCCCCTATAGAGAAGGGTAAAGAGCTGCCAGTGAGGAGGAGATGCCCCTGGAGCAGCTTGAGGAGGAGGCTTTGTGTCCGCCTCTCTAATGGGTTTGTGCAGTCACAATTGAGCCTTCCCAGGTCTATTTTCTGGATGATAGACCCCTACAGTACAACATAGTGTGAATGTTGTGTATTATTAATGTAAGAGGACAAAGAGTTTCTCTATGGAAAGAGGTTTTCAAAACACTCCTTTGGTTGTGATTGTGAGGAAAAGGGGCAGTTGTGTAACCTTGTCAGTTACTCAGTGACCAGTACCAGGAGCCATCCCATAGGTTTAATAATACATGACCTGGAGTCCCTGCCTCTTTCTCCTCCTTCTCTCCAGTAAACCCACACCTGGCTTTCGGAGACTCCAGTTCTCTCTCCACTTGATGGGCACCTAAATCTTGTAGTACTTTTAAGAATCAGTGTGAGCGAGAATGATTTCAGTCCTCTCTGACCTGCTGTGCTAGGGTTTAAGGCAAACAAAAGCATTGCATATTTTAATGCACATCTGCAAAAAATTGATGCAAGATAATAATATTAATATATATATTTGCTTGAAATTGAACCCCGTTTGTCCTATGATTTCTTTCTTGAGTTAATAATTCTCCATAAACATAAATTGTTGCACTTTAGGGAGGAGCCCTGTAAGAAGAGCTAAACAAAAGCCTTTTGGGAGTAGGAAGTTAAGTACTGCAGTAACCAAACTGTACTGTATGCAGTTAACTGTCAGCTGTAGACTAGACAGGTACAGATAATGTCATTGGGACTCTACATGATTTCCAGAAGTGAATGGTTTGTCTACTGAAATACACAAGGTGGGGATGAGCAGATGGAAAAAGGTAGAAATACATATGGTAAATGCAGTATAGGTGTGCTCCATCAATGTGACTCCTGTGTTTAATAAGCATGACAAAAAGTATTCAATTCATGCAGCCCCACATTTGTAAAGTAGCTACTGAGGGTCACGCAGCATCCCTGCATTAAGTTAGTATTGTTCTTTGGTAATAAAGAGTTAAACAGACTTTAAAGCAAATACTGGAATGCAAATATTCAGTCTGTTTATCCTTTGGGAGGGCTTCCTCCTCTGAGATGAGGCAAGAATGTTATCAGTAAATGGGATAATCAACGACTGCTTAGCTGAGAAAAGAGTGTGGAGATGTATTTTAAAAAGGGGGTGGAAATGTGTTTTAAATTCTTGAACAGCATCAAGCATGTTTCACATTTGTAACCAGATCATTTGCAAGCTCACTGTCATTTGGTGGAAATGGCTATTGATGTGAAGCTGCAGTTAATCTTCAGGGAAAAGAGACATTAAAGATCTTGACCAACATTTGCTGCCTAACTAGATGGAAAACAATAATTGTTCCCAGCACCTCTACAAGCAGTATTGCCAAGATGCTTTTTGACCAGAAACTACATTGAAAAATACCAAACACCTTATCCAGTAGTGGCAATTTCTTCTGAGATCAGCCCAAGTGAGGAACATAATGGTAAGCTTAAGGTCTGTTAAAGACCTAAGGATGAAGCAGGATGTAAGATTTCTTTCTTTAATGTCCTGCTCTGGACTTTTCCTGAGCTCATATGGGACATTGGGGGTTTTCAGATAAGTGAATTAAATGCATCTTCTTTGAAGCTGACCTTCTAGTCATAACATTATTTTTCTACTTAAGAGTCTTTGTCTACCAGAGTATCACTGTTATGTGGATAATTACATTGCCATGTAGCTGACAAAAGCATCATCTAGAAGGGAAATTACTGGCAGCTTCACCTTACTATGAGTTACAGAAGCCATAAAACGAGGCAATTAGCAGAAATGCTTTTGCAAGAAAGTAGAGCATTGTCATTGTGTAGGGTAAAATGCCTACCCACGGCTGCTTGTCGCTGTCCTTAATATAGAAGGATGTCTCAGAAAGCAATGATCCTTATGGCTTACATGGAACACTGCATGCTCTTTCTGCTTAGGTAATATGAATGCAAGTAAATGCAACTTCAGCAATCTTCTCTAAACTGCCGCAGTTTTAGCTTTACCCCCAAGCACATAATACTCTTTCTGCATTGCTGAACTGGAGAAACTTCTGTACAGAAGATTTTCTTATTCATTTAAACAGTAATTGATGCCATGTGGAAGTATACTTGTAGGTGTGCTTTAGACCAGTGCTGCTATATGTCAAGTACTAAATTGTCTCAGGTTGCAAGCTGAGATTGCCTCTTTGAGCAGATGACAATAGCAAACAGCAGTGGGCTTCTGGCCAGCTTGTGGGATTTCACTGGAATCAGTAACTATTTCTGAAAAACAAACCAAACCCAAAGAAATTTGAAAAGGGCCAAAAGGTTTCATTTGAATGTTTTTTCACATTTACAATCTCACTTCTTGTTTTCAAAATCACCGTGGAAAGAGAAACTAAAGCGAAACCACGGTTACAGAATGTGATTGTAAGATTATGTAAAGAAGCAACACATTGTGACTAACTGTGAAAATAACTCCCTGAAAACTGATCCCACCAAGCTGGTACAACTGCCCAGTTACTCACAGTGGTGCCCTGAGTCATCTCTAGTGAGAGCAAATGATGCTGCCACTCGCACAGGTTGTGCTGTTGAGGGAGAGTTTCTTGCTATGGGAGGAAAGAGCCAAAAACCTCAGTAAGTTTGAAACAGCAGAAGACCACAGAGCAACTGACCCTTCACATAGCAGGGTTGGGGTTTTTAAAGTAAGCCTTTTATATTCCTAATTAATTGTCATAATCTTCTGGCACTCTCATAATGCCTCTCATGTATCAATAGCAGCCTCTTATTTCAAGCCTATTGATGATGGAGTTCTGTGAGCAATAGGCAATGTTAAAAATCCATTAGCTTATCAGAGAGAATATTAAATCCCATCGCTGAGGATAGACTCTTCTTTTGTTCTACCTGTCTTCTCCCACATTTTCAGCAAGCCTAGAGTCCCGCTCTTCATTTCGCAGCATGGCTTTTGTTCAGATACTGGGTTTGGTTTTGTTTTCCAGCTTCTCCTTAATGGTCCAATGTCCTTGAAGGATCAGCACATATAAATGGCCCTACAAAATTCAACTGGTTTTTCAAAGCATCTCAAAACACACACACAAAACAGCTGTGACTGGATAGCTTTTCATTCCAACACATGTAAGAACACAGGTACAAATATCCTGAGCCTGCCAACATGGAGATCTTGTTTGAAATCTGAGTTTCTTCATCTTCTTAAGAAGAGTTATTGAACACAGTAAGCTTACTAACATTACTGAGGCCAAGATCAGCCACTGATCTCTGCTTGTCCTCCTCCAGGACATGACATCAGGTTTAATTTCTCCATGTCCAGTTTAGCTATGATGCTACCATCATGTCTGGGAAAGTTCACCATCACCTCCCATAGGCAATCATGGGAGCAAGGATAAGCATATGCTTATCTTCTCTAAGCTATTTTCCTTCTCAGCAATGCAACACAGTGCAAAGGTCTACAAGCACAGGCTCAGTAGTCTAGAAAGCTGCCTAGAGAAGTAGGTATTGAGATATCAGGGTGTGTTTAGAGCAAAGAAGGTTAGATATCATTTATCTTGTTTGTTCTTTAGAGGACTGGGACTGTTTCTTTCGATAATATCTAGATGTTAGTTTACTTATCATAGCGTTCTAGCATCTTAATTAACATTTAGATGATCAAAGACCTGAGATGATAATTTAAGAAGCATGGAGGTGGATATTTCCTTTCAGGGACAGACATTTATAGCAAAGCTGCTGAATATGTGAAAAGTGCATTGCCAAAAAACCTTTTGTGGACAATTTTTTCTTCTTCTAATCACCAGACATCAAGAATGAGAATCACTTTTGCACTCAAAGACAGGAAAAACTTATTTGCATTTTAAGTAAGTCTTGTTCTTGAACCACATAATAAAAGGTCTGGCACCACTGGAAGTTCTTTGTCAAGGAGCTACGGAGTTGATTTGCAACAGGAATAAAGGCATTTCCTCTTGCTGCTATGTATGATTAAAAGCCATGAAGTTAGTACTTTATTTTAGTAGGGATATTTTTCTTCTCTGTAACAGCCTTGAAGAAAAAACCTGCCTATTACTGCCTCAGTTTTTTCTCAGCATGTCGTTTCTAAAGAAAACTATGTCACTAGGAAGTCAGTTCTAATTTTATGCACTGTTTTGTAGCCTGCCTACAGGCAAGGCAACTTTTTTCTGCTGTTGAAACACTGGATATTGTTATGGGGAAATTGGGTGGGGTAGGCACCCACAGACCCGCACCTCTCAGTGACATGTAATCTAGCATTTATCCCTTTGGCAGGAGAGGTACCATGGCTGGATATCAAGTCCTGTTCTACAGAGTCCTAGCTTCTCCCCACACCCTGTTTGGTTTAGACTGGCACAAGGTGGACTCAGGGGAATGGGCTGCTCTGCCAGTCAAAGTGTCAGGTCCAGACCCGGCAGCTTGGTCCCAAAGGGGGAAGTTCCTGCTCTAGTTCCCACGTGTTGTTGGATGTCTCTATAGAGTGTACCCCCATCCCAAGGAGTTACTGCTTTAACCTGCACAGAACCCCACATGCACTGAACTGTAGAAAGGAAGGAGACCAATACAGAAACATCTCTCACTAAACAGTAACCCTTTTGAAGTCAATCCCATGCTGCCATTATTCATGAAAGAAAAAGCCTAAACCAGATTTTTGCCTAGTTTTCTCAGTGTGCTTTGAACTTTTTCGTCCTACACATCGGTTATTTCTGCATAGAGTGCCTTTGCCATAGTGTTCAAATGGCTTCCTGGTTGGGTCAAAAGACAAGGTATCTATGAAGCAGGTTTAATCTCTTGAAAAAGGAAAATTGATCCTTTAGAATCACCAAAATGGCAATGGCAATGGCAAGAGCTGCCATAATACATTTACCTGAGGGCCATTTAGGAACATCACAGAGCAGGCCACAGTGTTATTGTGTAATCTTTTTATTACTTTTTTAAACAGTCCTCTCAGGCCTGTATTTAGCAGTGGAAAGCACGATGGGAGGGTTGCTAATAGCACTGGGAATTTCATGTGAGGTGGGTATTTGTGGATCAGTCAGCACACCCAGCAACTCTGTGCATCCATCAGGTTGCATTATCAGTCTGGCATTAGATGGCAATGACTTCCAGCAGTCATCTGGGTCCGGAAATCTAGGTTCAGGCTTTGATTTATAGCTCTCCTGATGACCAGCTGAGGACCTGGGCCTCTGTCCTCCCCACAGCATCAGCTGGGAAAGGCAATGTGGTCCCAGCATTCATTAAAAAAAAGAAGCAGGAGGATGCCAGGTATTAGGGCAGAGGAAGGGGGCAATTCCCAAGGTGGCAGGAGGCTGAAGGCCAAAGAAGGTCAAGCAGAGGGATGCCCAGCTCATCCTTACAAACCTAATGATCTGGGGGAATGAGGCTCAAGGGTGTTAACTTGAAAGGGGTGGATGTCCTGCAGAGAAAGTGCCATTCTCTGGTCTACCCACAGCTCTAGGGGCAGGAAATAGCCATAAAGGTGTTTTAAAACCAATCTCCCTTTGAGCATCAGAGATTTTGTGCAAAACCAGTCAATTAAAAATGGAGGGGATGGGAAAGGAGGTCGTGCACAGGCTTGGAGGTGACTACAAGAGCACCAGTGCCATTTCAGGGACTTTTCTTTCTCCTTCTAAGGTGACATCCAAAACCCTTCCCTGCTACGATACTGGCCCCAGCTTGCTTAAAATTCTCCTTTTCCCATCAGTTCTGGCATGGAAACAGCTTTCTGGTGACAATTGCAAATGTGCTTGGGGAGAAAGGGGCAAGGCACTCATTATTTTTATCAGCCTCCCACAGCAGAAGCTGAAGTTCTATGGAAAATATGTAATTTTAAATGCATTTATTTATGTAAGTTTTAAATCAAAACAGTTTCTGACTGGCATGTTCCTCTTAGCTGGAACGCTAAAAAATAGTTGTTGGGTCATAGTTGGATTAGCTGGAGGTGACAGTCTCTCTCTGTGTCCCTTTCCCTTCTCTTTTCTCTCTTTTACAGACCAGAATCATTTTTATCCTCTCTTTGATTTTTTCCCACTTTCATATAATATAATTACCTGTATACAGGCAGCATAATGTCATGTTGTTACCAACATCTGCAGTGTTCTCTCGCATTTCTCTGGGCTGTAGAGCTTGTTATCTATCTCTAGCTATTAATCTTATGTTGAGACTTGAAACAGGCAGAAAGCAGCCAACTGTGTTGTGGCCACAGCCGTGCTGACCAAGAGGATGAGAAAGGTTCCCTTTGTGTGTGTGTGACAAATGTAATTCTCATGTGCATTCCTTAGGATAAATGTCCCTTTCCTGAAATGCAGCGTGGTTACTAAAGTATAGGAGAGACCGACATAAAGACTTAGGATTAAATTCTGCCCTGTCTTCCCTGTCTCTTTCTGCCTCTAGATCTTTCCATTCACCTATATTGAGGCTTTAGCTTTACCAAAGCGATGCAGTGCGTCCTTTTGGTAGTATTTGAGGTCAGATTATGAGAACAGTTTAGGATTCAATTTTCCATGGCTGCCCTGGAAAACCTAGCCACAGGTTTAGATATTCAAATGGGAGCTGACCCAGTCGTAGAGTATTTCTAGCAAGGCATTATTAAACATGACCTCCTTCTCAAAACGCTGTGTCCTTCCAGGGCCGAGTGTCTGGATGCATTAGCTGGTATCTGAAGAAACTGCCTGTAGGAGAACCTCATTTTTAGGTTTATTTAAGAGCTAGTCAGGTATCCTGACATGAAATGTCCTCATTTGCATGCAGTGAAACACTGTTCTGTCAGCTTTTCTCCCCCTTTCAAACTACCAGGATGCCTTCCAAAACCAGCCCCATTCAGTCAACCGCCAAGTCAGAAAGCTTGCTTACATGGGAGGATGAAAACTGATGCAGCAGGTCAAACCCTGATCTCATTTACACCTATGCAGAACACGGATCTGTTCTTCGCAACGTGGGCAGTGGCTGTGCCTCAGTTCTGAATCTCAGGAACTTCTGGGTCTGATGCATTGCCAATATGTAGTTGTCTAATCTCTGGTATGCAGTTTTGAAATAGCTTAGCTATGGTTCCCTGAGGAGGTTTGATTTAGTGTGATTGAGATCAGAAATTGAAGAAGAAAGAATTATCCTGGGGAAGAATGGAAATCTGTCTTGCAGAAATGCCATTTTCAGAGCTTTGGGATATGGTAGTTAAGTGTAAATACAGAATAAATGCTGCTTCTTTACGCCCTTTAGTTATTCCTCAGTGGGAGACAGGGAGATATATGCAAATTCTTTCCAAGCTGCCTAATCCCACAGTAAATCAAGTACTTAGAAATGACAATGAATGAAAGATTGAAGCTTTTGGTAGTTAGAGGCAATTTCATTTTGATTTACAAAGACTTCTTGTAGGCTCAGGAGTGTGACTGAAATACTTTTCCTCTCTTTGAAGCCCCGACTTACCTGCCCACCAGTAACAAATGACATTCAGCAATAGAAACACAGTGCTGCTCTTTGTAGTTTATGGTGTTAGTGACTTTCACATGATCACAGGTTTCTGCTCTGGAGAAGCTGGGTCTTGGTTTTTGAAAGCGGAACGGACACTTTGCATTCATTTAGCGCATCATTTGGATGCACGTTTATATTGACAGATGTGTATCTTCTGTGATCTCATGGTTATAACACGTAAGGATGAATACACACCTTGTAACGTTAACACTGAAATGGCTGGAAGAGTGTAACACAGCCAGTAGAAAGGTCTGTGAGACTGTCTTTTCAGGTGAACCTCAGGAGTAACTTAGTAAAGCAGGTAAGAGTGGTGTTGGTACAGACCAGCATGACCCAGTCTAAGCATTGACACTAAACACATGTTGTGTAGGCAAAGCATGATGCCATTTACTTCTTTCTTTTCATTCCACCTTATAATTACAAAAGCTGTGGAGGAAGCCGTGTTCTCCCACTGTGTCAGTTGTTGTCCATCAGGAAAGATGATTCAGCATTTCATCATCAGTCCCAAAAGCACAAAACCACAGCCGTCAATATGGGTTTGAGCATGTGTTATTGAAAAGAAACTGACTGAAAACCAGCACAGTAACCCAAGTGCAATTACACAGAAAAAAAAACCCCAACCAAAACCCACAGGGATGTGTTCTTGTAGTAAATCCTGTGTTTACCAGGAAAAAAGACCCCAGGAGCGAGGCTAGGTGCTTGCACATACCAAGAAGGGGCTGAGAGGGACCAAGCAGGCAAGAAGCTGGGAGCAGGCACTGACCCCACTCTGTGCGAGTCCCTGGGGTGCACCCCACACTCGAGTGCATCCATTCCCCATCTCTCCAGCAGTCTCAATAGGAAGGTGGGGAGGATGGCAGTTCCCTGTCCTACAAGTGATACATCTGAGCTTTGCTCACTGCCCCAGCTCCTCCAGCCTGGCTCTATCTGGCTTCAAAGTGGCCACTCAGGGACCAATAACACTGAAAGCGGTCCTGTCAAGGCTTGGGTTTTGTGAGGACCTTGATGAGAAGTGCTTCTTTCAGACGCAGGGTTTCACTAAATAAGGTGAGCAGCACGTACATGGCACTGACTACTCAAATAACCAAGAGCTACATGAGCACTTTCCAATGCAGCATCCCTCTCACTAACATTCCTATGGTACCTGACTAATGAAGGTGGGTTAAAATGTCAAGGGTTTTGGAGAGGTTTTTTTACTACCTTGTTTCTTACTCTTGCAGTAGATGACAATGAACTGACATG
The DNA here is from genome assembly GCF_033783945.1 of Neopsephotus bourkii. NCBI lineage: Eukaryota > Metazoa > Chordata > Aves > Psittaciformes > Psittacidae > Neopsephotus > Neopsephotus bourkii. The sequence continues at coordinate 368,313 of NW_026901790.1, read as the reverse complement.
TTGCTTACTCATTGCATTTATACAGTCCTGCAGGGATAAAAGAGTTGTTGCAGTTTAACTGCTTCTGCATAGTTTAGGAAGTCTTACAGGCGCACAAATACAAATGACTGTTCCTGCCTGGAAGCAAACAGGCTTGGCTCTGTCATTAAAGAGTAGGTTCATGTTGAAGATAATGAAGAACTACCTTTGCCCAAGTGGGAGAAGCCTGCTTCTGTGTGGCAAGCTTTCTCCTGGAGCTATGTTACCTGTAGTGCTGGTCTTTTCCACTGCCAGTGAATCAGAACAAGGTCAGACCTGTGATATCACACAGGGATGTGCAAGGAGCCCTTTCTGCAGCCTTTGAGCACTGGTCCAGGATGGTGAGAGCAGCAATCCCTGGGTGAATGTGTGAGCAATGGTAAGGGGGCTGGTTTAGCCCCCTCACACACCCCTGGAGCTACTTCTCACCCACAAAACCTGGTCCTGCACTGATGGCCTGCATCCCCAGGTCAGCTCCCAAACCTGGGTGTTTCTTCAGCAGCCCCCTCAGCCATGCACAGCTCTCATGCTGTCTCATCCCTTTCAAAACAGCAGAGGGATTTTGCTTGGTGTTTATAAGGTAGGGACATCACAGATAAGACTCTCATACAACAGAGCATCATCTGATGTATATCTGTGAAGGCAACAATAGCCTAGGAAAGGGCCTGGGGGAGAAATGCCTAAAATAGGCTGCAATGAAAATGTGTGTATAAACATATATGAAGAAAAGCAGGTGAGGTGACCTCCAGTGAAAGTATAAAGTGACCTCCCTGTCCATTACTTTCAGGTCAGTCGTTAAATGCATGGAAACTATGGATTTGGTCTGAATAAATCATTTCCCTGCATTTCACAGGGACAACCGCCAAGCACGGACTGCGCTGCAAGGCTTGTAAGATGAGCATCCACCACAAGTGTGCGGACAGCATTGGACAGCAGCGCTGCATGGGCAAGCTGGTAAGTGCACTACTGTGTGCCTGACCCTCCTGACTGGTGTGTGAGCAGAACTGACACCAGGTCACTTTACTGAAGGGAGAGAAGGAAAGCCAGGTTGGTCACCTTAGAATCCATTTGGGCAATTGCTGTTACTCATAAACCTGAACCAAAATCAAACACAAATCTGGTCTGTTTGTGGATGTGAAAATGCAGTTCCATAATCGAAATTCAGCTAAACGACAGAATTAATTCCCTTGGTTTAAACTGTGCTGTGTGTAGTGTAAATCTCACAAGGAATGCTAAAAATCAGTGAAAATATTCCAACAGAGTTTAATAAAAAATCCTTCAAATTACGTTTTATTGTTTTTTCCACTGTTAAGGCTTGGAGAAAACCCAAAATTCATCTTAAAAAGAAAACCAAAGGCTATTTCACTGTGGGACACTACAGAGTTTGAATCAATCTCTCCTTAGGAGAGGCTGGGGGGAGATTTCCTCCCGTATGGACCCATGCCTGGCTCACCTTCTGAGCAGCAAATTCTCATTACTGGCATAGGCAGGACATTGTGTGTGAGACAATTCCAACCCAACTTGATGACTCTTATGGGAATACAGTTCTTTTGGGAAAAGGACTTGGAAAAATGGCCATTTAGAACATCAAAGCTCAATAGACATATTCACGTTCCACATGTTCTCATTTGCTGCAACCTGAAGGTACCCGAGACAAATATGAGCTAAACCCGAGCAGTTTCACTGTGTTAAATGATGAAAAAATAAGACTTCAGAAGGCAGGAAAGAGTATTCAGTAAAAGCTATTGTTGTTCATACACATGAGGGAAATCTTTATGCATTTAAGCCATAATTATAGCCCTAGTGTGAGACATTCTGGTATAGGAAGTTGGTCTGTGAAGAGCTGAATGGTGCCACTGCAAGCCCTGGACAAGTCAAATATTAAATCCCATTACTTATTTGTGGTCATTAGTTTTCAGCAGCAGAAAAGTAGAGGCCAAATTTACATCAGGAAGCCATCCAGCAAAGCTACTGGATTTTTCTGAGCTTGTGTTATGTCTGAATCTAGTTTGGGGGCAAACCGTGGATCTGGAATTTATTACTCTGAGAAACTAAATTTATCAGTCTCCTTATTCCTTCTTGATGTGTACTGTGGCTCATTAGCAAAAGAATTAGTTGCCTATCATTTTTGATGTGTACTGAGCATCGGATACAGCAGATGGGCACATCTCTGTGAGGCTTTTCTGCTTCTCACTGTGACTAGAAGGTCTCGAGCCTGTGAAGATTACAGATCTGAGAGACCATTTGTGAGTCCCTGTTACCTGGAAGGGTCTTTCCAATGCCTTAGATGTTAGCACCTTCATTTGGGGTCCTCAGCCTTTGCCTCAGTTATTTGCAGGCTGAGATAGTAAATAAAGAGGTAACAGGAGATGGTCAGCCTTCTAAGAAGCGTTTTAAGAGTCGTATAGGGCACAGTTGTTTGCCATATTGTGGTCTTTAATGGTACAGCCTGAGTTGTTACAGTGCATTTCTCTACAAAAGGGCACTGAGGGGATATCTGGTGACAACTTGGGAAGCTTTTTGTCCTTACAAGAGAAAAAGGCAGTGGAAGCTGCAGTCAGTCGGCAGCAAACCTCAGAAAAATCCATAGAAAGGCTCTAAATTCCTTGGGTCTCACAGTGGGAACACGAGGGTTTGGCGTCAGGGCGGGGAAGGGTGGTCGCATGTTTAGCAAATGCAAACCAATGCAAATTCACATTGCATAAAGAGAAAGGGAGAGGGGAAAGTTCCCAGAACCTGTAATGATTCAGCACCTCTGCTGCAGCTGATTAGTGCTGCTTTTGTGCAAGACGAAAGAAAAAGGGAAGCTGAAAATGAGCCCTTCCTTCCACATAACTAAGGGAAACTGGCTTTTTTCCAGGGGATAAATCTAATTAATCCCTGATCTCTAAACCCCATGGTGAGTCAACAACAGCAGGCACATTTCCAGCCTCACCACCCTGTTATACCGTTAGCACAGGAGCTTGAGGTTATTTCTACTGCCTGGATCATGGGAGCAGTGCTCTTCACATGTCTTTGCTTTCTCTCCCCCCAGCCAAAGGGATTTCGACGGTACTACAGCTCCCCACTACTCATTCATGAACAGTTTGGCTGCATCAAAGAAGTGATGCCTATTGGTAGGTTTTGATTGCTTTTCCATTCGGTCTCCCTTGGGCAGTGCTCTGCAGCAGCAGCGGCAGACTTCCAGCCGTGGTATTTACCCTCAGCAGCCTTCCAGCTCCTTTCGGTGACTGGATGTCCTTCTGCCATCTCAGGAAAGGACCACCTCAAAGATACACAGCTGGAAGAGGAGAGGGTGTGTTTATTGTGCGTTTCACTCAACCCCCCCATACATACAACCTCTTAGCAATCACCCTGCTTAGAATGATCACTGGCTGAGGTCAAGGTTGGAACTTAAAAGGGAGGAAACACTGGTGAAGGCCTGAGCTGGGAAGAACCAGGTAAAAGAGAGATCAAAACAGCAGAAGGCATTCAAACCACTGGTCTGGCTGGAGGGACATTGCTCAGGTCCTGCCTGATTCCCTTCACACTTCTTACTTTCCTCATGCTTTTCCCTTATTAACCATGTCTACCAGTGCCTGAGGGAAGTGAAGAGGGACAAGGCAATGGCCAGGACCCAAAGAACCTGTATGAGGGAAGGATGATTCCTATAGGAGAAGCAGGAAATTGCTAGCAAAAGCCAATTCCAACAAGTTTATCTAACACTGTATCAGGATAATCTGTCAGCTCGTGTCTAAGCATACACCCCAGCATGCTGGTAGAGGCAGGTATTTCTCCAGGTGGAGCAGGAACATGACCAGAAATATCTCCAAGGGACTGACGCACATTTTGCTCCTTCTGTTGCAGCCTGCGGAAACAAGGTTGATCCTGTGTATGAAACTCTCCGCTTTGGGACCTCCTTAGCCCAGAAAACCAAGAAGGGCAGCTCTGGAAGTGGGTCTGATTCTCCAAACAGAAATTCTGTGAGTATCCCATGTCTTTGTTCCATTTTCTCTCTAGAGGAGCAGCACACATTCACCCACAGGAGTTTGCATCAGAGCTCACAAAACTTGTGTTTCAAACCGTAAAACACTAATCTTGCCCCGAGCTTCCAAAATGAGACCAGGAAACACATTACTTTTGCAAACTCAGGTTTGAAATGTCATTGAGATGACTCCTGAGAAAAAGGGGAAAATACAAATTAAATGAATAATCTTATTTTGTCAGATTGGGCAAGGGAATTGTGTTCTTTTGATTATGCGTATGCATAAAAGTGGAACAGAGGTATTTAACTTGTCATGCTGGAGTAGATGCATACTGCCTGTGGTTGATGGTGGGCATTTACCGTTCATACAAGTGATGGCATTCATACATTTACCCTTCATACAAGTGATGGCAATGGGCTGGAGTCCTCAGAGCCTAAATTTAAAAGGCCAAAGCTCCACAATACAAACCCAGACAAAACTAAGCCACTGTGACAAGGCAGCAGACTGGCACTTCCACTCCTGCTCAGTATAGGCTCAGATCTGATTCCTCTCCAAATCCAAACTCCAGGTAGATGTATACAGCTTGTTCTGTCCAGACAGGGAGATTTTTACCTTCGTGTTAATCTTTGTCATTCACTTTCTCCTATCATAAAAGACCACGGCAGAAAACTGGAGAAGGAGAATGAGGGAAACAATAGTTCCCTTAGCCCTGCTTTTGCTAAATCCCTACTTAGTTCAACAGTAACAAGAACCAATTTCTTCCTTACAGAAATGGTTATTTCAGCAGTATTGGAATCCATGAGATCAGGAGCTCATTCATGGTGTTGAAAGACTGATACCTTTTCATCTCTCATAAAAAGGCACTTCAGCCTATATAAGCTTGAGGCTCTTGTTTTTCCACAGACATCCTTCCCACTGGTCCCCCCACCAAAAAGAAAGAGCAACAAAATCACCCCTGAATACACTGGAGGCTAAAGCTGGTTGTCATATCTAAAACTAAACAGCATCACCCCTGAATACACTGGAGGCTAAAGCTGGTTGTCATATGTAAAACTAAACAGCATCACCCCTGAATACACTGGAGGCTAAAGCTGGATGTCATATCTAAAACTAAACAGCATCACCCCTGAATACACTGGAGGCTAAAGCTGGTTGTCATATCTAAAACTCAGACCCACATTATGTGACAACCTGTCCCGCTCTCACCTCAGAATAAAAACCACCAGGCACAGAGACATAATGACACTTGGTCTCCAGGCCTCAGAGCAAATACTTATATGTTTGCTTTGAAGCTGTACTAATACCTGTTCATGTTTGGTACAACATCTCCCTGGCGCTTCAATGTATGCCCACTGAATCGTAACGTTAGGTGGTATAGGTGGCCACTAAACAGACATCCATTTGTGTCAGATGGGAAAGAAACCAGGCAAATTTAAACAAGAACTAAGTGAAATCTGCAAAGGAGTTATTAAACATGTCCTCTAGCCACCCTTGTTTGTGCCTTAACAGAGGTTTCGTAATTCCCATTCTTCTTTAAAGCCCGAAGCAACACCACCACCACCTCTCCCGTTGTGGTTGCGTTTCTTTCAGTTATTTAATTTGCTTTGAAGAAAGGAGTTCTACAAATGTAATTATTGCTTTCTAAATCCATAACGTGTTCTGTTGAATTATGAATGACAACTCAAGCGTAGAAGTCACGACTGCTGCGTCAGCTTGCCCTAGGGAGCTGATCACATCTAGGTGGGGTGTGGGTGGAGAATGAGGAATGCAAGTTCATCATGGGGATTTCTCCAGGGTATTGAGGCGGAGGGAGAATATAACGTGTCAGCATACAGAAAACAGGAAACATTAGAGAGCTGAATAAACAGACGTGTGAAACCATAGCAGTTGTGTCAATTGAGACAACCGGGGGCAGAAGCAAGCCTGATCCAAGTGATGGATCTTTATAACAGTGATGTGTGACCCAGGAGCAGGCACTGAGCAGCGACCACAGCAGGGACATGACACAGAGCCTTTAGAGCAGAGGTGAAAATGCACCAGAGCACGTGAGCTAGCAGCACATGTGCAGTTAATAACACACAGGTACTAAGTTTTTTCCCCAGTGGTCCTCACTTCTGTGTTGCTTCACTCCTCTGCAAGCAGAAGCAGCCACGTGAGGCTCAGAGGCTTTGCAGCATGCCTTGTCTCTACAGCCATAAAGCTTCCAGGACTGCAGTTCATGACTCTAGGCAGAGTAGAGAACTAGCCATGGTATTTTGAACATGAGTGAGCAGTGTGGATGCACCCACTGTGGTTTTTCAGCCCGGATTCTGCATTTCCCATAAAGGAAAGTGGCCATATGCTCCAGATTTACTACCTACTGCTTCCTTAAAACTGTGCTGCTGCAACCCACATTTATAGAGAAAGTCACTCGGGGTGATGTAAACGTGATTCCAGTTCTTGTTGGCTTTTTGTAGCTCAGCTCCTCTCAAAAGCAGCTTTGTACCTCTGTCATTTCTATTAGAGCTCTTGACTGTAAAATCGTAACTGAGGTTACTTCAGGAGGTCTTGAATGAGGTTTGTACTGGAGACAGCCACTGAGCATCCCATATGCAGTAGTACCCAACAAAATATGAAGCTGATTATCAGCAATCATGCAATTATGAAGATAGTCTAGGAAGAATGAGGAACATGCCATAGCAATGAGCTGGGAAATAGCTGGCACTTGCTGTTTCATCGAAGCCAGTTTCCCTTCTCCACACAGCAACTAGAATTCCCTAGGTAAGCTCTGCACTGTCTCCATGCTATTGCATATTGCACCCATTGCTATTGCAGTCCCTTCTCATCTGGAGTGACCCATTTCTGCAAGATGCAAGAGAAACATGACCTGCTCCAAAAGGCTGAGTCTAAAAGCAAGGCAGAACAGAGCAGTAAAGTGGAAGGCTCTTAAAATAGCAGGGAAGCAACATAACCACAGGATACCTAAGGCATAAACCTACTTTGTTCGTTAGTATCCTTGGATGGAGAAGTAGCTGGGAATGTACTAGATATGGAAAATAAACTTGTCAAAGTACTTTATAAACCAGCCTGGTTTTACTTGTTGTCAACACTGCTAAAACAAACCCAAAAACCCCATCAAAATCTCTAAAGCAACTCAGATCTTGAACAAAAGCAGTGAAAGTTCCTCATCTGGCTTCTCTTCCCGTAAGAAGGCAAAAGTCTGCAAAGCAATGGACAGAGCCTTTGTGTACAGTGCAATTGCAAAGTGTCGTGGAAAACTGAAGTTACATCCTTCTATGTGTCTTACAGTCCTGTTAACAAGAAACAAGCAAAGCTCAGAGCACATCAGGGTTCAGTTTTCAGATTAGAGAGCACCTGACTCACGTTCAGCATTTGGGTTTTTTACGGTTATCAAAGGTGTTTTACCCAACAGAAACTGCAGCTCCATAAGGTCAGATTCAGACAGAGTTTGGAGCAGCTTCTGGTTCCTGTCAGGCTATAGATGGAGAAGCTGACTATCCAACCAAGGAATCCAATGCCTTACGCAGAGTATATTTCTGAGGCTTGAGATTATATCATCCCATGTTTTCCTGCACTCTAGAACAATGGGTCCCTAACCATGATTGACATTAATATGGTACAAATAAGAAATCATAATAAGTCTAACAACACCACTTGGGTTTCATTTTTCCCTAACCATACCAACCAGATGACTTTAAAAAGCCTGTGAGGGCAGATATTTAAAGACTGACTTCACCAACTCCATCACACTCCAGCTCCTTCTTTCACAGCATGTTAACAGAACTAAAATCAATACATTACAGTTATTTTACTGAATAATGGATTCAGGGTTTGTAAATTAATAGTCACTAATTTCAATTAATGTCCAGTCTACTTGGTAGATAGCTATTTAGTATACCTGCAGGAGCTACAAATCCTCCCAGGCTCCTTCTGTTTTATACAGAGAACCACATAGTTTAACATAATCCTTTGTTCCTTAATTTCCATTTCACTTTATACTGCAGAAATCTTTTGTGCTCCAGGCTGTCAGTTTGGTCTGGAGTTCTTTCTGGGCTCCCTGGGAAGTAGGTATTTGTAGTGCATCACTAGGTACAATGTTTCCTGTAATCCCATCAGGCTGACTTGCTCTGCTCTGGTAACACCCAACTACTGCATTCCCCAAAGGCTCTTCTGTGGTCTTGGCTCATCCCACCTCTCTTGCTCTTTCTGTCCCTGCAGACAGCTGACCTGGCAGAAGTTCCTGAGGAAGGCGGTAGCTCTGCAGGCACCCTTGACATAAGCAGGAAGCGCAGCAACAGCGGTGAGTGCTGCCAGGCCAGGAGAGCATCTTCAGATGTATAGGCCTGCATACAACCTGTTTCAGATGGGGGGTTTATGGCATGTCCATATTTTAGCAGCATTCTGGCTTTCAGAGGGAGAGTTGAGTGGGGGAGGAAGTTGGTGCAAGAATTTGGGGAATGCTTTTTGCCTTTCAGATGAAATCCAAGCCACCATTTTCTTTAGTTTTTGTGTCTAGAGCTGATACTGGCCAAGGTTCAGGTCCATTCCCTATCTCCCATGCTTCAGGAACATAGCTGTAGACTAATCACTTAACATGCTTCAGGTCAGCATTGGCTAAGTGGAACAAACCCAGTTCTTTCTTTTCTGTATGTTGGACTTGTCTACATACCTTTGTATACCATAACCTCTTTGGGGCAGGAAATGAATCATATAATATACATCTGTCTGTGAAATATTGAACACAGTAAATCCTGATCATAATTGCAGCTCAGTACAAATACAGCATGTGCTCAGTAATATTAATAGCATAATTTCTTTAGTAATGTTTTTACAGCATTGGTGTGATGGGGTTTCAAGACCATCATACCCATAGAGAGCTTAGTAATGAAATCTTAGTCAATGAAACTGGAGTTTGTGACACTGTTCTTGAATTCAGGGAGGGAAGAAATAAGTGCAGAAGGGTTTGGGACACTTAAGCAAAGCTTCAGGTCCAAACCATCAGAGCAGCTTCTCTGGCAGCACCTGGAGGCTGCTTTGCTAACTCTCAGGTGCCGCTAAAGAAGTTACTCTGATGGTTTAGTGAGTATCTCATACGCTACCAAAGTAAATCTCTGTGAGCATCTCTTTCTTCTTCATAGCATCCCCAGTGCCCATTACATGCTGCTAGCAATACATGTAGGTAAAAATGACAGCTCCAACTTGTCCATTCCCATTTTATGCTGTCTCCTTATTCCTTTCCTCCCCTCCTGGTCCTGTCACTTCTCCTCACTGTGTTCAGTCATTTCCTCCCTCTCACTTTGTGAACACACCATCTACGTTACCTGCTTTCTCCCAGCAGTACACTTAGGTTCTCTGTTTTGCAAGTGCAAGCTGACCTGACCTGCTTAAAGAATTCAGTCTGCTTCACATTGTTTAATCCTGCCCACCCGAGATTAATTTGATCCTGCGTTTCCAGATAACTTTTCATTGCACTGTCAATCGGTAGTTCCATTTCTGCCACCCAAAGAAACTTTTTCCTCTGAGATCTGTATTCACCGAATGCACCAAGAGGTGTTCAAGGAACTTACTCATGGAGATTAGTTTAAAAACTCAGCATGTGTCAAACCTCCCAGTAACTTCCGCGGCACATTAGCGATTCCTTTGATCAGCGCTGGCTTTTTCACGATCCATCCTTCAGAGGCTCAGGGTATAAATTATGCATCCGTCGCTCCGAAAGTTTCCCCTCGGTAGGTTTTTAACAGAGTGCCTGCACTGTTTGCCCAAGCGGTGGGAATGGCAAAAGCCTTCTCCCACTGGAAAAAATCCCACCTTTTTCTTTGCCCTTTTTTTTTGTTGGCTGCTGCTAGGGCAAGCAACCATGCAAATAACTGGGGTTTTGTTGTGCGGGGAAGTGGTCTACACACCCCTATGGCATTTGGTAAGAGCCAGAGACCAGGAGCTAAACAGAGATTAAACACTGAAGAAAGTACATTGAATATATTATTGCAGGGTGATTCACCACTCCGTTTTCCTTGGCTGTCCCCTGCCCCTTCAGCAGGCAGTGCCACAGCCCTGCCTTGCTGAATCAACTCTATTCCGCTTCTTGCCTTTTTAATTAAAACAGGGTCTTCTGCAAATCAGATTTTTAGGCAAAGGTACTTTGGGGGCTCTTTCCTGAAAGGGAAAGAATGGAAAAGCCACAGCCTGCAGAAGGGTGAAAGAACCCAGCACGTGTGGCTGTGTCATCACTCCTACAGACTGCTCTGGCAACAACTTCAAAGGAAGGCTTTTCCAGTCAGAAAACGAAGCAAGGCTTCCTAGTTTACAACTATAAGGTGGCATACCTGATTTCCAGCCCTTCAGCCTCCTCTAAGCCAGTTATACTCCTTCTCTGCTGTGAATTGCCATCTGTAACAGAAGTCCCGCAAGCCAAAATGTGATTCAAGTGACACGTACGAATCTGTTATCAACAGGGATTTGAGCACTTTCCCCTCAAGTGAACTAAGGAATGTCTTCCCTACAAACCCAGGGTATATTTCAGCTCCCTCTCCACCTTCTGGGTCAGCTCCACAGCTTATGAGGCTGTACATTAGCCTCATAATGTACATAATACATTAGCTTTCAGCTTTATATTGTGTCACCAAGCAGAAATCACTCCAAGCATGATGCCGAAGTGCTTCTACTTTGTCTGGCGGATGACTTTCTGCAAGTTCCTGGCTACCCAAATTCATTATTAACTGGAACTTTTTCTATTTGTCTCCTTAACTTCTCTTCCTCTGGACACAAAAAGTCAAGGAACAGCCACTTGAGTAGGACTTAAACTCTGCCAGCTTGTAACAACAGCATTTTACACCCCTTTCTACAGGTGTCAGATACACACACACCCCTATACTAGAAGATAAAAAGACATTCATTTTGTGTTGAAGGTTTTCCCTCTGGTACTGGTGGCAGGTTGACAGTTTGCAGGGTCAGGTCTCTCTACAGAAGGACTTTGTAGATACAGATGGAGGCCCCCAGGTCAGTGCGGTCAGACCACGTGGATGGACCCAGCGTGGGGCACTTTCAGGTTAATCCCTGCAGGTACCAGCTCACGTGCTGTCTTCACATTGAGCTTTATGACCACAGTATTATTGCATTTTATCAGAGAATATGGGCTTGTGTGTGCTCATGGATACATATTACTTTGTACAAGGTCTTGTGCATGCTGTCGCTGCTGTTTTGGCTCTCTTTGTTATAAGAACACTGCTATTTCAGTGTCTAGACACAACTCCCTACTCTCAAGAAGCCTCACCATTTCACTCATAAAACTTCAAAGCTGTCATTTATAGTGACACATTTGTAGGTGCTTTTGAACAGAAATACTGCTCGTCCTAAACATGGAAATCCAGCATTCAGTGGGAGGATGAGGCTGATGGACTTCAACTAGTAATGCAGTCAGGGGATCTGGGTTCTACTCCCAGAGCTGTACTTGTGTATATTCACCTGATCAAAATGGTTTATTTGTTAGGATTGGAAATTCTTCAGGACAGGTTCTTTTGTGTTGTATGCCGTTGTATGTGGTTTTGGTGGGGGTGTAGAAGGGTTCAGAAGAGAGCACAAGGGATCAGAGAAATTAAGGGGAAAGGAAACAGATTAACACAATGAAAGTGATGCTGCTGAGGTGAAGAGCCTTACACTACCCCTAACGTGTCGTGTGTTTTCTTTATTGCAGTGTTTACATACTCTGAAAACGGCACAGAACACTTTGGAGAAGAACCAAAAAGTATACATTCCCTGGTATGGGCATATGCGTTGTGAGAACGCAATGGGAACGGGAACGGGAAATATATATATGTATGTGTATATATGTATATAAATATATATAAAAAGTATATGTATTTATATATGTATACATATATATATAAATAAAAGTCTTGGTTTTATAGATAGCTGAGGCCCTTGAGTAGGTCTGCTGGGGTTCTATTCTGGAGAAGCACTGGTATCTGACTGTCACGTTCCTCCACCATTTCTGGGCCACTGGCCACAGTTGGAAGCATACAGGACTGGATGGCTCTTTGGTTTACCTGTTATGGACTCCTTTATGTTCTGTTTGTGACAAATTGGTCTTGTGAACATAAAGGATCCAGTGCGGAGGCCGTGTCGTTACAGCAGAACTCCAGATCGCAGATATGGTGTGGAAAATCATTTGGGGTTTGGTTTAGGTGCTTTTTTTCCCCCTCCAGTGGAGAAAGTGAGGAGAGAGAGGAGATGGGGGGGGGGAGGCCCAGCACAAGCAGCTTTCTGTTTCAGTGGTTTTCCCACCCTGGCTTTTGGACCTGTGAATGTATAGCTCTACCTCCATCATCCATACCAAGGCCTGCATAATAAACATATAATGGGAGTGATACACTACTGGGTTCATAAGAGTTATGCATTGACAGAGAGTAAAAGGCAGACTCATTTTTAAGATCTCACCCAAAAGACCTACTTGTGCAGGTTTCTGTTGTGTCCTTTAGAAGCCTGGAATTTGATCTTGGGGTTCAAAGAGTCTTTATTTCTAAGGGAAAATAGTTGCTGCCTTAGCAGTTCACAATGTATCTGGACCATCGTCCTCCAAGGTGTGAAAGGAATAAGATGATTCTGGCTCATTTCTTGGAAGAACAGGCCCTGGTTTCTTAGTCTATAAAAAGTGAACCATGTGCACAGGATGGATATTGAAATTTGTCTTTCTCTTCTTTCTTACAGGGACCATTTTATAAAAGCACGTTACAAATGAACACCTATGTTGCCTTGTACAAATTTGTACCACAAGAAAATGAAGACTTGGAGATGAGGTAACAAAATGTTTGTTAGTTGCTTTGGCCTATATGACTTTGGATGGGGAAGGTTTCATTCTGATATTCATACTAAACATTTCTTATAGACAAACCATTTGTAGCTACAAAGACATTCTCATGGATGAAAAGCTGGTAACACAATAGAGGAAAAGTTTCAAAGCCACTTACATCACTTCAGGAGCAAGATGGCTTTCAGCTAGGAAATATTCAGTCCTCAGCTGCTTTGGTTTTTCCAACAGGATTTTTCAGCTAGGAATCCCTCACCAGTGCTCATGCTGATTTTAGCAGCTTCCTTTCTCCCCTCAGCAGCTTTTAGTTATTCCAAACGCATTGGAACAGCTTCCCAAGAAGGGCTTGAGAAAAAACAGCAACCCTGTTGTCCTGGTGACAGCACCTCTCTGGGAAAGCTGGAAAACACTGCTTCAGGTGGTGCAGTGGTAGAAGACTGAATGCCTGTTTTCCCACTTGGAAAGTAAACCAAAGAGGCCAACTACTGCACCCACATCCAGCTACATCCTGGACAGGGGCACTTCTTCTGTGTGTGCTCTGCAAGAGCCCATGGAATTGGACCCGTATCCATCCAGGTGTATTTGCAAGCTCTTGTGCTGCTACCTCAACAATACAGTGAGCCTAAGAAGGAACGGAGGGAAAGCTGAATAATTAGGGGTCAACCATTATTAAGATCAAAGAAATCCCTGTTATCAAGCAGACAGAGCTTTCTGGCATTAATGTGTTTGGAAATGGGCTGCCACTTACATTCTACAATGCAGCGCTATTATAATAACATGCTAATGTTGATGAAGTGCTTCCAGTGGGGGAAGGAGGTCAAGTAACTGTTCAACTACCTGCATACAATCAGCTCAGCACATGTTGCTATTAGCATTTCCAGCCAAATTATTCTCCTAGCTCTGCTGTTGAACTAGTCAGCTGGATGCTGATACTTAGCAATTACCACCCTGCACCACACATTATAAAGGTAAATATGTCCCATTGAAATCAAAAAGACTTTCTTGGGCAGAATTATATCCCTGCTGACTAATTGCCTTTGTCAGTTAAATAGAACTATTTTCCTGCTGCCTTCCTTCTGCAATCACAGCTTGAAAACACAGATGATGAAGTGGTGTGTCCCAACAATGTGAAATGTCTTGAAGTAATAAGATAATGCCTGTAACAAATAGGGGCTGTATTTTAAACAGTTCCTTACTAAACAGGAAGCAAAAATTCCAGTTCACAGATGTTGTCTCAAAATAAAGATCCAACCCAAACATACAGAGGTTCTCTTTCTGCATCACTGTGCATGACTGAAGTAAGCCTTGCTGCCTCATTGAGTCTACCTGCAGCTCACGTACATTGACCAAGACCTCCTTCTTATTAGAAGGCAATTGTGGAAGCTGATGTAACATAACAATTAAGGCTTATCTGAACCACTGTTCCTTTTCTAATTACAGGCCAGGGGATATGATCACTCTCCTGGAAGACTCCAATGAAGACTGGTGGAAGGTATGTACATATTAGTTTTCACCCGTTTCCTTTCCAAAGGGAAAAATACATTCTTTCCAATACTGAACGTGTATGCAGGCTACTGATGTTAACAGCCTTCTTCTGCCTATATGTTTTCTCCACAGGGGAAAATTGATGACAGAACTGGATTTTTTCCTGCTAACTTTGTTCAAAGAGTGCAACACAACGAGAAGATTTACCGGTGTATCAGGACATTCATTGGCTGCAAGGAACAGGGACAGATAACTCTGAAAGAGAACCAGGTATGTTCCTTTGTGCTGGATCCCCACCGGACTTGAGCATCCCCCAGTCTGATTGATGACTGGAGGGACTGTTGTGCAAGATGAGCACAGGCAGATGCTGTTCACTCCGGTTTTACTACAGCATTTATTATTTGTTCAGCAATAGTGTCTAGTAGCCAGTTAAGAGCAGTGTTGGCCTTGTGCAAATGTATGCATCTTACCTAATATGGCCAAGATTTTCTGACTCCAGGCATTCATAAAAGTACTTTGCATTTTATGCACTCTGCTGTTGACTTCAGAGGCACAGCTTGAAGAACACTCGGTCTTATAGAGATAGACCATGTGTGTTTGATAAATGATTTGGGTTTCTACTCACTGTTAGAGCTAACCTTAAAGATAGTGGCTCCCTCCTCAGATCTTAACTTACCTAAAGATGTGAACACAGCTCATTGGTCTGGCTTCAAGAGGAACTGAGTTAAGACAGCACCAAACCAACCTGTAAATCTCAGATTTCACTCTCATTCATCCGTTGCAAAGTACCTTTAATCATTGATTGCTTGTGTCAGCGCTTGTACACCTTCTCTACAGACTGTAATTTGTTCTGAACTATAGAAGTTCTAACTGTGAGTTAAAGTACATCATGTACAGTGAGGACTTGCTGGGTCCATTCACCCTGGCATGCTCTCAGCAGCTCCTTCAGTTGGATTCAGTAGGTGAAAGCCACTGCTACCTCTGTGAGATTTGTCTTTGATCTGATTTTAAATGTGATTTTTAACATTTAAAACATCCAACTGTCAAGTCTTGTGATGCTGCTATGAATACTTGCTGGGGTAAAGTGAGAAAAGAAGGTGGCTCCAAACCTGCATTAAGGGACCTTCAGGTTTCTGGTGTAAGCTCATTAATTAGGAGGATGGCTGAGTAAGTGTGAAGCACAGCTTGAGTACTCTGACACATGGATGAAATAGGTGGATTGTCCTCACTGCATCTTGCAAAGGCTCATGTGCTTCCACCTTATCTCTTTTCCTTTGGCAACTGATGTCATATCAATTTTTCCACACAGAACTTCTATAACACTTCTTTTGTGGAGAAGGTTAATTTATACCTTTGCTGCTGCTGCCTTGTGGCGTAGCAAGCCATACAAGTGCCAGCAACCCTTGGGTTTACACAGCTTTTTTAAGGAAGGCACAGCAATACAGTGACCAGAATACATTTTAACTGCCCTGTGCACACAGGACATGGGGCAGCCCTGAAACTGCTAGAAAGAGAGAACAGTGCTTGATTATATTTCCTTTTTCTAACCCAGCACCTCTTTTGATGGTCTATAAATGTGCACACAGAGGAAAAAAGATGTTACCAATGCAGAATGAGAGATGTTGCACCCTTTGTGCTCTAGAATAAGCAATATATGAGAGCAAAGCTTGGGGGAATAGTCATGTGGGAATATGGCATGTCAGCATGAGGGAATGCTCAGGGTCTGAGTCCCATCTCACCAGTGGATGTACCAGATCCTCTTTGTTAGTGTAGCTGCTGCTGCAGACAGTAAGAACCCAGCTTCTTGCCTCATTTCTCAAACCCACAGTTTCCAAGTGGGCAGATCTGGCAGCTTCATCTTGACACAAGGTCTTCCTATTGTCCCTATTTCATAACAGGCTCACAAGAGAGCTTGTAGTCTTGTCTGTGGTAGGGCTGGAGGTGAAGAAAGGGATGAGCACATCCTGCCTGTCTTCTGCTTCCTCTGGTTTGGTGAAATTAATTCAGCTCTGTCTCAAACCCCTGCAAATGCTGAGGTTGAATGTGAACGCTGCCAGTGAGAGAGGCTTCAGAGGAATAAAGAGATATTTGGTGTCAAACAATAGGGCAGGCAGACAAATGCAGAGACATCAGAGGAAAGGAGGGGAACCAATAGATCCCACTCCACCCTTGCACAAATCATCCAAAAGGAGGCATCCATGTCCCTCCATGCAGGTTTTGAGCATCCCTTCATAGCTGGCAGCATGCACAGGACCAGCATGTAGCAGTGGGACAAGGACAGGAGCACAAGGTCTCCTGACCCTAACGTGTGGGATGTGTGCCTGCCATGGAGATCGCTGTCTGAACGGCACAACTCTTTTGTCTCTAACAGAACAACTTTGCCTTCACTGTGGAAAATCTCTGATTGCAAAAACCATTCTGAGGTTTTGGTTTATTTAATTCCAAAAATTATTTTATATTTCCAAAGTGAAATTTTCTTTCTTCAGCCGTTTCTCTCCTTTTTTAGTCCTTTATTTCCCCTTTGTTTTCCTTGTGAAGCAGACAGAGGGATGTAATAGGGAAGAAAAGTCATCTGAATGGGGTTTCTGGGAAAAGCTTGGCAGAAGTTTGCTTGTTTGTTTGTTTTGTTCTATCTGGGGATGGCTGTGGGTTATAACCACCCGTTTTAGCTGTCTCTGGGCACAGTGTCCAAAGCACTGTGAATGTAGTGTAAGTACTTTGTGCATAGCGCTGGCTTATTCCAGGTTAGTAAGAAGGGGAGGTTATTTATTGCTACCAATTGATGTCAAGTCTCACTTTAGCTAGAAAACCTCATTAACTGATCTAATAAGTTCTTGTTACCGTAGGATGGCAAATTGTCTTAATTTTGTACTGTTAATTCAGGGAGTCAGATTCTGCAAAGTCTAACAAGAGCCCAGAGCTATTCTACAGCAGAGGCAAGGATGACATGCCAAAAGATGGGAGATTGGGATGAGCTTTTAGGCAGAAGCCCAGAGAAGCTGTGGCTGCCCCATCCCTGGCAGTGTTCAAGGGCAGGTTGGACACAGGGGCTTGGAGCAAGCTGCTCCAGTGGAAGGGGTCCCTGCCCGTGGCAGGGGTTGGAGCTGGGTGAGCTTTAAGGTCCCTTCCAACCCAAACCAGGCTGGGATTGTGTGATTGATTGTACTGCTTGATGCCCTCCATGGCTTACCCTGCAGGTCTCTCTCCCTTTGTGCTTTAGATGAATGTTGCCAGGTGGAGTCTGTTCTAAGGCAAAAGGCACTCACATCAACAAAGCCACAGGGCCACCATAAGAAAAGCCTTTTCAGGCAAGCAGAGACGTTGTCAGAGTTTGAAGCTCACTGGGTGAGGCTTCCTCTGGAATCACTGGGCAGTTTCATGCCCTGACAATAACATTTTGAGCTCCATCCTCATGCAGACCTCCCTGGCAAGGCCAATACTGCAGGACAGGGCTGAGGGAAAAACAGTGCAATTTGCTCACCCATCTTGAGCAATCTTGTCTTCCCAAAGGACGGATGCCTTGGGAAGTTCATTATGAAACGTGAAACCCAGCCTGGGGGGGAATGGGAGCAGTGCTCCAGACAGCAACCTCTGGGGGTTTAGGGTTCACTGACAGATTTGTGGGTCCTGAAAGCATCTCAGCTGACTGGGGACCACAGGGCTCAACCAGGAATCTGTGGCAGAGAGGCAGACATAGGCCCTGACATCAATAAAGCAAGATTATTAACAGGGCGACCAAACCCAGCCAATTTCTGTGGCTTTCCACCCTTCTAGGCTGTTTCACACACAACGCTGCCTGCATAATTGCCAACTCTGATTGCTTGTACCATCACTTGGAAATATAACGTTGTCTCCAGCCTATAACTTCTGCTGTAGCCTACCTGAATTCATTAGCACATGTTATACAAATGCTTCTTTGCATGACTACAGGCTCTGATTTGACCTCTTTTAATGAAAGAAAAAGCCACCACATCTAATATATCACCAGTGTTTGGAAGTGTCTCTTAAAATGCCTCCAAACTTTCTGGTCATCCTTATATTTAAAGTAGTCATAATAATCTATGGTTTGAATGTCTGGGTTTACTTCTTTAAAACCAAGCTACTCCTGCCCTTCTCCAGCTGCCTCTGATGTCCAGAGTCCCACTAATACAAACCACTTTAGAGCTGGGCTTTTTGTGATTGAATAACACAATTGATTTAAATTGCACAAGTCATCTTGTGCAATAGAGATGACCCCAAACCACAACATGTGCAACAGGACTGTCAGTCAGAAACTCTCTGCCTCATCTAGATGTGTACTGTGAGTTTACACAAAGGCCAGTGCAGCAGATCCATTTTGAGATGGTCAATGTCACTGCTGTAAACTAGACCTGTTACCGAAAGCATCTCCCAGCCAGGTTCTGCCATAGGCCACTGCTGACCCCAACACCCATCACCATGGATTTCAAGAAGCCTCATGTATGTGCAGATATGATCCAGCCACTCCAGGAGAGCCTGGGAATGGGCTTAAACACATCCATGAGGCTGGGTTTAACAAGGCAGGGTTCCAGCCCAGGTCTGTAGCCCTGGGGGATCCATCTGTCAGGTCTTCTCTTGATGAGACTGGATGCTTTGTCACCTCACTGCCCAGGAATTCCTTTATGTCCCCATATCTTTCATCTGTGATACTCTAAAAGAAGCTGGACTCCTAAGAGCATGACTCAGCTGCCTTTGAAAATCAGTTGCATTATGGTGACTTATGCATTTGGGCTGAATCACCCAGCACAAACCCAGTGCAGCAGGTGAGGCTGCAGTTCTTCACATGCTCCCCACCTGTAACTGCTGCACTTCATGGCGAGGCTTAAGGGGAAAAGTGCCTTTTTCCTGCTGCCTCTGATTTCATTGACGTCAGCCTTGCTGAGCAGGGAGGGGTGTCCTCATTCATTCATCCAGTTCAGCCCAGGTCATATTTAAAGCCCTAGGTAAAACAAGCTGGTGCTCTCCACCTAAAAGCTAATGAAACAACTGATGTAAACCCTGTCACCATTGTTTTCACTATGAGCAAATGGGTATGAAAACTGAACTACTTACTTTTCCATCCACAAAGCTCGCATAAGCAAGCTTTCATTCTTACAAACAGAAGACTTGAGCTTTCAGAGCACTTCACCTGTCTTCAGGCTCCAGGACAGCTCTTGGAACTGTCATTACAACCAAATCCCTGCTTGATCAGAACCAGTCTGTGGCTGACAGATGCATTAAATATATGGGAGAGAGAGGCTAAGCAAAAGATAGCAGCATAAAATTAGAGCAAGTTCAAACTTACTCCTGGACAAAGAGAATTTGCCATTCTTGGCTACATTCAAAGCACAGGACTTAGAAGAACAGGAAAGCATTAATGACCCTGCATCTTAAAGGATCATTTCCTAATTGCTCTTCTCCCCCATCTGCTCCAGGCTGACTGGTGGGTAACAAAATCCTCAGGGCAGATGCTGACAAGTTCAGACAACAGTCATGGTCTGAATGGTTTGGGTTTAATGGTTTGGTTTTGGGGGTTTTTTAAGTGAGATGAAAGAATTGAGAATTGACTTTATAGAACATTAGATCGCACTTTCTGCTAGTCCTGATGCCTGAGAAGCAGCCCAAGGTGCAATTTCTTACCCTGGGGCTTACTCCATCACTAACCTGTTGAGCTGGATGCAGGGAAAAAACCCAACTGTTCATCCCCATTGGTGTTGCTACCAAATGTAGTGGAGAGTGGCTGCTCAGTGGCTCCCTGAAGTGGCCAGGCCAGCAGCCTTGTCCCCAGCCTGAGCAGTTCCCATTTTATCAGGTAGTTCCCAGTCTGACACAGAAAATCATGTGTGGCACCGAAACAAGGCTATGGCACCTTGTGCTGCCACAGCCATCAAGTTTGGCGTCTGTCACCAGGGCAACAGCTCCATCAGGTGGAGTCCAAACCCCTGGATAATGTGGGGTATTGTGGGCAAGCTTGTTCTGCCCTCCACGCATCCCCATCCCTGGGAAGGAGTGGGAAAATCCTCTGTCCTCTGACCGCTGGCGTATGCAAGGCTTAGTGCATTAGGGTGGGAGAATTTTAGTTGGAATTTGGGAGAATTTCATCTGGAATTTGGGAGAATTTCTTCTGGAATTTTGGAGAATTCAGATCAATGCATTCATATATAGTTCTTACAGAATGCCTTGTACTCCTCCTGCCCAGTGAAGATCTGAAGTTATTGCTATAGCAGGGGACAGCCACTGCTAGATCAAAGAGTACTCAAACCAGCAACAGAAGCGAAGAACCCCGTCTAAAAAAAAGACCAAATCTGCCATCCTTTTTCACTCCAAAGAAGAAGGAAACCAGTGTTCAGAAAGCTCAGTATTTGCCTTTTGTCCCCAGATCATTCTGCTGACACCAGGGGAAAACTCTGATCTCACAGTACATTCTGCACAGCAACAGAAGGTTAAGCCAGAAATGCACGGTGGCAGCAGGCAGTGCAGATCTCCTTCTGGAGATCTATTTTGGGGATTCTTTGGCCCACGCAGAAACCAGGGGTCTTGCAGACCCCTTTGGTTAGGAAGAAAGCACAGTGATGGAGTCAGGCATTCCTTTTAACCAGAAACAAAAGGCTGCAAAGGCTCATTCTCCCACACAGCAGCAGGGATCAGCTGAGAAGGGGCATCTTTCAACCAAGATGCTCTTTCCCAGTGTTGAATACTCTGCCATGCTCGGCCACCCTTAGCCTTGTGCTTCTTTGCAGGCTTTTTCTCTCACTGTTGAGACTTCCATAGTCTTTCTTAGGGACACAGACCAGCATCTATCAGAGGTCAGAGACCCCTTTCTGCGTGTATGTGCTTCAAATGGGGATGCGACTGCAGAAGGGGCAGCTGCAGTGCTAGGGAATCATGTGCAAATAGGCTGGGCTGCTTTACAACACAGCCTAAACTAAACAGCATCAATTCCACACCTCCCACGCTTTCCATATGATTTAGCCCAAACAACAATACATCATCTTGTTTCATTGCATGTCAGCACTGTTGGTGCGCTCAGTCGTTCTGCCACAGGGATCCATCCAGTTCAGTTAGTTAGCTTAAGTAAGAAAATTATTGTTGCTTTGATCGTGGCAAAGAGTTTATTATTTTATTTTCATACCTTTTTTGCCTTCAGATTTGTGTGACTTCTGAGAAGGAACACGATGGCTTTATCAAAGTATACAGCGGGAAGAAGAAAGGCTTTGTCCCCATAGACGTCCTAGAAAACATCTGATTTCAACACCCCACTTGCTGCAGTAGGAGCCCTTTGTCGGCAATGCCTGTCTGCCTCATCTCACACTGTGTCAACCCAGATGGGCTGTCTTGCAGATGTTCAGGGAAATAGTGTGAAAACTGCAACTGCGAGAAGAAAAAGACATTTAGGCTGCCACAGCAACACTGAGAAATAAGAAAAGCGGAATGTTTGACAGCAAATACAGTCAGAAATCAATAGGGAAATGAGAAGTCCGTGGATACTAACGAGAAGAAGGTAAGGAAAAGAAGAGTCTGGGCTGATTTCTGGTGCAAGATGGCTGCTACACCCCAATGGAGACGGACAGTTTGTTCTGAAGGACTAAACCTACGTCCTGTTCTTGTGTCTTAGAAAACTGTTGGGCTGCTTTCTTGTTTGAAGTGTGTGTTTAAGGGGGGAGGGGGGAAAAACGCCTTTCAAACTGTCCTCGTACTACAGTCCAATGCTTGTAGGAAGTGTGGCTGTGGTGCTACGGTTTTGTCCCATTATCAACCGATCGGTTTAAGTCCTGGTGTTTAGTCCCATAACAGCGCAGTTTGGAGCCACCATGTGAACCATGTCAGGTCGAGAAACGCACTGTGCCCTGAAAGTTGGCAGCTTTCTCTTTCTGTGCAATCTCCCCCTATGAAAGAGTAGCAAACCTGTGTGTCCTTTGTTTTCTCTGTATACGAACAAAAGCTCTCAGCGCGGTTTGGGTGTGATGGCTGCTCTCATAGCTCGCAATAGCTGGTCCTTGAATGTGCAAACCTGCTCAGCAGCATCCCTCTGTGTTTCCTGCACCCTGATCTGGTGATACAGAAATGCTGGGAGAGAGCCACAGGCTTGAAATGTTTTCTATTTTTCTGTGTTTATTGCACTTAAAAGATTTTGTATATTAATCCTATTTATAAAAAACAATAAAACGATTAGCTCACCCCTGGAAGACTGAAGGTGCTAGGGAAGGGCAGACTACACATGGAAGTGAAGTCTGTGATGCTAAAGTCCAGAACTTGTGATAGAAAGGCACTGTCTGAGTATTGTGTTCTCACGCCAAAGGCATCTTCTTCATTTGCTGAACAGAAGTTTTGCAGATTCAGCAATAAATGCACTGTCATGAATTCCTCCTTGGTATAAACCACCATGGGCTTCCTATAAACCTTTTCCATCTGTTTTGTCCATGTAAACCTCCATCTTCAAATATGTTTTGGGCGTATGAACCTTTTGGTACCCAGGAAGCAGTCTGTGGGACCTGTGGATCTTGACCAAACTGTACAAGTCAGCCAGTGCCAATCCTGTTGTAGAGCAGGGGCCTTATGATGACTCAAGACAGGGAACCTATTTTCCAAGTGTTTAATTGGATGTAATTGCACCAAACACACTTAAACAGCTTAGTATGTATTATGACGTGCAGATTAAGTCCTATCCCGAAGCTCCCTCCTGAATTTATGCCTTATTTGACCAGATTGAGACCGAATATGAGTCTTTACTGAGATTAACCCCAAAATGATGTCCTAAATCCTGATACAAGTAGAAATTCACATGCTGCCAGGCGAGTGTAACCCTTTGCAAAGATGGCACTGTTTCTAAAACTGAGCTATCCATCCTGCCTCCATGTACTGAGGCAGTTTGAATCTGCAGTGCACAACCCACCTCTCAATAGTTGCCCTATTTGAGTAGCTGATCTTACACAAAGCCTTATGAAATCTGGTGCAGCTCTACACACGGCCAGAAGTTCACAGAGCAGATCAGTCTACAACCTTTCAGAGACATCTTTCGCAGCTCTTATGTATCAATTGCAGAGGAGGAAGCTGCAGGGGTGGCAACTGCTGAAATGTGGTCCCTCATAACTTATTATAGTTGGTCTATACCAATCTATGTCCTCCTGGCTGATCAAAAGTATCCGATTTCATATCTTTTGTGGCAATATCAGCAATTTATAAATGTTAGGGTTTGTTCTTTTTTTTTTTTTTTCAATTCAAACCATGAACATTTGCTCAGCTCATTTTCCTAAGTAAGTAACCAATAAACCCGGTGCAAGGACAAAGGATTCTGTTAAGCCTTAAAGATCAAGAGGAAAAGCAGTAGAGATGTAGTAATCTGCTCTGCTTTAAAAGATGTATTTTTTAATATTCACCCATTCAAAATGAAAACTCAAGGTTTTAGAATGAAAATATTTGCTACTTTTGATCAGGCCTGTCACATGGACAGAGGAAATCCGTATTAATCTCTACATATGTGCTGTTGTTTACACGATTGCATCATACTGTGATTCCCTCCTCTTTCAGTCTTCTATGATTTCAATTTATCCCTACAATGTGCATCGTACTATTGAAAGAATTATATGAATATTACCTACAACTCACAATGGCCTTTAATCAATGTCAGTTTGATTCCTTTTGATACTGAGCAATAAATAATAAAGTGACTGAGTAAAAACAAACAGACCTTATGTGGACTGTATTACGTCTGAGAAAGCGTTGCTTCTGAACCAAAGCTTTCCTGGTTATCTTTGTGGGTTTTGTCTTTTTACTGGGCTATTGCTGCTATTTGATATGTAGAATGCCTAATTTAGCAAGAAGCACATACGTGAGTCTTACTTTAAGCATGTGATTCATTGGCTATTTGCATGCTTAAAGCTAAAGCACTTTGCTGAATTAAGGTAATTTTCCTTGGATTTATTTTGGATGCCTTACTCTGGATTCAGACGAGTATCCCGTCATTTTTTCCTACCACATGCAGTTCACCATAGGTACTGCATTAGCAAGCAGTTAAAGTCAGACAGAAAATGGACTTTATCTGACGTGTGCTCAGAAAAATTGAATTTTAGGAGATAAATGCTGTTCAGATTTAATTTAATATTCTGCTTAATAAAAACTATGTGATGGTTGGAAGGAGAATAGAAGTGTATGTTTCTTGGCTTCTTTGCATTGGATTGTATCATATTCAGTTATCCACCTTCAAGGACCTTCACTAAACCCATCATCATCAGATGCTACTGAGCATTCCCATTTAAAATCTACAGCACTTGTATTTGATTTGTATTGTTTTAGCCACTCCACATCTCATCACAGCATCAAACCGGTGCAGAATACTTTCGTGAGTGCTAGGAAGAGCTGATCAACAGAAGTTGAGTATGAACTGCCTGAATCACCATCACCTCCTCCCGTCTGTAAATAACACAGCACTTCAGCTCATTATCATCATCACTTCTCTACACTTGGCCATTTTGACTTCCTTCAGAGACAGATGCTGCAGTGCACAGTCAGCTGTGGATTCATGGCTCCAGGGAAACTTAAGATGCTTCTACAAAGATAGTGCATCTTTAGCACTGCTCACAGGCCTTTTCTTCTAATTATTTGCTGATATTCCATTGACTAAATATAGCACCCAGAACCATCAGAGGGACCTGCATAGAGCCAGCAGTGACACTGGAGTGCAAGATTAACACCATTTCTGCATGACTTTGTTCAGTCTAAGTCCTGAAAGGCTGATAACACCCAGAGCAGCTGTGGCTGAAGTTCCTACACTGGCCTGTCATTTAATGGACATTATACTAATTACAGAGAAGAATTGTTCTGCTGGTTTTTAGGACACTAAAGCTGTCGTAATCACATGGATTGAGAACAAATCTCAAAAAATAATTGAGACTAAATCTAAAAAAGAAGAAAATAAGAAAAGTTCCAGGTGCTGCTTCATTAAAATTGCAAACTTGAAACCAGCTCTGCTGCAACAGGACAGATCCAGCTTTCCAAACATGATGTTTTCTTCAGATAGACTGGCTGGGACAATCCTCTTTGCATGCAGTATACTTTACTGTGCAGCATATGGGGCATGACTCATGATACGTTACAACACGGAGTGATAGCTAGAGAAAATTGAGCTTCTGAAAGCTGAGATTAAAGGGGGAAAGGTGCAGGAATAAATAACACAATAGACAGAGCTGGAGCGTACAAATGAGACATCTCCGAAGATGGTTTGGCCTGTCATAGTGGTAGTGGGCTATGGACATGCTTTATCTTCCTGTCCCCCTAAGGGAAGTGTGGGATAATTAACAGAAGTGAAGCATGAGGCTTTCTGTTACCAAATCCTGGTACCTGAGGGACAGAGGTTTGTGTATTTTCCAGTATTCGCTTGGTTTTAGTCCTCTGATAAAGACAAATGAAAATTTCAGACTTGAAAATGTACCTTTCAGTTCTTCCTATGTGTTTTGTATTTTTCAGGTGGTGTCTTCCATGGTGCCACATGATTTCAAGAGCTACTTTTAACTACTACATCTCCTTTTTGCTTTGGTTTAAGGAAAAGCCAACATGTACTTTCCAGTATTTCATATTCCTCCATAACTACAAATGCAAGTGCTGAGCCTAGTGCAGAAGCTGAGCAGGGCACACTTTACCACCTCTGCTGCTTCCTTTTGGGAACAGAAAAGATGGCACGTGTGGCAATTGGAAGGAAAACAAAGAGGAGACAGAGAGATATAAGTGAGCAAGGAGAAGGACAAGTCCTCTACAATCAATCATCTCTTGCTGCTGTTCTGGCTGTGGAGATAAACACATGTTTAATTCCATTATTGGGCCTTTTTTCCCTTCCCCTAGTTCAACATCTCAGTAGTAACATGCAGAGGCTGATGTTTGAAAAGGGAGGATGGTTTTAAATTAAATTAAAAGAAGCCAATAACTTCATAATGGCTTTTCCAGAACATAAGCGTCCTTCCAGCAAAAAATTAATCTGATGTTATTATAAGAGCTGATAAGCTTCCACACCCAAATTGCCACAACCCTGCACACTCAACCCATGCAGCCCATGGTTGTTATTCTTAGCTTTGCTAGCCTTGCACTGGGCATGCCCTTTTGTTCTGCCTTTGCAGATTCAGAGGCGAGCAGCTGAAACACTTCTCAGAAATGCTGGGACATATGTGCCCTGGAAAGCCATCTTGTATTGGCTCGTCCTCTCACTTGACAGACCACAGAAAAGCCAAGAGAAGAGATGATGTCATTCTTTGTGATTGATAGTGTATATAGAACTTCAGCATCAATCACCCTTGAAACATCTGGGAGCCAGATAACACTGCCAATAGCCTCTATTTTCCTGAAGAAAACAGAGGAATCCTAGAGGAGTCAATGAAATACCTATGCTTCATCCTTGCTTTTAAATGATGCCCTTCATCCCGAGTGAAGAGGGAGAAAAGGAAGGGGGAGAGATTGATGTATTTGGGAGAAAACCTAAATTTCAAGGCAACAAGTGATACATGACTGAAATATAATTGTTAACAATTAGAAATTTTAAGTTGAATGCCAACATACATATTCCTTAAAGAAAAGCATACTGGATCCAGTGAAGCTCATCTATGCCCACCTAAGGAGATGCTACAGCCAGGGTGAGGATAATGCTGTATAGTCTGTAAGTAGAGGAGAATGAGTTTCCAAGTCCGTTCTGTCTGAGGTGATACATCCTAGACAAAAGGATGCTAGCCCAAAGATACAATCAAATCCCTGTCCCTGTCTATGAAGTTGCACTCTTCTAGTGCAACAATGTGAAAACAATTCAGTGTTAAACACTCTCCCTGGTTCTCCGATAAAGGATGCAACTGTTGATACCGAAGACAAGAAAGAGGAGTAGAAAACAATGAAACCAATATAGAATAATTAAAAAAAGCTTAAAAATGGATTTTAGATTTTTCCTTAATGTCTTTAAGTTTCTTTTTTTTTCATGTTCTGCACTTTAAAACTTGGAGCTCATGCTTGAAGATAGCAGGGAAAGATCTAGGGCTGCCAGGACTGTGAGAGAGGAGTTTTCAGTGCATATTCAGTACAGCAGAAGTTGTGTTAAGAGCTGCCAATGTCAATGTTGAGGTTCCAATTCAGCACTAAACAAACACAGCTCCAATCTTATGGGAAAGTCATGGCAAAAGGTACTCGCAAAGAGCTGACCCATTCAAACACACTGTGTGCTGGCACCTGCAGACACAAAATCTCTTCCAGGGGATGAAGAGAGACAGTGTTTCCTATAACATAAAGAAACCATAGACCTTCAGATCAGGACAGTCGCATCCTGAAATTCACTGAGAAGGTTATAAGCTCTACAGGTTTCCCACCAGTGCAAAAGAAGCTTCAGCTGTAGGGATTAAAAAAGAAAAGGACCTTAAGATACACTAAAAAGAAAAGAAATGTGGCCTGCTGTAAGGGAGGTTGTATTAACTCTGCAGGCAACATGGGTAAGATGAACACCAGCTACAGCACTAGTTGGCAGTCTAGATTCTGAAAACCCCGGTGCTGGAAAAGGCATTAAAAATGATGCCAGGCACATAAAAAAAGCCTTTCAGGCAGCTAGTTAATCAGAAGCTCATCAAGAGGATGCTTTCTGAGCAATTTGTTCACCTGGTGTTATTACTTTCAGAGAGCAAGGCCAAGGGCAGTGACAAGCTCTTTCATCTAAGAAAGACATAAAAAAGCAGCAAGGACTCAAAGATGAATGAGACAAACTCAGACCAGAAATAAAGCCCATGTTTTGAGGAGCAAGGGTAAGTGACCAGTTGGAAAAGACACCAGAGGAATGGCAGAGTTTCAGTCTGAGAAAGGAATGGCTTACTTAGAAAATAATCTTCATTCTGCACTGAAGCTGCTAGCCTCAAGACAGCAGTAACCCTGCAAGACCAGGAATAACCCAGGAAGATGGTGTAAAGATTGTGTCTGACCTTACCCTCTCTGAACTGAATTGAAAATCATTGTTATTAACCTGAAACATAAAATGGGAATGAATCACTGGAAATCTTTGAGAGGCCTTTCATTATAAGTATCCTTGCACCAAGTTACTGCGTGTACTTCAGAGAAACAAAAAGGTGCAATTGTGCTATCCAGGAGCAAGGAGTGGAAATGATTTTAAGCTTTAAAAATGGCACTTACTTTTTCATAAGTGTTGCCCAAGTGTTTGCAGCATTAGTCAGGGTTTTCAGCTGCCTAATCACAGTTAATCTCAGCCTCAAAACCACTTATTACTCAGCCAGCCACAGGGAAGGGGAAGGTGTTGGTGTCAAACAGATGTCAATGCAAAGCAATCCTAACAAAACCAGGGGAATCACAAGAATGCAAACCACATATATAATGTAAAACTAACTATGTATGTTAGTATATATGTATATATATATGTATATGTAAAACTAACTATGCTAACTCTGGGGATTGCACCCATGCCAACATGACTGGTACGTGCGAAGCATTCCTGTGCGCAGATGCATGCCTGCTCAACCAGCCCTGTAACATGTAAAGAGCTTCCCCAAAATCCACTTTCCTAAATGGCGAAGGGCACCAAGCACTTGCAAAAGTTGCATGGAAGGGAAGTACCAAAAATTAACCCAATAGCCCCTTGTGCTCTCCTGTCCCCTGAGACACTGCCTTTATGGGTGAAAAGAGACTGTGGGCTTAGGCATGTCCCCTTATTGGCCAACCTTATGCCCTTCTTCACATAAAGAAGTCTGATCCTGGTTCTTCCAGAGACAAATTTGCCACCTGGGGGGAAGGTTGGGAAAGAAGTCATTTTGAATAACTACACCATGATGTCCCATCCATTTCTTACAGGTGGACAGTTTAAGTGTGAGCAGAAGACGTGCTGGTGTGTGTCTGCTGGGAATGACACAGAACATCCCTGATCAGTGCTCTGAAAGCAGCTTTCCCCCTCCTCTGCGTAAGTACGTAATCTTTTAACATGATCCTGGGAATTATCCTTTTTTTCAGCACCCCATTTGACTTTGTTGTTGATGTCATGGAAAAAAAAACACAACAGTCAGTTGTTTACCAGAGCATTCGATTTCTTATCAGCAGATCTGGCTATGAATAATGATGCCACATATTAATACCATAGTAAGCCAGCTAATGGGCTACAGACGCCTAACAAACAACAGGATGAGAGAAGAAAAGGGCAGATTGGCAGGAGGCTGTTTGCCTTTGCGAGGGTTGAATTATAGAACTGGCCAGGCTTCAAAACTATGAATCATTAAGAACATGCACACAGCAGTTTTACATCAGTGAGCTCTATTGACTGTAGAGGAGCTAATATTGATCTACTAAACATATGGAGTGGAGAAGCAGGTCCCACATAGTTAAAAACGTGGTTTCATGTCTGTCCTTTGAATTGTGTTGGTTCCCTGAACACCCATGCGTTTCTGACATCATGACCAGACCTTTATCCAAAGCCTTTGAAATGAGAGATGTTTCAGGTTCACAGTGGCAGACATCTTTGAAACACAACTGAAAACAGCATGACCGTGAGTTCCCATGCTTATCATAGCTTGTATCTCCCTTATCATGTTAACCCAGTTCACAATACCTTTCATTAACTTGCCCTTGCTTAGTAGTTGGGATTTATCTTTATTTGTGCAAATGGGGCAAAACTATTTCCTTGCTGCTCTGAAGACATAACTACTGTAAACTCCAACACGAGCACAAGGAGCCACTGTTCTTAACTCCTGCAAGGCAGGAAGAACGAACATTGCAGACCATGAAGCTGTGCTGACCCCAGGGAAGGCAAGCCAGCCTATGAATGCTTTTCTACCCATAAATAACCTTCACTGGCAGTTATAGGAGATAGAACAAATTAGCCCAGTGGCTGTTAGAGGTTACTTCATGGGGCAACAAGAAAAACCTTTAGCAGATATTATACTGGCCTGGTTCAGCAGCAGCACTCATTTTTCTCCTTCTCTATAGCTGGTGCAGTGCTGTGGTTTTTTTACTTTCAGCCTGGGAACAGCGCTGATAACACCGATGGGTTTAAGTTGCTGCTCAGTGATGTTTACTCTGCCCAAGGACTTTGTGAGCCTCCTGCTCTGCCAGGGAGGAGGGGAAGCCGGGAGGAAGCAGGGACAGGACACCTGACCCAAACCAACCAAAGAGGTATTCCATACCACAGCACGTCATGCCCACTATATAAACTGGGGGCAGTTACCCGGACGGGTTAGATCACTGCTCGGTCGGGCTGGGTATCAGTTGGTGGGTGGTGAGCGGTTGTATTCTCTTCCCTTGTTATTTCCCTTGTTATTATTATTATTGGTGGTATCAGCAGTGGTTTGTGTTATACCTTAGTTACTGGACTGCTCTTATCTCAACCTGGGGGAGCTACATGCTTTCCCTTCTCCTCCCCATGCCTCCTGGAGCAGGAGGAGGAAGTGGGGGGAGTGAGCGAGCAGCTGCATGGTTCTGGGTTGCCTGCTGGGCTTAAACCACAACATATACTTAGCTTGTTTTATTCACCAGACTTTGAGACCCCAGACTAACAGCAGTCAGACCATGACCATAGGGGCTTTCACCAGTGTTCTATCACATGTTTGCATACAAATGACAAATACACAGCTGGCATGTAGTAGGCAAACACTGAATTAAGACCCTCACTATAGTATATGATTTTTCTTTATGTGCTCAGTTCATGCTCCTGTGGATGGATTTTTATTACATATTTGTAACAAATCATGGATCTTTATTACATATTCACATCTCTTACCAAATCTTAATGTTTTCTTGAATTAGTTCACAAGATCTCTCAGCAGCACCGTCTGCCATCCCCAGTGCCCTGTTGCTAACAACTTCTGACTTTGATCTTCCAAACATCACATCACTGTGAACATCCCTGTCACTGTGAATACACAGCTAAAAAGAATGGAAGCTGAACACAGCCCTCCTCTTTCATTCTGGCAAGCAGGCATCCATCCACTAACACTTAATTGCATTGGCAGCCTCCAGTAGCAATAATCAGACCTGTTACAGTACAGAGAAGAATCTCTTTGCAGGGTAGGGTTACGTGAAACACAAGACATTCTTCAATTCAAATACTGATTTTTCCATCTCTCAACTGTGAAGAAGCAGCAGATGTGCGATACGCCTCTGCTCCAAGGAAAAGCCTGTTTGCAAGATGACCTCCATGCACTGCTGCCTGTGCATCAGTAAACAAAGTAGGCAGGATGGAAAGCTGCCATTTCAGGTGTGGCTATTGAAAACCAAGGGTAGGTGTGATTTTATTTTCAGCTGAAGAGGATGAACAAGGCACAGAGCTCTTTCATTTCTCCCATTAATCTCACACGCCTCATGGAGATCCTGAGCTGAGGTCCTTTGTCATCCTTTTCCTTTGCTTTTATGTAAGAGAAATTGAGGGAGACCAGAGGAAATTACAAAAGTAAGGCAGATAAAGAGATGTCTCCAATGACCCAGACAATGAAAATAGCCTGGCAACTCATCTTCAAGTTTCCAAGTCTCCAGTTTCCCGGACCCTTGCAGGGAGCCAAACACAGCATTATTGGCTTCTTCTCCATCAGAAGCATTACATGTGGCTTAAAACAGTGAGGGGCCAAGAAATATTTGCTCAAAGATGAATCTTGACATGCTAGAGCTCAGGGAAGGATCAGTTTAGGGCTCATTGGCTGCCTCCCTTGCATGAATATTTGGTGATTTAAAACTCAATCACTTTAAGTCACTCAGTCACAACCAAACCTCAGGTCAAATTGCAAACTTTATTTCCCTGAAATAAGCTGTAAATACTTGAATCTTAAGGAAATTTGACAGCTTCCAACAGCTGAAAGTTATTTATTGTACTTACAGGATGGCATGATCAGGCCCCACAGTTTACAGCACAGTTTATAGACATGGCCCTGACATGAAATCAACTTCAGAGCCCTGTCTGCTGGTTGGGGTTCAGGGCAACCACAGGCCCACTGTGACCAGGCACTGAAACCAGACATACAGGTCATAGAGATACAAACAGACCAGCTCTGGAGACATCATCCACAACCCTTATCCTGGGGTAGCTCTAATTAGGCTGAAATCACCCCAAGAAACAACAACAGCTGTCTCTCCTGATGGTCACAGCTCCCAGGCATAATACACACCATTCACAAACATCTGGTGCAGCATTTCAACCTGTTGCAGTGTACTTGCCAATGGGTAGTTTAGCTCTGCTGGTATCCCAGCATCACATCTTAGTTCTGTAACTGGCAATGCCAGGATTTTAGTGTGCACTTTAGCAAAATAACATTTGGAAATGCCCTGACATTGGGAGCTGCAAGGAAACGGGTTCTTTGGGCAGGTTGTCTGATCACCTTTATATAGAGCCATAGGGAACCACCTGAAAGCTGCATGGATACACTCCGGTGGCAAGGGCTTTTATCTACCTACCGTCTGCGTCAGCACTTACTGGGGCACCTCTCCCTTTCCAGGTCAGCCTCACAGCTTCCTGCCAAGCCCTGTGGATGTGTTTCTTGCTACCTCTGGTGCACCTTCCCTCTCCATCACCACAGCTCATTAGGATTGGTTTTGTTTGTGCACAGCTCATCAGTGCACAAGGGGGTTCATCGTCCTCCTTGTCCCATGGTGTGGGATGGGGGACAGGATGCCTTGATGAGAGTAGGTGCCCCTTTTCCAGCTTCAACGACTTCCCATCACACTGGAAGGAATCCTCCTGGCTGTGTCCTTCCACACATCCCCACTCTAGGGGAGAGGAACAGAGAAAGGAGAAATGAATTCCAGCTTGACTTCAGTGCACTTGTTAGGAGTGCTCCCTGCCTGCCAAATAACAGCACCATGGTAACAGCCACAAGCAAATTAATGAATTAGAAAACACTTATCTTAGCAAATTGTAGCTTTAGCCACAAAGCCCCATACAAGGGAAAGAACATACTAATTCAGAGGCTCACAACACACATCTAACTGCTCCCTTGCCCAGCCAGAGAACGGTGCCAAATCACAGCCATAGGCAGGGATGTGAAGGACTGATTTCAGACGAGGGACTGGTGTTTTGTCCGCTCTGATTTTGCTGTTGTTGCCATTGGACTCTTGCCATAGGAGTCCTATGGGGGAAGAATTGAATGTATTGTTATTCTAACAGCAGGTGAATTCAGAGTGAAAATCGTAGGACCGTTCTCCATGCCAAATCCCATTGCTCTTACAAGTGCCAGCTTCTTGCTCAAATAGCAATACAAGCAGATTTCAGAAAAAGTCTTAATAATCTGAGCCTCAGCTTAGAAAAACAAGCACAAATAATGGGTATTTTAGGTATTCAGGAAGAGTTTGCTGGTTTTTATTGAAGGATTTTTTGGCCTTCCATCAAAATGGGGATTTTGGGGGAATTCAACAATCACTTTTTCCGGATGCTTAAGGAGGATTGCCTGAATGTGAAGGAGCAAAGGACGAGCAGAAGCCTGCTTGGAAAAGCATAAGAAATGGGCAACCTGAAGCCCATCAGTGCTGCCCCAAAAGAGGGAGAGGTTGTTGATTAACAGCTCAGAGTTGTGTGGAAAGCTGAACAGCTGAGGTTTAATGTTTCTTGAACTGGAGCTGGGGATGACACATCAAGAGGAAATGCCAGGCAGACAGGCTGAGATTTCATTTGGACACAAGCAGATGGGTCTGGAACAGAGAGATTGATCTAAGGCTTGTCCATATAAAGACAGTAATTAACTTTGTACTTACTGAGTCAGGTACACAAGGAAAGGGAAGGAAATCACAGGCAAACTGCTCTGCAGGGCTCAAAATGGGAGCTAATATTTTCCCTCCCTGTTTCCATGCCTGTGTAATAATGTGTGCACTTTCATGTCACTTGCTTCGGTGATTTCTTATTTTAACAGAGAAATCAGATTTTCCACAGCCCTAAGCCTCCAGAGGCATCTTGCAATACAAAAAACACAGCACTGGAAGCAGCATATGCTTTCAGAAAAGCAAGATGTATTTCAGCTGTGGGAATCTAAAGGGTTATTAAGGTATATATACAAACAATGAGTTGGTATTGCACATAAGTAACACACATTCTATATGGCACTTGGAATAGAGATAAATGAGGTCTCACTGGTGTACGTGACTGGCAGACCGAAGCCACCCATCTTCCTTTCTACTGGCCAGATCTGCAGTATGACTTCAAAGTTGCCTCTAGAGCCTGACAAGAGAGCATCAGGCTGGTTTAGATGACAGAGGGACTTGCACATGGGACATAGAGGTCCTTTGACTCCTGTGGATGCTCAGGGAAGGCTCATCCATCACCAGATGGGGTCTGGAGTGTTCTGTGATAAGCTCACCTTCACAGAAGCATGGCTGCTTCAATGTTGTTCCCAATAGGATGTGAAAGACGTGGACATACTTCATACCCACGGTAGGACACACTGACTGCGGTTTGAGCCAAGATCAACAGCCTGTAAGTGATGCTTCACACTTGCCTCACGCACTGGTCAAGGTCAGTGCTGCAAAAGCCCTTCTTGGACAGCACAAAGGCTGTCTTTAGGTTGGTGCTTGGAAATGCAGGTATTACGATACCTCTAAAATGCAGTACCTCTAAAATTACAATACCTCTAAAATTCTGCCCTCTGTCAGAAAGAGGCACATTCCTGTCAGCTCTTAACATTTCCTTGTAAGCTTCTGGCTGCTTCATGTTCTTTCTAAAGCCCCAGTACCCACTAACACTTACAGCCCTCAGCTGCAGTCCTGGGTAGCCAGCAGCTAGTCAACACCAAGGAATATTCTCACTGCTGCCATCCCCTTCAGTGCCTCTTTCATCTGCAACATCTGCAGGTGAAGGCAACCCTAGTGCATGGATATGGTGCCCAGAACCCTGTGCAGATGTGCACAGCACACATGTACTGACTGCTATCCAGCCATAGTGCGTAGGAAGACACTGAGGCTATACAATGGATAAGGGTATAGGTGTGTGGGTGCACCTCTATAGATAGCTTGAAAGGGAAATTCTGCTGCATGTGAATTTTCAATGCAGGGTTGTGTCTTCTGAATAAACACCAGTTTTACCAGACCCAAATTAAGCAGATATTGCTAATTTAGTTTGCCATTAAGCACATTTTGCATTCATCTTCACTAGGGTGTAAGACATTATTGTTGGCTAAATGTAGATATTTTCACTCAAGTACCAGAATTTTCTTCAGCTTCTTTGTCTCCTCTTTTCTCTTCAGGTCATTTGATGATTGGCAGCTCAATCTACTGCAAGAACATTGAAGGGTAAGAGATTACAGTGTGCTGCAGTCAGAAGGTCCACGCTGCATAGAAATGTATTCTCTTCATTATTACCTATTTGACAAAGATTTAAGAGGGTTTTGCAGCTGAGGGCCACGTGTAAAAAACCATATAGATCATCTCCAAAAGACAAATAGCAGAAGCCCTGGGTAATTTACAGAGAGGTATATTCACCTGTATGAAAGAGTGGAGGAAAGCACATTTGCAGGATGCACCACTGGTGCGCACCGCATCACGGGGAGGGAACTGGAAACAGCAGGCAGCAGCACAGCAGGCTGAAAATTCCAGGGGTTACATATTCTTCCACTGGAAAATGGGATTTTATTGAACTGGGAAACAGTGAAATCTCCAGTGTTTGGTTGTTTCTCTGATCATTTTACTGTTTCCAAAGGGAAAGGTGCACACTGCGCCTGCAGCTGCGTGAAAAGGAAAATCTGCTTTTCAGCTGCTAAGGAGCACTGCTGGGGCTCATCTCCCCATTGCGCTCAGTTTCCCAGTGGGTCCTGGGCCACACTGGATCAGAGATCCCTGGAGCTACATCAGCCTTCCCAGAGATGCTGCTGATGCAGCGAGACAAGGGTGAAAATGCGGCATTGGAGGCACAGTTCATCTGTGAAACACAACCTCCCACCCTGCTCTCATCTCCTCACCTTCCCACCCTGGTGCTGGGCCTCAGTGCTTGTAATCCATGGTAGATATCATCCTGCATGGCACAGCCTGAGAAGCAGTGCTTGGCCAGAGAGCAGGGGAACAGCAGGGAAGAGGGCCAGGGAGCTGCGTGTCCCATGAGGGTAGTTCAGGCAGATGGAGAAACTAATGACAGCTCAGAATGCACGAAGCACTCAGAGAGAAAGCCAGCTTTCCATTCTTGTGTGTTGATCCAGATTATGGGAACCCACATTAATCCTGCATTTAATACATGACTGTGCTTCAGTACCAGCCAGCAGGAGCCTCATACACTCCCTGCTTCATCTGTATAATCCAAAGATATTGGTAGCGATCTTTGACAACCTGAAAGGTCACAGAGATACCAACCCACAGTGTAGTAAATCACCTATGTTTTAAAGGAAAGGTAAAATCAGCTGGCTGGTGAATGATCAGATAAGAGAGGCCACCAACAAGCTTTTGAATTCCAGCTGATCCCACTGATGCACACATCTCAGTCCATGGGTTCCTTTGCAGGGAGCTGAGCAAGGGCTGTGTTACTTTAGCCCATGCTTGCTCTGCTTTCAGTGTCTGGTTTTGAACAGCACTGAAAACGTGTGCTTTCATCTTTGCCACTTTGCAACACTGAAACAAAAACAACTGCTATAACCAATATTATATATAAATGCAGAAAAAGAATCTCATTAGGAAATTCCCTCTCTTGTCTCAGTGGCAATGATTCCCCTCTTAAAGCAGTTCCCATGAACAGGGTTTCCAGTCTCTTTGCTTTTCTGATGCCTGTGTAAGAGGCATCAGAAAGTGTGTAAGAGTGAGTAAGCTTGTGCTTACTGCCTCTTCCCTGCAGGTGCACCTCTCTTCTTCATGCAGACACTTTCATAAACCTCTTATGAAATCTTAGTCTTTGAGACAGATAGACCTTTATCAGGTATGACTGATGCTGACAAAGGTGGGGGACACATACTTAGTGAGTGTGATCACACAGCCTCATTTCCACAGGGAACCAAACTGAAGAGGGAGAACCACCAAATGGGAGGCATTTCAGCCAGGCTGTGATGCCATCCCATCAGGATACATACCTGAATGTGGTAAACTGCTCATGGAACCCACAGAATCTGTAAAGGGGCACAAAATGCTGAGGAGGCAGAAGGAGCAATGATTTGGTTGTTTGCTTTTGCAGTCACTGAGTAACTTGGATGGCCTCATCCCACAGAGGATGCAGTTCAACTCCTTCCTAAGTCACAGGGAAGGCTGTGATGCTGTGATCCCCTTCTCCCTTGCTTAGCAAGCTACAGCTCTGTAGCCTGGTTACAAGTATTTCCCTTCTGCAGGCTTTTAGAAACTCTATCATCTTGAATTCAAGTTAACAAGAGACAGACATAACCAGACCTTCTGAAAGTGCTACCCCGCATCTCTACAGCTGTAGGACAAACATCTACAAGGTCCGCCGAGCAGGTTCCTATCTCTCTCACATGGGCTGTGTGTTTCTGCCTCAGAATGCAATCCTGTCCTGCCCTTTCCCCTTCCCAAAGAGGTGCCAGTAAACAGAAGTGGAGTGTTCTCTTGGCAGGAGGGAAAGCCCATGCTGTCTGCAAGCCACCAAACCCAGGGAACTTGTCAAAAAAACCCCAACAACTCCAAGTTTAGTAAGTGCCAGAGCATTGCTTATGCAGTGCTCAGCTGATGGATGGGATGCTGAAAGCAGAGCTAACCTCAGTGCCACTCTGAATGCCATGAATAAACGACTCATGTCATCAGCATCAGTAAACAGCTGCTTTGCCTTGCTTAAATTAGGGCCAAGCTTTAGTCAAGCAGGGTCAGGAGGAAAGATGCTATAGCTTGGAGCCAGAGCCCAACACAATGGCCTAACAATGCAACAAAGCAATAATCTCCCAGCTCCATCCCAGGCTCAGTAAAACCATGCTCTAAATTGAATTTCTGTGATCCTGGGCTAATCTTGACAGGACTATTTCACCCAAGCAAAGGACCAGAATAATGCAGCTCTGTTTGCTCTATTGTTGGAGCATATAACAAGTGCTATGTAGAGCAAATGTTGACTTAAACAGGCCTGAGTACTCAATCACTGCATCAGAAGGAAATGTGGAGTTCTCTCTGCACCCACATTACTGTTTCTTCCTTTCTTTGAAGGTAGAATTTGGTGAGAGAAAGGGATGTGAAGGGCTAACCGATGTACAGGGGGGTAGGTTAATCTGCTTGTGTGACAATGATACTGCTTGTTCATGCTTATCCTACTCGCCGTGTGTGCTAGAACAGGATGTAAGAACATGGCTATTGATAAGAGAAAGGGACCATGACTTGGTTCCCATTCTTTGGGCATCCTGACCTGCTGAAACTGGCTCTGCAGTCTGCACAATGACCAAGTCACCAGGAAGTATGCACTAGGGATGAAAAGTTCAGGCACGAGGAAGACTCATTTACTTCATCTTGAGACCCTCACCCACGACCACCAGGAAGCACTGCACAAGCGCAAAGGACTTTTAAGCTTATTATACTACGAAGCAGGGATAGGACATGAATATGTATAGGTGTGTTGTGTAACCTCATGCATATGTATAACTTCAGAGGATAAATATAGAGGGAAACAACGCTGAGGTGTGCATGCCTTTGGAGGAGCGATCCCCCATGCGCCTCAGCGCTGAATAAAGCATCCCTACTTTACAACTTTAACATGTTATGGAGTCAATCAGCATAGCAAAAGTACAAAAACATTGAGTCCAGTTAAAGAAATAGTGAGACTTACTTATCTTTTCTCATTCCTTCTGCACCATCTTCGCTGGATTTTAGGTTCCATGGAGTGCTGTGGACACACTGGCTTAATGGTCCCTCTGGACGGCTCTAAGTTCCTTGTTCAGTGTCCAAATGAGTCCCCTGAGCTGGTTTCCCAAAGGTACCAGATGCTTTGCAGTAGAAAAATATGTCTGATCTTTGGCCTCTGGTAGGAATGAACAAGAGAGAAACGCCATATGAGACCATGCAGGCAGGCTGGAAGGATAAAACAGAAGCTCAGACGCTGTTAGAGCAACAAGCAATACCTTGTCTATGCTGTTGCACATTGTCACATACTCTGGTTCTGCAGCCCTGATATCAGAGTGGGTTTTTCTGTCATTGCAAGCACAAAGGAAATCTTGTAAAGCTTTAGACTTTGACAAGAGGATAAAAATAAAATCAAACAGCGTTAAAGAACCCTACTGACAACCTCAACAGAGGGTGCAGAGTAGGTATGCGAGTCAATCAAGCCGTGAGTTAGGATGGATTGATGGGAAATGGTTCACACTGCTGCTGATGGTGCCAGAACTGTCAGAGCATGCGCCTGACCAAACATCCTTGTCCAGGGCTTTCCTGGACTGCTCCATTCATGTACCACAAAAAGCAAAGAGCTGGAATAAGACGGAAACCAGGAGACTCACTTAGCAGAGGAGTCAAGAATACAAACGTTCCCACAGCAGTGCTCTCCATTGCATAGATGACAGAAAAAGATCCTTGGTAAAGGGAGAGTTTTAAAACGGTGTCAGAGAGCGGGAATGTCAGGTTCTGTTTGTTGGAAGCCTTCAAGTCTCATCAGAAAACAGTTCATTAGAAATTCCTCTGCAGCTAGTACAAAATGCCTGCTCCGAATGACTTGAGTATCCTTTAACCTCATTACTAAGCTCCAGTAGAAGCACAGTGTGCCCAGAGTTGCAGTGACAGACATAATAGTTATTACAGTGATCTGCATGATACAGCAGATACTGTAATGCTAGTAATTAACCAGAGTGCTGCTAGTGATGGGACAGTGTGATGGCTTGGAGTATGGTACTTCTAGAGAGAAATTCATCTTTTTGATGGACGCCTAGGATACCAGCATCAAAACAAGGTATCAGCTAAAAACAACACTGTGAGTTAAATGGTGGTGAAGTTTAATGCTCTTAAAAGAAAGTTTAACTGATCTCTTCTTTCTTTGTCCTTAGGCAATGAAAGTAGTGAGGAGTAACCTCCACAGGACGGCACTGATTTAATTCTCCCACAGATTAACTTCTGCCTTATCATATTTTTGCCTTTGTTTTCAGTCAAATGCAGTACAAGGACTCCCACACAGGTATCTTCATGTGTTAAAGCTTACAAAATCAGATCCTGTTGTCATTCATTTCTGCTGATGTCCTGATTCTTAAAGGAATATCTGTATTCTCAGCTTGTTTTCATTTCCATGAATAAATCCATGTCACAGATGGCTCAGTTAGCTGGCTACTCACAGATATCAAAGGGGACATGAAGCTTTGAAGTGGGGATGAGACATCACTGAAAGGTGGGAGAGAGCTATTCCTCTTGCATCTTTGCTAAAAGGTAATGGGAATAAAATTAAACCAAGTTATCTAATTTCTGGACAGAGAAGGAAAGTTGTTCCTACCTTTCAGTGAGCTAAGGATCAGCACCCTTCCATGTTGTTTTATCTTTACTGACATGGGTTAGTAGTGGTCTTGGCAGTCCTGGACTTGATCTTAAAAGCCTCTTCCCGCCTGGTTGATTCTATGACTCTATGATGCTATTTAGACATGACATTTCTTCCTTGTTTTTTTTTCCATATAGAAATGTTTCGTCCCTGCTGCAATTTTCCTACAGTCCAGTTTGGCCTCTATTCCTTGTTGTTTTTTTTCCATAAGAATCTCCATTGAGCTCCAGGCTTTACTTATTCTAAGTCAAATTAACTGAATCACAGCGCAGACCTGTAGCTCTTCTTCAGTATGGCACAGGACTATGATAAAGCTAAAGCAATTTGAATCCCATGCTACCGTACACCAAATTACCTCGCTAGCAGAGAGAAGAGTTCAAAGGCTGTACAAATACAGACTTCTTTAATTTCTGGGATTGCTGGGGAGCTTTGTGCAATGTTCAGTATCTGCCTTCACTGCCAAAATACTCAAATATATTGATGCACACATGAACATCTAAAACAGTTTCAAAGCTTTGATGGAGCACTTCTTGCTTATAAGGCTGTGTGCAAGCAATGAGAAGGTTTAAAACTCTACCAATTTGACCAAAAAGAGCAAGATTGCTTTTGTGTTTACTGTGCTCACAGGAAAGCAACGTGTCTTCTCTTCTAGAAGGCAATATGTTCAGAAAATATTAGTAATGCTATCACCCCAAAAGGTTAAGAGAAGGATTTACTTATCTCTAATGATTTATGGAACTGACAGGACAGTGTACAAATGGGGCTAGGGAATGCGTGGGCAGAAAATCTTAGAAGGAAATCATAGCGAGAGGGCACTGAGCAGATAGATCCTTTCAGTAATGAAACAAGTATTCTGTTTCATAAATCATGTTTGTCAGGAATATACAAAAACAGAGCCAAAGTCGGTACCTTCTGTCTTTATCACTGAGCAGAAAGATTCTCTCCCTGGACCATAACAGAGAAGGAAGCTTTATTTGTTGACCTGCTCCAGCAAGGCATTCTGAGTGATGTTTTCCACCTTTCATGTGGTGTTTTTGCTGTATATTATCCATATTGGCTGCTGATGCCAAGGTCTCAGTTGTCACCCAAGTGCTCTGCTGTGACTTGGGTTTTAAGCAGCAAATTGTCAATGTCCCTCCATGAGATGGACACTGCAGTAAAACCTATCTTTTACTTTAATGGCCCAGATGTCAGAGAGAAGTTTTGTCATGGCAGACGAAGCTGTCTGTTCATCCTGATGGGATTGCCATGCTTACCCACCTAGCAAAGCTCCCCACATAAATTAGCCCAAGCAATTTCCCAAAGTATAATAAATAAGCATTGACCTCTCGCTGACATTCACTCAATGGCATTACAGATGAGATGCACCCAAGGACTTATTACTTCGGTTTAACAAAGTTCAGCCTTGAGCAATACTTGACACAATGCAAGGACTGAGCAGAACTTCCCAGATAGATCCAGGATAACCATGCTTTCAGTGGCATAGCCTTTATATATTGTAAACTAGCACTGATGCAGCCAAGCAGAGCCAGGGCTGCACAAACATCATCAAGGAAGCAATGGCTGCAGAGTTTTCCTGACCATCAACAGAAATACATCAGCTTCTTAAGCAGCCATTGAGGGATATGTTGTTGCTCTGCAGCCCAGGAGGTAAATATGATTTTGGTGTTTAACACACATGTAGACAACTTGCTGAGAGCAGCACCTCATTTGCTGGGCAGGAATTAGGTCCTTCCAGAGTTTTTGTTTGTAACATTTTGTGTTCGTTCAAATAATGAGAAAGGTTATAGCCTTCGTAATAATTATCTCAAACAGAGGCATTAATGAATCATTCATCAAATGAAAGGGAACAAGTGTTATATAAAGTGCTTTAGAAAACTTGCCTTTGTTCCAGTAATTCAGCAGCTGGCAGCTGCCTCATCTTCATGCACACACACAGAGGGATTAAAACAACAAGAGAAAACTGGGGCTTGAAACTACCACAGCCAAAGGCCACAGGGTGAGGCTTTCAAAAGACCCTGCGTGATTCATGCACTCACCTCCCACCCAAGAGCACGAGCGTTGGATTTCCACGATACCATTATGCAGAAACCCTGGTGATGCTGCAAAGGCAAAGGGACATCCCCACCCACAACCACACTGCACCAGCACCTAGAAGTGCTCCCCAGAAGGCTGGGCTCGTCTCAGGCTGGAGAGGTAAATCAGTGCGAGCAGGACACCCCATGCCCGTTGCTGCCTCTGAGTGCTGAGTGTGGGAGCTTGCTTGGGCACGCTCCAAGCAACTACTGAAGCTCAAGCATTCCTTCTGCCACAGGGTCAAACCTGCCCACTCAGACAGACCAGCATCATACATGGGCTCCGTTATCCTTCGCTGCTCCAACAGAAGGCAGATGGCTGCCATTGAGCAAGTTCAGGGATTTTTCCATTTCTCTCCTGAGTGTGATGGGTAGCGTGTTATTGAATAAACAGACAAGCCAGATCCTGGGAAAGGTCAGGATTCATTATGAGTAAAAGGAAACAACCCCCACATGCATATAATTGGGCCTGACTTCCATTAACACGAGGCAAACAGGCAGCTTCCGACTGGGTACCTCAAGGGAGCGTTATAAATATAGCTGCAGACTCAACCAAGTTTAGCCAGACGGGAGCACAGACTGGCATGACAGCTAACAGGGAACTACAGA
The DNA here is from genome assembly GCF_033783945.1 of Neopsephotus bourkii. Classification (NCBI taxonomy): domain Eukaryota; kingdom Metazoa; phylum Chordata; class Aves; order Psittaciformes; family Psittacidae; genus Neopsephotus; species Neopsephotus bourkii. The sequence continues at coordinate 325,023 of NW_026901790.1, read as the reverse complement.
AGAGCTTAGAAAGAGCCACAGAGGAGACTGCAGGTGACTGCTTGCTTCCCAGACAAATACTCTGATCCATTCATTGTGAAACCCCCAGCTTGGTCTGGAAAAGACAAAACAGGGAATCTTTCCAAGTACTTTCATTGCATCTCTTGTGAAGATCTGATACCAAAGTGACACTGCTTCTTCTGGTTAATACTCCTGGTTTTGACTTTGTTCTTTCCCTGCTGTTTTCATCCAGGCAGAGTCTAACTCTGTAGTTGTTATCCCAGGAAGATCAGCTGGTTGGATACCTGTTGGCTTTAGGAAGACAGGAGTGTCAGCATGGTCCAGCCTTCCACACTGCTCAGATCAAGGCAATCGGAACTGATGTCTCCATAATGTCAGCTGAAGTCTTGTGACGACCCGGGTGAAGATAGGTGCCACGGTTTAACCCCAGCCAGCAACTAAGCCCCACGCAGCCACTCGCTTTGTGGGAGGACAGAAGAGCTCAGTGTCAAAGGCTGGCATCCTCCAAAGCTCATCTGCCTTTCCACTGACTTAATTTGGACAAGGACAAATGCACAAGGCTGGTTTTCCTCTGCATGGGTCAGCTGTCTTGGTGTGATGCTGTGGGAACTGCAGGTACTCCAGGCTTACTCGCTTCCCCTGCTTCTCCTAGCAGAGGCACTCATTAACTGGTAAGACTAGCTTGGTAAAAAGGGTGGTAAAACAGCTGAACTAAAGAACATCACTAACAGTGCTACCATGTGCAACCGAAGATGGGTATGACTACTATGGCTTGGACAGCAAGAAAATACGGTTTGCTCCTTCCAGCTTAGCAGAGAAAGGGATTAAAAGGCTTTTGATATCTTTAGTTCCTTGTGAACAATGTGGCTAATGCTTTCAAATGAACAGGAACATCCCTGAAATGCAATAAGAGCCCTGAATGTCAGCTTAGCTTAGCTGCTACAAGGAAGATTCTCAACACTGAGACACCCTGGTTAGTTTCCTGCAGGTCTCTCACTGACAACAAAACTGATAGGGAATAAATACATATCTATACCTATATATCTTACAAAACTAGCATAAGAAATGCAACATGGTGTTTTGTCAATGAGAAGCGATTAGACGCTGCTCTGCCCTCCAGAGCACTTTGGGCAGCCCTCCCAAAAGAGATGTGATTTCTTTTTGTTAATCTTTAATGACTCCCGAGCCATGCAACAGGCAGTTCACGTAATTCGTTCAGCTACATTGCCTCTTCCCTTGCCAGCAGCAAGCAGCAAAACACAGACTCGCCCTTGCACCGGTTCTGTGCCTATTGATTATACCATTAGGTAAGCAAATTGGTTACCTCACTTCAGGCTCAGTGCTAAATTACAGTCACTAAGGTTTGTCATCACTTTAATAGGGTATCGACTGCCATGAGAAGAATACATTGAGAATCCCTGTCTCCCACGAGAAGTGATCATGAAGGAGCATTCCCAGCTCGGGTATACTCTCACATTGTAATAAATTATCATCTATAGCAAGGTCAAAATTCAAGCCATTGTATATGCTGCAAGCACTCATTTTAACAGATCAAATAAACAGGCTACCCAGCAAATAGAGATTTCCCTACCAGTTACATTGCTCTGTCAATGGGCAGCAAGCTGGCATCCCTGCAGATAGAAGCATTCACTATGTGTTAGTGATGGCTAAACTCCCAAAGGGACAGAAAAAGGATGGATTTCTGGGAGCCTCCCACAGCAGGGATGCTTATCTGGTCCTGCAGGTCCAACTGCTGGGGTTTATCTCTGGCTCTGCCACTCACTTTACTGAGGACTTTGGGCTCTGCTCCCCTCTGCCCTGCTGAGAAAAGGGAATTGTACTGCTCTTATCCACCTATGAAACAGCCCTGATGGGGGCAAAAATTGGACAAAGATATGACTAAACCTCACCAGACACAGGGGCACCCTAACCCCTTGTCTGACTCTTCCTTCACACAGAATGCACGCTTTAAGAACTACAACCAGCAAATAACCTGCTCCAGCCTGCTCTTAAACCCCCTTTCTCCTTAAAGCACAGATATGATGAGAGTGTTTTCTTTCTAGGCAGGTCAGCTTAAAATCCTCTAAGAGCCCCAGAAAGCTGCATTGAGTCAGTGCTGAGAGCACATTGTGACTTCAGCTACAGGCAAAACACATTATCACCCCTCGCCCAGCTTGCATTAAAGGCTATGTCAAAAGGCAGGCTTATTTAGGTCCTGAAAGGAGAAAGATGGGCAGAGATGGCTCTTGCTGTGGTCAGGGAAGATATCAGGCACCCTGGAGATAAGGTCTCCATCCCACAGCAGCCCATGCAAGCACACCTCATTTCCTCTGGGCTACTGATGAGTGAAAAAGGAGATACAGTCTTCTGGAAGGACCTCTCCATTAGCAACAGGAGATGTTCATTGATTTCCATGGGCTTTTAGATCAGGCTCTTAATTGCTTCTAACTTAGCCTGGGGGTTGCAAAGCAACTTAGCAGCAAAAAGGCTGCAGCGTGCTTGAGCTGCTCACTCGCTCTGCCAGTCCCCATCTTTAGGCTCTGCTCAGGCTCAGGATGGACACGCTGGTTCTCACCTACTCAATGCAGACAAAACAGATGGTCTGCTTTTCGGGTTTATGCTGTCTCTCACACGTATCAGCGTTCCTCCCCCAGTCCCATGTGACTCTTTCCATTGGGCTCTGCTAGGAAAGAGAATTAGCCAGCAAGTTCTTTGTATTTCCCAAGCAGCATCGGCACCAGGATGCAACACCCCTGCCCGCAGTGGTGGGATTGCAAAGCACCCCAGAAGGCTGCACAAGCAGATCCTACAATGCCAATCCCACAGCGAGACACTGGGAGGGGAGAGGAGGGAATGGAGAAGGTCTCTGCACAGCTGGAGGGAAGCAGCCCCTCTGCCACTCATGAGGATCTCGGCTCTTATTGTAGCTAAGAAAGAAGTGGAGCTGTGCACTTTGCTCTGCAATGGGAAAAACAAAGGTGGAAGATGAAGCACGAGGAGCTCCCTCCATGGGAGAGGCCATGGGTCCAAGGCAGGATGAGAAAACATTGAGACCAGGGAGGTTGCTCATCCCCTGCAGCTCCCCTCTGAGCTCTGAACAGACATTATGGGAAAGCATCATTAGGAAGGGCCTTATCACACCTACATAACACCGAGTAGTGCCAGAACAGTTCGTTGCAGGATAAATATAGCCGCTCTCTGGACCACAGCAACTGGATGATTTCAGTTGGGTTTCTTTGTGAAGATATTAAGGATCTTAGCATCATTTCAGGCATTGATTTAAGAAAAGGATTTGCTCAAGCACACACGAAAAACCTAAGCAGCTCCAAGACAAATAGATAACTGGGAAGGCTTGACCTGTACCACTGGAATTAGAGAGTTTGGGGCATATTTATTCATGGAATATACAGTCCCTTAAGAGCAGCCTGGTGTTTATTGAACTGGTGACTAAACACCTTTATCAGTACTGGGTACCTTTTGTGATTTGTCCAGAGCAGAAGCACTAGACCTGCGCTCAAGCACCCATGGATATTGTCAGAGAACAGCTGTGTGTGGCAAGCTGACACAGAGCAGATGTCCTCATTCCCTGCCACTTGAATCTGAGAGGAAAGTCAGGTGTTATGGTCCCTGTTTTGTTTGTTTCTGTGTTCTTCAGCAGCTGAATCACACAGTGCATCAGGGCTGAAGGGCTCACAGCATCTTGCAGTCAAGGTGCTCTTTGCTGCAAGGGCCCTTAGAAAAATCACAGTGCACGGCTCTCAATAGCACCTTGGGAACCTGAGTCCCAGCTTCACAAAGTGACACCATTTGGTGTCTGAGCCACTCTGGAGTTATAAAATACTCCACCAACAGATGGTTTTTACCTTTCAGTTCTATGAAGAAGCAGGAATTAACAACAGCATGGGGGTACCTGCACCTGGATAACAAGGGATGGTGCTGGAGGGATGCCAGAGTCAACAGTGCTTGCAAATAAAGACCTGAGACACAGCTGCTGATAGGGTCCCCAAATCCACATTGCCAGAAGGCAATGAGCAGTGGCACAGGTTACCTCAGGGAAGGATCAGATGGATTAAACAGGAATGGATGGGGAATTCCCAAGAGGCTTGAGGAAAGGTGTCAGGGGAGAAAAGTGGTACCAGCAGCAGACAAACCTCAGCCCAGCAGTGCCAGAAGGTTAGGAGGGTTAGTTATAACAGGGAATTTAGGCACTTACAGGCTTAGTTCATATCTTGTAAGTATCTAGTCCCATGGTTTATCTGTTGCATTGCTAAAACTAATACTGAACACACAGTTCCCCACTTGCTGGTTATTAGATGCCATAATGGATCAACAAAGTGCTTTAATCCTGATTTGATTTAAACCATGTGAGTCAAGCAGTTCTTCCCTGCAACACACCAGAAGTTTCCCTGACTGCAGGGGAGAACATAAGAGGATCCAAATCCTAAATCCTCCCCTTATCTCTGCAAAGACGACTCACACAGCAGCAATGGTCCCCATCATCTGGAAGCTTAGAGCAGCGTTTCAGTGGGCCATTCAGGGCTTTGAGATAAAAGGTGCCATACAAAACCAGTTTATGTTTAACACTTTGGCAGGTGTGACATCCCATCTCCTAAAGGATAATCAGAGACACAGAGGGGACAACACATTACAACTTATCTTATGAATCCACCCCAGCACAGCTTAAGGGCTTATCCAACAAATCAGAAAGAGCACAGCCAGAAGCCACCAGGAGGATTTTATTCTTTAACTGTTGTACTTGATTCCCTTTCAAACCCATTTTGCTATATTACTTTTTTAAGAGGTACAACAGGTCGATATTTAAACTCTGGTGCCTTTTCAAATGGGAACAGATAAAACTCAGGGCTCAACATTTAAAGCCTACCTGAACCTTTCTGTAGTTTCAAGCAGAGCGTGTTGCCATTTATGCTCCATTCAAGGCAAGACAGATGCAGCCCTAAGCCCATATGTGCCTGGTTAATGAAGATGCCTGCTATAAGCCAGGCACTTTCCAGACCTGTGCAGTCAGCTGTCTCTAACAAAGACAATTTAGCAGCCTTTGCTTTCCCCACACCAGCTTTATGTGTACGGATTAAAGGATCCAATCCTGAAGTTTTTATTCTTGTGAACTTGTGGTTATGAGTTACCTTTTCCCTTCAGTAAGTTCCATACACCTGCTGTGGCTTGGCTGGTTTGGTTTTCCAACGGATTTATAAAGCTAAAGATGAGAAAAAAGCCCAGGAAGACAGAGATTTGCACACATAGGCCAAGTATTTGTACACGTAAGCCAGTGCACCAACTGAGTATCCACCAGGATTTGAAACATGATGGGATTCAGCAAGATTCCAACCCAAACCATTCTATGATTCCATGATTTGGAGTTTATTTCTATGTAGGAAACAAACTGCAGGAGAAACTTAGCTCAAAGCCATGCCTGCAGCACAGGGATGGGAAGAGAGGCTGAGCAAGCAGAGGAGTCTCTGTCTTCTGAAGTTCCTCCATGTTCTCCAAAGGTGTAACCAGGCTCCAGGGAATGGAACAGAGCAAAACCTGTTCATTCCCAAGACTCCTTCTTAAATAACCTAAGGAAAAGCACATAATCCCTGCCCCTGGTCACTGGCACCGCAGTCCTGGCACAAGGATGTGACTGCTGCCTCGCAGCTACCAATGGACCTCCAGGAGCTGCAGTGACCCAACTTTAGGTAAGATCTGCACAGAAGGTCTAGGGAATTCACCCTCATCATTCTCTTGGCTCGAGCATCAGGACCAGGCAGAAACTGCCTGAGCACAAATGTGGAGAGTTTTATTGATACATGGCTTGGAGAGCGGGGGCATGAAGAGCACGTACGACTTGTGGGCCAGTAACAAAAGCAAGGTGTAAGCAATAGCCAGGCAACCAATCATAGGCTGTGCCGGCTGGAAAGTCCCTAATTACAATAACAAGGTGTAAAAAGAGGCTCTAAATTGCTGAAGTTAACTACAAAAGGCCCGGTGCCCACGGTTAGCAATTAGCCAATGAAGAGCTCATTATAGACGTTATATAACCTGTAACCGAACGCTCAATAAACGAGACGAGCTGCATTAGAGGATGGACTGGGCTCCCGTCGTTTTTCCACACAAACACAGGTATTTCCTTCATGGTCTGGTAGAGCTCTGGGGCCACTTCCTCCTTCAGGTGTGCTTTGTGCTATGCTGTGCACGTGTAGACTTTCTGTGGTTCTTCCAGGAGATCAGCACAGCACCGTTCCTCGTTAAAAGTGTGCTTGGGAAGGGAAATTCCTTTTTAACTTCTCAATCCCAGCCTGGTTTGGGTTGAAGGAACTTAAAGCTCCTCCAGCTCCAACCCCTGCCACGGGCAGGGACCCCTTCCACTGGAGCAGCTTGCTCCAAGCCCCTGTGTCCAACCTGGCCTTGAGCACTGCCAGGGATGGGGCAGCCACAGCTTCTTTAGGCAATTAGGTAATCCCCATTCTACTTGTTATGTTCATAGAATCCTGTCTCCCCTCACCTACATCTTTGTGAGCAGCATTTTCAGAAGAATAAGGAGTAACTGTGAGGAGCCTTACAGCTCATGGTCCACCTCAGGCCTCAAATCCCTGCCTCTGACTTCATCACTCCCTGTGCAGGGTCTTCACTAGAGATGCTGATGGTTCAGGGTCTTGGCTCCTGCTTTTGGGCATATGCTACAACTGGCAGTGATACACATGGAAGAGATGCAGCAAGCACTGGTTACAGCGCAAGGGATTTTGAGCTCTGTGGATCCAGCAACACAGTTTCATAGGGCAAGCTTTTGAGACTAAAACAAGTATTTAAGATTAGAGTTTTCAGTTGCAACTGAACAGTGCCTTCAAGCTCAAGGAGCAGCAAGTATTGATCTACTCGAAGGAGATCAATACCAGATCCCATAACCTATTTCCTTTCCAAGCACAATCACTTTCATTCCGTTTGATTTTAAACACTACAGATTCTATCCATACATGTTGCTAAGAGGGATTGGCTATGAAAACGAAATAAAGGTCAGAGGGGTGTGTATCCACCATCAGCGACCTCCTCCTTTGGTACAGTTTTAAGCATCCAAAGCATCAATAGTCATAATTGCTCCTTTCATTAGCAAAAGAGCTGTGGCAGACGACAGAGACCTCTTGTGGAAGAACCATGTACTGCAAGCTAATTCCCCCGCGGAGCAGCACCCAGAGTCCCCCCATTTCTGTGCCAAGAGCTCCACCCGGTGGCCTCCCAGCCGTGGCTTTCTCCCTTAGAAACCGTCATAAAACTGGAATATCGAAGAGGAAGTAAAACAAATCAGAAGCCTGGGGCTGTGCCTGGAGCTGCATGGACAGAGCTGGGCAAAACCCCTGTTTACTGGCTGAAACCCAGCCACTACAGGAGCAATGAACAAGATCCTGTGTTACCGATGTCCCGTGGAAGAGGGAATTGCTGCTGGGACCAGGCTGAATGTGCAGAGCTGCAGAGGCTTTGAGAGAGCAAGCTCCGGTCCCACTTATGACAGGCACTTGCCTCCTCTCCTCCATCACCTCACCTCCCAGGAGAGCATCCTTGCCGCTCCTGATGGGCAAGTACCACCATGCTGAAGGTGCTGTGCTGCACAGCAGGGTGCCATCAGCAAACCAAGGCAGGTCCAGTACAGTGATGGGCGCTCACCTTCCCATTTGAGTGCAGTGCTCGGAGGAGTTTCCATAGGCTGAATGGATCTAAAGGAGAACCAAAATGAGTACAAGCAAGCCATGCTCTGGCACAGGAGACCCCACCAAACAGGAAAGTGACCTCACTTGCAGTAATGATAAATACAAAGACCTTGCATGAGTATGAATATGGAGGAGGAAAGGGTTTGACAGGGCTACACCGAACACCAGCACGCTTGGCTTGGCAGCACAGCACCGAGTCACACAGCGTGCCTTAGCTCACAAGGGCACAGCTTAACGCTCAGCTGAAGCACTCAGTCAGCTTATGCAGCCCTTCACCTCCCTTTCCCCCCTCTCATTTCTCTTCCCTTTCCATTTCCATTTTCCTTGTGAGTTCCCCCATCCCTGGCAGTGCTCAAGGCCAGGTTGGACACAGGGGCTTGGAGCAAGCTGCTCCAGTGGAAGGGGTCCCTGCCCGTGGCAAGGGGATGGAGCTGGAGGAGCCCAACCTGGAAAGTGCTTGTAGCTTACACCCAGCACAGGGTATAGGCAGTGAAATCAGCTGAAACATGCACTTAAGCATGGATATCAATCCCACTGTAGACTTGATGAGCTTAAGGTCTTAATACCTGAGAAAATGACAGCAAGCCTATTGGAGATCTGACCTGAGAATGCCAAAGCTTGCACCCATCTCCAAAGCATTTTCTGCTCAGCTGAAGACATGAGCCAGCCCTGTCCCACCTCTAGAGCAGTGACTGCAGAGCGAGCAACCTTGAGGCGCAGAAGGAGAAAGGGAATAAGCTGTTCTTCAAACCCATTCTGGCCATGAGCAGAAACAATGAGTTAAGGTTTTAGCAAGGGAGACTCGCTTGGCAAGAGGGAAAATTAGTAACGCTTTCTGGCAGTAAGCAGAGCAAAATACTATTGCAAGTTGCTTGGAAAGCAAATAGGATCATTTTGTTTGAGCTTGGGACCTTTTTCTTCAAGCTTTTAACGAACAGGATAGCCACTGTGAACCAGGAATGCCACAGGCATCTTACATGGGAAGATACGGAGTGGTGACCTCCTGGAATGCCTTCTAGCTCCCTGGAGAGTCATGAGGGGAGACTGCAGCAGATAACCCAGCCCTTTGAGCCTGGGGTGTTCACTTCCCAGCTCAGGTCTCCCATTTGTGACCTTTATTCCCTGCTCCATGGTGTGACCTGGGCCTGTGGCATCGTGTGGGCGTGCAGTGACCAGCCCTGGATATGGGAGCACAAAGGAGGAGGCTGAGTACACGAGACCCACACTCATTGCACAGAGTACTGATGAATCCGACCAGTAAAGAAGTCTCATGACCTGAGCTCACCTTTGTCTTCCCAGCTATATTCTCTGGAATTCACTCAAGCATCCAAAGCACGGCCTATGTGAAGTGGCATTTCTAGAGTTCAGCAGGCAGGCTGCCAAAAGAATCTCCTCAACTCCTGTTTTAACATGAATTTCTTGAGCTGGGGAAACCAAATGAAGCAGCCATATAAAAGGGAGTTGCTGGCATGAAATATGTAGGGGGAAAAGTAAAAAAGGAAACTGAAATGTCTGCTTTTGGATTTTAAATAGAAAAAGTATCCCAGAGCCTCACGGGTCAGGAGAAACAATAAGTAGTAAACGTTAAAAAAATAAATAATCTAGGAAGAGGAAAAAAAAGGGGAATTTGTAAAAATAAGCCAAAGCAAGTGAAAGGATAATTAGTGAGATAAATAATGCTGATTTTCAACTAAATACTTTGGCTGCCAGCAAAGGGACACAACTGTTTTTAGTGGAAGCTGACCAAAGACAACTGAAACTTGGTCCATGGGAGCATAATTGCCTTGATTGTCTCAGCTATTTCAATGAGAGTTTTGAGGTTCTGCAAGCAGTCGTGTGATACTGGCGCAAGGGCTCGGGGAAACAAACCAGGCATTTCTGCAGGCTGCTCATGGGAGTTTGCTTGGAGAAGATTGGATTAGAGCTTGCTCTTGAAAACCTCTCTGCACAGCATTTGGGGAGCAGTGTACACATGGAACCAGGAGAAAGTCAAACTCAATATGTACTCTCTCCCGTGGTTTCATCGAAACCTGAGTGAATCACAGTCTCTTTATAAAGTCAGTGCTTATTCTAATCCCCTGCAAATCTCACAAGCGCAATCCCTGTTACACAAACAAGGATGACACCAGACACAACAATTAGGTCTTGAGAAATATCAAGCTAGATCAGCTTTCACCAGGACAAATAAAGACCAGAAAAGATAAAATACTGTAAAAGTATGTTAACCTTCTTAGCAGATGTCCAACAGTAATGTGTGTCACAGAGGTAATACTGAATGCAGTCAGGGCTAATCTTTAAAGTGGTTATTGTGTGGAATAATACAATTCTATGATTCTAATAGCAGATATGTGTGCTGTGAATCAGAACATACCAGATGGAGTCAAAAATGAAGTCTCACACAATAGATTTGACAGCTTCAGCTTCTCAGGAGAACATGCTTTAAACTACCACACACGAACTTTTGCAACTCTTTATTTACTGGCTGTAGTCATAGAATCATAGAATAGTTAGGGTTGGAAAGGACCTTAAGATCATCAAGTTCCAACCCCCCTGCCATGGGCAGGGACACCTCCCTCTAAATCATATCATCCAAGGCCTCGTCCTACCTGGCCTTGAACACTGCCAGGGATGGAGCATTCACAACCTCCTTGGGCACCCATTCCAGTGCCTCAACCCCTAACAGGAAAGAATTTCCTCCTTATATCCAATCTAAACTTCCCCTGTTTAAGTTTTAACCCATTACCCCTTGTCCTGTCACTACAGTCCCTAATGAAGAGTCCCTCCCCAGCATCCCTATAGGCCCCCTTCAGATACTGGAAGCTGCTCTGAGGTCTCCACGCAGCCTTCTCTTCTCCAGGCTGAACAGCCCCAACTTTCTCAGCCTATCTTCATACAGGAGGTGCTCCAGTCCCCTGATCATCCTCGTGGCCTCCTCTGGACTTGTTCCAACAGTTCCATGTCCTTTTTATGTTGAGGACACCAGAACTGCACACAATGCTCCAGGTGAGGTCTCACGAGAGCAGAGTAAAGGGGCAGGATCACCTCCTTCGACCTGCTGGTCACGCTCCTTTTGATGCAGCCCAGGATACGGTTGCTTTCTGGGCTGCAAGCGCACACTGAAGCCGGCTCATGTTCATTTTCTCATCGACCAGCACCCCCAAGTCCTTCTCCGCAGGGCTGCTCTGAATCTCTTCTCTGCCCAGCCTGTAGCTGTGCCTGGGATTGCTCCGACCCAGGTGTAGGACCTTGCACTTGGCATGGTTAAACTTCATGAGGTTGGCATCAGCCCAGCTCACAAGCGTGTCAAGGTCCCTCTGGATGGTATGAGATGATGTTCCTTGTAAGTCCAACATCAGAGGGGACTTCCACCTGTTTTATGCTGGACAGTATATGTCCCAGGGCAAGACACACTGGTTTTGACCAAGGCAAGCACCAAGGGCATTTGAGTGGCAACTGGAAGGTCCAGGTGGAAACCCTTGGCAAAGGAAGGCCTGCAGCAGTGCTGGGGGGACACAGAGCCTGAGCAGAAGGCAAGCAGAAGCTAGGGATGGCCAGAAGATCAATGTTGCCAGACCTGATGCTTTAACACTAACATCCAGTAATTTTTAATTAACCGTTCTCTCATGCAACTACAACACAGAGAAGTTTCACCAAAGCCCCACATTCTTAACCACCCTTTTGCAGTGGAGAATTTAAACCTCCCAGAAAGCAAGGTGGCCACTGCTGGCAGCAGAATGGGGGTTGTACCTGATTTTTTTAAATCATAGAATCATAAAATAGTTAGGGTTGCAAAGGGCCTTAAGCTCATGAAGTTCCAACCCTCTGCCATGAGCAGAGACACCTTCCACTAGGCCACGTCACCCAAGGCTCTGTCCAACTTGGCCTTGAACACTGTCAAGGATGGAGCATTCACCACTTCTCTGGGCACCCTGTGCCAGCACCTCAGCACCCTCAGAGTAAAGAGCTTTTTCCTTATATCTAACCTGTAATTCCTGCAAATGGAACTAATCTTTTGTTAGTGTATACAGTAATTTCCAAAACGGACTAGTTATTGCCTATCATATATTCCAACTGTATTTAAGATTAACTCATGTGGTAAACCAGGTATAGCCACTCAACGACCTCAGAGCTTGCAGAGTTGTCTTCCCAACAATGTATAGTTCATACTCTCCACAAACATGACAAGACAATCCCCATAAGTGAAATGAACCACATCCTCTGTGAATATACCAGTCCCCAGCCATCTGCAGAAGGCTTGAGAAAACAGAGCTCATAGTGTAACCCAGAAGGTCAATCAACTGATTCTTTCAGACCTGCACTATTCTGGAGTTGGAGATAAAAGCCAGGATGTGAGCTTTCGGAGCCTGTTGCTTTCCTATCTATAGCAGCCCATTCATAAACTGCCTAAAGACAAACCACGGCTATGTGAAGTGTTCAGCTTTTCACAGTGATTTGATATTTCCTAATTACAATTCCCCCAGTGACAGGCCAATTGAAATTCCTATGATCCCTGTTGCGGTTGTTTTGCAGGCTTCCTTTATCTACATAAACATTTCCCGTTCTGCTTTCTTATCCTCACCCAGTGTCCTATAATGGCTTCCTATCATCCTTTTTTTACCATTTCTTTCACTTGAGTCCAATAGTTTTTTCACTGGTGACAGCACTGTCTGGGGTGTTTTTTGCTTCAGAAATATGTCACGGCTTCTCACCAACTGAAAAGCTTTTCTCTGTGCTACTAAATGCTTTACGTAAGATTTGTAATGTTTAAAACTCTTTGGTTGAATCTCGATTTGACCTGAGCTTGGGTGCATCTGGTTCATTGTATGGTGATGGCACCAGTCTCTTCTGCACGCTTACAACGCACCGAGGGCTTCTGTTGCACAAGTGATCCTCCCAAAATGAAAGTTAACTTCCTATTACCACTTCTTTTTCCCCAAAGAAACCCTGCCACACTAGTATTCCAACCCTATAGCAGAAGCTGTTCCACAAGGACAAGTTCTACATCCTACCCTTTTGTAATCCATTTATGCAATTCATTTTCACAGCTGGGTAGGTTAGTATTCATGGAACACCACAGGTGTACTTGAGATGCCATTTACGTGCTGTAATTCTCTGTGCTTTATACTTTACCACTGAATTGGTTTACTGTGGGGCTTGCAGTCTGACTGAGGAGGTTAACAGACCACACAGCAAAACCCAAGGGAAAGATCCAGGCTGTAGAGCACCAATACAGCAGTGAGTTCATTAAAGCCATGTCAAAGTCAAGCCAAAAGAGAGGAATCTTAAGGAGGATCTTAAGTCTTTGTTATGTGGAATAAAGGAGGCAGTGCATAGGAAGCCTCTTCCAGGGTTTGGCAACCCTCTTGGTAAAGAAATGCTTCCTAATACCCAGTCTTGAGCCTTCCCTGCACAACTTCGATTTCTATGCATCTTGTCACTGGGTACTGGGGAGAAGAGATCAGCACCTCTCCAAGTCCCCTCCTCAGGAAGCTGTAGAGATCAGCGAGGTCACCCCTCAGCCTCCTGCTCTCCAAACTAAACAGGTCAAAAGCCCTTAGCCGTTACTCACAGGATGTGCCTTCCAGCCCTTTCACCACCTTTAGTGCTCTCCTCTGGACACATCCAAGGACCTTCAGATTCTTTCTCAGTGGTGAGCCCCAGAACCACACACACTGCTCCAGGGGAGGCTGCACTAGCACTAAATACAGCAAGATGACCACCTCCTCTGCCTGGCTGGCCATGTCTGATGCATTCCAGGATGCAGTTTACACTCTGGCTGCCAGGGCGCTCCTGCTGAGCCTCCTGTCAACCCCAGAGCCCTTTCTGCAGGGTTGCTCTCCAGCCACTCTTCTCCCAGCTTAGGCTTGTGTCTGGTGTTGCTCTGTCCTAGGCGCAGAATCCAGCATTTCAGCTTGTTAAATTTCATCCCATTAATCAAAGCCCAGTGCTCCAATCTATCCAGATCCCTCTGCAAGGCCTCTTGATCCTCAAGAGAGTCAACAGCACCTCGCAGTTTAGCATCATCACCAAGCTTAATACTGGCATATCCAACTCCTGCATCCAAGTTATTCATAAATATGCTGAACAGAACTGGCCCTAGGATTGAGCCCTGAGGAACACCACTGGTCACCAGTCGGATGGAGCCCCATTTACTACAGCACTCTGAGCTCTGCCTTTCAGCCACTTGAATCCTGAGCAAATAATATCCTCTCATAATCTTTCTTTTTAAAAAGCAACCAATGATCTTCTGCATTTTTTCCCCTTTTCTCTTTGCCAGATGAATTTCTGTCAGAAATGTGCCTTCTTCGCACTCTGTCTCCTCAGCTGATCTGAGTTTCATTTCAGTCATGACAATTACATCATGCCCTCTCAGCAAGTGTCCCTGCAGTGGTAGGGAGGGAAATGCAGTCATTAAGGGGATTGAACCCCATCCCATGGAAAGCTGAATAGAGAAAGATCATCATCCTGGTTTAAAGCAGCTACTGAATGTGGAGTCATGAAGCTGCAGGGGAATGTGTTCTGACATGTTCCCATTTGCCTTTGCAGTTCCAGAGATGCATAACTGCATGGTGGAGTGGCTAATGCTTCTGAGCACCCTTCTGGTCAGTTGAAAAGATAGAGCAATCCCATCTTTCCTTTTTGGAAATAGGTAGTCATAGGGATGAATGCCTCAGTCCCAAGAAGCACGTTGGAGTAGGATGGAAAGAGTGTCAGATGGCTTCATGGGTGTTCAAACACTGGTCAGAATTAAATACTACCTTAAGGTTCATATTCCTGGTACTGTCTTATATATAATCTCTCCTTAGTAACTGATGAAAGGAGGGGAAAGTCGTGATTTCCTTCAAGTGCTGTACCATCTGTCAGCTCTACTCATCTTTTCTTCAAACTTATTTTGAGTTAGCTTCTTTTCTCCTCCTGCCATTCACTTTCCCCAGGCTTGGCTGGAGTTGGATGATTGTAATGTTCGGGGTGGATTAGGAGACACACAGAAGTGTCCATCTTAAAAACCTGAAGTATCTCATCAAGTGGCATCCATTGATGCAAATATTGACAAGCAGCTTTCCACGAGGGGCTGTGCAGCAAGGAAGACAACCAGGATGACCCTCTCGGATATTTCTGCAGGGAGTACAGGTGGTTTTCAGCTTTAGCATGACCCCACTTATCCCAGATCACTTCTGTGGAAAAGCAGCCAGACCTGAAGCTCATTTGTGTCAAAAGCTGCTGATAAACCTTGCAGACTCTTACCAGAGAGAAGAGGATCACACTGCACAGCAGCCGTAAGCCATGCAAAGAAAGGTTTGGATTCCTAAGAAAGGAGTGCTATACTCCTGCATTACTGCATGAACCTGGATTTTTCATGTTGGTTTCTTTTTTCTTAACTCAAAAAATACAGCGATTATACAATGCAATTAGTAGGATTCTTTTCTGTTTAAACATGATTCTTCTATTGAATATCATCTGGATTGTTTCTGTGGGAAGAAATTCTGCCTTTAAAATCCCGTGCCTGTTTTGTTAACTTCAGTTTGGCGCATACTTTTGGGGGCATTTTCATTTTCTTTTTCCTGTCAGAGGGACTTGTGTTTTAGAGTTGTCATTGTTGGCCTTCCCCTCTGCAGTCTGTCCAACAGAGCACTAACCCTTAAGAGGTTAAAATGATAAGAAAGGCACATCCTCATATAATCAGGACACTAAGCCCAGCTAAGCAAAGCCAAGCAGAGTGCAGATGCAAGGCAGAAACCAAATATGCAGCAAACTCAGAAGCAAAGAAGAATGAAGTCACTATGGCAAACAGTGAGAAACTAAACAAACACATTCAGAACAGCCCACGAGGGAAGCAAACACGCACCAAAGATAATGAGAAAGGAAAAGTCAGGCTCAGGCCATCCCCACTCGTTGGCAGCACATGAAGAGAGTCAGCAAATACAAACTGGGTGCGTTTCTGTAAGAAGAAAGGCTTGATTTGCAGAGATGAAATGTTCTCCTTCCCATGAAGCAGCAGATCGCTGTGCACAAGTCACATCTCTCCAGGAAGCCAAGGCAAATACCAGGATGTGGTTTAGTGTTTTGTCTGCTTGAAAACCGTTTATCCACACGGACTGGGGTAATTGGAAAGAAATCATTATAAATGATCTGTGGAACTTCAACATTTATCTGTGCATTGTGTCCCGTGCTGGTGGTAATGGCAAAGCGACAGTGGCTGTGGTTTGTGGTAATTCCAGGAACAGTTAATGCAGTGACTGGCTACTCACAGCATAATTCCCAATACATGGATGTTACACACACACTTGGAGCAAGCTATGTGCATGTACACACGTGTATGGATGTGCACCCCTCTGGCATGCAGACACTGAGGCAAGAGGCAGAAAGACTGGAGAAGTGAACAGCATAACTGAGCAACCTGCTCTAGTGGAAGGTGTCCCTGCCCACGGCAGGGGGATGGAACTGAGTGAGCTTTAAGGTCCCATCCAACCCAAACTGCTCTGTGATTCTCTGACTCTGTAAGTACTCCGATCCCATGGTCATGCATGTTAGACTTGTGTTCCAAGGCCACCCACACCCAGATCTTTTTGCTCACTTTGCTGGTCTTGAAGAATGTGACGAAGAGCCCTGGCATGTGAGAAGAAGGCAGTGATTTGATAAAGCTCTTAGAGGTTGGTCTGCTTTCTTAACCCTTTGTTAACTGTGCTCACAGCCTGGAATATATCCTTTGTTAAGGTTCACAAACTGAAATCAACACAAATAAATAGCTAAAAGGAGCTTCCTGGCAAATTGATATTACCTATGTGTTGTTGTAATTCCACTGGCAATCACAGGTTTTCAGAGGGGAGCAGCCAGGGTTCAGGGCATAGAGGAACAAAAGAGCAGAAATAAGGGAGCTACATCTTTTGCCACCAGCCCAGCGCCTATTACTGAGACTGCTATCCAGAGGCAGCAGTGACATACTGTGAGCTCAGGAAGATCTCATACATCACATACATGGAACTAACAGAATTTAAGATGTGTCATTTTAAAGGCTACTGAATGAAGATACATGTGCCTTGTTCCAGGTTCCAGAAACGAGCAGGTATTCAGAACGGGGGACTGAATAAACCTATAGCTTCGCATCACTTTCAGTTCTTTTTCCACAGTGTTCACAACCAGAATAACTTAACGGGAAAGCAACACAGATCACCAATGCAGCTCAAAGCTGAATGTCAGGTGGTGAGAAAAAGCCGTTGGTGGCTGTAACATCAGCAAGAGAATCAGAGGCTTGCACTTCCCTGGAGCAAACACTATCTACAACCAGCTCTCACAGCATCTGAACTAGGGGAACTGCTAATGCAAATGAGGGAAAGCAAAATGAAGTTCAAGTAAAGAACTATTGCTGAGGGCTGGAATGGTTTAAGCACAATGCATGCCCCAGCTTGGCAACATAAATTCTGTGAAGACTCAAACCAGAAAGGGGCAATTACTGCCTCATGCTCCGGTTCTAATCTGAAGTTGTAAGAGAAATGAAGGGGGAGAACATTGCTGGAGACAGCTGTGGTAGATGGGAGGGAACTGTGCTGCAATGACAGATCCTTGCACATCACTGACAGGGACGGTGACTGCAGCCCTGCCCTGGGCAGCCTGTTCCAATGCCTGAGCACCCTCTGGGGCAGGAATTGTTCCTCAGCTCCATCTAAACCTGCCCTGGTGCAGCTTGAGGCCGGTTGCTCTTGTCCCATCCCTTGTTCCTTGGGAGCAGAGCCCAGCCCCTCCTGGCTCCATCCTCCTGTCAGGCACTTGTAGGGAGCCATCAGGTCCCCCCTAAGCCTGAACCCCCCAGGTCCCTCAGCTGTTCCCCATCACACTTGGGCTCCAGGCCCTGCACCAGCTCCATTGCCCTTCTCTAGCCCTGTTCCAGCACCTCAATGTCTCTCGCAGTGAGGGGCCCAGAACTGGACACATTACTTATCCCAAACTCCAAGGGAAAGACCTTCATGTTTGTTTTTGCATTCTCAATTTGCAGTGGAATGGAAATGTCTGAGTATGTTATTGAGCCTTTAAACCAGGTTACAGCCATGGGTCATGTTAGGAGCTAGACTAAATTGGCAGAGGTGACCTTGTGTGCTGGGGTTCTAACTCAGGCTGGGGGTACAATAATCATGGTCAACTAGAGAAATGCAGGATACAGCAGTGTCAATTGAGGAAGAAGAAACAAGTAAGACAAATGTTGGGCAGAACACCTGATAGGGAAAAGCCAAAACAAGCTCATTCTCTTCTTTCAAGCCCACTGCTAGCACCAAGGGTTGAATGTTTCAGACACTTTCTTATTACACAGATCATGTTCCTGGAAAGACCAAAAAAGCAATTCTTTGTGGAGAGTTTTTACTGATACATGGTTTGGAGAGCGGGGCCATGAAGAGCACGTACGACTTGTGGGCCAGTAACAAAAGCAAGGTGTAAGCAATAGCCAGGCAACCAATCATAGGCTGTGCCGGCTGGAAAGTCCCTAATTACAATAACAAGGTGTAAAAAGAGGCTCTAAATTGCTGAAGTTAACTACAAAAGGCCCGGTGCCCACGGTTAGCAATTAGCCAATAATGAGCTCATTATAGACACTATATAACCTGTAACCAAACGCTCAATAAACGAGACTAGTTGCAGTAGAGGATGGACTGGTCTCCCGTCGTTTTTCCACAGTTTTAACAGGGCTTTTTTGCCTGTGTGAGCTGCGCAGCCACAGCCAGCCGGTCCCAACATGTGGCCTACAGATTCGGAGGGCTCCACGGATGACTTCCAAGGGCTGCAGAAGAGGTAAGTAAGGAAGAAGCTGTTGTTTTGTCCCTGTCCCAGGCTTTGCATCCCTCCTGGAAAGTTTATAGGGATCTACAAGTAAAAAACAGCTCTGAACCACAACTTTTAAACTATTACTATTACATGAAAAGAAATGGATGGTATTTTTCTAATTAGAACTTCTATGGATGTCTCAGCTCTTAGTAGCAGGAGACATAACTGTATTCTCAGAGCAGCTCTGCTTCATCCAGCACACAGAACAAGAGCTGGTCGTGTTGTGAGCGACTGTTCAGTGATTTGTGTTCTCCTGGTTGTTTAATAGGGCTCCAGACTTTACTGTGCTATATACTTTTATTGTGCTCTGCAGGTAGAGTTGTTTGTTCACCAAAGTACTTATTTACTGGCATTTAACATTATCAAATCTGACTATTTCACAAATGTTAATGTTGGTATTTGAATAAAACTCTGAGGTGAGACAAAGGGGCACAAAATCACAAAATGGGATATAGAAACTTTTATAAGTAGTTTTAAGTAATGTTAAGTTTGATGGCTTTGTAACAGCAGCAATGGAAAACTACTGAGGTGCATGATACATAGAGAAAAAAAATAGAGTACAACTAGAGAACATACTGAGAATTCTCACAAGATAAATTGGTGTAGTTGGCCTAGTTTTAAGAAAAACAGTCTAGGAGAACAGGACACAGGGATAAGGAGTATCTGGGAATGGCAGGTGACCAGGATGGGCTACAGTTAAACTAACTGATAAGTAGGAGGATAGGAGGATTATTATGTCTCTGGTGCTAACGAACCAATTAAACTGGTATGAGCAGTGATGAAGATTGTTGGAAGAAGTAACCGACCCTCATAGACCATCACCACAATTCTGTATGCATGCGGGGAACTCTCTGGAAAATGATGTAATCCACACGTAGCCTCATGAATATGTATGTATGGCCAGGGACTGTATAAGGGTGGCTTGTATAGCAATACGGGGACACACGTTAGGAGGAGTTATCCCCTGTGTCTCCCGGTGCCACAATAAAGAATACCTGCTTGTCAGCTGGAAAACTGTGTTGGCAAGTTTGTTCCTGGAGTTTTCTCCGAATCAATCTGGGGACCCAGATGGGACCCTCTCTGCTCGGCTGCAGGACCCGCTGAGGACAGGGGTCCCTAGGGCCCTCGGGAGTTTTTCCCGGAGGGACCCCTCGACTCATTCGGATCGCTGCGGGAGCAGACAAGGACCAGCTCATAAAAGGTATTCTTTTTTTGTATAGTCTGTAAGGTGCAGGGGGCACCTCGGTTTGGTAAATTGGCTTGGTAAATTGGCTTGGTAAGCGTATGCATGGTTTGGAATCCTTCCGTAAATCGAGATAAGAAACCTTGTAGGTAAATGCTTATACCCGGCTGCTAGCGTCCGTTTGGCATACACCTGCAAGAAGCAGGGGGCTTCTTGTGGTTTGGGTCCTGCAAGACCCAGGGGGTGTCTTGCAGAAAAAGGTTTTGGATTTTACTGGTATTTGATTTATTTTGTGGCTTGTTATATTAAGGATTTTGGTCTTGTGATTTTGGTATCAGTGACGGACTGTTATAACTAAGCAGGGGGTATCATCTTGTGATTTAGGTCCTACAAGACACAGGGGGGTGTCTTGTGGAAATGGTTTTGGGTCCAGTGTGCTATCAACAGCCCATAAGGGATTTGATTCAGTGATGCTGTCAGCGGGGGTCCCTGAATAGGTTAGTAGAATCACCCTCCGATACAGTGGGCTGTTCAGTATGGTTCCCACAGTGGGACGCAGACAGGCTGGTCGGACACAAGGGTCTCGTCCTTCCTGGGACACTGACAGGCTGGTCAACTATAAAGGGTTCAAGGAAACCCCCCTATTAATGTTACAATATGGTCTGAGCTATAAGGGTTAGGAAGTATTGCTTTTGATTCTACTGGTATTCGCCTGTTTTGTGGCTTGTTACAGTAATGATTTTGGTCTTGTGATTCTGGTACTGGTGACAGGATGTTATAACTGTGTTATTAACTGTTGTTTGTTTGGTTGAATTTAAGTCTCTGTCTTTGTCTCAAGTGTTGTAACTGTGTGGAGTATGTCTGGGGATCCCGTCTGTGTGTGTGTATGTGAATGTGAGATTGATAATGGAAAATCAGCAGAGTGAAGAGATCTTGAGAAAGAATCCTTTTGGGTGCATTTTGGCACACTGGAAAGAACTTGGAGGGTCTCCCGGGGGCTTGGTAAATAAGAAAATGTTGGTAAAATATTGTAACCAATGGTGGCCTTTGTATACTTTGGAAGATACTTTGGGGAACTCTCTGGAAAATGATGTAATTCATACGTAGCCTCATGAATATGTATGTATGGCCAGGGACTATATAAGGGTGGCTTGTATAGCAATACGGGGGCACACGTTAGGAGGAGTTATCCCCTGTGTCTCCCGGTGCCGCAATAAAGAATACCTGCTTGTCAGCTTGAAAACTTTGTTGGCAAGTTTGTTCCTCGAGTTTTCTCCGAATCAGAGGTGAGCAGATTAAAAAGGGGGAAAAGGTAAAATGATTTTGGCATAAGCTATGAAAACCTGGTCCTTCTGAGCACTTGACATAATTAGATTGTGGTATTTTTTTGTATACCATAAACCAGTCTCCATTGACTTCAGTTATTGCTCTGCACACTCTTTCGCACGTCAGGTTTCACACTGATCACCAAGAAATGAGGAGTGTCCAGGTAACCATATGCAAGGTTTGTCTGATGTGCAAGGAGTTCTGAAGCAGCGGGACAGAGTCCAGAGGTACACATTAGGCAGAAGCTGTTGCCTGTGAGGGTGCTGAGGCGCTGGCACAGGGTGCCCAGAGAAGCTGTGGCTGCCCCATCCCTGGCAGTGCTCAAGGCCAGGTTGGACACAGGGGCTTGGAGCATCCTGCTCCAGTGGAAGGGGTCCCTGCCCATGGCAGGGGTTGGAGCTGGGTGAGCTTTAAGGTCCTTTCCAATCCAAACCAGGCTGGGATTGTGTGATTTATTATGGAGCATGACCTGCCACAGAGCCTCAGAACAACTGTACTGGGCAAAAAGATCCTTCCTTAGCTTTGGACTGGAGTGTGGTCAAGGCAGAGAAAATCCCTGGAGTGTTGAGCTGCTGACATTGGAAAGGTTTCTGTGGAACATGTGTGAGCTGCCAACTCCCAAAGGCCTCTCTCTGCCTGAATGAACTGTGGCTGCATGTGCTGAAAGAGTGTAGAAGAGAGAGCCCCTTCGGAAGGACCCCTTCTCCTTCCTCCCCCACACCTCCTGACTGCAGAGGCCAAATCCTCATGCCAAACCCCTCTGACCTGAGTGAGACCCACATTTCACTGTCATCCTGTATCTGAAAAGCCCAGCCACACGTACATGGGTGTACCTGCAAGCCAACCAGCTCTGAAAGGCTCAGTTCTAGGAGCTGAGGTCAGTAGTTATGCCCAGCTGGAAAGAGGGCTTTGTGATGAGAGGTGCAGACAACTCTAATTATAGCTGGAGCCACCAGCATCGCCTACAGAAATGGATCTTATTTGGGGAAATCTACACGAGAACTGTTTTGGTGAAGCCTACAGCAAACAGGCTTTTGTTCCATCCTCCTCCCTGTGTTAACTGTGACAGATACAGCCTGGCATCAGCGTAATTTGGAGCCAGGTAGTTAGGAGCTGAATTGCAGCCACACCAGTACCTAGCTTTCATCTGACTTTTCTTTGCTCTTTGATCTCTTTAGGTGGCTAAAGAGCACCCTGCCAAAAGAGGTTGTGCCTTTTTCCTTGCCTGTGACCCTCAGAAAGAGCATCCAGTGTGCTCACCTCCAGTAAGAAGCTATTATTTGTGAGTCTTTCAGCTCTGTTCATTGAGGTGACCATATAAACATAGCACCCATATAAATACGTGCTGTGTTCTACTGTGGACCCTCCTCTTTCAGTGTTTCCTGTTGTAAGATGAATTGAGATGGGGAGGAAAATGTAAGCCTTGACATCACATTTTGCAAAGGAAGCAAACACACTCCTCCCTAAAGCCGAAATGAATGGCCTTTTAAGGTGACGGCTGAATTAAATTCCTGAGTGATGAACTCAACAGGCATGAGAAGGTTCTTATTTCCCAGAGAGAAAAAAGCTGCAGGGAAAAGAAAAACCCACCCAAACCCCTCCAGCAGAGTGATTGCAGGGCTGAGTGCTGAATAGGAGCTGTTTACCATGGCTCAATGGAGATACTTTACTCAGCTTTGGTAGTAATTCAGCCTTCACAGGCCGAAGGGAAATGGGGCTATACATATTCTGAGCCTGCTAAGCTTCTCTAATGTGAGACATGTGCGTTCAGTTGGTGTCCTGAAATACCTCCCTAAGAAGAAAGATGCTTGAAACCCCAGGCACATCTTCCTGTTTCTCATCCGTCACATGTTTCTGATATACTTGAAGCAGTACTGTATGCAGCCGAATTCAATGTTTATAATATCCCTGTAAGATGTGCAGCTAAACCCCAGTTTCTGTGAAGCCCTAAAATACCCTTAAGACAGAGTAAAAATAATCTCCTTAGAAGAATGAGGCACGTCTGGACATTCTCAGGCTGGAAGCCCTCCCTGAGCACAGGCTGGGGCTCCACCCGGCGCAGTGAAGCAAACCTCCATGGAGCACAGAAATGAAACGATCTCCCTGTAATCTCCAAGGAAAGCACCAGAGACTTCCAAGAAAGCCATAAATTCCCTAGAGCTCAGGAGGTCACCAGTGGTGGATTAACACTGCCTAAGCCCTGCGGAGAAGGACTTGGGGGTGCTGGTCGATGAGAAAATGAACATGAGCCGGCTTCAGTGTGCGCTTGCAGCCCAGAAAGCAACCGTATCCTGGGCTGCATCAAAAGGAGTGTGACCAGCAGGTTGAAGGAGGTGATCCTGCCCCTTTACTCTGCTCTCGTGAGACCTCACTTGGAGCATTGTGTGCAGTTCTGGTGTCCTCAACATAAAAAGGACATGGATCTGTTGGAACAAGTCTAGAGGAGGCCACGAGGATGCTCAGGGGCTGCAGCACCTCCTGTATGAAGACAGGCTGAGAAAGTTGGGGCTGTTCAGCCTGGAGAAGAGAAGGCTGCGTGGAGATCTCAGAGCAGCTTTCCAGTATCTGAACGGGGCCTATAGGGATGCTGGGGATGGACTCTTCATTAGGGACTGTAGTGGTAGGACAAGGGGTAATGGGTTAAAACTGAAACAGGGGAAGTTTAGATTGGATATAAGGAGGAAATTCTTTCCTGTTAGGGTGGTGAGGCACTGGAATGGGTTGCCCAAGGAGGTTGTGAATGCTCCATCCCTGGCAGTGTTCAAGGCCAGGTTGGATGAGGCCTTGGGTGATATGATTTAGAGTGAGGTGTCCCTGCCCATGGCAGGGGGGTTGGAGCTTGATGATCTTATGGTCCTTTCCAACCCTAACTATTCTATGATTCTATGACTTCTCTATCATTTTCCACAAGGATAGCACAGGAAGACAAGATCACAGAGGACATGAAATCTAGCTCCAGGGTCTTTTGCTTCTCCTTGTATCTGCTGCCCCAGTGTAACTCCAAAACCTGGGTCTCCACCAGACTTCTCTCCATAACATCTTCTGTCGTTGGGACTTCCCTTGCGGGTGAACTGTCGATAGCAATATGAGCTTTATGGCAGGAGAAGGTACTATTAGGGGTTAATATTTAGTTTATTACTATATCAGCCAGACTTGCTTTAAGTAAGGTTAGACCACATGTGATAAAATACTGATGTCTTATCTTAATTGTTCTCAGTGTTGCTACAGGTGATGGTGCCACACCAGAGAGAACTGAATGTTAGGGGAGGGTAGCTATTTTAGACATCTGCAGGAAGGAAGGGAATGTGACAACTCTGTAAGGATTTAGGTTTAGGGTAAATGAAGCAGAAAGCAGAGGTTTTCCTTTTTTGACATAATCCCAGATTTACAGGTGGTAAATTAACTATTTGACAATTCAAATAGGGAATGAAAAAGGGAGCTGAATGATGGCTTGAAGACTTTCCATAGGTTAGTGACTTCATTGGCCTAGAAGAAATACTAGGGCCAAATTACCACTGCAGTCAAAGCTACTTTCTGTGTCATAAGCTAGAGCTAGCCCTGAACTGGATGGCTCAGCAGAAGATGTGGCAGCACTGCACTCTTTTCACTTCGCCTGCCTTCTTTGCTCTCTATGTTCTAAAAGAGTGAATCCTGAGGTTTAGAACCTACATACATTTTATCCATAGCAACCACAACACTTCCCTCAGATTTGCTAAAACGCAAGTCTTTAATTTAGAACAAGGAGGATGTCTCTTCCTCCCCAATACTCTACTTCTGAGCTTGACTGAAATGTAGAAGTAGGCACCTTTGTCAGCATCAGAGCTTCCTGAAGGCCCTTCCCATCTTAGAGCCTCCAAACTCTGGCTCAGCCACCCATGAGCTTTGGTAGCAATCGCTGGGTAACTGCTGAGGGTTGGCTCATTCCACCCTGGTTTGGTTGCTTTGCCATTTTCTAATGCTGCTAATGGAAGCTGTTTTCTATTGTCAGAGGCTTGTTTTCCTGCCCCATAGGAGCAATGATCCAGAAGGATTTCCTGAGGAGTGACTTCTTAGAATGTGTGAGATTTCTTGTCTCTTGCTCCTGGCAGCCTAATTGAATTGCCCATCACCCCAGTTACTTAGTACCCTCCTGTTCCCTCTTACATTTTCAACACCTCCTAAAGGAACCCTCCCAGGACACAGGCACTGCGAAACAGGGTGTGACTGAAGAAAAGCCTTCAGCAACCAGCGGTGGAGGAGGAAACATGGGGGACTGGGCTAGAGCAATCGGGACCCTGCATGTGGATAGCAGTATGGGGAGACTGCACATGGGAGACAGCAACACTGTGGGTTCAGTCCTGCTTCTGCTGGCCTTCAGTGTGAACTCCAGCTTGGAATGGCCACAGCCAATGCCAGGGGTCACAACAGAGGACTTCCTTCTTCTGATCTGAAATAGCACTCTGGGTTTCTTAAGGAAGCCAAGGTGCAGCAGCAGTCAAGGTTTATCTGCTTGGGCAGGAGGCCCAAAACCACTACGTTCCTCTCCTTTTATTTACAAGCCTTTGGCCAGGACTCCTCTCCTCTGGTGACTGCAAACTGTAATGTGTCATTGAAAACCCAGCTGCTGTTTTGGGTGCAGAACTGCACCTGCCAGACCAGATGCTAAGAAAGAGGACGTGTTCTGACAGATAAGAGGGAGATTGTCTCATCAGTGATGGGTTGCATGGCTCAAAATGTTTGTTAAGACCATCCTGGGTGTTCTCCTGCATTGACCATCCTTTGACTCCTGGCTGGGTGACAGAGAGTCCTTTAAGATGACACCAAACCCTTAGAAATGTCTCTGATCTGATGGTGAGTATGGGTAAATATGTGTGTGTGCCTTTAGGCTGCTGGGGTGGAAGAGAAGTCAGTCACACTGCATAGCTTGCTTTTGTCCCTTTCTCTGCTCTCAGGAGGCTGGGAGGAGCAGCTGTATTGCAGAGATGCCAACCATCAGCAAAATACAGCAATTGTTTTATCAGTTTAATGCTCTTTATCTTCTAATTCATTTACCAGGGGCATGTGTAACGCTCAGTGATGCCAGTTTGCTGAGAAGAGTCTTAAAAACACCCTTCCATTTGCTAACACATTGTTTCTTGTTATATAAAACTGTTACGGTTTAGAGATTAAACCCAAGTAACTGAGGGTGGAGAGTGAAGGACCTCCTCAGCTCATGCTGAGAGGAGACAGCAGCCTGCAATGGGAAGCAGGTCAGCCAGGTCTCACCTTCTTTCTCCGATTACTTGTCCCAGTGAAGATGGGCATCCCATTGCCCCAAAGGCTCACAGGCGGAGGGAGGGGTGAATGGTCACTTTGTGTAGCCCTATCTGCAGGAGCTGGAGCTCAATCTGATCTCCATGCAAAAGCAGGAAAGCTGCTGGCTTGGTACCTGCTAGCTGAGGTCCTGCTCTCTCCTTGATGTTTATGTATGGATGTCTGTAATGGCTGGGACCCCACCGCAAGCGCTGCCAACCCCTGTAGCAAGAGGAATTAATTGCAGGATAGAGGCCCATTGTGCAGCAGATAAGACGGATCCAGCAAAGTGACGGAGGCCAGACAGCATTAGATAAATGGAGGTGAGAAAGCCTGCATTAATAGCACCAATGTGGCTGTGTTTCCTGAGAAGAAATTCCCTAGTGTAGACATACTTCTTGCTGGCCAGAAAGCATTCCGAATTCCTCAATAATCAGGCAGGAAGTGGTAAAATCCATCAGACAAAATGACCAAGATGTTATTTTTTCCAGTATCAGAAATATATTTTAGGTCCTAACTATTGGAGAAAAACATTCTATGGCCAATCAGATGTCTTTTTACAGCCAGTGATGTATAGCAAATGGAATTTCTGTACACAAAAATGTCTTTTAGGAACTTTGTTTCAGTCCAGATCCATCCTTATATATACATGTATATACTTTGCCTTTAGTGTTTTCCCAGCCAAATAATCAGAGAGAAAAGCAGAATTAGAATAACCATGGGGTTTGTGCTGCCCATAAACAGCTCAGGGGTTTTCACCACACAATGACACAAAACACACAAGGTAATACCAGGTTTAACTTCGCCATGCTGTATGATTGCTTCTGTTTAGTTTCCTCCATGTCTGAAGTCGAAGTGTTGACTCTGCACCAGAACAGGTCTATGTCTTGTCCCTTGCTTGCTTTGGTTGGCTGCTCTGAGAGCCTCTGACCAAGATTTCCTGTTGCCTCTGTCTTTCCTCTGATGAGTGGAAGTTAGTAAAACCCACCTGGTGCTGCTTCATGAGCTGAGTCAGCAGAGGAATGCTGTGATTCCTTCCCGCTTCTTTGCTTGTAGATGCAGAGGAAGAAGGATGCTAGCTTAACCACTTCTCCCCATTGTGCCCCAGAGATTAGGCACTTTGCCATATAGAGATGTTATCAAAAATGGAATCATCTTCTAAATAAACTGTGAATTAACAGCAGTCTGGATTAATGTACGCTTTGGTACAAGACTGATGTGTTTCATTCTTTGAGAACATTCTCTGAATAAACACTGCTTTAATTTTGTACTTTGTTATGATTTATCACATTGTGGTTTATTTAAGTCTGTCAGTGCTCTCTCTTCCATTTGCTGAGCTTTAGACATGGAATTAGAATACCCTCGACTGCACTGTCTTCCCTGTGTGTTCAGAGGAGAAGCCATGTAGCTATCACAATGGATTAAGATGTCCTACATTAAAAACCTGTGACACTTTTGCAACTGCGTGCATTTATGCAACAAGACATCAGTAGCTAATGGGTCCACCTGAGACACTGAGTTGAATGGACACTTTTTTCATAGCTGTGGTAGTTATGAACACTCTTAAAAGGCTCCTTTGCCAACTGTAGCCCAAGCAAATCGAATACTGGTCTCTTGCAATAAATGCCCTGCAACTGTTTGAGCCATCTTATTCTATGACATGCTGCTATAAGGAACAGCAACTTGTTTGTTCCTGGGAAGTTACGCGCACATACACTAGATCTTTTGAAGGTCCATAAATCCTGCTTTAGCCTGACTGCTGCCAAAGGCATAGGCTTAAGCTAAGAACCTTACTAAAGGGTTTCTTCTCCATTTATTCTGCCACGGACAGCCCACAGCACTAAGAGATCCATACTGATAAAAAACCAGTGACTCCCAACTCTTTCATGTGGAATTCCAACAGCCACCTTTGCTCCCTGGACTCAGCCACAACAGAGTTAAGGGTGATGTACCCATCTGCAAGGAAAGGGCTTCTTTTGGGGGCATCCCCCAAAACATTAGGACCAAACCTTGTTCTTCAGGAACAAGGATTTTCAAGGTGTTGGGATATATTCACAATAAACACCTTCTGCTGTTACCAAACAGATCAACTTCCATTTCGTATTTAGTTATGCCTTAAACCATTTGTTTACCATCTAGGTATGATTCATATAACTATATATTGCTGCTAAGTGAACTCCATTGCCATGGGGATATTTGCAGACATTTAAAATAGTTGAGATAAACACAATAAGCCAGAAAACCACCAAGAAATAAATTGACATAAAATGGGAGATCACTGGCTCACAAACTAGAATTCAATACACTGAAGTTTTGGTCCAGCTAGTGAACGCAACTGTAACTGCACGAGCTGCATAACACTCTACGGGTAGAACAATACTACCATTCTTTTTTGCAGTAAAGTTGACAAAACACCTTTTAAAGATGTCAAATGTAGGCAAACATTTGCTTTCTACACAACTGAACCTTCTTGCAGTGACATTCAATTTGTTTAGATATTTCAGGGAAATAACACACAACAACTAGTCTGTAACTGTCCTGTCCAATAGGCTATTGCTATCACAGTGTCTTTGGTGAAGATGAGTAGTATCTGCAAATGGGAATAGGCATTACAAATACAGGTATATTCCTGAAACATGAAGTCATGCAATCGGGTATTCCAGGTATAGACCAACAAAAAGTGTGTTTATTTATTATTTATTACATACCAGAGGTGTTCCCATGCACTCTGTAGACCACAGAATTAACTATCAGAAAGTGCTATCGATGTCTAACCAACCAGTTTACATTTTCCATATATCTGACTGCAGTTTTTAACCAGGGTTTTTACAGAATAACAGGTCAGAGTGTTAGGGGGAAAAAAGCAGGAAGTGTTGGCGAGGAGCTTAGAAGCATCCTGGGTAGGAAGAGCCCACACTGCCAGTTAACCCAAGAAGGACACTTACTGACCCCATGATCCAGAAGTTGTTTCATAAAACACATCTGTGATTTTATGCAAATAACCCCAACCCTCATTTTTCCGTACTCATGTGGAGTATGTATTTTGCATTAAACAATGAAAAGAGTCAGCCCAAGGCCTGGGTCTGTAACAAGCACAGGATTTCTTCGAAACCTCCCTGACACTGCAGCTTTCTGTTATTGCAACAGCACAAGAACTTTTCTTATCGGGAGGACCAAGGATATGTCTTGGGTTATGCTAATGGATCTACTTTGAAATGAGCTCTTGAAATATTCTTGGCTTATATAGTGGATTCATCATCAAAAAGACCATTATCTTCCATTATGAATCCCAAACGTCTGCATAACTGGTTCTTTCAGAACTGTGCTCTATTTCTAGTATTGCTCAGTCATCAGAGCAAAAGCACTAAGTACTGTTCTCCATATGTGAAAGAGAAGTTTGGGATGATGCAATTCAGCATACAAATATAAAGAAGTAAACTGAATTAAGGTTCAGCATTTTCCTTATCTACATTTCAGGCTTGGGGTTGTTTTTTCCACATTATGCACCTATAATTGAAGTCACTGCATTGAACTAGAATGTGTTTTGAGTATTTCTACACTGTTACATTCCTATCCTAGCTCTTTGCAGTTTTCTTACTAAACGTAGTGCTGAGGATGTTTTCTGACCACAGATTTGGCTGTTGGAGATTGTATAACCCTTAAAAATCGATGGCAAAATTCCCACTGTCATTGGGAAGGAGGCTTCAGTCAGTCCCGTGTTAAACAGACACCAATCCTTACACATGGCTTAAGGAAAAAACACAGTTTGCTTTTATCTTATTTGTAAGTATTCCATATCACCTTTTGTTGCAAGGGACGAGTAGATTTATTGGATCAACTGGAGCTACTTGCACAGTGTATGTTTCCCTAATATAATATGCAAAGTATGACGGCAGTACCTTATCCTATGCCAGGAAATACTGGATCATGTAAACAAGGAGTAAGCCTGACTCTCTGAAGGCCTTGCTCTGAGCAGCCCCTTTCTGCCCCTCGGACTCTGCTCAGACACAATGGGTCATCAGGCCACGTTCGGCTGCAGCACTGGGCATTAATGATTACACATCTGGGCATACAGAAAGCCTCCTGAGGATGCCCTGGGACCGGCCCAACCCCACTGGAGTTTACTCATTAACAAATAAACAAATGGAGAACTGGTATGACAGGACGCATGCTGCACACCATCATCACCTTCCTCCTGGCCATCGAGACAGGCTGCTGCTGCCTGTGAGTGGAGCACTGGAAGGGTGAGAGGGGCCTTTTGCTCAAGGCTCCGGCTCCCTGCCATAGGATGGATATCTTTCAATCTCAGCTCCCCAGCTCGCATTGGGAATGCTGCACAAATAACCTATTAGGCAGTGGATTGTTCATAGAATCACAGAATCAGTGAGGCTGGAAAAGACCTTTAAGCTCATCCAGTCCACCCTTTACCCCAGCACTGCCAAGGCCATCACTAACCCATGGCACTGAGGCTTCATCTCCAAGGTGTGTGAACACTTTCAGGGACGGTGACTGCAGCCCTGCCCTGGGCAGTCTGTTCCAATGCCTGAGCACCCTCTGGGGTGTTTCCTCTTGTCCCATCCCTTGTTCCTTGGGAGCAGAGCCCAGCCCTTCCTGGCTCCATCCTCCTGTCAGGCAGCTGTAGGCAGCCATCAGGTCCCCCCTGAGCCTTCCTTCTCTTCTCCACCTCAACCCCCAGGTCCCTTAGCCATTCCCCATCACACTTGTGCTGCAGGCCCTGCACCAGCTCCATTGTCATGCTCTGGCCCCATTCCAGCACCTCAATGTCTCTCTTGCAGTGAGGGGCCCAGAGCTGACCACAGGATTCGAGGTGCAGCCTCACCAGTGCCCAGTGCAGGGGCACAATCACTGCCTGGCCCTGCTGCCACACTGGTGCTGAGCCAGGCTGGGATGCTGGTGACTTCTTGGCTCCATAGGCGCAAGCTGCTTACGCTCAGCCAGCACTGTCAGTGAGCACCCTCAGAGAGTTTAACATTCTATTCTCAAATTAACATTTCAAATCATGCAACATTGCTGGGATCTGCTGCGCTTCCCAAGCTGCAAGTCCTTCACAAGGATGAAGGAAGCTCCCATGAAGGCTGTATCTCTCCTCACTCTTGGAAGTAATGGTTACTGATAGATCATGTCAAAGGGTGAGGCTGCCTTCCTGCTTCTACTGATCTATATTCCCTACTACACAACTGTAACTGCACAAAGGAACCATTTTCTACCTTCAACAATAAGTGCATGTGTGTGCCTCTCACAACGATCACATCATTGGGTCGTAATCTATCAAAGCCCCTTTCTTCAGATAATTGAAGTAATAGATGTATAACAGGACGATACAGTAAACACACTACAAAACAAGAGATGCTGTATTTTTCCCCTAGCAATTGTTCAATGGAAGCCTGTGTCCATAACTTTTACAGCATTTTCTAAGCACTTGCTGATGAATGTAGCTCTTTCTTACTGCTGCAGAGCCTTTCTATAAACAGCAAATGGTGAGACTTAAAAGGGGCCCAAGAGGTGTATGTTCTATGTTGCTGCATTTGCGTATTCACAGAATGATGTTGAAGGTGGCAGCCAAAGACAACAGTTGTGATGGCAGCAACAGTGACAGTTCGGGGGGTTGGTTACTATGCTGCTCGTGAGTTTGCAAGGGCTTTCTGGTTCATGACAGCCCTCCTCTGAAAGCAGAAAAGGGCAACAATCACAGGGCTGATCCTGGAAACCTCTGTGTTGCCCTACTGACTCTGTATGTCTCAAAATAGGGAAGGGATGATGGACAAGACATCAGGGCCCAATTAGATGTGACACCAGATGCCTCATCCTACTGTTAGCATTTGTGTTACCATTGTGTTAGGCTGTTTCTTGTGCTGGCAAATGAAGCAAAACAGCAGCGTTTCCCAAAAGATCATCCAATGTAAAGGGCAGCAGATGCGAAAGAGGCAACAAAGCACAAGGACAGGAGACACTTTTGTCCAGCATGACAAGCAGCGGTCATGGTGCTGGTGTTATTGCAAATCTGAGGTGTCAGAATGGGTTGAAGGAGGGTAGCGTGTTTTGTTATTCACTGGCTTGCAGGAGCTCAGTTGTTTACAGGAGTGGGAGTTCAGGACATCACCCAGTTGCTGCAATAAAACTTGTTTTGGCAAGGCATTGCTTAGCATGCAAAGATCTGTTACACTTGCCCAGCAGCTCAAAGGGGTGCTGCATACATCAGATGGACTGAGCAGGCGTGATTAGGTCTGGAGATGCACCACGTGCCCTGCAATCCCAGAAGGTACTGGAGTTGCTATGCAGGAGCAAGTCAACAGGGTGTGAGTACAGTAATTCCACCTCATCCCATGCTGGAGCTGATGCTATGTGCAAATTCACCTAGTGAGTCACGTCTGCTTACATTAAAAGAGAAGGACAGGAAAACAAAATAGTCTTTCTATGTCTCACTGGCAAGAAGACACTGAAACTGGCTGGGCTGGTTGGGAATGAACCTGGCGGCAGCCCTGCAGAGCCTGTAAATAAGGTGAGTGGGTTTCGCTTCTGCATCTGAAGACAAGGACACAGATGGGTTCTGGGTTATGGCAGGCAGCATTCTACACAGTAGTTTGCAAAGCTGTTTATTAATTGCACAAAAAGCAGCCATGAGATTATACTGTCTTTCAAAAAAAATAAATAAAATCAAATAAATGGACTTTGAAGAGTCTTGAAATTTACTGGTCGAGTTCGGGTTTTTGAAGTTCAGTGACAGATTTAGTGAAGCCTTTTCCTTTGGAAGGAAGAAAAGCAGATCATTACAGGAACAGAAAGGTTTTGATTTAATACATTGTACACAGCACATGGTATTCTTCAAACCTCAGGGACCCATTTGCATTTGCTTCAGTTCTTCTCAAAATGAACATGATTTTGCAGAATCTCCCCAATGCTGTAAGTTATTGCACGGAAAAAGAACCCACCCCACTGTTCACAACACAGAAAAATGGGACATTAACCTCACATCAAACCCACTGACTTGCATCTTGCTTCCTTATTAAGCCTGTGCCAGTTTTGCAGTAGACTTCAGAGGTGCAAGCTCACTTTTGTTTTTCCAATGATCAATCCACAAAGTAATGTCCCACTTAAAAAGGAATTCCTTGAAGAGAAGCATTCCCTTTATGAAGCTACCCCCATCAGTTACACATTACTTTCGCAACATTGCACATCTGAAAACCAAACGTTTTTGAGCAATTTTTGAGAGAGAAAACAAGTATTATTTGTGGTTTTTGTTTTCCCACAATGTGTTTTTACAGGAGAGCTTCGGGGACTGTATTTTGTATTCAGTGAACAACTTCTGTAGTGTAAGATATCTCTTTCTGGTATTCAAATAACCACGACAGCAATGTAGCTATATCTCATTGCCGTGGACATTACCACCTAAACCAACCATAATAAATAAACAAGGTTATTTTTCACCTCATCTATTGTGAAAGACACAAATTTATGAGATAACATTTGGCATCCCGTGACCAATGATAATAAAAGTCTCTTTCTCTAACCCTCTGAGAACCACAGTATATTGGAACACTTCCAGTTCTTAAACAGCACCGAACCACATTGTGCAGGGCTCTGCATACCTCTCTGAAAAGATGATGTGTTTTCCTTGCTGTCATAAAGTGTATGTATCAAATGCACCAAAAAGAGGTCAGACATTAAACAGGAAAATATGGGATGGAATTTGGTGAGAAACAAGGACAATCCTCGTGTCTTCACTGTTGCCCCTCTCGGCCATGCTGCAACTCTACCTGCAGAAATATCACATTGATGAAAGTTTCCCTTTTGCTGCTGAAATTAAAAACTTGGAGAGGGGCTTGGGACAAGGGCCTGTAGGGACAGGCCAAGGGGAATGGCTTGAACCTGCCCGAGGGGAGACTGAGCTGAGCTCTTAGGCAGAAGCTGTTCCCTGTGAGGGTGCTGAGGCGCTGGCACAGGGTGCCCAGAGAAGCTGTGGCTGCCCCATCCCTGGCAGTGCTCAAGGCCAGGTTGGACACAGGGGCTTGGAGCAAGCTGCTCCAGTGGAAGGGGTCCCTGCCCGTGGCAGGGGTTGGAGCTGGAGGAGCTTTAAGATCCCTTCCAAACCAAACCAGACTGGGATTCTGTGATTCTAGATTATTTTCATCCTTCTAGTACAAAGGATGGGCATGCTTAAGGGCATGCTCTTAAGATGTACTTTTAATTATGGCAGAACAAATGAGATAATAAGCAAGAAAATAATCAATTTTTATCTTTTTGCAAAGACTTTTCCTTTAGAAAAATGTCTTATGTGAAACAAACAGGCCATGGTCTGAAATCCCTAACACAAAAGCAAGCATGGTAAGTTTCACATCACACATCATAAATACAGGTCTTAAGTATTTCAGGTGGGGCATAACATATCCCCAAAGTTTAAACGGCTCCAAAGATACCTGTTCCAAGTGTATAAAAGGTGATACTGTTGTGAGCTGTATTTTCCTATTCCAATAGGAAAGGCAGGATTCCTTTGCCTCATCTGGAGCCCATCCGTCCCCAGTGTCACTCCTGTACTGCAGCAGACGCTTACCCCGAGTGGTCGCAGCGCTCCAGAGGAGCCAGTTCAGGGTCTCGGGTTGTGGTAGGGCTGTCTGTGGGTACCAGCACCCCTTTGGCTTTCTGCAAGGATTTTATGCGGTGCCTGCCACACAACTGCGTTCAAATGGTATTTTATATATATTTTTTAATGTGTTCTCATTCATTCTGGGGGTCTCGGCACCAAATTATTGCTTACTGCTGACAATAAACGCCAGGCTTCCGGCTCCATTTGCGGCTCAGACGGAGAGGAAACTACCCGTTGGGTAGCGCCTTCCCCTCCCCGCCGCAGCGGCCGCCCCGCACAGCCCACCCCAGTCAAACAGCCCCCGGCGGCCTGGGGGTCACGGACCCGAACGCCTCATTCGGGGCCGGGCACGCCGGACCGGCGGCGGGGCCCCCTCAGCCACGGGATAAAGGCCGCGCAGGGGCTACCGCAAGACCCCCTGCCTCCCCCAGTGGTCCCTCCCTCAGGCCGGCCAATCGCACGCCAACTGCGTGAGCGGGCGGGCGGAGGGAGCGTAAGGCTCCGTAGCTCTCACTATGCTCCGCACAGCGCGCACGGCGTAGTGACGCTCTGAGAATAGCCCCAGAGAAAGGCGGCGGCATTGCAAGCACCTCTCTCAGCCCGTCAGCGCCGGTAACCATCTTTGTCCCGGGCACCGGAAGCGCCGCGGGGCTTTGGCGCTTCCCAGCGTGCCCGGTTTAAAAATGGCCGCCGAATGGTGCCTTTATTCTGTGTTAAGGAGCGGGAGGAAATAACAGTCGGACTCCGGGTCTGGGCTGGGAGGGGCGAGGCGAAAGACGTGGGGGCTGCGGCGGGCCGCACGCCTGAGCGCAGAGGCCGAGCCGGAAGCGGCCGCCGCCGTTGCGTGCTCGGGGAGGCGGGCAGGGAGCGTGTGAGGAGCGGGGCGGAGGCGGCGAGAGAGAAGGAGGAGCGGGGAAGGGGGAGCCGCGCGAAGCCGAGCCGCTAAGTCCGTGCGTCCATCCCTCTGCCAGGGCGGGCGCGCGTAGGCGCTGTGCGGAAGGGCCGCGGCCCGTCGGAGGAATCAGCGTAGGGGGCGTTGGAGAATCGCCGCGGCGGCCGCCGGGTTGGCTGGCGGGAGGCGTTCGGGGAGGAGGGGGCGGCCCGCTCGGTGCGGACGGACGGCGGGCAGGCAGCCGGGAGCCCAGCAGCGGCAGAGACAGCACCGCCGCCGGCCAGCGCCATGGGTGAGTCTCCAGCCCGGGCCGGCCGTGACAGACGGCGAGAACCCGCGGGGCCTCCGTGGTGGGTGGGCTAAGAGGCAGCGCGGGAGGAGGGAAGGGGGGGGGGGCACCGCCGAGACCCCCATTCCGGATGCGGGGACCGGCGGCCGGGCGGAGCGGGGGCCCCCTCGTCCCTTTTGCCGCTCCCCGCCTTCCTTCTCCTGAGATGCGGCTCCAGGCCCCCTCACCGCCTCCCTCCCCCCCTGCAGTCACTTCCTGCCTCGCTGAAATTGTATAATGCCTGCGCGGAGCTGGGGAGCCAGGCGGCGAGAATGCCGGAGATGTTTCTGCTCCCTCGCTTTCTCCCCTTCCCCCTCCATCCCATCCCCGTCCCTCCTCCCTCTTTTCTCCTTTTGCGCCCAAATTTGGGAGGGAGGAATTTGCTGCAGGAATTAAAGCAGCCTTCAAATGTGCGGGGAGAGGAACGGGTGGGACTGAAATCACGGCGTTGGGGGGAGGAGGAGGAGGAGGAAGGGGACGCCTGAGCGCGGGTGGGTGCGTGTGTGGCAGCGGGCGAGGGCCTAAGGCACCGCGGCACTACCGAGATTGCCTTTATTTTCCCTCTTTCTCTCTTTATTTTTTTCCTCTTTTGGGGCTTTTTTAAGCGCTTTATGCCTCTCGGGGCCGGCTTTTATTGGCTGCTCGCCGCGGCCGGTCCTGCCCCTGCAGCGGTGGCGGGCCGGGAGCGGGAGCAGGGCCTTGGCCGTTAGCGTTTGAAACCAAAGCAAAAATGTTTAAAACGATTAAAATTTACCAGCTTCCCCCCCCGCTCCTCTCCCCCCGGAGCTCTGTGGGAAACGCTTTATGAGCGATTTGTGTGTGAGCTTCTCGTTTGAGCGGTTCTTGCAAAAGGAATCGAAGGGTGACTGGGAAAATGGGTGATTTATGTACGAAGGTTTTTAGTGCACAACTTAAGGCGAAGCAGCTCGGCTCATGTGAGCGTGAAGTTGTCGTCGCGCTGAGCCAGTTACGTGCAAATGTAGTTGTGTGGAAGACAACGTTCAGGAATCTTCTGCGTGCAGTTTGTGTGCCACCTCCTGCAGATGAAAAATCCCTGAGCGGGGGCTGTCAGGAGCTCCCGTTCTCTGCGTTTTCGTGGCCATTGGAATCTTCTCTCTGGGTGGTAGCGGCTTTAGGTTCTGTTCAGCAAGAGGAATGCTTCCATGGGTAGATACCTGCGGGGTTGGATCTTTCAAGTCCTTTCCAACCCAAACCGTTCTGTGATAAAAAGTCAGCTTGTGTGAATATACAGGCTCAGCTCCTATGCAAGTTAGATGGGTCACCGCAGTGTATCACAGCTAAAAGGTAGACCATGTCTCCTTATGCAGGATTTTTTTGCAGTGGTAGCTTTGAAGTGCTGAGTAATAATTTCTAGCTAGAACTTTCACTGGGGTATCAAACTAATATTTCTATGAAGCATTTCTCCGTTGTAATTCTGTCTACATATGTTTTAAAGTTCTTGCCTGCCCCAGTTGGAATCGGGGAAGATGTAATGCAACAACTTGATACCTGCTTAGTCTATAACACTTGTATCTTGCTTGCTCTGTGACATTACTAGCATCTTGGGCAGATGCTCTTGTGAACGTAAAGAGCATTATTTCATCCTGGCTTTGGATGACTGCATCTATCTATCTATTTATTAAGCTGACATATCAATAACAAAACCCAATAAATAGGAATTTTACTGAGGAGATCAGTTTTCAAAAAACCCATTGCTTTAAAGGTCTGCCTTTTCTGTTTCGAAACCTGAATTGAAATGCAAGAACATCACCTCTTCTGCTCTTGCTACTATGGAAGAAAAGGTTGCTACTTAGTCATTCTGAAATTGAAGCCAGTGTGCCTAGAGCCCTGCCTATCAGTCTGTGTGCTGATAGTAACTCGCAGCATTTCCTTCAACTTAGCCACAAGGACAAGTCTGTTAAAATGGTGCTTCAGATCTATGTTCGGTGTGATAAACAGAAGTGTGTTTGTGTATATGTGGATACAAAATGATTGTGTATCTTATGCAGAAATAAAGGATCAGATTTGCTGTCTTTGTAAGCTAAAATACAATCGATTTTGCTTTGTTTTTGTGTAAGAATGTTTAAATGTGAACAGGAGAACTCTTTTTTCTTTAACTGGCTAGCAACTTAGTGGTGCTTTCAATTACTTTGTTCCACTGGTCAGGCTCATACTTCTTGTACTTTAATTATTCAGTTCTAGTTGCTCAGTGTTGCAGTGGTGGTGTTTTTACTACTATCTTAAAAAAGCCCATTAAGACAACAAATACTTATAAAATACAATGGCTACAGATACAAAACCTCATCTTAAACAGAGTCAGTGGAGGAAAGCTTGTGTTGGAGAAGGTGTAGTAGGAGAGAGGTTTCTACTCGGAACTGCAGCATGACATACATTTTAGCTTTAATTTGTTGCCAGACTGTTCACTTAACCTGTCTAGACCAGAGATGTGTATGTATGAGCGATGTTGTTTTCTGTAAGTTGGGCGCTCTAGCTCCTGAAAGAAAGCAGTTAATTGCAAATGTGTTCTCTGTAATTAGAATGGCATTTAGTCACCGGTTAAGTAGTTTAGTTAAGTCTCGTTTAAATTAGTAATTCAAATTTGAGGTAGTGTTAAACTGTAGGCGGTCACAAACTATTCCCTAAGAGGGCTTTGGCATCTTGAACTGGAGAATAGGTGTTTTGCAGAGGTGGGGATGGTGGCATAGGTGAGGTCAAGATGTTTCTCAACTGTGAGGGTGAGAAACTTGGTTCCCAGAAACCAAAGCCTTCCTGTTCACCTTGTCAGAGCGAGTTTCATGTATGTCAGAGTGAGTCAAATTGCACTTTCTTGCACCCCGGTTTAATGGTTGCATCGTGATAGCTCTGTAGTGTCATCAGGTAGCTGGTTTCTGTTTGTGTATATGTTGTTGGTTGTTTTTTTTTAGTAGGAAATAGATCAGTATTTACTTCCATAACTTGTAGTTTTGCCTTTTGCTTTAGTTTAATGCAGCTGCCCTGCAAAACCAGGTATTTGCTGCATTGCATAAACATGTTAGGTATGACATGCTTTGTGTTACATTACAGATAGAAAATAAACCTTGTTCTTGTGTCCATCCTGGAGTTCCTCACTGCAAAAGCCGCTTAATCCTCTGCTTTTTGTGCCTCAGTGCTGTTCGATGCTTCTAAATGGGCCTGAAAGGAACGTGCCAGTTGCATGCAGGTGCACTGCCCAGTAGCCATTCTTAAAGCCACTTTGGGAGAATCTGTTCTTCAGTGGCTCTAGGTCTCTGTCTTGTTTTCAAATGGCTCTTTGTGTGGCTGTTTTCATGCCAGATTTTCATCATTCAATGCAATGACAGTTCAGAATGGGTTTGCAAATAATTTTGGAAGCAGTGTTGCAGACCAGTAATGCGATGGGTGTTACATTCAAAAGCACTTAAGCAACTAAAATAAAACTGAATTCTTTGTTAGTAGCATGGAAGATACAGTATTTTTTTTCTTCAACATTGAAAAGCACATCTCAAGATACAGGGGGTTTAATTGCTGAACCAGGTCGCCACGCCAACAAAGGCAACAGCCTCCCCTGCCCCCCATGTTGTACACTTAACATTTGCATGCCTTTCATTTGGTTGTTGGTTTTAACCTGCATAGTAAAGATGTTAGGACTTACAAGCTGGGGGGGGGTGTGTTTGATTAAGAGATGGAGGAGATTTCTCCCTCCTTTGACCCACTGGGGATCAATATGAAGGTACAGAACCCTAGCTTTGGTGCCAGCATTTTTTTTAGTCTGTCTTAGGAACCTTATCTTGTGATTCCGTAGCTTATGTTTGTATAGTTGGACTGCAGCTGAAATACTGCCTTGATTGTGTGGTCTTTTTTCTCTTCTACTTTATGTTATATCCAACTGGTATTGTTTGATAAGCTCGCTAATGTAATAGAAAGTTAACCTAATGATAGAGTAGTTTTCAGCTGGGTATGTGAGCTAACAAGGCTTGTTCCCTAGTTGTAGTTACCAGAACTGATAAGGAGGAAAGCTTAAACTCATCCCAATGGCACAGTTGCTGGGTGAATCTGTTGGCCAGCTGCTTGAAAGGAGGCAATTCTGTTCTCCCCTGCCTTGCAGTGGTGCCTCTAACCCAACAGTGAGTCTGTTCATGGAGCTCAACTCACAGGAACTGCCTGGTTTTTCTTCCTCAAGATTTTTCTTTCTACCAGTTGAACTGCCTGATCCTTTCATATCATGGGATCCCAGAAGTGCTGGCATGACAAAAGAAAGTCAAGCATGCTCTAGGCAAGAGATGAAACTCCAGCAGAGCATTTTGACAGTAGACAGGTATGTGCAGTCTTGGTTTAGTGCCTGTGTCACACTGGTGTGACATGGCACCGCCACAAAGAGAAGCAAGGTTGATTTTTCTGGTCCCACCCAGGCACTGAATTTTAACGTAGGCTGAAAGTTGTGGTAGTCTGCCCAAGGCAGCAGAGATACCTGGTAGTTGATCTAGTTGTGCAACTTATTTATTTCTACTCTGCCAGTGTTTAAGATAGGGAAAGAGAAAAACCCTATCCATGCTAGTGGTTAAGAAGGTAGTACTCTTCCCTTGGTGCTGAGCTGGTGACTTAGCTGAGGATAAGCATAAGTGGGCAGAGTTTGGTGGCTCTTTTTTCAGGGGCTGTCACTTACTCCTTGAGCACTCAGTGGGTGAGGTTACTTGCTTTGTATTATCTGCTGCTGCAGCCTTACCTGTAATGTTTATGGTGATGATACCAGCATTAGGACTTTCCTGAGTGATGTGCAAGCCCTGACTAACGAGGGCTGCAGAAATCTGGCAGTGCAGAGTGTCTTGTAGGCCTAATTAGATGCTAACTGGTATCTTAAGTTGAGATACCAGTTTTAGCTGACTTGTCAAAACCAAAGCAGTTGTGAGGCACTGAAAGCTGTTGCTGGAGAAATGTAATTTTTCTGGGAGCTTTCTGACAGTAGAGATTTTTCTGGCTGTGCAGTCTTAGCCATACTTACTGTAGCTTTTTTAAACAGGAATGCAAAACTCAGAGTACATGACTCAAAATCTGAGTTCCAGATGCTGTCTTAAATGTAATTTAATGCTTTCAAGTTTGGGACAGTGAAAATTTCTAAAGCAGAATGAGGCCAAGCAATATATCTTCTCCCTGCCCTGCTGCTAGAGACAGATGCTCATTCATTGTAGTTAATAAAGGTATCCTACCAAACCAAGAGATTCAGGATTAGTTTCCTATTGGGAGGCTTTGCCAGACAGTGTGAAATCAAGATCTGAGTAATCTCTTGATGATCCTGTTGCCTTCTGTGTTCTTTATTTCTTCGCCTTTAGTTGAGGGAGAACTTAGAGGAGAATAGTCTGCAAACTGCTATGCTATTAGTTCCTGAAGGTCCTTGTGATCTTCCTGCTGTGCCAAGTATTGACCTTGAGTGCTCTTCCTTGCAGTTTTGTGGGCATCTGCAATCCTGTAAGTTTGCAGAGCAGTGGAAGGAGCCTGCAGTTTGTAAGTGACAAGACTGAAATAATGGGGAACAAGACCATAAAGAGGCTGTGGCAGAAACTAGGGGAAATGGTTCAGTCTTCTTTCAGGTGTTGGAAAGTTGTGCACTGTGAATAAAAGGAATCTCCTTTTCAATTGGTTAAAGGGAAAATGTCTTAATATTACAAGTTCAAAACAACACTGAAGACCTGCTGACTGCAAGGAGAGGATAGGGGTGATGAGCCCCCTGTACAAATTTCACAAGGAAAGCTGGGAATTTCAGTGGGGAGTTTTTCCTTACTAGTGGCTTCAAATTCAATTAGCAAATTAGTTTTGGAGCTGGTTGGTGTTTGTTCCTTCGTAGGTGTTTAACAGGGCCTCTGTAAAAGCTCTTTAAGACTTGTTGTGTTGGAGTCCTAAAACAGTTGAAATTTTCAGCAGGTGAGTTCAAACTTATTTTATGCAGAACAAATGCATTTAGTTGAGTTTTAAGACCTTAACAGTGAAGGGACACTGGCGTCCTGTTTGTCCAAATGTATGCAAGAGCTGATTTTGTAGAAGACTTTGAAAGTAAGACACTGTTTCTCCAAAGAAGTGTTCAGTGGATGGCCACTAGCCTGGTCACTGCATGAATTTTACTTGGCTTCAGCCTTATGTCTCTGGTGTCTTGTCTAGCAAGGTGCTGGCAAGGCATCCAATGTCCCCATAGGTAATGATGACACTTGTGTATATTCAGTTCTTTGTGGGCAGCAGCAACAGTCCTGTTCTTTTGTTTCTGGTTGTAAATCTCGGCTATCAAGTATTCTGGTGTGGCAGTCAGCTATGGAGAGGATTTAACTCCCACTCTAAACTTGAGCAGGGCTAATGCAGGAGAGCTATTCTGCTGGTGTACATGCTGGACTGTGTAGTGCATGCTCTTCACAGGTGGCCTCCTTACTGATGCCAGAAACAGAAGTACTTGGCAAAATGAGAAACTGGTGCTGTGGATCACTGGGATGTGTGCTACTGAGCTGTGGCTTCAGTCCTTGCAGTTTTAGCTTTGTTATCCAGGGTAATAGGACCACTGGTGTGCTGGGTGCTCTCAAATTGGTTGCCTTCCTCTTTGAAAAGCATATGCAGTAAATGCCAAGTTAAAGATTAATTTCTTGACATGGAATAAATGAAATCAAAATTTAGGGTTTTGAA
Source organism: Neopsephotus bourkii (assembly GCF_033783945.1). NCBI lineage: Eukaryota > Metazoa > Chordata > Aves > Psittaciformes > Psittacidae > Neopsephotus > Neopsephotus bourkii. The sequence continues at coordinate 282,249 of NW_026901790.1, read as the reverse complement.
CTGCCAACTTATGCTACAGATGGGTGTTAATTGTAACAATTATGTATTGTAACAGTCTTAATATTTAACCTGGCTGATACACTTAATCATCAGTATGGACAGTTTTGTTATCAGTATGGACCATTGTTTTGTATCAGTTGCCATCGCAACATGTGGGAAAACAATCTGGAACTTTACTTACTATCTTCTTATACAGTAATTATAATGAGAGCTATCTTTCTGTGGTATCTCTCTGGCTTAAAAATACAGACAATTAAAACCAGTACAGCCAGCCAGCTGTGTGTCAAACCGTTTAACACATGGAGAAGTTTTTATTGGCATCATCCTTTAAAGTAGCACCTACATCTTTTTGATCTTCTTGGTCTCTCAGGAGTTCTTTATATTCTAAATACAGAACAACTTAGGGAGGAAGTAGTTAAAAGTAAAATCCTTTAAGTATTGGTAATTTAATAATATCCTTAAGGACCTCTCCTGGTTGTCTTTGATGAACCTTGGAGTAGAAGCATTGAAACAAAAATAAACATGATTTCAGAGTATGCCGAAAATTCAGGTTGTAATTGGAAGTCTTGATTCTGTGTTTTATTGTCAGGAAAATGTGTGTCATGGGGGGAAGTGAATGCTGGGGGAAAATACCTAAACTGCTTCAAATGATTAAAAAATGCAGTAACTTAATTTTGAGCTACCATTGTGCTGCTTTTTCCCCCCCTCACAAAAATAGGTTTTAAAATACAATGAACTTTAAAAGGCAAGTGCCATGGACATGTCTCTTAAAATTGTAGCTCAAAGTGTTTGTCATGGTGAAACCTACAAAGCTTTTGAAGGCTTCTGGAAGACAGAGCTTGGAGGTGTTCAGCATAGAAACCAGTATAGAATAATAAGAGAATATCCAGAAAAACAGATGGCTTCCATATGGAAACGACTTGCATCCACCATACATAAATGTCTGGTAAAAGCCCTTCATCCTGGTTACTTTAAATGGGAATTCCTCATGTTAACAGAAGCAGCAGAGGTGAAGTACTGTAATTCCTCTCATGGTTTTAAGGGGAACATGCTTCATTTAGAGTGTGTTGAACATACTTGAGTATTTCTGCATGAGTGACTCACCTCTCATTAGCATTTCTGTACCTACATGTGCAGGAAATTTTTCTGGATCTGATAGGAGCCCTTTAGGCTAAAAATACTGTTTCTTGTACTGCCATCCTTACAGCTGCTTAATGAGGAGGCTGGAGTATAGTACCCAGTGGCAAGTTCACTTCTGTCTCTATTCAAGGCATAGAACAGAAAGGTACGCAGAGTGCGCACCTGCAGATGCTTTTCCTAACATCCCTCAGTTGGAATACTGCCAGTTGGATGCTTCCTGGCAATGTCTCTCCTGTGCTTGGGCAGATGCGAGGTGCACTTCCTGTTGCTGCTGCTTCCCACAGAGGCTTGGTGTGAGGGATGGAGGGAATCATGGAATCAACGAGGTTGGAAAAGATCTTTAAGGTAGTTTAAATGAATTGTGGGTTTTAGGTGGAGCAGGGACTTAGACTCGGTGATCCTTATGGGTCCCTTGCAACTTGAGATACGCTGATCAAGTCCAGCCATTCCCCAGCACTGCCAAGGCCACCACTAACCCATGGCACTGAGGCCTCGTCTCCACAGGGTGTGAACACTTCCAGGGACGGTGACTGCAGCCCTGCCCTGGGCAGCCTGTTCCAATGCCTGAGCACCCTCTGGGGAAGGAATTGTTCCTCAGCTCCATCTAAACCTGCCCTGGTGCAGCTTGAGGCCGGTTCCTCTTGTCTCTTGTTCCTTGGGAGCAGAGCCCAGCCCCTCCTGGCTCCATCCTCCTGTCAGGCAGTTGTAGGGAGCAAAAAGGTCCCCCTGAGCCTTCTCTTCTCTAGGTCCCTCAGCCGTTCCCCATCACAGTTGTGCTCCGGGCCCTGTGCCAGCTCTGTTGCCCTTCTCTGTCCCCCTCCAGCACCTCAATGTCTTGCTTGTAATCAGTTGGTTTGGATTTTGTTTAGTTTTAATAGATAACCTATAAACCATAATTTATCACCACCTGCTAAGTCTTTGTGTTAACTGCCCAATCCATGGGCAAGTTCTGAAGGAAAATGTAATGCTAAGGTGAGGGTGAAGGAACTGGAAAAAAACCACCAAACAACCAAAACTTGAACAGCAACATTTTCTTTAGGTAGGAAATGGCAAAGGAACTAAAAGACACATGCCAGTATGATACTTGGGTGTTTCTTAATACTGTGTTTTGTGGCTTCTGTCTACTGTTTCTGGTGCTGAGTAAGACTCTTTAAATGGTTTTCAGGTTGAGGCACAAACCTGCTTTGTGGAGGATTTCGGTTTCCTTAAAAATGGTTTAGTTGACTTCACAGTTGATGGAGATAGTGCGAGTTAAAACTGCCTACAAGTTCCTGCCGGTTTGGAATAACCACTTGATGATAGCAAAATTGAAGGCAAGGACTAAGGAAGGATGGTTAGAAGTGGTGATGGACACACCAAGCAGTGCATAGTTGAGGTGTGGACCTGCTGCTGTGCAGTTTTGGCTGCCTTTTTGGTGACCTCTTTCTGCAAGCTTTCCTGTCTCACATGCCCTTTCTTGCTGTAGTCATTTTGACTCCTGCTTTATGGAGTGGAAGGTAATCGGTCACTTCACTGTCAAATTTGATTTGGAGTGGGTCATTTCAGTTAGATGCAAGTTGCTATGTGATGGTTTGCAGGATGCTTTCTGCACACAGACCAAGGCTGTTGCTTAAAGTAAGAATAAAGACATCAGCACACAGAACAAGAAGGTTTTTAAATTATACTACTAAGTTGAATTTAAAATGCACATAAAAAGGGTAACTTTTTCTTCAAGGAATTGTCTAGCTAATTCTAGTGAAGGATGAACTATTATATTAAAATGGCCTGAGTGTTTTGTAGAGGCAATGTGGGTAAAATGCTTAATGTTGTATGTTTAAGTTGGACAGGTCTGTCTTTTCTGAAAGGCTCAGTTCCCACCTGGTTTTCGCAGTGCTGCAGTATCTGGTCGTGTTTCCTGTGCAGACAGCAGTACATGGAGCCCATCCAATAGTGTAATCTTTACTCTTAATGCCTGATTGTATTTACACTGAATTAAAGCATTTGTAGCTGAGCTTACTTCTGTTTGTCCTTATGTCTTTAATACGTTTCTAAGAGTCAGCTTGTTACTGTTCATAAAGTGGGGGGGGGGGGGGAAATGCAGGTAAGGCCCTTCTGTTGAGCACATCCCACTATTCTGGGGGGGTTGTGGACCTGTGGACCTCTGAGTCCAGAGGAGGCAATGAAGATATTCTGTGGGCTGGAGCAGCTCTGCCCTGGAGCCAGGCTGAGAGAGCTGGGCTGAGAAGAGAAGGCTCCTGAAGGGGAGACCTTAGAGCAGCTCCAGTGCCTAAAGGGGCTGCAGGAAACCTGGAGAGGGGCTGGGGACAAGGGCCTGTAGGGCCAGGCCAAGGGGAATGGCTTGAACCTGCCCGAGGGGAGACTGAGCTGAGCTCTTAGGCAGAAGCTCTTCCCTGTGAGGGTGCTGAGGCGCTGGCACAGGGTGCCCAGAGAAGCTGTGGCTGCCCCATCCCTGGCAGTGCTCAAGGCCAGGTTGGACACAGGGGCTTGGAGCAAGCTGCTTCAGTGGGAGGTGTCCCTGCCCGTGGCAGGGGGTTGGAGCTGGAGGAGTTTTAAGGTCCCTTCCAATCCATCCTGTGATTTTTCCTCTAGTTGTTTGCTTTCTTGCATTTCTTGGCCTGCACTGCAGCACTGTCTATGTGCAGCCTGTGCAGGGTTTCCTCAGGCATGCACTTCTGTGCTCTACGCTGGCTCTAAAGGCTGGCAAGTTAGTTAGTGTGTCTGCTGCATCCTATGTTCTTAAGTTTTCTGCTTTCCCTCTGGACATGCTGCCTGTAGCTCAACAGATGGACTCTGCTGTCTGCTCTTTCTGATGTTTATAGTTCAGAATCTTTTTGCACTTAGACATCACATGTGTTTCAGTACTGTCTTTTAATCAACTCAATAGTGTCTGGCACAGGAAAAGAGCCTGAAGCTCCCTCTCTACCTGTGCTCATTCGCTATGCCCAGAGAGCTTTTGAGCAACAGTTGGATTGAAAGTGCATTCAATTGGTCAGTGATAGACATTATTGAGTATCGATTTCATCAGCTTGTACTTAGAGACTGAAAGAGTTCCTAATTTCCTAATTGTGGTCATGCATTGAAGGGATTTCCTTTTTTTGGCATCCTTTATGAGAATAGTTTTAATTTTTTTCTAATGTAGGCAAGACCCTAGGTTCACACATGGAACCCAACTTGTCTGACTCTAAAAAAAAGGCTTTTAATAGGTTTCTGCTTTTTGGGGAAATAGTGTTGATTTCTTCTCTGTCGCTACTAGACTTCTCCCATGCAGATTATAGCAGATACTGACCCAGCAGAGGCTTTTAGTTTGAATAGTGAAAGGACAAACATGTTCATAGTGTCCTTGCCTGTGGGTTAGAACTGGAGGAGCTTTAAAGGTCCCTTCCAACCCAAGCCATTCCATGATTCTATGTTTTATACTGCTACAGGATCTGCAGTATTAGTTACAGTCTAGCCTGTACAGCTTGCTTCAGTTCTGCTGCATTTCTCCTTCTCCCAGAGCTACATGGAGTGTCACTACTGCAGAGTGCAGAGAGGGACTGGAGCTGATTTTTCTGTGCTTTTTAAGTGCCATGTTGGAGAACAGTGTTGTCATGCACAGAGTTAGGTGATGCTGAATGGACTGCTTCACTTGTGCCTAATTTGTTCTTTGTTTTCTGGCTGTTCAACCAAGACAGTTAGATCCAAATTTGTAGCAGTCCCCTAATGCTCAGTGTTGCAAATGAAGGGAATTGACACTGTTTGTTGAATGTATAAAGTGAGATGGAAATGCAAAATCGTGAATCGTGAGAGACATTTATGATGATGATGACTTTGATCTGTGTGCCTTTTCCACTCAAAAATACCATGTGGTAGTGTGGCAAAATGAGATTACATGTACCATTGAACATCTCTGAAGAAAATAAGTACCTTTGAACCTGTTAAAGGCTCAGGTAGCATATGGTGAACCAAAAGCACTCTGAATAACTAATCAGAACTATTGAATAACTACCTGTATTGATCATTAAGTGCATGGAGGTCATATTACGTAGTACCGTGAAATGAAGCTATCATACATACAAAGCCAACTAAACTAAGGTTGCCTAAACCACTGTATGCTAAGCATGCTAGCTGGAAAGTATTGTGGGTCACTGGTCAAATGTAAGTAACTTGTTCTCTCCTTTTCTTTTTCTCCCCTGCCGCTCCTGTTTCTTTTTCTGGATTGTTGCTGTATCTCTGTGGACTTGTTGCTGCAATGACTCAAACACATTGTTTTACTGGACTGCTTCTGGACCCTCAACACTGAAAATGATGGAAATGTGTTATTTACAAAGTAGCTGTAAGTATTATGTTGATACATAGGTATTACAGCTGTTGTAGAAATAGAAGAAGCATTAGCTTAGTAGGAGCTGGTTGAAAATCAGGAAGGGATAAAAGTTAAGGGGAAGCTATTCTAAGTGTCAGAAACACAAGATCTCACTTGGTACAACGATCAATGCAGTGGAAGTCAGTGCTTCCACAACAAAAGTAAGAAGTAGCTTCTTTGAAAAGCTGTTGGAGGAATTTAGGAAACTCAATTGCTGGTTTGTTTTGGCCTTTTTAGAAGTAACAAATTATGAACAAATTCAGCTGCTTAAAAATGAATATGTTGAAGGCTTCCGTTTCAGTTGGTATTGGTATATTGGAAATTGGCATCTGGCATCCAGCTTCAGGTTTTGAAAAGGCTTTTTCCTATGGAGGATTAATTGCTTACACTAAATATAGCATTATATCAAGTGTAACACTTCATAGGTATTTCTAGTTAGTGATATTTGTAATTTCATTATCTAAAACTGGTCATGTAAATGCTGTAGACCCACTTAACAGAGGAAACACCTTGAAAGTTGCCATCTATTCTTGTTAAGCATTTCATACTCTGTTCTTAAAGTTCTTAGTTGTAAAACTATCCTAAATGTGGGGATATATATGAAGGGGAGGAGACATAAAAATAATATAAAATAAGAGTTACATGTCAACCTACTCTTTTAAGCAAAAGATGTGTTACCTAGATTTTAGTGAGAGGGCGAGTTGTTTCTGGTAAGCATGACATAGATTAAAAGGTATGTAGGCATTAAAAGATGCAGAGTGACTGACGGTGATTATATCTTTTACATCTGGTAGGATGGGTAGCAATTGCATGTCCTTAGTAGTTACTAAGTTGTATATTATGGCTGAAACCATCAGTCCGAGAGAAACATCACCTCTGTTGCTTTAAATAGGCAGTTGTCTCCAAAAGCATTTTCAGCTTCTCACTAAAAGAACTGAACTGTCTTGTCTCATAAGAGAATCCATGGACCTGCTGTGATATCAAACACATTTCTAGGATTCTGCTGGAAGAGCAGTTTAAAGGTAGCATGGGCAATCTCTGCAGGGTCACCAGGTTTAGCACAGTGAGGAAGAGGCATTTTAAGCACCTTAATGTTTTCATTAATGTGGTGAGAAGCAGTAATGGCTAACATCCAGAATTCTCACTGTTCATAGTAGGCAGTATTTTGAATAACTTCTCCACTGTACAAGGGAACTGAAGTTTTGCTTCTATGGCAGGCAGGCTCATTTAAGTGCATGCTGCATTAGCGTAGATCTGGATTTAACATGAAGGCCTTCAGTTGTGCCACCCAGAAGTGAAGAAAATCAAGTTAGTCCCCATCATATTGGGTCATTACCACCATGACCCTTGGGAGTACAAGACAGCTACAATCCTAGTAGTTTCCTGTATTTCAAATGGGCGTGGAAATAAAGTTGATTTTACCCTAATCTGTTTGTTCTTGTGAATGTTTACATAACTAGTGGAAGCAAAGGAATAAATCACAAGCTTTTCTTTCAACTTTTCTATATGTCTCTTGCCATAGCAACAGAAGAACCTTGAAGGATATGTGGGGTTTGCAAATCTTCCAAATCAAGTTTACCGCAAGTCTGTGAAGAGAGGATTTGAATTCACACTCATGGTAGTAGGTAAGTGTGTTTTGAGTGGATATTGCTAAAAGTATATTAGCATAGTTCTTAATCTGTGATGCTGATTGATGTGTGTACATATATATATATATGTATGTACACACATATATTTTTTGTATGGTCTTATGAGAAAATATGCCTTCTAGGCTGTTAAATCTAGAGTGGCTAAAAAGAATGTGTTGTCTGGTATGCAAGTAGATCAGGAGAATAAAGGAAGAGAACTGTGTAGTTCACACAGTCTAAGGAAAAAGTGGTGTGGATCTAGTCTAAAATGTGACTTGCAAGTATTTCACAGTATGTTAGAGATTGGATATAAGTATGACAGGATAGAAATAATTTGAACTTGGATTTTCATTTGAAGAAAACAGTGGAACTGCTTTTACAGTTGAGTGCAACAAGGCAAACCAGCATCCAAAAGTAACATTGGAATCTTTCCTTGTACATAACCAGGCAGCAGGATCCTGTATGTCCTGCACTTCTGTGGCCACAAAACTATGCTACAAAATCAAAGCTTTAATTTAAACAGACCTTCCTAGTTTGTATGGTTGTAAAGAAAACCAAATGTAAACAGTACATTCCCTATGGACTACAGAGAATGGGAAATTCTCCTTAGGATGAATGGATAATGTCATGCAGAGCACTTCATTTAGGCCTCAGTGATGACCCAAAATGACCGCTCTCCTGTTAGGACATCAGATTGCCTTTTTTTTTTCCTCCATTGTTTGAGTTCTTGTATGATAGTAGACTGTTACTAAGGTTGAGTACATACATACATATACTGGATATGTGACCCGGTTTTGATATACAGTGATGAAGATAATAACTAATAATAATAAATGTTTTATAATAGCCATCTGTCTCTTTGGTGATGTCTACCTTTATCTTTTGTAATTTGATTAGCTTGATAATGCTTCGGTTTGTCATTGCTGCAATGGATGTCTTGTGTAGTCATTATGTATATGTACCTTGTAACATAATAGTATCATTGACGGAGCTAGAAATCAAGGTCAAATTGGTGAAAACTCATTGCAGGTTACTTTAGTTTTCTTTCTATTACAAAGTGAATTAGAATTTTAGAATCTGAGGTTGCTTTTTTCTTTGGGCACTTGATTACAGGTCTTTTGTAATCCAGAATCCAAGTACAGAATTCATTGTTTGCTCTAAATCTGTACATAACATTAAATACAATTTAATTTTCTGCTATCTACAGGAAAAAGGGAGGATGGAGGGAGGGAGCTGTCTTCATTCAGTATTATTCCACAGTGGGGTATAATTTGTACTTCCAAGTTTCATCCTCACAAAAACCAAGTCACTTAAAGCAGAAGCAGTAGATGTAGTGATGTGTTAGAACTGGAGTAAGTGTGTGACATTACCTTGGTGTTCTTACGTTTGCCTGTAGCTCAGCCTAATGCAGTTGCATGTGGGAGAACTGTACAAAATGGTCACTGTTGAGAGGAAAAGTTGGTCCAAATTTAGATTAAAAATGAGTTGTTGATCAGAAAACTTTGTTACCAGTTTTACTTTTAACACTGTTTTACTTACTACTGAGACTTAATACTTTGCATAGGAATTTGTATCATTGTCTGGAAATTACTGGGGGGGTTGGCAGCAGTTTTATACATACATCTAATTGTCTCCTTCCACCCCCCAAGTATAGAAGTCAGATACTTGAAAGTGAGTGTTTAACCCAAATGGTGGCTGATCTTTCAGTAATCTGGAGAGGAATGAGAGGGAGAAATTACGTTATTTACAAGTGATGTGTCTTATAATAATATGCCCTGAAAAAATATGTGTATTTTAAATAGGAAGATGGAATAGTTTGTGTATTACTGGTCACTGGTTGGTAATATTGCAATGTACTGTGCAATTAGATTCTTAGAATTATAATTGTTGCTGTGTTCATCTTTGTAGATGGTGTGTTTTGACCTGGGTTGAGGTCTTTAGTTGACATTGTGATACAGTTCTGTAATAGTAAATGGAATTATTTATAATCTAGTTATTAAAAGTTAAACCCTTCAGAATGTAATGCTAATCTGTAAATGGTGAGAGCTGGCTGAGTAAGAATGCTGAATGTATCATCACTTGGAGGTAATCTAAAGTATCCCCTTGCTCTTTCTACTACCCAGAGTCGTGCATGCATGGCTTTTTACTACACAAGTACTAGTCTGCTTTATTTATAGGCACCTGTTTGTTCTGAAATGAAAAACTGAGGAAAACAATGCTTGTAGCTGCTAAACAGGTACAAGAAAGAAATCAAATCATGTTTGGGATCTGGGATCTCTGCCCAGCTGTTTTCAGGCGTCTGTGAGGCTTGATATTGCAGCTATGCATTTGTATAGAAGCTGTTTTCCAGTTGTCCATTTAGTCTGGAATAATCAGTTTAACTTAATAGATGTACATAGCGTGATACCTGGCTTTTTGGTCTTGAAATACATAGTATAGGAATTCAGCAGATGCAGCCTGTTGAGGGGGGCTTGCCAGTGCGGTTGTGCAGGTGTAGTGACTGCTGTAAAAACAAGTCAGTTTTCGGTTTAACTATGTGTGATATTTGTCTCTGAGGAAGCAGTAAGTACAGCATCCAACAGGTCTGCCAGTGTTTCCAGTCAGCATTTCTGCAGGGGGATAGGTCAGTTTTACAGAACTCAATAACATACTTATTCCACAGGCTCTTGAGTTACTGTCTTTGCTCTGGAGCTGATCTGGTGGCTTCCTGCCTTCTCTTGTGCCAGTGAAGTTGGAGAGAGGGCTTTTTAAATGTGGGTGTGCAGAAGGCCAAATAGTTGTTGAATAGCTTAGAGCAGGTTCAGGGTACAGGGGTTCCTTCTCTGAGCTGGCTGGGGGCATTGCTTTGGAAGTGGCTCCTTACACCTGTGTGGGGCTTGCTCTTGAAGGCAGAGCTCAGTGAGGTTGCTGTATTTGAGGCTTAATGCTAGTGGTGTCTTTCCTGTAAATATTTGCTAATTTCCACATGTTCTGGTATTTACGTGAAATGTAACTAACGGGTGAAGTGTTTATGAAGTACACACACAAATATAAAAAGTTGATGTTAAAATATCCTTTTTTTATTTACTGTTTTAAGAACTGTTGAAAAGTTAACCTTTAGAGAATAGCTGGAGTTACTCCATAATGTTTAGCCATGATAAACAGTTTAATGTTTCTATCTCATTAACTGTATTTGTTTTCCCTAGGTTGTATGGTTCCTTTTGGTAGTATTTATAAACTTTCCTTAAGAACCTGAAGACCCGAGATAACCCTTTCTTTTCCTTATTGATCAGTTGTCACTGGACATCAATTTGTCTTCAAAATCTTTGTTGAGGCAATGAATTTTGTTTGAATCCTATTATTTGAAGGCTTATGAGTTGTTGAAACCATGCTGCTCCTGAAATGGTTTGGTTTTGTAGGGTAAAAACTAACAAGCGCCTCCTCCAAGGGTAAGGGATAAAGTAGGCACAAATACGTCTTAAGCTGAGCTTCATTCTTGATGCTTTCATGAGAAGACTTTTAAATCATGGTTTAAAGCAACTGATCTGAAATACAAAAGCTCACCAGTGGGAAAAAAAGTATCAAGTTGGCCTTGGTAGGCTGCTTCCTTCATAACCTTCTGTAATCTTCTAAAGTATAAGGTAGTTCTCAAAACACTTGAGAACCTGGCATAAATATTTGGTCTGTTTGAAATCCAGAGCGTATTCTCTGGATATCTCTGCTGTAGAGGCTTTTTGGAGGAAATTATATGCTGAAGTCAGATGCTTAAGAAAAGCGAACTTCCAGCAGGAATATTACCACAGTTACCAGCTCACAGTTAAGGAAAAGCTTAATTGTGACACTGTAGCTGTGTTTGTTTATTAATGTAATGAGGCTTGCTGAAGTAGTGGGTGTGTTTTTCTCTTTGTTTCAGTGTAGTGAGGTGTGGAACAGAGTTGCTTTTCAGCGTGTCTCTTTTCCAAACGCTGAATCAGGAAATCCCTCTTTTGTCCTTGTGTTGGAATGACGCTGGTAACGTGGGATTTGAACCAACACCCAAGTGGATGCAAAGCTGTCATTTCTAAAAATTCTTTTCTCCTATAGACTTTATGTACTCAAAAGTAACTATTTAGGGTGACTTTTCCTAGAGCTGTGTTCTTGAAGGTGTTTGGGCTTCATGAGCTTTCTCAGAGGTTGGACTCTTAAGTTTATGTATTTATCTATTTAAAATTCATCTGATTTGCAAAGTGTAAAACACAGTCAAGTGACTTTCTAGAGGACCTTCTTACACAGCTCCTATTTGTGAGCAACTTGTTGCTAGCTTTGATTCTGAAAAAGCTGTTTTGAAACCTCTCCTATAATAAATTGTATGGTTTGTTTTCTAATTGTTGCTTTAGCCTCGTAGATCACCTGTAGATTACAACTTAAACCAAAAACTCATGCTTTGGTATTGTCATAGTGTTTCATTTGTAATTATACAGGCGCTCAAATGCTTTGGCCAAACATGGTTGTTTGGCAGGGAGTCCAAGGAGAGGGCTGTATTTTGCAAGACTGGGAAGCTATGTTAAACAAAAAGCACATTCTGACTTGAAAATGCTTTTATTGTTTACTGAAGAAAACTTGAACTGGTTTGATAGTGGTGTCTCCTGGTGATGGATCATGTTCTGATTAGAATCACCCCTTCAATTTTCATCAGGCTGCTCTAGTGGAAGGTGTCCCTCCCTGCCCGTGGCAGGGGTTTGGAACTGGGTGAGCTTTAAGGTCCCATCCAACCCAAACCATTCTGTGATTCTGTGATCTCTTGCTAGATGCTTGCTGTCATACAAATCTAGAGTTCTAACAGCTAACCTTATGTACCATGTATTATTATATTAAAAGTATTGCTTAGAAAAATTAAGGAAAGTTTTTGTAAAGCTTTGGCGATTTTGAACTGAAACTCAACTGAACTGTGTTTTGGTCAGAGCCTCGTTTATCTATGAAAGTTCTTTGTTCCTGGCAAAGGTTTTTGGGGGAAGAGCCTTCTCCCTCAGTGTATGGTTGCAAACCCATAATCTGGAAAAATCTGCCTGTAAACTAATTGGGCTTTATTTCTTTAAACAAGTGATGATTCTGTTGAAAACAGTTTTCTATTTCAAATATCATTTTCATGACAGTCTCATAACAAATAATACGATTTTTTTTACATCCCTCTGTATTTAAAACTGGTTCTCTAATAGACATACTCAGGGAATTTCATGAAAACCATCTCATGAGATGCTGTGCTCTGCACTGTGTAGGTGTCATCTTCACCGTCTCCTTTTTAAGCTGTGTGGAGTTTTTCATCCTTGCCTACATAATTAATCTTGTCATGGTATTAGCTGTCTTCAGGCCAGCTGGAACTTTTGCTGTATTTCTAACTGCATAAATCTTATTGCTCTAGGTGGTTTTTCTTACCCTGCCTTACCAGGGTTTCATTTGATTCCTAAATAAAAATGTGCTTGCTGAATTTGCATGTAAATGTGTGCACACATTGACACAAACACACACTTACTCTATTGGTATTTAATCTATTACAGTATGCTTGCTCACTATGGTGAGATCCGTGTTGGAACCTGGTTCTTGTTCCTGTTAGTCACAGGTTTGTAGGTTGCAGTTTAACCAAAATGAATAACCTGTTGGTTTTTCTTTTTGTTTTGTATTGGAATAATTAGTGACTGCATGATGTTCTGGTTGTTATAGAATCATGGAATGGTTTGGTTGGAAGGGACCTTTTAAAGCTCCTTTAGTTCCAGCCCCTTCCCACCTTCCATTAGACCATTTGTTCCAAAACTCATCTATCCTGGCCTTGAACACTGCCAGGGGTGCTCACATGTGGTGGTGTTTAATACAATGTGTGAACTTAACCACATCTTAGAGAAGGTACCTAACTAATGGATAAGTTTTACTTCTTAAAGTTTTTATCAGGTGGCCAAAACAGGTTTTTGATTCTGCCTTCAAAAGTCAACAATTGTCCTGAGCTGTCGTGGTGCATGGGTAGGGTGTGAGCTAAATGTTGTACATCTTGTACGCAGTGACCTGTTAGATGTCACTGCTGCCATTTCTGGTTCCTTAGCCTTGGATGATCAGGTGCAAGTTTACTGCAGAACTGTTTTGGGTCAACCTTTCCACAAGCCTAGAATAAAATTCAAAGTAGAAATCAGGTTTTTGTGTAGATAAATATGCCGTAGGAGTTGAAACCTGGTTCTTTCTTTCTGTTGGCTGAAAATGTCAGGCTTGCCTGCTGCATCAAGAGATGCAGACAGCCTCATGAATGAGTAGGTGACTACTGCAACCAAAGTGATATTCTTGGATGGAGTATTTGTGGTCTATATCTCTTAATTGTACTAAAGCCACCATGACTCATTAATTGTGACTCTTCTGATTCAATGTGTGTGTTTTCCCTTTGGCTGATTTTGCAATAGTTCACATCTTCACTGTGAATCCATTTGAAGCTGTTAGATTTGGTTCTTTTTCCCTGTGTTTTTCTGAATGTAGTATGGTTACATGGTTCTGGGTTTTGGATGTTTTCTGTTGAGCTTCTGAACAGATTTAGTAGCAAGTCAGAGTTGATACAGTATTCCTGTCTGGAATTTCTTTTCTTAAAGCGAATGAACGTTTTCCAAGAAGAGTTTTCTCATTTGTTTTCTGGTGTAGTCTGATGTTTTTTCCAGTCACCGTATTATGATGCTTAAGTCAGCATATTTAAACTTCTCAGTGATTGGAGGCGAAGCTGTTTAATCAAGCTAGTTTTTCTGTCTGAGTTTTTGTCAGCCTTTACTTCCATCTCAGTTATTCACTGTAGGTCGTTTTGTTGCACATACCAAGACCACAAATGGAAGAGCCCTTACACCCTGTCTTGTAATGGTGTTAAATCTCTGTCAGTGTTGATACAGGCTGTATTAAGTGTGTAGTGATACTATTCAACGTAGTAAGCTTGAAGTGAAAGCTTTTTGGAGGGTGCTGATCTCCCAATTTCACAAGCAGTTCCGGTTTGTATCACTGAAATACTGACCTCCATCACTGATGAGGCTTTAAGCCTGGGAAAAACATGCAAATTCAGCAGTCTGAAAGCAGTTGCTGGATGTTCGTGGAGCACTTTGCAGCACAAGCATTGAGTGAAGATGAAGAACTGTGAAACAAACCACTGCTGAAAAAATACAATTACCAGCTAAAGAGCTGGGGACACTGGATAAGCTGAAATGGCATGGAGCAGCTAAGGGGCTTCACTGCACACACACGTGGGTGATGATTGTTGTTACTGCCTTGATCCACATTGCCCAGGTCTTCTGTCCTTCAGGGTAGAAATACTGTGCTTTATATTCAGAAGCATGCTGGAATTATGTATTTTAGAAGCAAGTGGCAGCAGCCTTCCGTTTGTTCCAGTGCCTTGGAACTTGCTGTCTTTGATCTAGCCTCGTTGAAGACCTGTCTTTTTTGACCTTAAATATTAACTTGCCAGTGATACAGCAAAACGTTCTGTTCTGCTATGATGGAGATGCCTGTTATCAAGGCTCTGGTTGTTGCCAGTCAGACCAACAGTTCATTAAATTAAGGGATTTTAATTTGGCTGGATTTGTGTTCTTATGGAATAATCTGATTTTTGTTACAAATAAGGTAGTCTCAGGAATATTCTGAAGTTGGCTCACGAAAGATCTGAATGCTTCTGCTGTGATACAGTATTCGGTAAAGAGCTAGTTGAGCTTTCATCTGTATGGATCTCCTCAGGCCCTATGATGTAAATCTGTAAAATACTTACTTTCTTATCTCTATTAAACTGTGTTTAATTTGCCTTCACATCCACCTGACTTTTCCGATGAGGAGGTACCACTGAAGTTCGTGCCCCACACTTCAGAGTTAAAAGGGGATTGTAAGTCTTCTGAAAGTTAACTTTGTTGTTTTTCTTGGAAGTCGGCAGCTCTCTTTTACCATCTGTTCTCCCTTGGTTTAAGGTATGAGAAAGTTTATTGTCACTTTCCGGTTATTTTGTGCTTCACTGTTTCCCTTACTGGCTATTGATGTCTGAAAATGCTTTCCATGACAAGTGGGCCAGTCTCAAAAGACGCCTTTGAGCAATGAATGTAATACCCTTTAGTATAAATACCATTGTCTTCATGTAGGATGGCAAAAGTAAATATCAGAAGGAGCTCTTTAAAAGAGCCGAAGACAAGCTTTACTCTGAACATCAGTTTTCTTGGTTGGGTTGTGAATAATGTGTGATGTTGTTCTGCTTAATGACCCATGGAGAGGTTAGCAACATAAAATAGTGTTCAGGTTTAATTGTAATTCTTTTTAGGGGAGTTTCCCTTCTGCAGTTATTACCTTTTGGTCAACAGAATTCTAATCTTGTATCTCTAGACTTCTGGCAAAAGACTCTAGGAATGTAGAAACCTTTGAGGTGGATGCACAGGTTTGGGGCTAACAGTTCTTCTGTGCTCCCAGCAACAGAGCTGAAGTCAGGAGGAGAAATCATATTATCTCTTTGCAGATGTTTAGTGCATGACGTTCCTTGCCCTGAAAAGTCCAAAGGTAACCTTGTTAGTATGAGTCATAGAATCACAGTCTGGTTTGGGTTGGAAGGGACCTTAAAGCTCCTGCAGCTCCAACCCCTGCCGCAGGCAGGGACCCCTTCCACTGGAGCAGCTTGCTCCAAGCCCCTGTGTCCAACCTGGCCTTGAGCACTGCCAGGGATGGGGCAGCCACAGCTTCTCTGGGCACCCTGTGCCAGCGCCTCAGCACCCTCACAGGGAAGAGCTTCTGCCTAAGAGCTCAGCTCAGTCTCCCTTTGGGTAGGTTAAAGCCGTTTTCCGCTTGAGCTGTCGTGTTCTGTAGTTGTTTTCATGTTCCTAAGTGGTTTAACTTAGATATATCTTTCTGCGATGAATCTTTACTGGCTGTGTCTTGTGGTGTTGGGGAGGTATTGCATAACTTTGTGCTGTTGGTGTTTGTGCTTTATGGAATGTTCCCTCGTGAGAAGTTGCCCTCTCTCCCCAGGTAAGCAGTTAGAGGCTTAATTTGCATTTTCATCCATGTACTTGACTGTAAAACTTTGAATTCTCCGGAACCACATTCCCATCTAATCCATAATAATCTGGTGGGATTTGCTTTTTTCTTGGTGGTTGTAGGTTTTCAGTAAGGAAGTGAAAGCTGTTTGCTAATTGCTCAGCTACTGAGACCTAGACCCTTGCAACTCTACTGGAGGAGTCTGTATTTCCTAGAAATCACATGGCATTTAGAAACTCCTAGTTTTCTTCAGGTAGGCACGTTGTTCTGACAACATTCACTGCCAATGTAGATGAAGCTTGAGGCTGGCTCTTCTTGGATAAGAATCTGAGAGCTTGTAACACTTTTAACTCTACAGAAAACAGAGATTAGCTTTGACATAGGTAGGAATACTGCAGATTGTGGTATCCTTCAGAGCAGTAGGTGTGTGTGCCAAATTGAGGTTGGCAGAATGTTTCCACTCCTGAGAGTTCTCCCCCTGAAGTATCTTACGTTTTTATAATAGCTCTTTTTTCACAGAAGATATTTCTGGTGCGTATCCTAGTACTGACAGTATGTCCAAATGACATGAACCCCTCAATACATGTTACCTATTTATTATGAAGAGGAATCAATAAGGCAGAAGCTCTTCCCTGTGAGGGTGCTGAGGAGCTGGCACGGGCTGCCCAGGGAAGCTGTGGCTGCCCCATCCCTGGCAGTGCTCAAGGCCAGGTTGGACACAGGGGCTTGGAGCAAGCTGCTGTAGTGTGAGGCATCCCTGCCCATGGCAGGGGATTGGAACTGTATGATCCTAAGCTCCTTTCCAACCATAACCAACATAATCAATGCGCTGCTTCTTTTACTTGTAAAGAGATGCATTCTCAATTTGACATGTAAGATTCCCCTCCTTTTGGCTTTTTGTGTGAAGCCTCTGCATAGCTGAAGTTATATGATAGGTATAAAATGCTTTTATGAAACAATTAAAAGAAAAGCTTTAAAAAAGACTCAGCTGGGTTTTCTTGGTACAGTGAGAAGCTTTTAAATGAGGTGGTTTCTGTAAAAGAAACCCCAGGAGGAGTAAACAACTGATAGCTTTTTATTTTCCAGCTAAGAAGACTCAGATAACTAAAAAGACTGCCTTTGTTTCTATAGATCATCACGTATGACTTGTTAAATTGTGCCTTGATTCTACTTATTCTTCTGAGAATGGAAGATCAAGGGCTGTGTCTTCCACAGCTTTCTACCTGTTCTGTTCAAGCTGCTGTGTCATGGCAGTACAGTTGAATGTATTTAGCATCCTTTCATGTCCAGTAAATTGTAGTGCTCTTGTTTCTGATGTCTCAGGCTGCAGCTTTTTTTGTTCAAGTACTTTGGACCCTTTCCGGAAGGCTTTTTATTACTGTTCAAAACCATCTTTAGCTCTTTCCACAGATTCTAACAAAGTGACTGCGTATGTCAAAACATATGTACAGCTTTAGAGTTATCTGCTTCTAGAAGCAAGCAAAAGCTGTGCTTCTTGAATCTATTCTGGGAGAAAGTGAGGACTTGATCTGCTGGGTGTGAAGGTGGGAAAAATACCAAAGGGGAATGGGAAAATGAGAGACAAACTCCTTGTATTGCTGCTTAAGCTTGAGATGTAAATTCTGATTTGCAAAAATAATTAGTAAATGAATTTCCGTGGGTAAAAAGGTGGAAAAATGCGTCTGGAACAGATATTCCTGCTGCCTGCTGCCCTCTCAGTTTAAAGCCCACAGTTCAGATTTAGCACAGGGTGCTTTTGGGGAAGTGGGAGCTGTGTGGCTGGCTGCTGGTGAGGTGGTCAGGGACAGCGGGGAACTGGGCTTCATGGAGAAGTTCCCTTGGTCAGGTCTGCTAGCAGAGGTGAATTGGAGTTTGGCTTCTTTCAGTATGCCATGAGAGGTTGTCAGACAGCACCCCAATACCCACAAGGGGTTCTCTTACCTCAGACCCACTGAATACCACAGCTTTTTTTCATCTCTCTTTGAGGTGACTTAAGTCTTTGTAAATGAGGTTGAGGACGCATAGGAATCACACAGCTGAGTGAGGCAGAGGTGGTATGCCGTGCTTCTCTGAAAGGTAGGATAAATGAGATGCCACTTAACTTGTTAAAAAGCAGATCTGTTGGGGAAACTTGTCTGGCTGAGTCTGATGGGTACCATGCTTGGGTTGTTGTGCAGATACTGTGTTCACAATGAACACAATTGCTGATGTTCTACTGAAGCTTTGGGAGCTGTTCTGAATATTGTACCATGGGGCCTTTTTGTAAGCATCAATTCTTCTCCATCCCTCTTTCATCAGAAACTTTCTTGCCATTTTTGTTACATGTGAGCTCATTGGGTGTTCCCTCTTGAAGGCTTAAATGTGTTTTGTGTCCTGCCCTTTCTATCGTCAAAGTATCACTAAATGTATTCATTAATCCTCTGGGTAAATCTGTGTTTTCCTGTCTTACGTGATTCATGTCAAAGACAGACCACTTACAGCCTTAAAGGCTAAGTGCAGAGCTGGCTCTTGCACAGACGTGGTGGTCCATTTGTTCCTGGTCTGAACCGTGCTGTGGATCCCTGCCTCCTGCCCTTCCCGCTTTATGCCTTGTAGCTTGTTGAGAACCTGGGTCAGTTTACTGCCTTCAGAGGGTGTTTGGTACAACGCTTTAATCTGAAGCCTCTGTCTAAAACTATAGATCATCATAAGCCAGCTGCATCCAGAACAGCAGATCATTGTTGTTTTCCTTTCAGAGTCTAGCATGGCTGAGGATAATGCAGAGGAATACGTGGAAGCCATTCTGAAGCTCTGGTGATAGAGAACATCAGTATAGGAATATGGACTTTTTATTTTTTTCCTAAAGAAAATCTGGATAGGGACGTTATGGGTTTGTGTTTTGGCTTTTTTCATCTTTTGAAGAGTCTTACAAAGTAGCAAAAAAAACTTTGTTTCCCAATGAAGGAGGAGTTTTACCCTGTCTGTATTCTCTGCTGGCCACAGAGTTTATGCATAGTGCTTATGACTTGTACTGTGTTGATAATTTAACTCCTC
This sequence comes from Neopsephotus bourkii, assembly GCF_033783945.1. Lineage (NCBI taxonomy): Eukaryota > Metazoa > Chordata > Aves > Psittaciformes > Psittacidae > Neopsephotus > Neopsephotus bourkii. The sequence continues at coordinate 263,130 of NW_026901790.1, read as the reverse complement.
AGGCTTGTCGAAACCACTCTAGCTTGCCTTTCAGAGCAAGCTTCCTTGTACCTCTGTTCTAAGCCTGCTAATTAGCAGTTAGCATTGGTCATAAATCAAAACCAAGCACTGTTTGTGTATGCTGTGAACAGGATGAATTAGTAGAGCTTTCTGTGTTGGTACGTGTGTGTTTTCCTTGGCACTTCATGTTTGAGAGTATATGAACTGTAGTAGCTCTTTAATGTTGATCCTTCTCGGTTCAATGCACTGAAGTTCTAAAATAGTATTTTATCTATGTTTTGAGTCCAGTTTTTGGAAAGCAATGAGTGAAAGATAAGAACAACTTTAAAGCTGTAGTGTTGTGTGGAGCGGTCTTGGTTGGTTGGGTTTTGGGATTTTCAGTAATACTGATTTATTTAGCTTATATAAAGCTTATACAGAAAGGGTTCTTGAATATGCTGGTTTCTACGAAGTTTTATGGGATGTGATCCATAATTTATAATACATTCCAGGTAGGAGTATGTTTGCCATGTCCTGTGCCATCCTTCATTTTCAGAAGTGAGAGAACAGAGACTGAATTCAGTTTTCTCCCCTATGATCCAGAGGTGCTAAATTCACATTCTTGTAAGACATTTTTAAGTACTTGTCAAAATACTGCTAAAGCAGCCCAACCATATTCTGCAGCTTGGTGCTGCCTGGGTCAGCAGGCTAGTGCTAGAGCTGCAAATAAAATGTGGTTGGTGGGTTTTTCTTCAAGTACTTTCAAATGAATGAAGCCATGTGTGTTCAATGCAGGTTGGACAGGGCTTGGAGCAACCTGCGCTAGGGGAAGGTGTCCTTGCCCATGGCAGGGGGTTGGAACTGGATGAACTTAAAGGCCCCTTCCAAATCTAACCATTCTATGATACTGATGAATTATGTTCCCCCTCCCTCCCCCATTTGTTTCCATGTGTGACATTTGAGGATGATCAGTTAAGCACAAGGAAGCACACAGAAACATAGGTGTGTTATGTCTGTATTAGACTTCAGGGGCCTCCAGATGTTTGCTAAGTAAAGGCCAATAATTGTAATGATTTTTAAGATTAAGAAATTGACCAATAGCAAAAAGAAACCAGTGAAAATTTGTTTAGAACCTAATCATTAGTTAAGATGTGAGCAAGTATTCTGTGCTTCTGTACAAATGCTGAGAAATTATTGTAGCTTTGAAGAAAAAAATGTAATGCTAGAGTATCTTGTGTCTGCTGTTAAAGGCACTGTGGCTGAAAATAGCCTTTAGGTTTCTCCCTGTGCTGTGGATGTTACTGTTGTCCGATCAGTTCAAAGATCTTAATGTAGCTCTGTATGGACTACATGTATTTAAATAAAGAATAATTAAAACCCAATCTATACTTTGGGACTGGGAGAAGCTGTCCAGGTCCCTTCGTGGTCTCCCTCACTCCTGCTAATTTGCTCTTTTAAGTGTGGCAGTGAGAAGCCTTTCAAATTGCAAAACACTGTCCTGATACAGATTGTAGTGCTGCATCTCCAGTGGAGGTGCAGGAGGATGTTGTGAAACATAACCCCGGTGTAAAGGGAGCAAGTTATGGGCAATTATGAATAAATCTGCTGCTCATTTCAGTACCTGAATTATCTCTGGAGCAATTTTGGCCCATAATTCAGATGAAGCATTAGTAGAGATGGGTTGGGGGCGTGGTGGAATTTTTCATGGAAATTTAGATGTAAAGATAATGTTTTGCCCTGGTGGTAGTGACAGTCTTGATCATTATTTTTACAGTATAGATGGGTTTAGATCAGACTGTAAGAAGTGGTTGACCCGAAACACATAATGTAAAGAGGAAGTTTGTTGTTGTTCAGGGTGAGTTTATTTTGGGAAGGAATATTCTTGGAAGAGCTTATTGATGCTTCACTGTACCACAGCTCACTGCAGCAGAGAAATTTGCTGAAGTCTGACTCTAGCCTAAAACCATTTTCCACAGCTTTGTGATTGATTTTCTGTAGGACTATTTCATTCCAGTGTAATTGGATGCTGGGATGACTAGTACTGCCCTCCCACTATGATATTCCATTTAGGACTCTGTCCTTCCTTTCTCTCTGATTCGTCTGTGTGGCTTAAGTGCTTCACTGTCAAAAAGTTTTGTGCAGGAACACCATAGATTTGGGCTGCTATGTATGGCTGTCATTTTCAGATATAGCCATCAGTTTAGTTTCCCATTTCATTCAGATATCCTTCTACTTTCTGAAGACTTTCCAACTTTCTTTTCTTCTGTTTCCCTTCATCCTAACCCCAGGTTTTCTATTGATTCTGGTTTTTGCTTCTGTGCTGGTTTACTTTCCGCTTGAGACACCCTAGTGCAACACAAAAGAAGCTCCATGAACATGCACTGAGGGCTGGAGCAGCTCTGCTGTGGAGAGCTGGTCTGGTTCAACCTGGAGAAGAGAAGGCCCCTTAAGGGAAGACCTTAGAGCAGCTCCAGTGCCTAAAGGGGCTGCAGGAAAGCTGGAGAGGGGCTTGGGACAAGGGCCTGTAGGGACAGGGCAAGGGGAATGGCTTGAACCTGCCCGAGGGGAGACTGAGCTGAGCTCTTAGGCAGAAGCTCTTCCCTGTGAGGGTGCTGAGGCGCTGGCACAGGGTGCCCAGAGAAGCTGTGGCTGCCCCATCCCTGGCAGTGCTCAAGGCCAGGTTGGACACAGGGGCTTGGAGCAAGCTGCTCCAGGGGAAGGGGTCCCTGCCCGTGGCAGGGGTTGGAACTGGAGGGGCTTTAGGGTCCCTTCCAACCTAAACTATTGTATGATTTTATAGCTACTGAATCTGCTGGCTTCATCCTTTCAAACCACAGGTTTTTTTAGACCTTCATTTTTGTGTTCTTGACTTGGCTGTCATCTTGCCTTTACTTTTGAAAGAAGAGTTTCCAATAGCACTGGATATAAAAGTGCAAAAAATCGCCCTGGTAGGTTGGTTTTGGTTTTGTGTTTTTTTGGTTTTTTTTTTTTTCACCATAATAAGGTTGAACAATAAGGGGTGTTACTGGAACTGCAGAAGTTGTCCATCCCCATTCCCTGCTTCTACAAGGATGTTGTGCTACTCAGTGACCTATTTTAGCCGTAGCATTTGGAAACATCTGGGAAGGATCCAGACTTGCATCTTCCTGTTCAAAATGACCAGAATCAGTGTCAATCCTTTGGTGGTCATTGCCTCAGCCATGAGTCTGTTTTGCCATTCCTTACCTCATCTGGCTGCCTTTTTCTCCCCTATCGATACTAGTGGATTTCCTTGACGTGGCTCTTTTTCCACTGACCAACCTGATGTGGTGAATTGTCTATTTCTAGTCCTCATTCCATCATTTTAATGTTGGTACAGCTGTAACACGTCCAGCAGGAAGTTACCACTGGAAAATAGCTAGAGCTGCTGTCTCCAAGATTGCTGGTTCCTTTGAGAGGTTTCCCATTGGAATATGGCAAGGATGATGAGTGTCACAGATGTTAATGGATAAAACAGTACATAAAACCTTGTTTTTAATGTGGCACTGGAGTCACTATTAAACTTGCTTATTTCAAGGTTTGTGTGTAACTTAGCTTTTGTTTCCCTAGCTTTTCAGTCATTGCACACCTTTAAATACTGGGAAATGGAAACTACTGTTTCAGTTCAGATTGAGTGCTTGTCAGCTGCTTCTCCCAAACCAGGTTGTGGGGACTTGTAGTAAAATAAGTACTTGAGTGCTTTTCATTGAGAAGCCAAAAAACCCAACACCTCGAACCCGAAACGATCCCCAAAACTTGAAGGGTTTTCTTGCTTAATGAAAACCAGAACAAAATGAAGGGAGAAAATGACACTGTGCATTCCATACGTGGTCAGCCCCTTCATGACTAGTTTTTCTGTAAGGCTTGCTTATTTTTACTGAGCCTTTTTTGACAGATGGTGGAATTCCCTTTTCATAGTGTTTCTCAATATAGTGGGCAATTCTTTGAAGATGCTTGAATGGGAAAATTTGGGTGATATATAGGGTGGCAGTTGCGTCAATAAGAGTATGGAAATGATTCCCCATCACTTTTAAGTACTTGAAGAGACACATTGGCCTCGGTGGCATTTATGAAGTGTTGATCTTGTTTAATTAGGAAAAAGTTATGATCCAGCAATAGCAGCTGTTCCTTTAGGCTGAAGTTCAGATTCTAACCTGGTCGAAGTGTGTGCTGCTCCTGAAAGAACTAATAGCACTGGGCCCAAGCTGGGTTAGTGTGAGAATCCAGCTGGAAGGTTTTCTGGGAGCTGCAAGGAACGTCCGTCTTCAGTCTGCTCACAGCATGCCAAAGAGAAATCTTGTGTCAGCACGAAGAAGGGGTGGCATGGAAGCTGGGGGTTAATTTCTTGTGGTGAAAGTACTGGTTGATAGGAGCTGGAGCACAAGTGTGATGAGGAGCAGCTGAGGGACCTGGGGAGCTCAGTCTGGGGAAGAGAAGAGAAGGCTCAGGGGGGACCTTATCGGTCCCCACAACTGCCTGACAGGGGGATGGAGCCAGAGGGGCTGGGCTCTGCTCCCAAGGAACAAGGGATGGGACAAGAGGAACCGGCCTCAAGCTGCACCAGGGCAGGTTTAGATGGAGCTGAGGAACAATTCCTGCCCCAGAGGGTGCTCAGGCACTGGAACAGGCTGCCCAGGGCAGGGCCGCAGTCACCGTCCCTGCAAGTGTTCACACACCTTGGAGATGAAGCCTCAGTGCCATGGGTTAGTGGTGGCCATGGCAGTGCTGGGGGGACAGTCGGACTGGATGACCTTAAACGGCTTTTCCAACCTAAATGATTCTATGATTCGGCATTTGTTTCAGAAACTTGTCAAAATGAGCCTTGGTTGCATTGAAATGATGCTGGCTTTTGGCCAGGAATCTTCAGTGTTCTAATTACTGACTGTACTCTGGTGGTTGCAATGAAGGGTCTGTGTCTGTATCTGAGATACTTTTCTTTGAAGAATTTAAGGCTTGTATAGTTGGAAGAGCAGCTTATTCTGTGGATATCTTCAGACTGCAAATACTAAATGAAGCTATGTACAAATCATCTTGTAGGATGCAATTGAAACGTATTCCTAGGTAAATGTTTAAAGATTGTGGTTTATGGATTCTGCATGTGTCTGAAGTTCTGGAGAGCTCAGGGGAAGAGCACAACTGGGTGCACTGCTCTGCTGAAGTCATGCATCACATCAGCTGATGGCAATGGACGCAGAGTTCTGGTTTGGCCACGTGCTTTTGAGTTTACACCTGTCTGAAGGCCTGGTTGTTGCAACTGCCCAGTGTGGTTTAGAATGAAGGCAAGTCTTTGTCTCTCCTTTAAAAGAACAACTTAAGGTTTGTAAGTGGCATGCACATACAGTCTTGGCTTTAAGTCGGTTGTTTAGGATGCATCTTTCAAAACAAACATTTGTGGGGTATGGAAAATCTTCTTTGTGTGTATTTTCAAATGATCCCTCCAGTTTTTATTAAATGGGGAGCTTCCACATGTGTTAAACTGTAAATAACTCCATGGTAATCAGATCAATCTTACTTGGACTTCCATGCGTCACTGAAGCTTTTCCTTTATGTTTTGTGAAGTCTGATGACTAGAATTACGATTTCAGGATGAGCAAATACATGAGAGACCAATTCCAACAACAGCGTGGAATCTGACAACTACTCAAGCAAATTGTTCGTGATGGCACATGAGGAGTGGGAAGCTACTTGCTGTGGGAGAGCAACATGAGACTTCTTGAGTTCAGACGTTGGAGTTCAGCTAAAATGAAAATCCATAGTACTGCAGTGGCGGTGTCCTCCTGCTCTCACTTGGGGAATGCAGGAATCACTGGAATAGTTTATGTGCTGCTACAAGAGCAGGGACCTTTAAAATCCAGAGTGAAACTCCGAGTGTTAGGGTAGCATGGATCTTGAAACAGGAGATGGGGTGAAATTTTGTGGTAGGTTGCATTAAAAAGGCTAATTTAGAGGGATAGCATTACCCTGGAGTGGAGGAGAAATGGCATGATTTCTTTATTTTTCCTTAGTTCTCGGAGGCATGCATTGCTGACACAACTGTGGAGTAAATACACATCTGCTAATTTAGAGCAAACTGACTATTGGCAAGTATTTATTCACCACTTTTCTGCTACATCAGTGCCAGGCATAGCAGAAACCAATAGCTGACAGCTCAGCAGATGTTGAGAGAGAAAAGAGCATGTCAGATTTTCCCTAACTTACTGAGCCAGGATTTTTTTTCCTTTACATTGCATTTGACTGAATGAAGAGGTTATGGGAGAAAATATTCATGTCACCCCCTCCTTCGGAAAGGACTGTGACTTACATGATTGTGATCCTTGGGTCTGGGCTTTCTCCTCCCTATCTGGAAAGAGTTCCAGAAGGAATACTGGTCCACCTCCGATGTCTGTCCTTCATGGTTGTCTGCTGCAAAGCATAGCAAGCGCACCAGACAGGTCTTAGGGTATCACCTTATCGTCAGCCCCGTCTGTTTTCCTTTCAGCCTTGTTAAGTGTATGTGTCTGTTGTTGGCTCCAAAAGTGGCTCAGTTTTCCTCTAAGTAGTTATTAGAAAACTGAATGGTGGTGACAGCAATTTGGAAGCAATGGCTTAACACTTCTGCACAACTGTTCTCCTCACCATATGAAGAAGAGTGTAGTCTTGACAACACAAGCTTATTCCAAACTACCTCAGCTTTTGTTAGAGATAAAATGTAGTTTGACAACTACAGTGGGAGCTCTCTTATGGAAACAAAAGAATGTAACCACCCACAAGTAACCGGAGTATCAAATGTGTGTATTTTGTCAAGGCTGCTTACAAGTGGGAGCACGTACCCAGTAGAGCACATCTCTGCCATCCTCTTGGTCCTGGTTTGACTAGCACTGACTGTAAATATCATTGCCCTAACTTTTCATTCCTTTTTTGCCCCAAAAGGGTACCACTCGGGTAAATCTGCAGAATTCTACCTAGCTATATGTATCTTTCTTTTGACACTTGTGCCAGGTAAGTGTTTTGTCCTAATATAGTTTGCCTTGTGCTCCCTGCAATTGCAAGTGATTCTAAAGACACTAAGGAGAGAAAGCATCAAGAGACAAAGTATAAGCTATTGAATTGATAAGAATTGAATGAAATTTGGACTAGAAATCTTCAAAGGTCAGTCCTCTGACATGTTTTTGTGGGTAGCAGAATATCCCACCTGAGGTATTTTGAGAGCACTTAACACTTACTTCCAGTAGTTTTTACTGTGTTCATGCATACTTTTGCAAGGGAAGAGCTGATGCAGTGTTGGGTTCAAGGCTGTCTAGGTGTTCTGTATAGAGTTCTATAGAGACTCATTAGTTTCCATGAAAATAAAAGTAATCCTTTTTTATCCTTTTGGAATTTTCTGTCATGTTCATACCTTAGATGTGCCACTTGGATAGATTTTTTCAGTAGCCTCCTGCTTAATCTTTCTGTCCCAATCACTGTCTTGTTATTTTCTCATCAGCATGTGTGGTTTTTATTTCTGCCCAAGTAATGAAAGATCCTACTGTGAGTAATCAATCTGTGAGCTGTTGATTAATAGACCTTTCATTCTTGAGTCAGCAAGCGTTAGAAATGGGGTACTAGAAATGCTTTGCAATTAATTGTCAGTAGTAATGCACAGATGGCAAATGTTGTGTTCCTATATTTGGGTTTTCTTTAATTCACATAACTGGGGACGCTTTTAGTTCATAGAATTGGGGAATGTGATCAGTTGTATTTGTCACTCTATATGTCTCCAGAGAGTAAGTCCAGCTCTGCAGCTTTCTCTAGACACATACTTTTTCTAGAGCAAGCTGTGGTGGTCTCAGATGCATGTTTGTTTCCTCAGCCTTCAAGAGAGCATCCTCCTTTAGCATCTTTTCATGACTGTTCTGGTTCCTCTTACTCTCATTTTGAAGCAATGTGGGTTTTTTCCTTTCTTACAAAGGCTCTTTAGTTTGGCTTTGTCAAAGCCTGTGAAAATGGAGGGTGTGTTGTCCTGGAGCTCTGCAGGTTCTGTCATTTCCAGTTGACTCCGTTAACCCAGTTATTTCACAGGTAGCTTGTTCATTCACATTTTCCATGTAGGTCAGTTTTGACAACTCCCTGATGCTTGTAATGTCTCTGAAGCTGCGTTGCAGCGTAACTACAGCTTGAGCAGACAGTTTTAACTAATATGAAGAAGAAACAAAGTGAGGTGAGCTTTGGCAAGCATGGGCTGCTGATTGTGGGCTCATAATTCCATGCAACCTTGGATGCCAAAGCGCCAGGTTGTCACGTTTCAGCTGTTGTTGGTATTCCATAGGGGTGAACCAGTGCCCTAGGGTGGTTTCTTTTCATCTGCAGTCATGTTGAAGAACCTGAAATGAAGAGAAACTTGATTTTGGTTCCTTGGTTTTACTAGAGGAGAACTTTCTTTTAATATGCTGAAGATTGGCTTCCTTTGCCTCATGTTTAATTAAGTTATATCCTATTTGAAATAGCTACCTTGCAGACATGCTATTTATCAGCAGCAAAGCCTAGACACATAAGCAGAGCAAGCGTGACTTTCTTTATGAAATGCCACAAATTCTTTGACTTACGAACTGTTGATGGTTTTGTTGCAGGGAAGAGGTGTCCTCCCCTCTTTTGGGGCACACTTTCCTTGTCTCCCTGGTGTCTTCTTTACCACATTTTCCCATCCTCAAGCCCTGGTTTGCTGGATCACTTCTTGCCTCACCATGCTGCATTATGAATTCTAGTGCAAGTGGTGGGTTGGAAGAAGGGAACCATTTCTATTGGCAGCAGCTAAAATCTCACCTGTGAAGCTCAGCCATTGTTTCATTGCCATTTATAACTTGTCAGTTGTAGAAAGCTAAAACTGCTTCTGCTTTAAGGGGAAATAATATAGTACTTGAAAAAGGCTTTCTAGAATCTGTTGCAATATTCTTCTGAAGTACTTCCCTGCTTTTAATGGCTTTTCTAAATTATTTAAATGGCATCTGTGACAGGAACGATATACCAAGATTCTGTCCCCAGCCACTTAACATTCAAGATTTCCTCTGAGAAAGTTTATTGAATTGTCTTACTGTATTCGGAGTGCTGAAATCTTGTTGCTGTCAATGCAGTTTCTGATAGGCAAAAGCAAATTCATTGCTGGTAGGCTTCTTGTTGCTCTGTTTAGTGAGGATCAGCTCTGTGACTCTAACAGATGTTACTGCCATAATTTATGCTCCAAATGCAAGTTGTGAAATGGTGGAGCTTTGGCTTTCTTTCCTTTATAAACGTCTGTAAGATACAAAGTTGGACTTTTGTCAGGGTTTCACATGGCACTGTCCTGCGTGGAGCTGGAGCTGTGTGGGAGCAGCTCCCACCCCTTCTCCTGATGGGTTTCATTTGGATGTTCTTGTGTGTTCATGGAAATGTTGGTTCATGTTTTGTAGTGTGCTGAAGACAGGAACTAGCCTGCACGAAAGCTTCTAAAATCAGACTTCAAATTAAAAGCATCTTGTAGTCTCCATTTTTGTGGTTGTCTGTAATGACATGGCAGAGCATCATTACCCGTTGGCAAGAGCACGGTTGCATCATGCCATTTGGAGTACTTCAAGCTCTTTGATTATTGCTGTAGTTTCCTTTCTGTATCAAGGCAAAACCTGTGTATTAGAGGGCATCAAAGCCCTCGCACGTTTGCATAAAGCTTGCAGGTGCTGTCTTGAGCGTAACTGGTCATTGTGGAAGGATGAAAGAAGATGAAATACATGATTTATCTCTTCTGACAAGCTGTTTACCCTCTTTGAGTCACAGGCATTGAACTGATGGGACTGTTGTATTTTTAAGCAAATCACAATCATTAGAATTTCTAAAGTGGAAAAGATTCCATGAAAAAAATGGTTCACCTGCTAAAAACAGAGTATGCTCTGAGGCTTCCAACACCAGAGGGACGTGGAGCTGCTGGAGTGAGGCCAGAGGAGGCCACGGAGATCCTGCGAGGGCTGGAGCAGCTCTGCTCTGGAGCCAGGCTGAGAGAGCTGGGCTGGGGCAGCCTGGAGAAGAGAAGGCTCCTGAAGGGGAGACCTCAGAGCAGCTCCAGTGCCTAAAGGGGCTGCAGGAAACCTGGAGAGGGGCTTGGGACAAGGGCCTGTAGGGACAGGCCAAGGGGAATGGCTTGAACCTGCCCGAGGGGAGACTGAGCTGAGCTCTTAGGCAGAAGCTCTTCCCTGTGAGGGTGCTGAGGCGCTGGCACAGGGTGCCCAGAGAAGCTGTGGCTGCCCCATCCCTGGCAGTGCTCAAGGCCAGGTTGGACACAGGAGCTTGGAGCAAGCTGCTCCAGTGGAACTGGGTGAGCTTTAAGGTCCCTTCCAACCCAAACCAGGCTGGGATTCTGTGATTCTGTATGGAAGTTTTGAGGAACAGCTTTTTTCCGTTGAATTTCTTTGGAATAACTCTTTGGGGCTACCAAATGCGCTAAATGCTCCTTTACACCAGAGAAGAAACATCATGTTGGCTATCTTTATTCTGATAAAGCAGTAAAGCAACTGCAGCTTGTGTTGGACTGTTTGTATCAAGTAACTCTAAACATGTGCTCACATTCTCAGCAATGCAGTTGACTGTCACAGGGCATGAGCATGAAATACTGTTTGTCTGGTAGAGAGCCAAGTAATTGTTAGTAAAGAATAGAAAAACCTCTGGTGATTTCTGCAAGAACATCTTATTTAATGAAGACGTAGGAAATAAAACATGCAGACAGCACAGTGAGAACATTCAGTATTGGTTAGTGATCTTGGTCACTCCATGTGTTTAATGAACTCTCTGACATGGGGCCATACATCTAAAAAAGCAAGTCATGGTTTTCAGTTCAGGGCTCGGATTTTAGCAAATGAAATCCTATGAACAGTAGGAAACTGATCCAGGGTTTTCAGAGTGATGTGGAAGCTAGAAGATGAGGCATGGTTCATTATCAGGAGATGTAATATGTGAATGAGGAAAGAGCAGTCTCCAGTAAGAGTCACATACAAAGCTGGAAGCTGGGTTGTGCTGGGCTGCTTGTAGGTATTTGAGTAAGAGTGGCAGAGGCTGAAAAGTTGGAGGTAGGAAATACGCCACATGCTCAATGTGCCGCAAGAATGAACAGTGAGAAATGCAACACCAGTAGGACTTAAGGAGAGCAACCCACTTCTGTTGTCAGAGGTAAGAGATGCTTGAGTTTGTTGCTTAGTAAAAATCAATTCAGAACAAGAGCCGATGGATAGAAATTGAACTGAAAAAAACCCCAACCCAACATGTATTGAACAGTTGCTACTTTGCTGTTAGTAGATTTTCTAACTGGTTATTACAGTGATTTGGAAATGAAGATGAAAGGTTTATGTAGCTCAGGTGAGACCAACCTGAGTTAGTTATCTTTCCTCTCCAGAGCACTGCTTTCCCCCCGTTTCTGGGATTGCACTTCATTGTTCCAGTTTTTTAATTGTTAATCCTCCATACTTGAATAGTCTCCAGAATAACATTAAAGCACGTGAGGATAGTTACCATGGTTTGCAGACAATTCCAGTGGTTGCTGGTGGTCTCTCGTGAGCCGCCTAGAAATGTGTTTGAGATATAAAAGAAGCTGAATGTGTTGGTTCAGTTGGTTTCTTCACAGAAGAAGAAATTGTACTATCCAAGGTTAATATCAAATGATGTGCCATGGGCCATCTGTATGAAGGTGCTGACTATTGACAGGTAACTGTTAACCCGGGTGGAAAAGTAGATTTGCAATAGAAAGAAGCTTCTGAAAACTTAGTAGGGAAGCCTCTCTGCTGCAGCTCACCCTGCCCTAAAGATGTTGCAAACACAGGAGCGCAGAAGACATGAGCCTTACAACCAGACATATTTAGGCACTGTATTCATCATGCCTTCTGAAATACTGACTGCATCTGACCACAGAAAAGGTAAAATCTGTGATGGTGGTGACCGAGTGCTTGTCAGCAAGCCTGTCCCTTCTGCCTCAGGTGTCACCTCTGCTATCTTGAGCTTGTAACTTGAATATCTCTTTGGTCTTTGGCTGCTGCGGCCCGCCTTGGTGGCTGTCTCCAGGCTGTGCTTGCAGCCTGGGCTGGCTCATGTGTTGGACAGGGTGAGCTTTGGAGAACAAGCCCTGCTGCTACTGGAGCCAGCCCGCAGGAGCTCTGGTTGCAGTGTTTCCTCAGCTGCTAATCTGTTTGCAGTCTCTCTAATCAGATTTCTCTGGTTGGTGCTGCAGAGACTTTGTGCTACGCCACTGTAATTGAGATGGCTGATGTGTTTCAGCTAGCTGGTGGATGAAATCAAGCCAGCTATTAGAGTGGAGACAAGGGCTTGTCTGCTGAAGTTGAGAACTGCTTTTTGTTTCATGACTCTCAATGACTTGCATTAACCCAGGACATGGATTTCAAGGCAAGTTTCGAAGCTTTCAGAGCTTAGTCCCTAAATGAGCAATAATTTGTTGCGGATAAAGGGATTAGCGAGTTAGATTTTTCTTTTCAAAGTGTGAGGCAGTGCAGCCCATTCTCCTCCCTCAGTGGCGATACGTAGTTTGCACCCAAATTTAAGAGCAAATCTCTGTGTGACTTTTTTATTTGGCTAACAGCACTGCATCAAAAAACTTGAACAGAAAACATCATTTTCATACACTTTTTCCTTCAGTTCTCATGCCAGTGTGAATTGTCACAGAATCATGGAATGGTTTGGTTGGACGGGACGTTAAAGCTCATCCAGTTCCAGCACCCTGCCATGGGCAGGGACACCTTCCACTACTCAGAGCCCTGTCATGTTGAAATAGCTTCTTTACAATAGAAAACTGAGCAAAAGGCTTGTCTTTCAAATCCTGTCATAAGTAGATCTGAGATTCCTGTTTCTGTTTCTATGGAGCTGTAAATGGGGGAGAGTGGGGTGTGTGTAGTCTTTACTGTGAGAATTGTGACTGTGTTGGTTTGGATTGTCATGGCAGTACTGTCTCCAGGTTCTTTAGTTCTTCAGTGAGAGGGACTTACTGTTGCTTGCTAACAAATTACCAAAACTCAAAGAAAATCCAGTCCCCCTTTGCTGCCCCAACAACAACATTCCCAGGCAAACCCCATGGTTCTGAAACTCCATTTTAGCTCCTTGCATTAGTAGTTAGACCAAAGTAATCTCAAACTCTCTTCACCCCTGCCCTTCTTTTTCCCCTTCCCCGATACTAAGACTCTCAAATAATACTTGAACTAGCTCAGTCTGCTTTGGCATCATGCTAGGAGGGCATACCAGGAAGCCAGCTTCTTTATGATATTGAATGTGGGGTAATACCATCTTTGTGTGTTGTAATGGGAGCAATGGAGAAGCGCTAAATGCATTCAGTGCCTAATGCGATCAGAGCAGTGAATGTTTCTACAGTCTACCAGTGACAGTTGGATTTGCAGGGCCTTCCTTGAAACTGGCACAGACAATAGATCCTCAAAGCCTTAGGACGCAGTGAATGTTTTGAGGTATTACATTTCAAGGGTATTTGCAATTTAGTTCCAGCTGTTTTGGCGTTCAGTGTGGTGCTCCTGGTTTAACTGAAACTCTTCTGTTTTCTTGCAGGCGAATCCGGACTGGGAAAATCAACATTAATCAACTCGTTATTCTTAACAGAACTGTATTCCCCAGAGTATCCAGGTCCTTCACACAGAATTAAAAAGACTGTCCAGGTATGTCTGGGGGGGAAAACTGCAGCTTGAACGATGTAACTTGCAATATAGTGATCTAAGGTGATACAGTTGTCACATCAGCACCTATGTTTCACGTAAGTTACACCACAGTGTGACCCGCTAAGAAATACTCAGGGTGTCTTTCAGTGACCTTAGCTGTATATACAAAGCTTCCAGTTATGAAAGTTGTAGCATATTGACGTGGGGGAGCCTTGAAGTACTTTGTGCACTGCCTGTACCTTAGAAACCTCATACAGGTGCAGTCCTGTTTGAAAATTGAATGTTTTATTATTAAATAAGGTATTGAGTGTATCTGTAGAAATACATAGATGTGCACTAAAACCCCTGGCTGTTTAGGACAGGCTTCTAGAAATCAGGTATCACAGGATATAGGTAATGCCTAAAGGGTCCAACAAGAAATCTGGAGGGAGACATTTTACAAGGGCCTGTAGGCACAGGCCGAGGGGAATGGCTTGAACCTGCCAGAGAGGAGACTGAGCTGAGCTCTTAGGCAGAGCTCTTCCCTGTGAGGGTGCTGAGGCGCTGGCACAGGGTGCCCAGAGAAGCTGTGGCTGCCCCATCCCTGGCAGTGCTCAAGGCCAGGTTGGACACAGGGGCTTGGAGCAAGCTGCTTCAGTGGAAAGGGTCCCTGCCCCATGGCAGGGGTTGGAGCTGGGTGAGCTTTAAGGTCCTTTCCAACCCAAACAAGTCTGGGATTCTGTGATAGTGGAATTCAGGTTATGTTCATTGAATTCTAGTTTAAATAACTGAGGATTGGATTCCCTGTCTCTGAAAGATTGTGTTTTATATTAACATAAAATATTAATAGAAATAATAGAATTTACATAAAATCTAACACAAAACCCACTGAGACATCCTTCACAAATAAATCAGTCCCACCCTGGCTAAAGATGGATCAGGGTAAGAAAAATTAAACCAAAACTGTGTGTGTAGAGTTTGCCAATCTGAGTTAAGTGCTTTAATCTGTTAGGTGGCGAGATGAGACGATCATCCGTTCATCCTGACCTTTTGAGTTCTTCAGAGGTGGTTTGGTTCTTTTTTCCTACTTCCACTGTGTGGGCTAAAGCCTGAGGGTGGCCAAGAGCTGCCAAGCCTATTTTCAGTAGAGAATTGGGATTTATTATGACTTAGCAAATAATATGATTGGAATAAAATGTATTTAAAGACCACCTTCCCCCTTAGAAACTACTGCTTGCTTTACGTAATGAGTATTCTTCTTTTGGAGTATACTTGTAGTGCAGCATTGCTTTTCCTTCAGTTCCTTGTTGTGATGAATGAAAAATCAAAGGTACCATTTTAAGAAGGAAACTGAAACTGTCCCATTTCAGTGTCACTGTCTTAAGTGAGGATAAAATTGTTTCCCCCTACACCCCTGAAAACTGTGTATGCTGGCAGTGTTGTACATGATGTGGAGATGATGCCAGTCAAATTTGAAATCCAGGAATGACCAGTGGGAGCTGCTGTTTGGATCCATGGGATTTATGCTCTTTGCCCGTGTAAACCTTTCTAAGGATGTCAAGGGTTTTGTGGGGTATTGATGAGACAGACCACCAGAGCATCCTAAAATCTCCATGGTAATAATTGCCTGTTCCTGTATGCTGGGAATGCTGGGAATAATTTACTGTTCAGGAACTGTACAGGAGACTGTTGCATAGATAACATGAACTGTGGTTTGGGCTGGAAAACGGTCACAGTTTGCAGCTTGGTGAGGCAGGTCCTGTGTATTAATTCCATGGAAAAGACAGAAAAGCAGTTAACCGATTGACATCAGATGAATTCAAACGAAACTTCTTCAGAAATGATGGGTATGAAATAGGTTTTCTCTGATGGTTATTTGAGTGTCTGTAGTGGGGTATGGTCAAGGCTTGTTTAATCCATTAAAAGCAGCCAAGCTGTAACAAGCGTCATGTCCTGAGTGCTGTGCAGGAGCTGCCAAAGGAGACCTGGGTGACCCAGCTGGCTGGAGTGCATGGGAAAAGGGCTGTTCGGAGGAGACTTTGATTAAAAAGCTTTAAATTCCAAGACTTGAACTAATGTTTTCCATGAATCCCTCTGGAATACTTGCAGATCAGAAGATAGGATGCAGTTGGATGCTTAACTATGAATGACATTAGTTTACAGTGATATTCTGGATCTTTGCCAGATGCTGCTTTCTGTGCCTTTGACCATGTATGGACACATCAATTTGGGTTAGAAAAATGCAACTTTACAGAGGCAGCTTTCTTCACCTACTGTCTCTTACTAGGGCTTTCTACTGCTTATGGTATATGTTGCATGTGGTCTGATTGTCCTTAACACAAGCGTCTGACGTTTAATTTGATAACTGATGTTTCTTTGGTAGCAAGATACCTCCATGAATGCATGAAACGAATTGAAACCCTTCCCACGCAGTAAGGTCTGCATTGTCTGCATGGATTCAGTTAAGCAGGCCATTTGTCAGAAGAGAACTTCACCAGTTCAGCCATACTTAAAACTTCCAAGCATACAGAATCAGGAAGAATGTTTGGCGTGGCATTTCTGAGGCTCCCCTGACCTTCCTTTTCCTTTGTTATAAACACATATTCAAGATAATGTTTTATTAATTGCTTCTTTTGTAAAAGCATTCCACTGTGGGTGCTTAATCATTTAATGGCTCTTGCTGGGGATTTTTGTGCTGGAGAATAAAGCTGATACCTTGTGGCACTTGGCAAGAGTACAGCTCTTAACATTATCGTCTTTAATATTGTGAAAGTGCTAGGAGTTTCTTATACTTGCAGAGAGTTTGGTTATAGGAGGGGCTCCGTGGTTACAGTATGTGAGATAGCAAAAGGAATGCGAGGAATCAGAAGTTAATCTCCTGTGTGCTAAAGCTTGTGAATAGTAAACTCTTGGCTGAGCTGACTGTGTGGCTGGGGATTGCTGTCTTGAGTTCTGGCATTGATTATGTACAATAACATTTCTCTGTGGAACACTTGGGGCGGGAGGGAACTCACCACAATTAAAACATCGATTTTTAAAGCAGCGCATGTGTTCCTGGGTTCTCATGGCTTTGGACTGGACGTTTTTGAAGGATAGGAGTTGTGCAGTTAGTAAAAGGGTAAACTGGGTGGTGTCTTAGGCAGGTGTGGGTGTATCATTATGTTTTTACTTATTTGTTGTTATTTTTTCTTCTTTAAAACCTTCCTAACCTCACAGTAACTCCTACTGAAGTTGGACGTTGAGTTGGGTGGCCTTGAAGTGCACCGCAACCTGGATTCTCCTGTAACTAGCATCTCTGTAGCCAAATGTTGGGGACCCTCGTTTTACGAAGCTGCCTTACTGGGGCTCCAAACACAAGAGGGATGTGAACCTGATCAGAGGACTGGAGCAGCTCTGCTCTGGAGCCAGGCTGAGAGAGCTAGGCTCCTTAAGGGGAGACCTGAGAGCAGCTCCAGTGCCTAAAGGGGCTCCAGGAAACCTGGAGAGGGGCTTGGGACAAGGGCCTGTAGGGACAGGCCAAGGGGAATGGCTTGAACCTGCCCGAGGGGAGACTGAGCTGAGCTCTTAGGCAGAAGCTCTTCCCTGTGAGGGTGCTGAGGCGCTGGCACAGGGTGCCCAGAGAAGCTGTGGCTGCCCCATCACTGGCAGTGCTCAAGGGCAGGTTGGACACAGGGGCTTGGAGCAAGCTGCTCCAGTGGAAGGGGTCCCTGCCCATGGCAGGGGTTGGAGCTGCAGGAGCTTTAAGGTCCCTTTCAACGCAAACCAGTCTGGGATTCTGTGGTTCTTTTTTGTCTTTTTGTTAGGTGAGGATGCAGGTCAGGACAAGTGCATGCTGTGAACAGCCATAGTGCAGTAGAATTATTTTTTGAGACCCAGCAGTGAAAGGGATTGATTTGGCTCAGATACGATCCCTACTGATGAGTAGATAAAATTAGCATCCAGCATCCTTGGAGATTGAATACAGAGCTTTCTTTGCAGTCAAGTTACTGTTTTCTGTGTTTTTGTGTATTCTTTTCTGAATTAGAAGCAGTGCTCTGCTTGTACAAGAGGTATTTATTTGGACTTTCTGGCGGAGTGTTAATTTATCTTGTAGATCTACATTGCATCACATACCAGTGATTGCAAAGTGGTTACAGCCGTGTTCAGGTGTGGCTGTGAGAGAGTGTTTCATCTATAGAATTAGGGATATGCAAGTGCTTAAGCAGCACTGATATGATCTCTCAAATCTTGAGCTGGTCAAGAGACCATCCAGGTAGGATATATTATCCAAGTTTCTCCTCTCTCTGAAAGTTCACTACTGAATTTTCTTGCAGATGTTCCCTTGGTTTATATTTAACTTTCCTTTCTCTCCCGAGTTAGGGTTCAGGAGGCTTCACAAATTTTAAGCAATGAGCAACATGGGCGTATCAATGTCTGCCAACTCCTGTGTGGCTCTGAATAAATGGCTTGTGTGGTTGATTTCTTTAATCAATACTCAGAACACTGTATCAGTAGTGATTTGAGAAGTATTTTCTTAATATCGGGGGGGAAAGCGATGATGAGCTATGTGAGCAGTTGGCAAGTGCCAGCACACTAACTTGAGTTTGTAATTTCTTACTGCTGTGGAGCAGACTGACTCAATGGTGGTGGTGTACAGTACTATTGCAGGCAGATACACCTGACATTGGCACTGTCAATTACTGAGATGTTAGAAGACAGAAGTGGGTAGCAGTCCATTTGCTGTTTAGCCTGTATTTTCTGTGTCGTGACGTGTTTCATCCGTTTGATGTGCTTGCTGCCAGCTGACTGAGCCGTGCTGCACATGGGTGGTCACAGCGTGCGATACATGTTCCCGCACCCAGGTCTTGCATCATGCTTTGTGCTGATGCAGTTACCTTCTGAGCCAGGTTTCCATTGGTGACCTGAGCTAACAGGAACCGATCCATTACAGATCGCATGAGGTCTAGCTCAGCAGATTGCAGCTAGATTGTATTGCTTTCCAATATCAATCTGTTAGTAACAGGAAGCTGTTGCTTTCTGTGATTCTTTTTTCCAAGCATTATACTAGCTGAAGAATAAATGTATTCTTAATAAAGCATTATCAGGGACTAGAAATGTAGTGTCTAAAGATGCTTGGGGGAAGGATTAGTTTTGAAAAGCATCGTTTTCTTTGAGGTGACCAACGTTGACAATTTCATCAATGATAACGCCTGGTTAGGGTTGTTTCTGCTTTGATAGGAGTTAAAACATAAAGCTATACTATATGTCTTTCTGGGTTCTTTTATCACTGACTATATAAATGATTGCCCGTTTGTTCTTTAAAAAATAATTATTATTTAATTACTGGGATTTTATAAGACAAACATGGAGCCAGTATCCATCTGAACCACAAAAGTTATCAATTCAGTGTCAGACTTCTTACTCCTTGAATGCTTTTCAGTGTTTATGATGGGTGACGAAATTGCTCAAAGTTTGATCTTTCCATATTAATTTTGCAGGTTGAGCAGTCAAAAGTTTTAATCAAAGAGGGTGGTGTTCAGTTACTACTTACAATAGTTGACACACCAGGATTTGGAGATGCTGTGGATAATAGTAATTGGTAAGACGTTCTTTGTCTGTTCTCCCACAAGAATTGAATTGTACTTTGTGTGTGTGAGATACGCCTTCTGACGTGTTCTTAAATGCAGCTTTGATCTTCGTTTAGAATATTAATACTTTTAAGCTTTTCTGTTAGCTAAAGACTTTTTAACTGTAGTTACAAGCACCTCTAGAACTTGATTGGAATGCTGTCAGCGTGTCCCATTAAAGTGAATGGAGTGTTTGGCTCTCTATCCACTCATGCAGTGTGCAGAGCAGAGTTCTGTGCTGTCACGAGATGCGACCAGTACAGCGTGTTCCTTTGGCTGCTGTTCTTAAGTGTTCTGTTTAATGCTATTACAGTGAAGGTAATTGTGTTTGAGGGGGGTTTTCAGTGAACTCAAGGATTGTGTCTTCAGTGCTATGTAACTCGGGTGTGTGTAGAGGAGCTGGTCACTTGAAACAGGCTTGTTGAAGACTTTTAATTAAATAACAACCAAACCAAATCTGCTCCAAAGACACACAAGCCACGGGGAAGCAGTGTACGTCTCTTTCTTAACAAAGACAGACTTTTTACATAAATGATATAACTTACAGGTTTTTATTCATGTAACCTCTGCAGTTGGCAGCCAGTTATCGACTACATTGACAGTAAATTTGAGGACTACCTGAATGCAGAATCTCGAGTGAACAGACGTCAGATGCCAGATAATAGAGTGCAGTGTTGTTTATACTTCATTGCTCCTTCAGGACATGGGTTTGTATTACTGTATTTTGTCTTTTCTCTGTCTTTTATCTCGGGTAATCATCCAGATTTGGCATTCTTAGTTATGTAGAGCTCCAGATAGGATTTTTTTGTTTTTGTAAGGCCTACAGAGCATGCTTAATCTCAAAGATGAGCTTACTTTGGCTAGTCAAACATCAGCAAGCCAGACAAGCAATAAGTTGGAACACCAGGAAACAGGATTGCGTTTTAATTGCTTAACATGAAAAATAGTATTAGAACAATTAAAACCATCCAGGTGTTCACAAGTGCTCTGCCTATTTGTAACCTGTGTCTGGTTTTGTTCCCATTAGAAGGAGAAACTGGTTTGTACTTCGAGCCAGCAGGATTTTTCCTTTCCATTCTTCCTCCCTCCCTTTGACTAATGATAAATTGAAGTTGCATGCATCTTTATAATCATGCTTTAATTCACCTGGGGTGTGGTGGTTTGTAGGTGACAATTCCAATGTAGGCATTCTGGATGTTTGTTCAATTATTACGCAGTCTTCCACCCCTGCTTATTAGCTTTTAACTTGATCAGACTTCTATCTAGTGGCAGAGAGAGAGAACTGCACTTCCAGGCTGTATTAGATTGACTAGGTCTGAAATTGGTTAGTTAGCATTTTATCACTGTGTTACAACTGATTAAATTTGCCAGATACTCATAAATTACACCTTCAACTTTGGAAAGAAATTTTGGGGAGTGGAGAGGAGTTTTTCTTATGTAGCCTTGCTTAATGAAAGTTTCTGTTGTTGTAGTTTAGCGTGCATGTTTGTACTGTCATTTGTGCTCAAAATGCTTTTCAGTTTTAAATTCAGACACTTGAATCCTTTGCATATGCTGTTTTCCAAGTGTGCAAAATCAAAACACTATTTAAGTGAAGGGAAGGTGATTTCATTGCTTTAGTCAATCTCTTTTTGAGGTAGCTTTGGGATTCTTCAAATTAACATTTGTCTCCCCCCCCCAGCATGCTCTTTTTATCTGTTAACAACTTGTAAACTAGTGGAAAGTACAAATTGTTTCTAGGGACCAGTTAAGGCAATCCTTTAGATCAGTTTTGGTCACTAGATTTGTAAGGTTAAAAGCTGGGAAAGTATGTTCCTTGTACAGGTATTCAGTGTTACTTTGGGGCAGAGGAGGCATGTAAGGATGAGCTAGGTTTCCTTAGTGTTTTTCAATTAACCCAAGTAAATGTTTGGAGTTGGTCATCTATTTCAAGAAATGAATGGAGCATCGAGAAAATTGGTGCTGCTCTTAGCATTCCTCTCACCTTTGAGATACTCTCATCTGAAAGGACGCTGCTAACTTCCTACCTGGTTTTTGTGATGGTGCAGTCTTTGGTCATATTTCCTGTGCAGACAGTGGCACATGGGAGCTGTCAAGCGTGAATTAAAACATTTGTAAGGGAACTTACTTTCTGTTTGTTCTATGACTTTCATGCATTTGTAAAAGTCAGAGGGGAAGCACATGAAGGTGAATGGATAGCCAAGCCAGTGCTCTTAATCTAGATGTGCATTAATGTTTGTTATTTAGTGGAAACATGCTGAGAAACTTGGTGGCTGGTAGAAAATATTGAAGTATGCGTTCTTTAGCTTGTTTTTATTCTTTTATGCACAGTTCGGAGGAGAAGATAAATTTGAGTACCAAATGAATCTGGGTTTAATGTTCCTAATCCTAATTTCTTTTATATGAGAAATAATCTTGTTAAATCCTTTAAATGAATCCTTTAAGCCTGATTGGACTTACTATAATTCTGAAGCATTAATGCATCAAAACCGCTGTGGCTTCGCTTTAGCAGACAGGAAGTACTGACCACTTTGATGTACATTGATGGTTTTATATCCCCATAGGGTGGGTGGTTTAGTTGTCATCCACTTTTAACAATAGGCTTTTTGTTCTATGGTGTGATTTAGAGATGGGGTATTTCTACTTCATTTGTACACAGGCCAGTTTGCTGTCTTCTGCAACCTAATGTATAAAAACCTGAGCCCACTTTCAGGAAGAAGCATACAAAGAAACATGACTTTCAGAAACTGAAACAGTGTCTGTGATGCACAACTGTAAACTCTTACCAGCCAGGCTTCAAATGGGACTGTGTTCCACCTAATGACATGAGCTTTACTACCTCTGCAGGAAGTTCTTATCACTTGCTTAAATGAGTGTAGTTTCAGCTAGCAAAAGTCTTGTGACTATTATTAATACTAACAGTGCATTCCCCTGGGATTATCCAGTGCTAGGGGGATTTCCTATAGCAGTTGTAGGTAGCCTTTTGAATTTCATTCAAGCATCTGTCATTCATAAATCGGTGTATTAAGAGGAGTTGTCAGGACAAATCTCAACTCATTTGTACATTCTTGTTTCATGAACATAGATTGCAAAGTTCTAATGCTGTCTTTCAGACTTAAACCTTTGGATATAGAGTTTATGAAGCGCCTGCATGAAAAAGTGAACATCATTCCACTTATTGCCAAAGCTGATACACTTACACCCGAGGAATGCCAACAGTTTAAAAAACAGGTGAGTTGAAAGACTGATATTTACAGCATGGGATAATTTAGCAAGTTGATCCCTGTGGAAATGGTGAGATTTAACTTCTTGCATGCAAAGTTTAAACCCTGCAGCAATGACTTGAGACAGCAAAGCAAAGTAATTTATATCTCTAGATTTAATTATATTTCTTGGTGAAATAATCTTGTTTCTATCCTCAGGGGAAGAGGTTTGAAGTGTAGTATGATTCTTGGCAAGTGAAATAATTCACTGTTGAGATAAAAATCAGGAAGGGAGAAAGGGAGCTGTCAAGATTCAGGTGCCTAACAGAAGCTGTGTGTTGAAGGAAAAGAAGAAAGTATCTTAGTATTACTGATTGTATTGTGGTGTTCACTTTCATGTTGATGTGCTGTATTTATTAAAGATTCAGGTGATCAGATGAGGCTCAGTGTATCTGTTGTTGAGTCTCGGGCAGTGGTAATGCATTTTAAAGATGGTGAGATATTCTAACATTGGTAAACTGACAGATGTCTTTGTAGAATAAATTTGGTGTTCATGTCTCCAAGTGGTTTATATTTTATTGCAACTACATGATCAGAGTAGAACATTTAGGCATTGTTGTTTCTAGTCTTGATTTAAGCCTAAAGGCTCAGTCCAATCTTACAGTCTTGATTCAAATCTTATAGTCTTGATTTAAGACTAAAAATTAAAGGATGTTTTCTGCCTTGGAGGGACATAAGCAAGGTGCTATAGCTCTGAAGTCTGTTTTGGTTGCGTTTCATAGGGTTTTTTGATCTAAAGGTGGGGGGAAATGGTAGAATACAGAGTATCTCTGAATTTATAAGCAGCTTTATCAATGAGTTGATGTTAAACGGGAGACTTTCCCAAATCAAACTCTGAAAATAAGCCCTTGCCTGAACTGGAAGCTTACACTTTTGTAAGGTTGCAAAATCATGAAGTGGGAATAGTCCCCAGGGCTCTGCAGTGCAGCTCTCAGCTCAATGGGCTGATTGTTTTCCATTCTCAGACTCTGGGGAACTCATCAGCTTGGCTTTAAAAAAACCCCTCAGACAAATGGAGCCCCAAATCAGTACAGTCTCATTCTTGAGGATGCTGTCAGTTATTCTCACGTTCTTACGGGTGCTTGCAAATATTTTTCAACAGAGCTAACTGCTCAAGTCAGTCCATCACTCACAAGCTCTATTACAATAGGCAGGAGATCCCGCTTTGAGCAACTGATGCTCAGGTGAGCTGGAAACAGAACAGAATAGGAGCGAGAGCAGTGACTAATGTGGGAACTCAAAGGGCTGAAGTATGCCTGCAGTTATCTATTCAAACTGGGGGGGTTTGAGGGACTCGATTGCCAGACTAGTCTGAGGATTTAGGCTGTATGGGAGTAGTTTTTGCATGGGCAAGTTGAATTCTCAATGATGAAAATCTATTTGTTCTGCTGTAGAAAACTGACTCTCATTTTTGCTGCCTTGTATTATGGATGGTATTCTGTTAACTCTGAGGCTCTGGCTCTGACCCTGTCTTCTGCCTAAGGAGAGATGGTCACACTATGAATCCTTTGGGGTCTGCTGATGGTGCTACATATCTTACTTACAATCTTACATATCAAGCAAAAGGAGGGAGAATCTGGCTGCATGAAGAAATGGAGTTATTACAAAATATGAATTTCTCAAATAACATTTTTGGTTTTAGATAATGAAAGAAATCCAAGAACACAAAATTAAAATATATGAATTCCCCGAAACGGATGATGAAGAAGAAAATAAGATTGTTAAAAAGATAAAGGTAAATAATTTTCTTTGGAAAAAACTGTGGGGTGGGGGGAAGTGAGTGAAAAGCTTCTTGTCCTTAATGAGGAGCCCACCAAAATGTTTAGGAGATATAGATCAGATGTAAAGCTGTTCTAAGAGTCAGTGTTCCTCAGCAGAGGCAGTAAATTAAACTCCCTTAAGGGGTAGAGTTCACTATGAGAGGGCTGGATCACACGTTCATTAATAAACTCTTAAAAGGTCACTTTCTTTTTATTCCATCCCTATTTGACTTCTAGCCACCTACCACAGTTTGTTTGATTCTAAGCTTTGAAGGAGGCAAGGGTTGTCTTTCAGAGGTGTGCATGGCACACTGTATGTACATTACAGTTAATAGCTGTCTGACTAATTGATAGACTGAAACCTTAATGGAGATGAATGACTAAAGAAAATCAAAAGGATTCTCAGGCTCTTGAAAGGGTTTTACTTTGTTTACTCGTGGTTTTGGGCTGTTCTTCTGTGTTGGAGTCCGTCTTGTATATGTTTGTTGAGCCTTGCTTCTGTTTGTTCAGCAGCTTTAACAGCCTGTAAGAGTTCTTAATTCTTTGTCACTGTGGGAACTGCCGAGGATAGCTAAACACAACAGCACAAATGGAAGCGCTTCTGGGACTAAGCCCAAAAAGAAGAGCAGAATAAACATGAGGACAAAAGTCCAAAATACGTCCCATTGTACACAGTTCCTTTCAGCTGCTTGAAGCTGCCCTTGGCTCCTTTGTTGCTTCTTACACTGGAGGGATTTTTGGTTCAGCTGACAACAAGAATTTGTAATTCCTTGCCAAACCTTTGAAAACTCTGGACAAGAGCTGCTCAAAGTCCTTATAGCCAGTGGGAATATGAATTGGTAAATACTTACTGTGCAATTGAGTAAATAGGAAATGGTTTGCCTGTTGCTTAGCTTACTAAGTAACAGTAATGTCTGTTTCTTTAGTAGATTTACAGAATGCAACAGTATCAGGAATTTCAAATGGGGGTGTATGTTTGTCATTAAACTAAGCAGAGGTCGGTAAACAGAACTGTTCTTGCACGTTTGGTAAGCTCCACTGCAGTGTTCTAGCATCAAACTGTATGTGTCAGGTTTATCCATGAGCGTGCTTTCAGTATCTTCTGGCAGTAGAAATGTTGATTTTTGAAGTGATGCTTTATCTTGTAGGACCGTTTACCTCTTGCTGTGGTAGGTAGTAATACGATCATTGAAGTCAATGGCAAGAGAGTCAGAGGAAGGCAGTACCCATGGGGTGTTGCAGAAGGTAAGGCTTCTCATGATGCTTTTTCTTTATCCCTTTAAAACTTACTAGAATTGAGTCTGTATTTGAAATGTTCAAGATGCTTAATTTGAATGTACTTTGCTCTGGAAAGTTGCTGAATATAGGATTTTGTTATTCTGACAGTCTGGGAACAAGGCAAAGCTTCAGCCATGTGTAACTTTGCAAGCAGCTTCCTGTTGAAGCCTCAGTGAGGAATTGTAAAGCCTGTAGTAATTTACTGCAGTTGATGAAGTTTATATTACACTATTTGCTAGCATTCTTTGAATTGTCTTCATATAAAAACTATGTTTCTTAAAGTCTTCTTTCTAGAATATTCACATTATAAATGTTAACTTGATGGGCTTGAATAGCATAAATTCAGTTTAAAGTTTCTGGAAGAATTTGGGGATTTTTTTTTTTTTTCTCCAAACTTCTGAATCTTAATTCCTAGGATGTAGCAACGGGAAGATACCCGGGAATGAACTGAATACTTACTTTAAACTAGAACTTACTTAAAACTCAACTCCTACTCTTACTAGAGGCCTGACAATAACTGCCTGTTCTTCTGGCAATCATGGCTTGTGCTTTAATGCTGCTTGCTGATTTCAGTTAGCACATAGCATTAAACCTTTTTACCATGCTACCGAAGGATACACCATGCTGTATAGTGAAACAGTCACTATTAAACTGGGTTTTTTTTCATGTCATTAAACTACTTCTTTGCAGTATGCATGTATTTAAAAGAGAAGATTTTTTGTTTTCTGGCAATCTCTGCCTTCCGAGGGCACTGGAGTATAAGTCTGATACAGTGAAAAATAGCCAAAAAGAAGCCCAGCTCAACCAACAAGCAGTGTATGGACCAATGCTTTAAAGAGAAATGCTGTAGCACTTTGAAGTGTGTGTCTGGCAGGAAATGAGGTTTGGCAGGAAGTAAGAACCAGAAAGGATCAAGCTTTATTTAAGGCTCTTGTGCTGGCATTTTGGAGAGGTACAAAATGCTGCTGCTTCTCTTGATTTTAAAACTAACTTCACAAATGTTTCATGTTCATGTGATTGTACAACTTCTGGACGTAGCCTAACTAAAAGGAGCATCTCTAGGTGCCTTTGAGTCTGTCAGCTAAGGACAGAATACTCAGAGATGATGGTGCTTTGGCACTGTGACTTCATGTGCAGTCTGAGCAGAGCTTACCAGCTTACATAAAACCATGGGGTAAAATATTGCAGGAGTGCAGCTGCAAGATGGGCACACAAAGAGGCTGCATGCTTTGTTTTTCTGTAGGATTCAGTGAATTTACTTGGGTTATTTTAATTTCTTCATCCTGTTTTAATATCTCCTTCCCACAAAAATGTCCGTCTCTACTTCAGGGGCACATTGGAACCTGCCCCATGCCTTTCTTCTGTGTTTGCCAAGAGCTTTCTGTGTTGTCTTCTCTGCATGCCAGAGGGGTGGGCATTTTTCTTCAGGGTTGTCTCATTGTCAGGGAAATGCCACTCAGCATCAGTCTCTTCTACAACAGTGAATGATAGGCACAGTGGAGTAAGTGGCATCTAATGACTGCTGTGACAGATGAAATATGCAACCTTCCTGTACTTAAAGAATGAAATCCACATTAAAATTAAAATGGAGACTTTTGAAACCCATTTGGCAGGGCAGGGGTAACAGATTGTGTTAAGCCTGTTGTCTGGAGATTGGGATATAGCTGAATCTAGACTGGCATCTTCAGTTAGTGTCTGATCCTTATACAGCTGTGCTGGCAGGGCCTCCAGAGGTCCTCCAACGTTAGTTAAAGAGGCAAAACTGTGTCTGTTGCAGTAGCTTATTCTGCTGCACTGACTTGTAGCTCAGTTTGCCAGTACGGCTTAGGGGAGCATAGGAACTTTGCTGGTAGAATGCATTGATCTAGTTATATTGCCTGTGCCTCCCTACGGTTAACATGAATCCTGTTTTAGTAAGGAAAGGCTAGAAGTAATCTGTTGTTGGAGTGAACACAGGCAGAGGGTGACATCTAAAAGCCTTTAGCTCTGCCTAAGGCTTGGTTGGCATCTCAACAAAACTTCACCTCTCTTTGCAGTTGAAAATGGTGAACACTGTGACTTCACAATTCTGAGGAACATGTTGATAAGGTAAGTAACATAACAGGTAACATATTTTCTAGTATGTCTGAGAGATTGGGAAGTCATATGTTGGAGGAGAAAAAGGGTTTGAGCTGGTGAGTTGGTATTAATCCCCGTATCTTTATCTTGTTTAGCCACACTTTTAGCATGTGGTGGTGGTGATGATTTTTTTTAAACAGCTCTCTTTACATTCTGAGTACTTGTTCCTGTTGAAAATTGTGATGAACCATAGGAACCCAAGTTGATAGAAACCAGCAAGTTTTGGCTTGTTTGGTGTTGCCTGACATGCTTTGATGCACCTATTACACTAGTAATACACATTTTTTGTATCTGCTCTACGAATCCTTCCAAGTTTATCCACAGAACTCAGTTTTTCCAAAGGTTGGACCTGTAAGTGAATGTTTGGAATATTGCAAACTAGAGATAGTTCAGTGCAAAACTAATCTGGTGTTTCTGTGACTGTGTTGTCCTGACAGCTCCAAATGGCAGAATGACGATGCTGTAGGAAATGGGACATTAATGGGGGGATATAATTGAATTAAGTCAATCTGCACATGGAGCATGGACTGATGTTTTTCTGTGTCTTTGTGCATAAGCTGATAAGTGACTCTTATTGACAGGACTCATATGCAGGACCTGAAGGATGTCACTAACAATGTACATTATGAGAACTACAGAAGCAGAAAACTGGCAGCTGTTACATACAATGGTGTTGACAACAACAAAAACAAAGGGCAGCTAACAAAGTAAGTTCTTGTGAAGGCTGTATTGCACTTGAATCTTTTTGCTCTGGGTTTTGGTCATTTGGTTGATTTTGTGTATGTGTGGTGGGATTTTTCTACTATATTTTAGGGGGAAGGGGAGTGTTGTTTGTATTTCTCTTCCAGTCAGTGGCCTTTTCACTGTGTCCTGGTCTGTTTTCAGACAGTGTACTCCTGTTCAGACAGTATACTCCTGGTTCCTTATGGCTTATTTTTTTTCTGTCCACTAGCATTCACACTACTTTAACTGAACATGTTAAATAACTGGGGTTTAGTTAGATTCAGTTCTAAAGAGAATCCTTGTTCATTAGTGTTTCTGTTTTGGTTTATATACTGCTTTTGGCATTATTGCTTTTTTTGGCATGAGTGCTGAATAGGAAGCATCAGGGCTGATTTTGGCAAGAATGCGTTAATATCTGTTTAGAAACTTGGAAAATCCAGACCTGCTACTGTCATCTTTGAAGTGCTGCCCCAGCTACTTCTATGGTTGCTTATCATAGCAGGGAAATGATTACAACATCTTTATCTTTTGTGAGAGGAGAGTTGCAGTGCAGAGGGTTTTTGGTTTGTTGCTTCTTTATTTTAACCATAAAATGCCATTTTAATTGCCTTTGACAGCAAGTTGTTTGCCAACCTCGTGAAGTTATTGGAAGATTTAAAAGTAGGCTCTACTGTGTTCTGCATTATATGCTGCTGCTGCTTGAGAATAGCTACACTTTTAAATTGAAGTACTTTTCCTGCTCTGCATGGATCAACTGTATCAACAACAATTAGTGATGAACTAATAATTAGAGATACTCTTTTCTGAATGCAAATTTCCCAACCAAAATATTCTGTTCAGCTAACAGTATGCCAAATTACAGCTGTTCTTCCTGAAAGAGATCCTTGAAATAAGATGGGAGCATCTGCTATTCCCATCCATACAACATCCACAAAGCCATTTTCTGTACAGGACTGTCTATTCTACATTGTCTTAATGCTTTGAAAGTGACTGTGAAGGAATGACTGAAGTGGACACAATTTAGTTTCATCCAGTGTGAGCCTACACAAGACTTCCCTGCTGAGCGTTGACAAGAAATACAATAGTACATGTCAGTTACATCAACTCCTCAGAAGTGTACTTAAACTTACATAAAGTTGGTAGTGAGGTCAGGTGTTAAAAAGAATAGTTTTTATGTATGTGTATCCATAATATAGAGATTACTTCTCACTGTCATCTTTCTTGACATCTTATTTTTAGTGGTAACATTTTGTCATTTCTTCTTTTGTGCATGCTTAGTTTAGTGTTAGCCTGCAGCTACAAACTTAGCCCACAAAAGGATTAGTTATTCTGCATTCAGCTTAAAAAGAGCAATGCAGTGGTTAATTTTTTAATGACCTTTTCTTCCCGTATTACAAACACAGCAAGATGCATTTCTGTATAAATTGATATCACAAGGTTTTAAAACTAGTTTCATGTCCTTCATTCTCTTTCCTTCCCCCCAAAGCTTCCATCAGTTGCTGAGAGCATTGCTGAGATTTGTTTTTTAGCTAGAATTTACACTAAAATGGTCTCAAATTTCTCTTTCTGAAGCATTTTCTGCCATCTCAGGTCACTGTGCTATCCCACCTGAATATTTCCAGGTAACTGCGCCTTTTGGAACACTTTTCTCCATAAGAAATGTGTTGCTCAGAGCACTGCAGTGCTGAAGCTCAGAGGTGAATAAATACAACCGGAGCTTTTAGCTGCCAGCTCTTCCTTTTTTTTCTCTTTTCTAGAGAAGAAATAAATGATCACAGCTTGTTTGATTCAGCCACTTGAAAGGTGACCAAATCTATTTAAAACTTGGAAGAAATACTTTGAACCTTTTCCTTAAATCTTGTTCCTCCAAATGTGGGTTCCTTGATAAGTAAATACATAAGATTGAGTACATATACTGGTTATGAAGCAGCTCAAGCTATTCTTGTCTTGTTACCTCATCCATATGTGGAGTTGCAGCAATTTTCTTGGCTTCAGTGCATTTTCACAGTTCTGAATCTAGCATGGTTGAAGCAGCACAGCAGGAATTTTCCTAACCACCAAGTGTCTTCCTGGAAAATAACTGAAAGAGGGAAGAACAAATACTAACAGTTTATCTGTACATCCCCATAGGAGTTTTAAGCTTGCCTACTTTCCTTTAGCATGAAGTGTCTGTGTCTCAAAATGGGGCAATATTTGACTTGACCTCTGGAAATTTGATTCTTTCAAAGGAGGCAGATCCAGTATGAGAACAGAGACATGCTCTGATGCTATCTGGTGCTATTAGAAGTGTTCTGATAAACACAGATACAACCTCTGGCTCTGAAACCTCCCGAGCTGCCGTTCTTTTGTAAGCTGGAAGGGTAGATGTAAGAGGAGATGTACATGAAGTGGTTCTTGCACTTTTCCAGAAGCATCTCTTACTGGCAGCTGTTGGAGACTTGACCTTTTGTACCTTTAAACCAGCTGTATTTTTACAATCTTAGCAAATCTTTGTTTTCATGCAACTGTTCACATACTTCTGTGCACAAAAACGCAAGCATGGAAACGAACGGAAGCATGTGCTACGAGGGTTGCTAATACCGTGGAGATGAATTGGAGCAGTTCTTTCTGTCCAGTTGCTATTTTTCTCTCTGATTTGTCTCCTTTGATTTGGTGAAACTTGCAGTTGTCTCTTCTACGAGTAACTCGTTAACCTAAGAGCAATCCAAAGCAGGTATTTCCCATGATTATGTAACTTCTTTTGTATTTTAGGTTTAGCATCTGATTTCTTCAAATTTTCAACAGCCAAACCATTAAGATAATAAAATGTCAAGGCTGGCCTTCACATATATGGGTAACTTTTCTCTTCAAGCTAGGTGGCAACTGTAATTTCATGCGTGTGTTACATGATGTAGGCAAATTGGCATTTACTCTGAAATGTAAATGTTTTAATTGTAGCAGTCTTTTCCGTTTGCTTAACAGGAAAACCTTATTTTATTGAAAGTCATATTTTTATAATGTGAAGATGAGCCATATCCATCTACTAAGCTGTTCAATAACCTGTAACACAGGGTAGCAAAATACACAATGCATAGGGCCTTCTTGTTTTAAGTTAAGCAGTTAGAAGGATGTTCAGCCTGGAGAAGAGAAGGCTCCAGGGAGGCCTTAGAGCAGCTCCAGCGCCTAAAGGGGCCGCAGGAAACCTGGAGAGGGGCTTTGGACAAGGGCCTATAGGGACAGGACAAGGGGAATGGCTTGAACCTGCCCGAGGGGAGACTGAGCTGAGCTCTTAGGCAGAAGCTCTTCCCTGTGAGGGTGCTGAGGCACTGGCACAGGGTGCCCAGAGAAGCTGTGGCTGCCCCATCCCTGGCAGTGCTCAAGGCCAGGTTGGACACAGGGGCTTGGAGCAAGCTGCTCCAGTGGAAGGGGTCCCTGCCTGTGGCAGGAAGTAGGTGAGCTTTAAGGTCCCTTCCGACCCAAGCCAGTCTGGGATTCTATATTCTTTTGCCTTTATTCTTAGCAAATTCTGTGAAATGGCTCTGTTGTTAAGCCTGTCTTCTTATATGGTGAGACTTGTGACCAGAATCTTCAGGCTTCCCTTCTCTCCCCTTCCCTCCTCTCCTTTAGTGTTAATGAAATGCTAACACAAGGCGTGCTGATGTAAAGCATCATGGTCTAGGGAGGTGCCACTGCAGCCAAGCCTTCTGCAGACCTCTGCTGGCCATTGAAGCCGAGTGCTCTTTTTGTAGCATCAGAACATGCAGGGGGTTTAACACAATGTCCTATAGTAGATGATAGTATTTTAGTATTATTATATTTAATATTATCATAATATAATATTTTGATGATATCTTAAATGAACAGGTAAACTCAATACAACATCGGTTTCCAAAAACTTGTTTAGAGCAAGTGGTTGTTCATGTCACTAAAAGATTTAATATCACTTTAAAAGCATGTGTATTCTAGGGAAGCTCTTCCTGGAAGTACGTGCACATCAAACCTGCGTTAATATTTACATGGGGTAGTGATTTACTAACTGAATTTGAAATCAATATAACAAGCTTTAACTAACAATCTTTCCGTTTACTATGGACAAACTGACTTTTGGGGGAGCACATAATTAGCTTTAGGAATCTATTACTAATGAGCTTAGTTTGTAAAATACTGCTTTTTGCTTTGTGGTTTGATTTAAGCCTGCTAAGCTAAGCCTCTGTATTTTTTGTTTTTTAGATTTGACACAGTTGAAGGCATGTAAGTGGTCATTTAAATTTTTCCAAAAACCTTAAAGAACAGAGTCCTACACACAATGAAGGTTTCACTGTTTAATGCTTCAAATCTCAAACAGTTTCCTGTTATCCCACTCTTGGAATTGGTTTCCTCACCCCTTCACACCCCTGTAGCATTAAAGCTGTGCTAATGTAATCTTTAGGAATTTGTAAATACTTTCAGTGACAAATCTCTCTGTAAAAACCCATCCTCTAGAAACTTTTTAGTTGAGCTTCATGACAAATTTGGTCTAATTTGTGCATAAATGATGAAATCCCCCCAGTTTCTCCATAGCTCCATCATCTTTATGTAGATGCTTATAAAGAATTGGTGGAATTGTTCTCCTTGCCTGTAAATGTACAACTCTTTGTTGTATTGTGGAATTAGTTATTTTAATCTTTTCTGACCGTGCTTTTATCCTATTGCTGGTTTGCAGCGGTGCTGCTTTGCACACATCTAGAATAACGTTTAATTTGTGCAGGTTAACTTGGCTGTTTTAACATGCATCCTCTTGCATCAGGTAGAAGGTTTCCATCTTTGGTTTTTTTTCTTCAGCTCTTTTTGTTCAAACCCCGTCTGTAAGTTTATCCTGAAGTACAGGATGATGTGCTTTTACCCAGGTCACATATGTAAGACCTAGCAAAACCCAGTTCTGAAACTCTCAGCTGCAAATGCTCGCTTTTTACTCAGGTATTCTGTGCAGACTGAATTTTACCCTTGGTCAAATACAGCTCACGAGGCTGAGCGAGTTGGGGTTGTTCAGCCTGGGGAAGAGGAGACTTCAGGGAGACCATATTATGTGACCTTTCAGTACTTAAAAGGGGCCTGTAAGAAAGATGGGGAAAGACTTTTTAGGAGGGCCTCTTGCGACAGGGTAATGGTTTTAAACTAAAAGGGGAGAGATTCAGGCTGGATGTAAGGAAGAACTTTTTTACAATGAGGGTGAGAACACTGGCACAGGCTGCCCAGAGAGATGGTGGATGCTCCGTCGCTGGAGCCATTGAAGGCCAGGCTGGATGTGGTTCTGGGCAACCTGATCGAGATGAAGATGTCCCTGCTCACTGCAGGGGAGTTGGACAAGGTGACCTTTGAAGCTCCCTTCCAACCCAAACTGTTCTGTGATTCTGCGACATCCCTGTTAGATTGTTAGGTTGCCAGTAGAAGGACATTCATGGTCTTTCAAGTCTGTAGGACCTGCAGCAACGATTCCTCAGTATTCAGGTCTACTTCCTGGGTTAATTTTTGAAGGGCAGATACGTTTGAGAACTTTACACTTCTGAAAGGTAACAATAGCCTTGTTTTGACAGCTGGTCAGCTTCCACAGGCTGCTACTCACCACATCTTTTATTTGCTTCTTATTTTCCTGTAGTATTGTACTTCACCTGTGTTTAGCCATTTGTTTTGATTCCTTCTTGCCCCCCACCAGTTGTCACCTTAAAAGAGCTAGTACTGGAGGAAGAAGTTCATATGGCCTTGAGTTTATATGGTGTTGGTTACTTTTACGTGTGGATAGTTAGTGAAAATGGACAAGCAGGAAGGATAAAATGAGGCCATTAATAGTGAAACCAGATGTTGACCGTGTGTTTGATATATAACCTGCTTTCCTTTGAGGATGAATGGCACAGTCTGAATCAAAGTAGATGTTGTTAATTATGTTTCAGTCATCACTGAAAGTTAAGTCAGTTCCTTTCTCTTTTTAGAATCCTTTCTCTGCATGATTTGAATCAGAACAGCGTGGGGTTTGGTTGTGGTGGGGTTTTGTTTGGTTTTTTGTTTGTTTGCTTTGATTGGGTATTTTAAAGAAATTAAAATGAAAATACTATTTTTGATAGGGTTTAGGTTTTAGATTTTTCTGATCTGAGTGACTTTTGCATGCATTCAAGTAGATATCATCTGCTGGTTGATCGTAACACTTCCAAACACGTTCAGTTCTTTTTCTGTTTCATTTGAAGGCACACATACTGAAAACTGTAACAAGAAGCCAGTGATTTGTTTTGATCTTTGTTGAACAGCAAAACATTCTTACAAGGCTGTGTGGCAATCATCACTGGATTAAAGTCATCCTATTCTATTGGACATTCAATATGAAACTTGCTATTTAAAACCTGTAGCACCATCATGTGGACTAGAGGGCTGATACAGCTTTAAGAATCCAGTGAAATCCAGGAAAGCAGTTACTATGATGTATATAGAGAAAACAATAAATAATTAACATTATTTTTATAGGTTAAGTTTATTAATAGCTTTCTAGAGGGAAATCTTTCATCTAACACTCTCATGAATTACTGATGTTCAATTGCCCAAAGTTGCTATCACGTCAAAAGTACGACCACAGTGTTCAACACAGGTGTAATGTGTAACTTACTCTTGGGCTCGCTTTGAACAGTGAAGATTTAGGGGAGGAACTGGATCTTTTGTGTGCAGTGCTCTTTAAATTTTGATTATGTCCATTAATCTTAGTATTTATTTGAACTGGAAGGAAAAAGATGCCTGAAGATCACTTGGAACATGTTAATTCTGGGGGGTTGTAACTTTGATTTCCTCTTTTCCCATGACCAGGTTCTACTAAAGACACAAAGTCAGAAGTTTATTAGCCTAAATATAACGTAAAAGAATTGTGGGGGATTGAAAAGATACTTTATGAAATGTCTTTTTGAGGAAAGCTTAACTGAACAGTTAACATAATAATGCAAGTTGAGTTGAAGCTAGCTGTGCGTACAGTGGTGTTAATTACCTTAATGCGTCAGCATCTTGATCGTGTTTTTTACTGGTGCCCTAACGTAACAGACACAGAAGAAGGTGGTTCTTATCTAACTTGTTCTTCTGGATTCATGCCAGGAGCCCGTTGGCACAGATGGAAGAGGAAAGGAGGGAGCACGTAGCCAAGATGAAAAAAATGGAAATGGAGATGGAGCAGGTGTTTGATATGAAAGTCAAAGAAAAAGTTCAGAAACTGAAGGACTCTGAGGCTGAGGTAATGAAAACGTCTTAAAGCCCCATATGCAGAGACTGAACAAGTGTGGGGATGACTCGCTTTGCCAAGACTTTACAGTGTAGCATCTGCCTAGGAACTGGTTCCACGCTTAGGTTGTGGGACTAAAGACAGCTCGGTTACTCTTTGTCGCTTGCTGTCATTGCTGAAATGGTATAAACCCAAACTTAAAATGTAATTTTCATGTTCACATGCACTCTCTTTTTATTTTCACAGTCACCGTGTGATAAAATACTCCTTAATTTTCTTTTTATGCCTGTTTCCTTCCATGTGCTTTAAAATGTCCTTGGGAGTTTCATGATTTACACAAGCCAATGTAGTAATGAGAATTTGCTTTGCATGTTAAGAAAGCATGTCAGGAATTTGCTAAGATGTTGATAAGAGAATCATCTACGTGCGAGTTTCTAGGCTAAGAAAGAGGGGTATGTTATTGTCAGTGTTTTGGTGTCATCTGAACATAAGTTTATATTAAATTACTAAAATATTTCCTGTTTTAATTCCTGTCATCTCCAGGGGAGTCCTCATGGTGAAACTGTTTTTTATGTGTTTCAAGCAGCTCTTGTTAAAGATACTGTAAAATTACATTTCAGTAGGAAATGAATGTTGAGGTTTAGGAGGGCAGCTTCTCATAAGAAGCCAAAGAGAGAAGCTCCTAAAGAAAGTTTGGCTCCAAGTCTGGGGGGAAGTGAGGAAGCTTGGAGAGGTAGTTGAAACGCTTGGCAGCCTGAGCACTGCAAGGAGCCAGGGCATACTGGATCAGAGGAAAAAAAATCAATCTAGATGATTCAGTTGGGTTTTTTTCTTTTGCAGAAGTGAATAGATCAGGACACTCTGAGCAACTCGAGGATTTTAAATCTTGATGCTTTATCTGGATCACAGTGTTTAATTAGTCACTTGATATATCCTTCCTCAATTTCTGTCTTGAACCTTTATGAGCCCCTTTATACTTCTGGCCTCCACACTCCTCATTACATGAAAACCAAACAAGCATAAATCTGTCCTTTTGGGTTTCATGTTACTACCTCATCTGTAAAAGGAAATCTGTTTAGAAGGGTTTATGTAAGACAGAGACTTTCAAGAGAATAAGGAAAGAGGGAGTTTGATTTTACTCAGAACCATGTTGGACCACACAGAAGGTATCCCTTCTCCTGACCGAGCATCCATTCTCACATACAGCACGTTTGTTTGTCACTCTGTCCTGTCAACTTCCAGGAGAGACTTTTACTCTTCTAGCAGCGCAGGCGGTTCACTGCAATAATACTATTAATAATTCATTTAATTAAGGAATAAATTAACCCACTTCATAACAGTGGCTTCCCAAGCAGCTCTGTAACTCTGTAGGATGAAACCAGTGGCTGGTGGGGTTTTTTTTTCCAAGGTAAAGTCAGAGAAGCTGCTGATTTATGTATTACTGATACTTGTATGCCCTGCAACTTGCTTCTTACTAGTTGCATCAAACACCAAAGTGTTCTTAAATGTCCTTTTGCTTGCCACGTGTAGCTGCTTACAACAACTGTTTGAAACTCGGGCAGCATTTGGGGTGTTTTCTGTTAACCGTAAAGAGAGGCTATGGGATTAACATCCCTTTTGTTTCTGCTGTTGGCAGTATCTATAACCTTAGAGGTTTTGGTCTAAGAGTTACTTTCTCTGAAGAGAAGATACAGTACTGTATTTTCGTGCATTCGCATAGCTATGTATTACTCCAGCTCCAGAAGTTGCTGTGTTTTCGGCACTTACTGATGCTGTTCATGACTTCCCATATAGCTGCAACGACGCCATGAGCAAATGAAGAAGAGTTTGGAGGCACAGCACAAAGAGTTAGAGGAGAAACGTCGCCAGTTTGAGGATGAGAAAGCCAACTGGGAAGCTCAGCAACGTATTTTGGAACAACAGAATTCTTCCAGGTAATTCTTCCTTTCTGTGACATCGGAGTCTTGTCCTGCTGTTGTCAGCAAATGTTCTGTCTGAAAGGCAGTTTCTTTGGCAATCATGGTCAAAGGTGGTTAAAAAGTGTCACTGAAGAGCCAAGACAAATCTTGAGCTGCCTTTAGTTACAGATGAGCACATATCATCAGTTGGGATAATGATTAGCTTTGCAGATTTCAGTCTGCAAAATCACTGTATCCATACAGGGCTAGATCTCTTTAAAAAAATGAACTTTGTATTTGAAAGCTAGATTGAATCAGGCTTCTGAGGGATAAAGAGCTAAAGCTTTGACTGAGGATGAAACCATTTCATTCTCCTAGTCCTTGGAAGGGGAAATCTAGAGGGAAATGCATTGCTTGACTGCATGTTACATGGACATCCACTGTGTACATAATAAGCTTCATGTATTGTATTGCAACCAGTAAAGCTTTATAAAATGCCTATTTTAAACGGTGTCAGTTAGTATTAAAAAAAATAAGTCAGTGCCTGCATGCATTATCTGACAAACTTGTTTTTATCTATCCTTTTAGAACCTTGGAAAAGAATAAGAAGAAAGGGAAGATATTTTAAATGCATCATTTTGACCACCAGTTATGTATTAGTTGCCAATATACCAGCCTGGACATCAGTGTTTGTTGGATCCGTTTGACCAATTTTGCACCAGTTGTATCCATCGTAATGGATTTAACAGCATGACAAATTCATGTTAATTTTGATGGAGAATGAGATGCCTTGAATTGTCTGGGGTGTTTGTTGTGTACTTGGAAACGTAACAGCTCTAAGTACCCTTTTTTGTCTTTTCCTTTTTTTTTTCCTTTTTTTTTTGAGAAACATGTCATTTTAATGCAAAATTGTACATTTTACTGTTGTACAATCATGTTCTGGTGGTCTGACAGTTTACAGGTTATTAAAAACTGCAAGGACTCGAGACGGTTTTTAGTGAGGATAAATTGCCATAATATGATGCAAACGATGCTTCTGTACTATTATAATGCAAGAATTCCATTCAGTGCAGCATATACCATAATGTAATTTAGTCTAACACAGTTGACCCTATTTTTTGACACTTCCATTGTTTAAAAGTACACATGGAAAAAACAAAAGTTGTAGGCTTACAGTGCACCTAAGCTTTTTATAACAACCCTTTTATGTTTTGGTTTCTTTAAATATATGCTATTCTCATTTAGTAACTTCTTTAGCCAGAAGGATCTCATTACTGCTTCATTTTTTGTAATAACATTTAATTTAGATACTTTTCCATATATTGGCCCTCCTAAATAGAATATAGCTTCTTTCGTATGGTAGGAACCAGTGAGTAAAACTTTTCCTTTAACTCCCTTTTTACATTTTATGGTAAGTAGCAGAAAAATGCATTTATAGGTCATTTCTAGGCAAAATTGTGGAGTTAACTACCAACCTGTTTCTACCTGTGTGCAGTCTTTCTTTCTTTTACTAGAAATGGGAATATGGCCTCAAGACAAACATCACCATTTCGCATTTAGCTGTATTCATATACTGCATTTCTGTATTTTTGTTTGTATTGTACAAAGTCACATAATAAACAATGTTGTGATGTATAACACGCTGCTGTGTCAGGAACTGTAACGGAATTACAGGCACATACTTCTCTGTTTGAACTTTCTCTCTTCTCTCCGGACGGGGTTGGCCTGTGTCTGGGATTTGGAATTGATTGAAGGCAGAGAAAAGGCCTGCGTGTTGTGGGAGTGTTGGGAAACAGTTCCAGGGTACTTGGATGTGGTAAAACAAGACTCTGTCTTGCCCAGCAGAGGGCACCAAGCCTCGCTGTTCACACCCTCTTACTCCATCTGTGTGTAGCTAGCGAGGCTGCTTGGTAACACCAGATAGGATCGCTATCTGGGGCAATGGGTAGCAGAGCATCTGAGCAATACTGGACCAGTGGAGGACAAACCAGTCCCTAAGCACCTGGAGGTGAGCAGCACTGAGCTATTTAAACCCCAAAATGAATCTGAGAAGCACAGACTGGTTTGGTTGGAAACAACCTAAACAAACTAACAGAAGTACCTGAAGGAGACTGCAAATGTTGTGGCTGCCCCATCCCTGGCAGTGTTCAAGGGCAGGTTGGACACAGGGGCTTGGAGCAAGCTGCTCCAGTGGAAGGGGTCCCTGCCCGTGGCAGGGGGCTGGAGCTGGATGAGCTTTAAGGTCCCTTCCAACACAAACCTGGCTGTGATAATTCCCAGAGTGAGCAAAAGAGGAAATTTTTAATTGTAGGAGGATTGCTTTTGTCTTCATCAATGTAAGAAAACCCCCAAGATGATTTAGATGTGAATGGCTTAAAATTGTTTTAAAATCATGCTTTAAAGGTTTAAATGCAAATAAATCAGTATGAAAACAGAGAGCTGGCCTGGAAAGGGAAAATGCAGCTCAACTTGTGGAGCAAAGCAGTATGTTAAGGGTTCCTCTTCCTGTTAGTGCAGCACTGTCAAACTTCATTTGTCTTTGGGCACTGAGGGCAAGCTGTGGTAGGTGCCCAAGGTAAGGATATGCTTTCCGTGCAGGCTGGAGCTGAGCCTGCTCTTGCATCCAGTTTTGGGGTTTTCTGCCAGCTTCACCTCAATGTTCACAAGCCTCTCTTCGTGCAGCTTACATTTTTTCACTGCCAACACCTCCATGTCCCGACCTTACCCTGTTTAAGGCTCAGCAAAGGCAGTCATTCCCTTCCCTTCATCCCATGTTGCATACCCTGTTCTGCCGGGTGGCTGGTGGGCTTGGTGACCAACCATCACAACAGCCTGCCCCTGACACCAGGCTCTGCGCTGTTGCCTTCTTGCCTGTCCCAACACTGTCAGGAATGGAGCGCTTCTTAAGCTTTGTCCTGAGGTGTGGTTTTGCCTTCCTGTCACACACGGTTCCTTCTCCCAGGAGCTGTTCAGCCTCTTGGCAGCCTCCTTTGCTTCTAATCACAGGTTTCATCTATAGGAATGTGCTGTATCCTGGTGAAAATGGTAGAGGCCTTCAAAGGGATATAACCACCTGCTGATACTGGAACAGAGCCCCCTTCACATCCCCTTGTCTCGTTAATGCAGGTTATTGTCCATCTCTGGCTATGGACAGCAGCGAGGAAGCTCAGTAAGCAGAAGCTGGTTCCCTCCCTTTGCTCACCAGGATGTACAGGTGTGAGAACAGTTTGGTCCATTCAGCAGGTACCCACAGCAGCCTGGAGCATCCCTGTGTGAGCAGGAGGGGATGCAGGAGAGCACCCATGTGACAGGGGGAGAACCTCCAAGCGTGCTGGGATTCCTGGTGCAAATAACCCCTGCTTGCTGCGCTGTGTTCTAGTGAGCCTTGTAAGGTGACCTGACTGAGGGAACGCATTCCAGAGCAGTGGCAGGGGAAGACACTGGTGACCGATGCAGGAGAAGGCAGCACTGGTTCTCTCTGTGATGCATCACCCCTGTGCTGTCACCCACAGAGATCTCTGAGGCAGGCAAGATGCTTGCTCTGTGCAGGTTTGGAGGAAGGTGACCCTCTTTCTGCTTGCCCTGGCACAGCTACACCTCATCCCTCAAGACAAAACTTGAGGTTTGCTTTAATAAGGGAACGTTATTCCTCTGGCTTCCCCCCCAGTCTGCTGGCAAGAGTTCCCATGCAAGCCAATGAAAGGAAATGGAAGATGCAGTCATGGCAGTGACCAGTGCAGGTTTCTGTACCCTGCCAAGATGACCAAGAGGTAAAAGGAATCCTTCTGCTCTCAAGAACTTATCCTTTAGATACCTTGAGAACAATTCACCCCTCTACTTTGGGAGCTGCTAAACCTCTTCTCCCCAGACTGGTCTCATCCACATGGCTCTCCCGGGGCAAGGTCCACGGGCCAGTCTGAAGTCTGCTGATCTGGAATTCCCTAGCTCCCGAGGAGAGGGTGGTAGAATTCAGGAGAAGATGGATTTTGCCCTCTTCTTCCCAGCCAGCCCCTGCTCTGCGGCTTTAGCAGTGTCAGAACACCGGCACAACACCGGCTGCTCCCGAAGAGCAGGGCTTTACTTGGAATGTGCCAAACCTGAGAACTGTGCTGACACCATTCAGGCTTTCACCCGGCTGGAAAAGGCCTCGGAGAGCTGGGGAAGTCACTCACCTACATTGTGGGTTTCTTTGGTCTTCCAGCTGGAAAAGAGATTCTGGTTTCCCTGCAGAGGTGAAGTCCCCTGTGCACTTCTTGGGGTTCTTTACGTACCTTTTCAGGCCAGGCACGGTCCTCATCATCCCCAAGGTCTGCACCTTGTACTGGGAGGCACCAGGCAAGAAGTGGCAGCTGGGAGCACTCCTGTGCTCCCCCGGAGGCTCTGCGGGTGGTGGGTGGCTGTGGCACCGGGTTTGCAAACCTGATCACAGTGAGGAAACCAGAGGAAGGAGCCAGACCCTGGGGAAATAACGTGCGCCCCTATGTGGCACCATCCCCTGCCCGGTGAGATCCAGTTCACTGCCTTGGGAATGGCTTTGCTCTTCCTTCTTTTGGAGCAGGACAAACCTCAGGCTCTGTTTGCAGCCTCTGCCTTTCCCAGGAGCAACACCCCTGAAGCACAGGGGGGAAGCATCTTGTATTGAGTGCTCTGATTCCTGTCCAAAGGTGGGTTCTGTGTCCTTGGTCAAATGGCTCTGACTGAGCATCCCCTGGGGTGGGTTGGTGGTGTGTGAGGGGTGCAGGAAGCCAGGGGTACTGAAGGCACTTTCCCTGTGCAGGTGCTTTTAGTGGGTTTGGGGAAGATGCAGGAGAAAAAAGCTTCCCCTGGCTACAAGGATGTGGCCGGGGGCACTCTGGGTTTTGTTGCTCTGGCAAGCAAGGGGGTAATGAGGCAAAGGCACGTTTGGGAGGGACCAGATGGCAAGCTGGGCATTCATCCCGGGTGAGTGT
This sequence comes from Neopsephotus bourkii, assembly GCF_033783945.1. NCBI lineage: Eukaryota > Metazoa > Chordata > Aves > Psittaciformes > Psittacidae > Neopsephotus > Neopsephotus bourkii. The sequence goes on along the minus strand of NW_026901790.1, from coordinate 220,712 downwards.
TTAAAGCATGGTTCCCTATGTCTTGCTCACAGTGCCTTTAACGGTCGAGTTTCTTGCGTTCAGGGTTTTGCTGCTGCTGTTCTTTCTGTCTCCCACTGCTGCATCTCAGCATCCTCCCGAAGCCTTGTGTGGGCCTTAGCTGGCCCCAAGCAAATCACTCTGGGGACTGGAAGTCGGTGATGCCTGAGCTCCCCTCCAACCCAAACCCGTCTGTGATTCTGGGACATCTGTACCCAAGCTGCTCTGTGATCCTGGGACATCTGTACTCGAGCTCTATCTTGAAACAGCGCCTTGTTGATCAGACCAGAGATGCGCTGGCTCCAGGCATGGCCCTCTGGCCTCATCACCATCCTGGGGACCACAGACTGACTGGTCCACACCTGAGGGCTTTCAACCTCATTGGCTCTGTTGAGCCCCTTCGCTGGCTGCTTCTGTGTGCTCCATCCACCACATTGCTCAGCCTCAGACTGGTGGGATGAGGAAGGACATTCGGGTCTTATCCAAAAGGGAGGAAGTAAAGCTAATTTCTAAATGGGAGCTGCTTGAAGGAGCCTAAAATGAAGTCACTTCTGGCATAGAGGGTCCAGACAGAGTGGTTTAATGGTGTAATTTCTTATTAGTCAAAGAGAACACCAGCTAAATTCCTCTATGTGCTGCCTACATCTACTGTTCTTCTGACACATTCAGCCTCTACTGTCCAGCTCTTCCGTGCCTCTGGCTAGGAAAGGTGAAATGGTTGTGGGTATAGAGCGTGGGGCAGGCGGTGATGGCCAAAACTGAAGTGACTTTAAACGAACAGAAACCCCTAAAGCCCCAGGTCCCCTTCTGAGTGCAGTGCGGTTCTGGCTGGCGCTTCCAGGTTCCCAGTGTGTGAGTGGCTGCGGGGGGTGAGGAGGATGAACTGCTGTCTGGAACGGTGCAGCACCTACACCCTGAGGTTGAGCCCTGAGAAAGCTACAAAGGGAACAAGAAAATGTTGTATTGAAAATGTGATGTCACATCATCCCGCTGGGAGCACCGGGATATTCCTGCCCATAAAGGCAGGGGCTCAGCGGTAGGGGCTTGGAAGCCTGGAGGGTTTAATTTGGTACGGGTGAGGAGGCCGGTGTACCGAGGCACAAAGTGATGGGGTCAGGGACCACCTGGCAGTGCTGCTGGGCACTTGGAACCAGTAAAAACCACACAGGAAATGTAACTGGTGGCTGAGGGACCTGGGGGGTTCAGGCTGGAGAAGAGAAGGCTCAGGGGGGACCTGATGGCTGCCTACAAGTGCCTGACAGGAGGATGGAGCCAGGAGGGGCTGGGCTCTGCTCCCAAGGAACAAGGGGTGGGACAAGAGGAACCGGCCTCAAGCTGCACCAGGGCAGGTTCAGATGGAGCTGAGGAAGAATTCCTTCCCCAGAGGGTGCTCAGGCATTGGAACAGGCTGCCCAGGGCAGGGCTGCAGGCACCATCCCTGCAAGTGCTCACACATCATGGAGATGAAGCCCTCAGTGCCATGGCTTAGTGGTGGCCTTGGCAGTGCTGGGGAATGGTTGGACTGGGTGAGCTCAAAGGGCTCTTCCAACCTGATTGACTTACACTGGTATCCCGTGGCTGAGGAACACGGATTTCCCTTGCTGCTCGAAGCGCTCAGGGACACCGGTGTCCTGTGTTCACTCACGGGAGCCTTTGTGGAGACGCTGTGTGTTTATGGACAGGAGGGAAACCCTGCCCTCGGCGTTGCTCAGCAGGCAGGGGTGCCCCTCGGCAGCTGCGGTGCCCTGGCCATGGCTTCACCAGCACAGAGCCGGGGTTCCTGAGCTCCCCGATAGCTCGCAGCCCTTGCCGGGCATCGCCTCACTCCTGCAGCGTCCCCTGGGGAAGGTTGGTGCCTGTTGGCAGCCGCAGCTCCTGCTGTGCCCCAGCACCTCGTGGGGGCTGACCCAGCAGCCTGCTGGGCTCCCAGCACCACGCAGGGCAGCAGAGGATGGGCGAGCACAACACGCTCAGACCCTCCAGCACGTCCCAGGGTGTTTGCATCACAGCGGGTCCTGTGCCCAGCTCCAGAGCAAGGGCAGATGTTACAGCTCCGACCGGTGCCTCTCATCCCCGCTGCACACCCTGCTCTTCTGGAGCAGCCAAGAGGCAGGAGCCACCACCCTGGCTTCAGGCCTCTGCAGAGCACCTTGTCCATTGCCTCTGTATGGGGCAGCGGTGCCCAAACCTGCTGCCAGCAGCATCCCTGGTGGCATCCTCTGTGCTTCAGCCCCGCTGAGTGCCAGGGCTGGGTGCATGGTCTGACATGGGAGGATGTGTGCTGGGCTCTCACTGGGGGCTGCTTTCCCACAGGGGGGGTCTGCCAGGGATGTTACCTCCCTGCTGGTTCAAGCTGAGCGCTTCCAGCGGCTCTCACTGGTGCCTTGGAAATAAAGGTACCCTCATGTATGTGTCCCAAAGACCGAAGCGGTCCTTGTTTTCCAGCCCAGGCACCAAGCACCTTCCTTCCTCCCACCGCCTCCTGCCGTTTGGCTTTGGCCAGAGCAGAGTCAGGAGGCTGCATCCTCCTTAGGGCTGTCACTTGTCACAGCAGAGTCTGGTCTCATTGGACCCCTGGGGATGCATTACAGCCCCCTGCTCCCCTGCGCATGGGTCTGGTGGGCTTCCAGACCGGGGCAAGCTCCCCCCCCAAGGTGGCTGAGATACCCATCATGGCATGGGGAGCAGAGGGCACCTCAGCCCTGCTCTGTGCTTAGACACCAGCTCGCAGTGCTGCTTGCCCTTGTTATCTTAACCAGCACCCAGGGATGGGGGAGCCAAATCACTGTCAGTATCTCTATCTACGGTGTCAGCAGCTCTCTGGGAGCAGCTCTTGTGGGAAGGCTTCCATTGTAGGGAGCCCGGTGGATGGGAAATCCCAGCTGGGAGCCAGCACCCTTCCCATCTAATTATAGCAGCAGGCAGAGGTGTTTACAGGGATTCCTTCTTGCTGTGTGTTCCTGTTGACTTCCTGCTCGGGGATGTTAGAGCTGGGGTCAGCGTGACCTGCGTGTCCAAGAGCCATGAGCAAGCTCTTACCCTGCTGCAGGGAGGTGTGGGGTGAGGGGCTCTGGTGTGGGATGCTTTGGGTGCCCACGCGTGGCTGGAAGGGCTCAATCCCCAGTGAGGCTCAGAGCAGTGTTCCCCAAGGCAGACCTTGCTCGGAGCTCGGGCTGTATCCTGGTGCTGGGCCTGTCCCCACATCTCCATCCCCACCTGCCTGCAAGCGGCCGTGAGCCAAAGCTGTTGGCAGGAGCTGCCTGTGTGCTGGCCTCCCAGTGTCACCAGCGGCAGCAGCAGCAGCAGCAGCAGATGCTCTGTGAGGATGCTCTGCGAGGATGCTCCGTGAGGATGCTCTGTGAGGATGCTCTGTGAGGATGCTCTGCGAGGATGCTCCGTGAGGATGCTCCGTGAGGATGCTCTGTGAGGATGCTCCATGAGGATGCTCTCTCTGGGCACAAGTGGAAAAGCAGCCACAGTTTGTGCTGGGGGACCCCCACGCTGCCTCAGGCCATTTAAAGTCCCAACCTGCTTAATGAGCTCAGAGCTCAGCACTGGGAAAGGGGTGGCATTCCCAAGTCTTGTATCCTGCCCTTCCCAACCGGAGTGGGGCAGGGGCTCTGCAAGGCCTTCAGGCAGGAGAGCTGGCAGGGAGCATGCCAAGCAGAGCCCACTTTGCCCTGTGACAGGATGGTGCAAGGAGAAACCCCATCGCATCCCATCCCATCGCATCCCATCCCATCCCATCGCATCCCATCCCATCCCATCCCATCCCATCCCATCGCATCCCATCCCATCCCATCCCATCCCATCCCATCCCATCCCATCCCATCCCATCCCTCTGGGGCCAGGCCTTCCCCAGGTGTTTTCTGGCTCCACACATCCCGTCCTAGCACAGAGACCCCCCCCACCACCTTTCAGGTGTGGTAATTGTGAATCAGTGCTGACCCCTGTCAGCTGGGACCTGATCCCCAGCAGCTGGCAGCTCTGGGGTGGGGTTGGGCAGGGCTCTGAAGCCCTCTCCAGCTGAGGGGCAGAGTTAAATAAAGGTTGCTCCAGTGCTGCGGGCAGTTTCCAGTTTGCTCTGTGTGCTGCTGTACTGGGGACCTCAGAAGAGGCGTTTCAGCATCCTAGCTCAGCCATAGCAGGTAAGTCACGCTGCAGGAAGTGCGGGTGGGTGAGAAAGGGAAGGGTTTAGAACAGAAATGTTGTTCTTGTGTTTATTCCCTATGGATTCAACCCCAAAATGTGAGATGCTGATGTTCTTGTTTGAAATGCTTCTTTGTGCAAGGTCTGGGATCTAAGCTGTTGTGTTAAAGCTCCTTGTGCAGCCTGCGTTACCCCCTGAAGTGCATGGGGATAACTGGGATTTATCTGGGACCTAAAGTGAGAGACTGGGCAAAGCATCTTTATCCATGGGATGGAACTATCACTCCCTAGAACAGGGGTGCGCACTACTCATAGGCACATAAATGATTGCTGGTGATGTTGTTGAGCACTATGGCTGTGAGGGAGGACCTGTGTGCCCAGCTCTGTGCCGCTGGCCTCGGGATGCCACTGGTTCCTCTGCTCTGATGGCCTGGTCCATGCGGCTCTGTGCCCTCCCGGTGGCCTTGTGTCCTCTGCAGCCTTCTCTCCTGTCCCCCCCCTTCCTCCCCCATAAACCAGTAAAACACCAGCTCTCAGCACAGAGCTTGGGCAGTGAAAGGTGGGGGGGGGGGATTTTGGGTTGAAAATCATCTGTGCTCCTTGCCTGTTATCTCTGGGAAGTTTGTATGGAGAAGGCAGGGTCATGTCTGTGCTGTGAATGGGGTGGCTTGTGTAATCCACAGGGTAGGCCTGCAGTGCTCAGCACCAAAGAGCCTCTTACTGCTTTGAGCCTTTGGCCCCGTGTTGGTGGCTGTTGGATTAGGTCTTTGGTTACTGAGGATGTCATCACTAGGCTTGTACAGCTCCAAGGCACTGGGTTTGGGTGGTGGCTTCAAGCTGCTTTGGGAGCAGCAGCCACTACTTACCTGCTGCTGGTGTTGTGCAGCGTGAACAACACCCCCTTGTGTCCAGCTTCCAAGGGGGAAAGAGGGAGCAGGGGTTTGTCTTCGATTCCAACATTGCAATGGCAAAGCTCGCTGCTGCGGTGGGCAATGCTCATGTGCCCGCTCCATGCACGGTGGGGACAGGGCCATGTAAGAGCTGGCAGGTGCTGGCCGGGTCATTCCCCTTCCTTAAAGCGGTTTGGGATCGTGATGTGGGAAGTGGGAGCACAAGGGAATTGGGAAGCTCCTGTGCTGGGGGGGGGTGTGGGGGTCACCTCCTGACTGAGCGGGTGATGGAATGAGCTGCCCTGCAGCCAGACCATTGCTTCACCCGCTGTCCCCAGGGACCTCCGCTGCCCCCCTCTCTCCATGGGGCTCCAGCTGACCTCGTGTCTTAGCAGCAGCGAGAGCAAACCGAGCCACAGAGCCCTGTCTGGGTACAAACCGGAGCCTTCCCCATCTCCCCTCCCGCTGCTCTTGGCACCTCGTCCTCTTTCACAGTATCCCAGTATGTGAGAGATTGGAAGGGACCTCAAGAGCTCATCCAGTCCAATCCCCCTGCCGGAGCAGGAACACCCAGATAAGGTTACACAGGAACGTGTCCAGGCGGGTTTTGAATGTCTCCAGAGAAGGAGACCCCACAACCTCCCTGGGCAGCCTGGTCCAGTGTTCCGTCACCCTCACTGAGAAGAAGTTTAAGTGGAACCTCTTGTGTTCCAATTTGTACCCAGTGCCCCTTGTCCTATCATTGTTTGCCACTGAGAAGAGCCTGGCTCCATCCTCGTGACACTCCCCCTTTATATATTTATATACACTGATAAGGTCACCCCTCAGTCTCCTCTTCTCCAAACTATAGAGACCCAGCTCCCTCAGTCTCTCCTCATAAGGGAGATGCTCCACTCCCTTCATCATCCCAGTTGCCCTGCGCTGGACTCTCTCCAGCAGGTCCCTGTCCTTCTGGAACTGAGGGGCCCAGAACTGGACACAATATTCCAGATGGGGTCTCAGCAGGGCCGAGCAGAGGGGAAGGAGGACCTCTCTCACAACTGAGCATCTCGGGCTTGTTCTGCAGAGAGCACTGGAGTTCTGTAACCTTGCCCTCCTCTGACCTCTGTATTTGCTGAAGCCATTTACAGCCATGCGCCTTGCGAGGGGGTCATTTGTCCAGACCCGAATAGCTGTGGGATTGCAGGAGAGCCGTTGGCCTCTCTGCTCTTGCCTCCATAGGGGCGGGTGATGCGAGATGAGCTCAGCGTCACCCTGTTTGCTTAAGGAGTCAATGAACCCTTTATCTCCCCTGGCTCCTGGGGTGACCTTCAGGACGAAGGCTGGTGCCCACGGCCTGCGCACCCACAGCGGGGGACAGGCAGAGATCCTGTCCTGCCACACCAGAGCACCCTGTTCTAGTCACTGCCCTTGTGACTCTCCTTGTCTCACCCAGCAGCCTTTACAGTGTGCAGGGAATCCCTCATCCCATCCTCCAGGCCAGAAATCCAACATCTGCCAAGTGCATGGAGTTACCTGGGATGGAGCTTTACCCGAGGCCAAAGTGAGAGACCAAGCAAAGCATCTGTATGCATGAGATGGGAATAGTGTCAGCTGGAACAGGGCTCTTCACTATTTATAGGCACACAAACGGTTGCTAATGTTGTTGGGCTCTATTACTGCTTCCTACTTGTCAGACAGCTTTAGGAGTGAAGTGTGCTGCTGTTTCACCCCAGGAAGAGCTGCCTCAGCTAACAGCATCTCTCAGAGCGTCCAGGCAAGACTCCTGTTTGCTTGCAGTTTATAGTCAGCAGAGCCCTGATGATGATGGCTTCTGGGCTTAAATAAGAGGGAGCCAGCTGAAGCATAGCAGGGCTATGTGAGCAGTGAGCCCCACAGCGTTGATGGGGCAGCACACGTGCTCTAGTGGAAGGTGTCCCTGCCCATGGCAGGGGTTGGAGCTGGATGAGCTTTAAGGTCCCTTCCAGCTGAAGCCCGCGTGTGGCCGCCTGGCTGCTCAGCTGCTTTGCATGCCAAGGGGACACTGAGTCCTCCCAGCACCGCATCTCTCAGCAGCCACTGCAGGGAAGTGAAACCTTCCTCAGCCGCCTCCGCTTCCACGTGTGTTCCTTATGTGTGGTGTGCACAGTGCATCCCCTGCCCACCGCAGCAGTGAGCATCCCAGTGGGTCCAGCGGGAACCTGCAGCCAGGCATCCTGCTTCCACACCTCTGCTGTGCACCGTGTCACACCATGCTCTGCTCCTCTGCTGTGCACCAACCATGTCACACCATGCTCTGCTCCTCTGTTCCAGAGCCCTGCGGTGCACCCAAGGGGAGAAACCAGCCCCAAGCCCATAAACCCTCTCAGCTGGCCGGCACTCTGCTCCCTGGGGGGGTCATGGTTGCAGCATCCCTGCAGATGCCTCTTTGCCAGGGTTGGGTGCTGTCCTCAGTGCTATGCCCTGTGTGGTTGCAGGGTTTCCACTGGCACAAAAGGTTTTTCTCCGCACAAAGTGGATGCGCAGCTTCCTCCTGGGTGTGTTGAACCACAGCAGAAGCTGCACGCACCCTGTGTCTCCATACCGTGCCTGTGATGGGCAAAGAGGAACCGGGGAAGCGTTGCTCTCACGGACAGCCACGGCAGTGCTGGGGAGTGCGCAGGGCTCCCAGGGTACCAATGGCCAAGTGGGAGCAGGCGGTGTGGAGGCAGCCCAAGCCCCTGCTGGGTGAGAGCTCAGTGCTGCGCCTTGCGGGGCAAGGAGGAAACAGCCTGAAAACTCCTTAGACCCCATAGAAAAAGTCCTTTCCAGCAAGGCGCAGAGCCCGGCCCCAGCCTGCGCCGTGTCCCGGGGTGCCTGTGAGCGGTGGTACCCAGGCAGGAGAGCCCTGCTCCCCCAGAGCATCCCTCCGTGCGGGTGCGTGGTCCTGCCTCCCATGGCCGCGTACCTGCAGCGCCTCCCTCCGCCTCCAGGCTCCCCCATCCCGCAGACAGGAGCCCTTGGCTGTGCCCAACCCGCGATGCTGTAACCTGGGGGGTTCTGCTCCAGCCCTGATGGGGCTGTGGTTCCCAGTCCTGCTTTGGAGACTGCGGCAGCAGCAGCAGCAGCAGGGTCATTGCTCCTCTCACTCCTTAGTGCCTCATTTACCACTTGCGTGTCTGATTTGAGGCTTTCTCTTTATGCCCTCCTCTCTCCCAGAGTCCCACAGAGCCCTTTATCCCTCTCTTCCTGCTACAGCTTTGCCCTCACAGAGCTTTGCTCTCATCTGTGGCCTCTTTCACATCGTGTCCTGCATCGTTCCAGTCAAAACCTGGTCTGGGGCTTTGAGAATCCTTCCTAGGGAAAGAGGCTCCTTCCTGCCCTGCTCACCTGCAGCAGGGGCAGTGAAAGGAGCTGCCTTCTCTCCTACAGCTTCTCCTACGGGTAACCAACCACACAGTGAAACCAAGCCATGATGCGACTCGGGAAGAGGAACTGCACGTTTCTCAAAGCAAATACTGCAGCCCCCCTCCACGAGCAGAGCTTCTGGTGCCCAGAGCTCACGCAAGTGGTAAATGAGGCACAAAGGAGTGAGAGGAGCAATGACCCTGCCTACTTGGAAGGAATGCAGAGTTCTACTAGGCTTTATTGATGGGAAATGATTCATATTCCCCTGCTGCTATGGATCCTCTGGGGCTATTTCTCCCTGCATGTTTTTGATGTACTCTTTGTATCTCTGCTATCCCCACCAGGAAGGCATCCCTGCAGTGTATGATGGGTGAGGGCAGAGGAGGAGGATGGAGGGGTGGGAGCGCAGATGCCTTTTCAGCACAGACTGGGTAGTGCTGGGAAGCTGGAGACAGGCTTGCACACAGCGTGCGGTGCCAAGAGCCAGCAGGCAGGGAGCTGGGATGATGGCAGGCGTTTTGGTGTGTCCCAGTTGACATCTGGTGCAGGGAAAGAGTGGGAGGGAGGAGGGGGAAAAGGCAGCCGGATTGCTCACTGTTCACTGCTGCTTTGCCTTCCTCACTTTGCCGGCTCCTAGTGTTCCAAGTTGTGAGGCAGCTCATCCTTTGCTTGAAAGCAGGAGCATTGTGTGCAGTTCTGGTGTCCTCAGCATCAAAAGGACATGGAGCTGTTGGAACAAGTCCAGAGGAGGCCATGAGGATGCTCAGGGGCTGGAGCACCTCCTGTATGGAGATAGGCTGAGAAAGTTGGGGCTGTTCAGCCTGGAGAAGGCTGCATGGAGACCTCAGAGCAGCTTCCAGTATCTGAAGGGGGCCTATAGGGATGCTGGGGAGGGACTCTTCATTAGGGACTGTAGTGGTAGGACAAGGGGTAATGGGTTAAAACTGAAACAGGGGAAGTTTAGATTGGATATAAGGAGGAAATTCTTTCCTATGAGGGTGCTGAGGCACTGGAATGGGTTGCCCAGGGAGGTTGTGAATGCTCCATCCCTGGCAGTGTTCAAGGCCAGGTTGGACAAGGCCTTGGGTGATATGGTTTAGAGCGAGGTGTCCCTGCCCATGGCAGGGGGTTGGAACTTGGTGATCTTAAGGTTCTTTCCAACCCGAACCATTCTATGATTCTATGATGTTTTTGCACCTTAAAACCATCCTCAGCCAAAAAGCAATATCAAATGCCTGGGTGTGTCTGGGTCTTTCTGGGGTGGAGGTGAGTGCTGCCTCTGCAAGCAGGAGGGTCAGAAAGGCGGAGTGATGAGAGGGAGATGATGCTCTCCCAGAGCGGTCCTGGGTACCAAGCCCCTGCTGCTGGGATGCTGCCTGTCAGCTGGGAGGGAGCAGAGATTTCAGGCAGCGTGTGCAGCATCAGCACCCAGATCCTCCACGTTTGGTCTGGGTTTCCTGAGTTTGGATGGCCTCAACCCACAAGCCTGGCACGGATGGATGTGTAGGGTGGGAGCAATGCGGCCGTGTGCCTGCACTGGTAACACCAAAGCAAGGGGATCTTGTAAAGAGATGGTAGTTGTGTGAAATGTTCTTTCCTGAAGCCTTGTTCCACTTTTAGCTTGGTTGGACACCATTGCTGGAGGCAAGTTTGTTTTAAGAGTCCCTAAAGACACATGAGCTTGGGGCGTAATAAGGAATTCAATTTAATGTGGTTGCACCCACCAGAGCTCTACCTGTTGCTGTTCTGATTAGAGCTTTGGGATAAGGGAAAAGACTTGGGGTTTCTTAATCTGAGTGTGACTTGTGTGCCAAATGAGGTCTTGGAGTGCTGAAGCACTTGAGCACATTGATTTACCTAAGTCATCATAATCAAACTATGTAAAGCTGTCTTTAATGCCAAGGTGGCCTCCAAGGAACGCTCAATTCTGATAGATCTGATTAGGAACCTCTAGAAACGCAGAGTTCCTGTCTGTAGGGAGGCCCCTGCAGCCCTCTTGGTGTTGGTGTGATCACAGGCATCCTTAAAGGTAACCTCATGCTCAAGGGCTGCATAGGATCAGGGCTTGGGAAAATGCAGGAGAAAGAGCGCTTTTAGGGAAGTGCTTACACTGCAACGTGTATAGGATCGTAAGGACAATGTTCTTACAGGCCAGCCATCAGTGGCACCTCAGGGATGGGGGCCTTGTGGCAAGCAGTCCGTTAATATTGATTCTCTAATAGAAGATCACAAGAAGTTATCTGTCCTAAGAAGATTCAGTGGGGGCAACTCCTGGTGGAGCAAAGCAGAAAGGGTTGGACCCATCATGAGCAGCATTTCACTGTAAATGGGCACTTTAGTTTACCTGATTCTGGGGAGCTTCCAGTGTGCTGAGTGCTGCCCAGGGGCTGGCAAAGACCTGAGGGGTCTGCAGGGTTCCTGTCTGTTCAATGGCCGTGCATCCCCCAGGCTCATCCTCCCAGTTTTGCTTTCGGTCCCACTATACCTGAGCATAGGGTCACCCATCTCCACGCTCCCCAGGCGTGGCAAACCGAAACCAGGTGACAGGGGCTCCGAAAGGGTCGCAGAGCTCTGTTGGGCAGACGCAGGTCAGAGCTGAGGGCTGGCTCGCTGTGTGTCTGCCACGGATGGGCTGACATCCCAGTGCATCCTGTTTACACCGCAGCCCAGACACTGGGAGATGTGTTTCTAAACAACAAGGCAGTTGCAATGGCTCTGTGTTAGGCAAACAGCATTCTGACACTGTGCAAACCCACACATTTGCTCAAGATTCAGCATTCCTTCCTCTTGAGCCATCCACAAAACAAACCCTGACTTTTCCCCTCCTCTCCCACCGTCATGCGTCTGATGGAGCAATGTTTGCTACGGGTGACAGCTTCCCATGTGTGCATTTTATACCCTGTCAGGAATGGGCTCGTTGAGCATTTCTGGGTTTGGAATGTCCAAATGGCCTGGCTGCTGCTGGCACCGTGAGCAGTTCCTGTGTTCTGACATCCTTCCACCAAAGAGAGGGGGAAAATACAAGGCTAAAAATGACTCCAGTTGCTAAAAATACTGTGGACAGGAATAGAGAATTCATCACACTGGTTTGCAGGCTCACGTGTGCTTTGGGTTTATTATAGGATTAGAGCTGCCAAACTGCGCCAGAGGCTGTGCCTGAGTTGCCGTTATAAGTCTGCTTTTTGGCTTCACCCCAAAACTGCAAAAGGCTTTGTAGATGCTGTAAAATCCATAGGGAGGCTGCCTTTAGGGTTGGGGGTGTGTGTGTAGGGGAGCTGCCCAGCTATGGGGAGCATCGTGTTCTGATGGGTGGCTGCTGGGCCAGGCACCAACTGTTGCCGGCTCCCTTGGCTGGGAAGAGCGTGTTGTCACTGGAATGAGGAATGGGTTTTGCCCATCCCACATTATACCGCTTGCTATGCAGAACCAGTATGGGATTAAAACGTGTCTGGAAATGGGGCTTTGTCCTACCTTTGTCTTCTCAATGGTGATGAAGAGGACTAAGAGGAAGGTGGGACAAAAGACCATTTTGTAGAAGACACTTAATTTGGAATAGAAGTAAATGACAGCATTAGCATCTAATCCAAAGCTTCACCTACCTGTCCTCATGCCCCAGTTTCTTTCATCCTCTCCGTTCTTCTCTAGGCTCCCTGTTATTTATTGCCTTTGCATGCAACCCTCTGTGATGCTGGTACCCAAAAGCATCTCCTCACACCTGTGGGAGAGGTGGCAGCCACCAAAGGCAAAGTAAAGATACTGCCTCCTGCCAGCTTGCTGTAGCAGCCAGGCCATTTCTCACCCATCATAGAGCAAAACCCGTTTCTCACCCATGCATACAGCAAATCCCCAACCCGCTGCTTTTTCCTGGGACAGAAAGTTGAAGGAGTAAAAGTTCCAGGATGGCTTCCAAGAAGGGATCCCCTGAGGGCGCTGTATTGGGCTGCACAGCGTCATCGCCCTTCTTGCTTTCCTTTTTTCATGTGGTTTTATTCAACACACACAATGCATTTTGCAAGAGATTAATCTATAGGAAGCAACAAGTGCTCTGGAGCCTTGCCTCTGCTGGGAGCAGCTCTGCCCCTCTGAGTGCTCCGACTCCAATTGCAGAGCATGTGCTGGGAAGGAAGCAGCAATACCTGAGGGGACCAACCCAGATCATCTGAACTGCATTGTCTCTTCTGCTGCTAGCAATGAACACAGAGCTGCTGCAGGTCATTACTGCAAAGAGCCAAGCAGGCAGAGAGGTGCCATCAGCTTTCCAAGTGCTTAACGTGCCCAGCGAGGCCGGCTCGTCGCCCTTGCTTGCACCATTGTGTTTTTGGGTCAGGCTACGTCTGCAATGCACAAGGTATTCACAACACCTTGTAGCTGATGGGAATGACAGTAAGGCTCATACATAGACAGGTTGCTTGTGGAATGATCCTCTGTTCCAAAATAGCTCTTATTAATAGCACAGGGGTGGTGGTGGCCATCTGGGGCCCCAGCTATGCAAACTGCTGCTGGAATGTGCTCAGGCTTTGCTGTGCTCTGCGGCTGATGGGGAGCTGCAGCTGGGTTTGTTCTAGGTCAGATGGGGGTTGCTAAAACTGGGGGATGTTTCCTTGGTGAGATCTATTTCCAGTAAAACATCTCACTGTTGCCCTGCCTATTTCCTAACGTGACCACGAGAAGCGTGGAGAAGGATACTGGCCCCTTGAGTACCGCAGTGCCTCCAGGACACTCAGCCCCTGGTGAACTTGGCCTGCTTTCTTTCCCAATGGCCCTTCCGAGCTGATTCAAACCCTCCCGTGCTGATAAGCAAGAAGAAATTAAAAATAAAGGAGAAAATCCTCCCAACCCTTTCCCAAGTGATGCCACCGGCTGTGATAAACGTGCCCATTTGTCACCTTGGGCACAAGACCATCCAAACCCTCAATAGCAAGCCCTAGGTTTGTAATGCAGCGTGCAATTTGCCTGCCTTTTCTTTTCCCTGCTCCTATCTCCGGTTTAAGGATGTGATGGCTTGTAGCAATCCCCATCTGTGTATCAATGAGGTCAGGTTGTCTCATGGGGTGCAGAGAGCCACGGGATCACCCTGATGCGCCCTGCTCTGCTGGGAGAGGGCACATCTGTGCCTGCAGTTTAGTTGTGGATGCAGGCACCATCACCTGCCTGTGTTGTGGATTAGCAACGGGATGGAGCCAGGGCTGCTGCCTTTGTGCTAAGCTCATTTTCCTCTAGTGCAGAGATGCAATGCTGAGAGCCTGGGGCTGTGCCTCCCTGCCTTCTGCTTGCCCTGTGGTTCAGAGCAGTTGTATGTTGGGGTATGAGCAGTGTGTGTGCCAGCAGGATGCTTTGGTGTATGTGACCCAGGTGCCTGGGGAGGAAACCAAACCAGACACTGCCTTGACGTGCGCATCCTAACTGGTCCGGCCCCATCTGGGGTGGCCCAGACCAATTCTTGGTCTTTGTGGTGGTGACACCCGGTCTGGGAGACTGGACCAGACCTCATTTAGAATAAAACCTCGGAACTGCTCATAGCATGGGGACACCAGCTGCTTTAGTGCATTCACCCACTCCTATCACGCTCAATTACTTGCTAATTATAGCCAGGAGGCAGACCTAAGTTATGCCAGTCCTCCAGGGTTTACTGGTATCTGTTGCCATCAGGTGCCAGGACTTACCTTAGCACACAGCTGGCTCTGGCTGCACTGTGCCACCAAGAGCCTGTTGCATTTAAAGCTTGCCAAGTTTTAATGTTAAAAGCCAAGTCTGGAGCTGTGTCGCTGCCCTACACAGCTCGCTGCTCCCTGGGATGTGGCTTGTGGGGTACCTGGAGAGAGGGGAGACCACACGTCCCCACCGTGCCTGGTGCACAAGGAGGGGGACATTCAACAGGAAGCAAATCAAATCCAGAGCTGCTCCTCTGCTCCCCTCTCTTAACGTATTGGTGATGCTAAGATGAGCCACAAGCTCTTCCACAGTTGAAGTTAAGGCTGCCTGCCAGTAATAGACACGTTCCTTCTCTTTGGTTCACCCACGCAGGTTGATCTGTGCTCCTTATTGAAAATGATGGAAGGTTTTTTAATGTTACAGTGATTGAAAAAGAAACCCAGCCCAGACTAAACCTAATATAAATATTCCTCATGTTGTTGTTGTTGTGTTCGGGGGTGATTTGGCTCAGTGGCGTTTCTGGCTTGGTTTAGAAAGTCTGTCTGCTTTTGTTGGCCTTCCTGAGGTTATATGCTTGGTACATGGGGGAAAATGAATAGGAAAATGCAGTTTTCCCTAGGGTTTCTAACTGGGGGGGAGAGCCTGTGCTTCCAGTGAGAAATGGGGTTGACAACACCTTTCCTTAGCTTTTCTTCTGTGGCTGCCACCGCTGCCACGGGTGTAGGGAGCTGCTTTTGGGCACACGCCATGACTAAAGGTTGTATGCAGAGGGTAGGGGAATTGAATAGCCAGGAGGCAAGGCAAGGATGGAGGGGATGAATGAAACAGAGGGATGAGGACAGGGAGATGAAGTGGAAAGGAAGGAGATGAGGGTGGGAGGATGAAGGATTGTGGACCTTGGAGCTGCATACCGTGTTTTAAAGAAGGGCTAATGGAGATGCCAGGTAGATAGATGCAGAGAGCTATGTATAGACACACCTACAGGCACACACAGATAAATGGCTCTTAAGAGCTTATAGATGATGTAAGCAAACTGTGTTTATATGCACATCTACCTACAGAAGACTTCTGAAATGGGTACTTGACAGTGCTCCTATCCGTACTGATCTGTAAACCCAGCACAGCAGATCCAGTGCTCCCTAAACAGCCTCTTATTCTGACCAGTATAATGCTTGCAATAATCAGGAGACAAAAGGTAACGTGGGTAAATGAGGCAAATGGCATAGGAAGAGATGAATGGTGCCCTACAGGGCTTGTGCTGGAGGAAAGGCTCTTGCAACTCTCTACCTCTGGACACTCTGAAGATGAGGTCTCTGATAGCATTAAACACTTTGTGAGGGAAGGACCTGCTTGGGACATTGGCTGAGCACTTCAGTCTCCCTCACCCTGGCAGCACCCCTTGTTCCCCTGAGCATCCCCAGGCCAGGGATCAGAGAAGTGGGGACAGGATGGGGACATGCTGCACCGGAGCAGACACCCGTTTGTGATCCAGTTGAGGGGGATTTGAGTCCTTTTCACAGGAGCTGAGGAAACTCCCGAGCCAGAGTAAAATGCTGTAGGTTTTGATTCAGATCCTACACCTGCCTCTGCAGAGAAGGATCCCGGTGCCTGGCTGATGCCTTTATCTCTTTATCAGCTGAAGGCAGCAGTAAAACATTGAAATGAGGCTGGAAATCTCAAGCTAATCCTGTCCCAACGTAGACTCCCAGTGTGGTTAGGCCTGCTTGGCACTGAGATAATATGGAAGTGCTTCAGTTAAATATGAAAGCCCCCTGGTCTCTGATCCAGTAGCTAAAGCTAATAATAAGAATAATCTCAGGGCTGATCTGCACACAGTTTTGGCATCCATTTAACCATTCAGGTCTTGTTCTGTGTGTTTTGGTGATGGGTTTGCCTCAATCTCCGTGTGCCCACATCAGGGGCTGGCTGCTGGTGTGGTCCCCATTTGTGCTGCCCCATCACTGGCGTGAAGAGGCCCTCGGTGCCATGGGTTAGTGGTGGGCTTGGCAGTGCTGGGGAATGGTTTGGATGTGGTGATCCTGAAGGTGTTTTCCAACCTGGTTGATTCTGGGATTGTCCCTCAACAAAGTGTAAGTCCAGGGTACATATAGGCATTTTCTGTGTAGTTCATGGCTCCTAACTGATGTGTCTCGTAGGCCATCTAGCTGTCCCTTCAGTCAATGTGAACTGATGGGGTCTGTATGGTTAGGCATCAGAAGGCGACGTAGCTTGCTGAGGCTTGGCACGAAGGGCTGCTGCTTTGTCTTCAGTTTAAACCTGCCACCTCCACTTCACATCCAGAAGGAAGCAGCAAGCGGCTGCATGGCCCACGTGGCTCAATGTGAATTCCAAAGCGATGCTTTCTTCTGCTGCCAACAGCCAATGACTTCTCCTCTCTGGACTGGCCCTGTCAACAAAACTGTCTTCTGCTAGCATCTAATCCAGACCCAAAGCCGAAAGATGAGACAAGGCAGTTTTCTGCTGGGTGCATCTTAATATTTCATTGCCAGCGTTACACAAGCTGCATTATAAAATGACATAAGAAAGATGCAGGCATTGTGAGTTTCCATCTCACAAGTACAGTTTGTCAGATACAGCTGCAGTAACTGCTTTCTATTGCTACAACGTGCTAGCAATAAACTGAAAATACAATGGGATACACATGTTGGGCAAACCCTTTGCAAGGTTTTGAATCATTCCCACTGCTGGGTTCAATTACAGCCAGTCTGAGCTTTCACATAGCATCTTGCTGCTTAAAAACGTCTCCTTTCAAAATCGACCCCCCCCCCCCCCAGAATAATTTGTGAAAACACTCAAAGTGTTTTAAGTTTTCTTCTGGAATTTTTCATGGAGTGTGAAATTGGATTTTTTTGGAAGTGGAAAAAGTTGTTCCTCCCGAGCTCAAATATCCCCAGCATTTTTAGTTAAATGGGTACATAGTGGCCCAGAGGAAAATGGAATTAACTGCTTAACATTGGGGTTTTCCCCCCTCTTGGAAAGCAAGATTTCTGTTCCCACTGCAACCTGCGATGCCTCAGAAGTCAGGGAGCAAAACACTGAGAGGAAAAGGAGCAGTGTGTGTTCAGGGGGATGTCAATCTGGCAGGTTAAAAACCTTTTAAAACGTGGTAAATTGTATTTAAACGGGATCTGCACGATGAAAACAATCAGTCTGGTTTGCCTGGAAGCAAACCCAGGGACCCTATGCAGTAGCACCCTCCGCTCCTGCTTTCTTGCCTTCCTGCCTCCCCACTCCTATGGTGGCAAAGGATGAGCAGCATCAGTCCCAACCCCATCTGGCTGCCAGCCGTGGATAACGCAGGGCTTTGTTTTATCTATTGTGAAGTGAATGTTTCTGATGTTAAGGATATTAAATGGAGCTCAAACACAGCTCATCCCCGGGCTTGCACAGCAGGATGCTTCGCCCTCATCTCCATCTCTAGTGCTGCTTGCACTTTCTGGACCGCATTATCTGCATATCTGACCCAAATCCCAACAGCCACAGGTCATCCTTCTGCTCAGAGCTTATCAGCAGAATCTGGGCCATTGGCTGCTCAAGAGAGATGTGCTAACAGGTCACCCGAGCCCCATAAGGACAAGTCCTGCTCTTTGGATCCTTGCTGCGTTCCCCAAGTCACATCCCAACCCCTGTAGCCAGAAGCAGGCTGGCTTCTTGGAGTCCCCATAGCAGCCGCTGGGCATTGTGCCCACATGGGAAGAAGGCAACCTGAGGTCCTGCTCCATCCCTGGGGCTGGAGCAGCATTAGGAGCCCTCAGCGCAAGCATAAGCCTATGTGTGGCTGCAGGAGGATTTAGCCATCGGAGCACCATGGGTCATGAGGAAAGCAAGTAGGACTTTAAATATAATGGAGCACAAATGCATGGCTTAAAATTAAAAGGTATGGTTTTATCTAGGAAAAGGGTAAACCCTGGGAAAATTAACTGGGTGGAACAGAAGGTATTGAGGACAGTCAGTGCTGGGAGGGGGCCTAATGAAACCGTGTCCACTGCCATGTGCCCTGGTAAACCCGTATTTCAGGCAAGTGATAGAGACCAGCCAGAAATCCCTTTTAATCCCTTCACTCCTATTTCTTTCATGATGTACAGTGCTCTAACAACACATTTGGGAGAAAAAGATTTCTGGCACGGCAGAACTGAAGCAAAATGACTTCAATTTTTGATGGCCCATGTTTCTAAAAATACAGATGACTAATAGAAATCATGAAATATTCACAAAGTCAGTAATCCCTGTTTACAGATGATGCTGAATTACTTTCAAAGACACTTTTAAATGGGAACTTAATGGATGTCTTTGAACAGAATGAGCAGGTTTCTTCTCTTTGGTGCTCAGAAGGAGGAGCTTTGGGGAACTGCTGGAGCCTGTTGTCGTAGCCTTGCCAAAGGCATGGTGAGGTCCTGAGCAGCACATCCCACTATGGCCAGGAAGCATCTCCCATGGCAGGAGCTAGCTGCCTCCTTAACTGGTGCTGCATCACACTGGTGGTCACCAGGCTCTGGTGGTTTTGGCAGCTATGCAGGAACATAAAATAACACACTTCTTTCCCACCCCAGCAGATGAGAGGCTCTTCAGGGTGTCACTGGGGACTAGGCGGTGACTTTGGGAGAAAGAGGTGTTTCTGAGGCCCCTCTCTGTCCCTGTGCAGCCCTGGGGTTGGGGTGAGATGGGAAGGGCTGTGCTCCCGCAGTGTCCCAGCTGAAGGGTCCCAAACAGAAGGATGCTTGTGGCTGACTCGCCTGAAGCATTTCAGAGCAGAAAGCACTGACTTGGACATGAAAAGCCTGGGGATTCATCCCGTTCTGCCCCTGACCAGCTGTGTATCTTCAGGCAGGTGTTATCCCTTCCCAGTAACTCAGTTTTCCACCTGCAAAACCTGCCTGACCGAGTTTGGCATCCCCTAGGTGGGGTGAAGAACTTGCCCAGGTAGAACCTGTGACTGGAGAACAGCCAGCACAGCCCTGCCACGGGACACCACAGGGAAGCAGGATGGTGGCCCCAGACTCCAGGTGTTACTGGGGAATAGGGTCAGGAAGACTGATTAAAACCTAACATTGAATAAAAGGGATAAGTCTTCTATGGTTACAGCATGGTTTCACCTGCTGTGCCGTGGGTTCCTCAAATACTGGTACTGAAAGTAGGTATCTAGGAGCACACAGGGCTTTGCAGGCTGCTCAATACCCTTTTGGAAGAGGCTTACAAATCTACCTAGCTTTCACAATGTTGTAATTTAGGGTTTCTATGCTGGGCCATTAATCTCGATTGAAAGCGTGCTCTGGCTAGAGGACACATGATGATCCAGGGTTCAAATAACCTTCCTTTTTCCTTCTGAGAGCTACTATGTTTTCCACAAGGCTCAGGCTGGTAGGGATCTGTTAGACTGTTCCTCTTTCCCCTTTTGGCTTCTAATTTCATAATCACTTCTGTATTGTTTGCTCCATAGGCTGAGCACCATTTCCCCCTGTGGTCTTCTCTCCTTTTACTTGCTTTCATTCTGCACCTAGAAATGCATGAATCCGAGTGGAACTTTCCATCAAACCTGAGGGTATCTGAAATGAGGTCAGACAAGTTCACCCATACCAAGGGTAACCCTGCCTTACAGCATCACTGGAGGTACTGCAGATGGAGGTCAGCTTGCAGGACTGGGACAAGAACTGGGGACATGTTAGATGGAGACAGTGCATGCATGGGCAAATGAGCAGTAACCCTGCTGCGGGGCACAGCATGGTTTGGCCATCCCCTCTCTGGAAGGAGGCAAGGTCAGACTTGTCCCATTTCCTTGTGGTAAATCTGGAATGAACACCACTATAACAAACCAGTCACCCAGGTCCTAATGGGGGTCACAGCGCTGCATGCCAAGGGCACTCAAAGTCATCAATGACCGATGGGGAGAAGGAGCTGTCCCTGATACAAAGGCAAAGGCTGCTCCCATTGGAAATAGTTTCACTTCTGCACACCTGGCCCCAGTGATTGCCACCAAGCGTGAAGGAAAAACTAAGTGGACATTTCAGAACATGAAGAGTAATTTCCTTCCCTGTTGCTGAGGTAGGACTGAAGGAGCTGAACAACACTGACTTTCCCCTGTCAAGGATACCAGTGGGTGCTTGCTCCTCTTGTTCCTTCCCATTCCTGATGGTGGATGTACTGGAAACATCCTGCTGGAAACCCAGTGTCAAAGGGCAACTGCAATACACCAGCAAGGTCCTTCCCTTAGAAGGAATACATAGCACTAAGGAGAGCTTCACGTTGCACCCGATGCAGCAGTAAGACACATGTGCTGACTGGAACAGTCCTTGGTGTTGGATGCTGATGCACAGACTTATGGCGAAGGCTGTCTTGGGGGGTCCTGGAAGTTTTTAAAGACCCATTTCCATCCTCCTTCAGACACCCCTCCTGGTGCCCCAGTCTGTTTAAGCCAGGCTCAGCAGAATCCACTCTCTCCCCATTCCTCTTTTAGGTTATGCTTTTTTCCCCATGCCTTCTTGGTGGGGCTGGTGACACTGCTTGTGAGGACAGGGGTTACCCATTCATAGCAGAGATGGGAGTTAAAAACAGTCCCCCCAGAAGGCCTCTGCGAGAAGGAGGCTAAGGGGAGATTTGGCACTGAGACCAATTATTACAGACCAGTTCTTACTCACTCTTGGGAGCTGGAGAGGTTCCACAGTCTTTTTTTTCCCCTTGATTTTTCCTTATGTTTTCCTCTTCTTCTTCTTCCTCCTCCACCCCTTTGGATCTGGAGTGTTTATGAGCAGTGAGGCAAACCAGAAAGCCTTGATGTGCTACCAAAGTGCACGCTGTTCCTATGCAGGAGACACCAGTGAGACCAGACAGGAAGCTTCCCCTTCTTGACCAGTTCCCAGAACATCCTGGCTTCCCTGGGAATGGCCACGCTGATGAAGGGGACAAATGCCCCGTCCTCTTGAGAAACCTGAGCAAGCTTCACAGCTCCTTACACGCAGCTAGCCTGGGGGATGCCAGAGCTGGTTTTGGTCCGGTCCACACACCGCGATGCTCTGTCTGCCCTGGTGCATCACCCTTTGCAGGTTGAATCTTGGCATTAGGCTGTTGTGGTGGGCTCAGGCATGCACAGGGGTCGCTGGAGCTTGGCAGTTGTAAGTGACACAGACTTGAATGTCAAGCAGAGGAAGGATGGTAGCTGCCATCTGGGTGGAAAAGGGAGATTCGGGAAGAGCAGCTCCGTGCTGTTGCTCTGATAAGGCAGTCCAATGAGGAACATGTAAGAAGGAGGGATATACCACTCTTCCCCCTGCATGAAAAGCTCCTTCAGCTCTCAAGTGCAGTTCTGGTTCAAGCAGTGCAAATAGATCATTTTAGCTTTACAACAGAAATAAGACAGTTCTAAACTGGTTTGGCCCAACATATCCTTGCTGAGGAAACTGCATCAACCAAGTTGTGACTGAGACTTGCTTTTTAAAATAGGAAGAGCTGGGTTTAAATTACCCCTTCCTAGCAGCAGGATAGTCACCTTTCTTCTACCCAAGTCTGTCTTGGATCTGTCAGCAAAAGGAGAGCCCCTTAGTAAGTGAACTGGGAGACACTCAGCCTTTGGAGAGGATGCAACTTGCCAGT
Source organism: Neopsephotus bourkii (assembly GCF_033783945.1). Taxonomy (NCBI): domain Eukaryota; kingdom Metazoa; phylum Chordata; class Aves; order Psittaciformes; family Psittacidae; genus Neopsephotus; species Neopsephotus bourkii. The sequence goes on along the minus strand of NW_026901790.1, from coordinate 199,032 downwards.
GAAGCTGGATGGGGAACAAATGACACCCTCTTAAACCAGGGAGCTTGTAAAGAGCATCCACAGCTGTTTAGTGCACTTCAAAGCATTTGACATGGTCTTGAGTATTCGCAGATTTGGGTATCAAGGTATCTTAGTTTTCAGTAGCAGGTCACACAATGTTTGCAGGTTGTGTTAACTTGAGCAAAAGAAGATAAGCCTTATTTAGCTTTCACAACAGACGCACCATGTAAATGCCTGCCAGCCATTCTGGGTTTAGAAACCATCAAAATCTACATGAAAGAAAGGAAGGCGAGTATTTTTAGCTCTGATTCAATACCCAGAAGCAAGCCCCCTTACGTACCATAACTGGGAGGGAGGGAGGAACGATGCAGAGGCAGGGATGAACTGCCTTGGAGACGAGTCAAAAAGGGAAGAGGAACTTCTTCAGCTGTTACTGCCACTGCAGTCTTCTTACCCTGAGCCTAGTGCAAGAAACGATGGAGTTACAGTGAAATCATTGCTGGCCTAATGAGGGCAGGCAGGCAATTGCACTATTCCCAGAATTTTCTTCCTTCCCTTTCCTGAAAATACTTAAACAATTGGTCAACAAAGTGAGTTATTTATAAATACAGACAGGCCTTACAACCCAAACCAGCTGAGCAGGGAGAATGGAAACGGCTACTTGACACAGATTTGGGGCCATTTAAAGGAAAAGCTTTCCTTAAGGAAATAGTGCTGTATACCTACCATCAGTGCTGACTTCACGTGCTGTATACCTACCATCAGTGCTAACTTCACAGCTTGCTGTCAAACACCCAATCTGCTTTAGAGATTTACTTGGGGATGCTGAATACCTGGGTTTAACTCCTAATGAGGTGCTAAGTGGCTCAGGAATTGGTTTCCTTCCCAGGGGCTGTCAGGAGAGAAAGGGCAGCTACCAACCCTGACATTTCCATGATCCTCATCAGGGCTGGAGGGATTAGGATTGCCTTGTTTGCCCCAGGGCAATGAGCTCTCCTGGTGTCAGCAGCGCAGGGGCTTCCTATACCATTTTACTCATGCTCTCGTAGCCTCAGTTAGTGCTAGCCAGGAGGAAACACGGAAGGAAGGATGGCAAAGAAGGAGCCTGTGCTTGGGGAAGCCTGCCAGGCAATCCCAGCAAGTGAGGAGCTCCCACTGAAAGCCAGTGCTGGGCAGGCTGGTTCGAAGCGATGGGGAAAACCTCTCCCAGTGATACGGGATGATAGCTGCTGGCTGCCTCTTCTAAAAACCAGGTTTTCAAGCTCGGTGTGTGCTGTCTCTAACCAATGTGGGGTTTAAGCCCCAGCTGCTTTTGAGCAAAGGCTTTCTTAGCACAGACCAGGCTGAAGTCAGGAGGAGGTGGGAAATATTCCACCTTGTTTTGGTTGTTTTCTGCTCATGTAGGTGCTGCTTTACTGAGACACAGTCTATTTACCAAGCAGCAGAGCCGGCAGGTTTGTGTGGCCACAGAGCTTTAGCTTAATGTCCCTGTGAGAACTGCCCATATGGTGAGATGCGCGTGAATGTCACCCGTACCCATGAGCAGGGCAATGCAAGAAGTCAGTCTGTTTGCAAGATGGGTGAAGCACTGTGCAAAAGTTATTACTGGGGTATTGCTTAGCTCAGTAAGGATGAGCTGTGTGGGATGAGTGTGTCCTATTATGCTATCTCTTTATAACCGGTTACTAGGGAATTGCCAGCGTAAACCATCACTACAGTTCTTGAGCCTTACAGTGGTGGGACTGGTATTTGCTTCAGAGAAGAAAAACCTCCTGATTTCCTGTGTTGTTTGCCACAGCCCTGGTTTTCATCCTTTCCTACAACAAAGCTCTCTGGCTCAGAGGAGAACATCACAGTAAAGGCTTGTCATACCTGTTGTCCCATTATGGCACACTTTAAAAACAGCTCCACAAGAGCAAAAATAGCTTTGACAGCACGAATTATAGTGCTCTGTTGGGTGAGTAATTGCAGTGCCTTGGTGTGATAACTTAGATGCTGTCACAAGCAAGACTATACAATGCCTTGGTAACGGATGCAACACTTGGAGCTAGGCCTATCTTAGCTCTTTGTGTTTCTGAAATGGACTTTGCCAAATGTCTTTTCCACCCTGCAGTCTGCGCTAGGAGGAGATTCAACATCGCCCCTGCTCTGTCAGCATGGCCATTTCCAAAGCACTGTTTACTTCTTTTAACCCATATGACCCTGAGCTCCCGCTGCCTTTTGTAGCTGCAGCCCGTTTCTCCCCGAGGACAGTGCCAACCCCTTGCTGCATGCACTGCTTAGTTGAAAGCACGCTGGTGAAAGCCCAGCTCCTCTCAGTGGGTCATGCTGTTGAGGTCATGCAGCCTCTTAAGAGCCAGGCAGATGGAGGCATGTGCGGAGGGCTTCTTCCAGCAAATGAAATGCATGCAGGACCACCGAGCCAGTAAAGCCAACGGGACTATGCCCATGCTGCAAGAGGAGTACCTGCTTTAAAGCTTTACTGTGTGAAGAGTGATGTCTCACCTCAGATGAGGTCCTTCTAACTTAGCTGCGCTGGGTTATCTTGAGTGAGTGCATGGATAACGGCACAGGAGGGGAGGGCTGGTGTATGGGATCCCTTTGCACTGTGCAGGAAAATAACCACTGGCACAGAACTGCACTGAAGTTCTCATTTGGACTGCCCCCTCAGTACGGTTAGATGGGAGGAACATGCTGCCCAAACAGAGCTCAGGGTGCTGGCACTCACTCGGTTGCTTGGCTGCTTAGTCATGGGGTTATGGGGTGCCAGCTTCCAGTGTGTATTCCTTTCCTAATTGCCTCTGGGTTTCTCAGTTGTACTCTGTCATTGATCACACTGCAGGAGGCTGTTTTCCAGTGTCTGTGCTCCATTCTGTTGTGTGTCACCTCATCTAAACATAAACTCTGAACTATTGTTCTATCTGGTGAGCATTAAATATTGAATAGGAATCTGAGCTCAAGAGTGAGATGTTACAGTTCATTCTGACATAGTGAAGGGTAATAGGAAGCTCCTGCATAGCTGAACTTTAAGAGGCCTGTGGTCTATAGATTTACCTTGTTGATGTATTGGTCTAAGAGTCAGGTGGCCAAGATTTCACAGTTCAGACGTAAAACCACTGTGAGCAATGACTCCAACGCAGTGCATGTCCATGCCAGAAGGTGTTGCAGTACAGTCATGTTTCATTTTCACTTCCATACAGAAATTCCAGCCTATGGATCTTACTTTTGGACATGGGATTGCTGACAGGAAAGGGTACTGAAGGAAGAAAATACTTGCTTTGACTTATGTAGGATGAATGCAGTGTCTGCGTGATGCTCCTCAAAACAAATCTTCTGTCCTGTCTGGCTTGACTAATACAAGGTTGTCTTTACCTTGCGTGTGTGATGGAGTGAGGAGAAAGCCTGCGACGCATCAGGCTCTGGTTTAGCATTGGCAGTCCTGGGCTAATGATTGGACTTGATGATCTTAAAGGTCTTTTCCAGCGTGGTTGATTCTGTGCTTTTACACATTTCACCTTATTCCCTCGTTTCCCAGTTGTAAAAGAGGTCAATGGCCCTTCCAGCTGTGACAGAGAAGCTATGAGAAAAGGTTTCTGTGATGTTCCAGAGGTGCCTGGATTGGGAACACCGTGGAAAGGGCCTCAGCAGATGGCTTCCAATCCCACGCTGGGGGTTCTGTTAGTTCACCCCTTTTCAGACCTCCTCCTTTTGCAGTGGGGCAGGGCAAGCACCTCTGGGCTTTGCTGTTCCGTGACCTTGGATCACCAGAGTTCTCTAGGGAAATACCCTCACTGGTGTTTTCCCTAAGGGTTTCCTCTCTGCGTGTGCTGCCCTGGACGTGCAGAAGGCACCCGTTTGTTCTGAACCTTGCAGTTAGGAGAAAGGAGAGGAGATGAAATGGGTTTTGTGACACTAGATTGACTCCTCTGGCCCAGGAGCCCCTCACCCCTTGCTTTGTTTGCCACTGCCCTGCTTACCAGAGGGTGTGAGGGATCCCTCTTGGGGCTTCTTGGATGGTGAGAAGACTCAAGGCCATAGAGCCCTTGGTCCCACTCATTTGTGATCAACTCTTCCAGGCAGTTTGCTTTCATTATAAACTGTTAGGGTCAAACATTGTCTTCTGTGAAGAGACCAAAACCCTGAAGTCTCTCTAGCAGAGGCTGCTCTGCCAAGGCTGCGGGGCTCATTGCAGAGGCAGTAGACTGGGCACAGGAGGGGAAAGACAAAGCTCTGACTTCTTAATGTCTTCATTAACAATGAATGTGTGTTATGAATGTTCTCTTCCATGTGTAAGTTCACCTGGCTGTGAAATCCCAGCTCTCAGCAATGTGATTCTGCTGGAGCATCTTTCCCCAGGCAACACCAAGGCACAGGCTTTTATTGGACTTTAGGACTGCACAGTTTATACTCTGTAGGAATCTCCATTGCTATTTGAGGAGATAATAATAATTAAAAAATCACCTAAATCCTCAGGAATAGCCTTGAAAAATACTCCATCTGGCCTTTCTGTAGGAGATAACTGGGACCAGAGCCCCAGCAGTTGCTGCTTAGAGGGTTAAAAGGACGACAGCATGGGACTTCTCTTGTTAGCGGGGACTGTCCGTGTACCATGTATGTAATATGTATGCAGTACTTCTGTATTCCCCCCTCTGGATGCACTGACTCTAGGTCTAACTCAGTCTGGTCCCCCAAAGTACAAACCTCTTTGCTATGTGGCTCCAGAAACAAGGGGCTGAACATGAGCACCAGCTCCCTAGAGTTGCTCCTTGTTGTGCTACGTCAGCTCTGAGTTCATCTCCTCCTACTCAGATGAGTGCTGAGGTTAAATGGAGCATGGTTGATAGTCTTGAGACCTCAGAAGAACAAGATCTGGTTCATTTCCGTCACGATTTTCACTATCCAAACACATTGCAGGGAACACAATCGGTTGGAAGCGGCAGTTGAATCTGATGAGCTTCAACTGGTTTAGAAAGCTGGAGGAGGGAGCCTGTTAAGATGGAACACACTAAACTTTTATTTACAGTGGGGCATGAGGCAATGGAGATGGCTCTTCACTGGGAAACCAAACCAGGCCTTTACCCTGTGTGCATCTCCTCTGTCTCTATTCTCACCCCAGTCCTTTCCTGACATTCTTAAGCATTAACCGTTAATGCAATGAAATGCTAATTTGACTGCAGCCTGTAAGAGGCACAGCATGCATCCATTCCATACCCAGAAAACATCGCAGGAGTGTGGGAGTTCACTTCTTTTCCTTCCGTTTCCCCAAGTTTTGGAACCTCTGCTCCCAAGAGTGGTGCCAGGGACCAGCACAGGCGTCCCCAGCTCATGGTGGGACCACAAGAGTGGAAAAGTGTAGCTATGGAAAAAACCACTGTGGGCATTTGAAACCTGAAATCCTGCCCAGTGATGTCTGGTATCATGTGCTGCGATCCCTGGGCTGTCTTATTAATGCTGTTGGTCATAATCTGACCTAAGATGCTGACTGCAAGGACTGCTTCGTCCAGTACAGAGCAGAATCTTAGCGGGGCTTTGGTATTTGATACCTTTCCTCCGAGGGAAGGCAGGTCCTGCTCCCTGTGGGACATGGAGAGCCAGTTGTCTCTACTGGGAGACCTTCAAAAGACCTGGAAGGAGATCTCTTCAGGGCCTCACTTGCAAGTGAAGAAAGGGTCCCTTTTTTGCCAATGTAGTATGTCATGCAGTGACTGTGCATACATCATGGTCCTTAAGAGAACTTAATGGAAAACATTCCTATTGTCAATTATGGTCATTTTTACAGAGCAGTTGGCTGCAGTTAAACCCTACTATCATCGCTAGCAGTCCTAAGCACAGGCATCCCCTTCACATCACAGCAGCAAATACCCTCCAAGTTTCAGCAAGGAAATGCTCTATTGTTTCAATTTGCTGTGATTAAAGCCTGCTCTTTGCATTAGAAAATCAAATTCCATTTACGAGATGAGCAATTCCCTGGAGTTCTCATTGCTGCCATTGTTCTGAAGTGATCGAACTTTTCCCTATTTGGCAAAAAAGCAGCAGAAAGAAAAGCCTGCCTTTTTTTTTCCCCCCCTCTTAAAATTAACCCCAAATATCATGGAGAGTGACAGCAAAATAAGAGCTCTGTTATGTTGCTGCTTGAAGGCTGCCTTGATACCCCTTCCCCAGAGAAGGCACTTCTCCTTGACTAGGGAGGCTCTCTGTTGGACCATTGCAGCAGAGCTTTGACTCGTACCTCATGGGTTTAGCTGTACAGGTTAACACACCACCACCTCCCTTCCTGCAGAATCAGAAAAACCTACCTGAATTATTTGGGAGCGGATGGATGAGGATATTTTACTTATTTCTTACTCCAGTTTAGTTCCTGTGTCCCCCTTAGCTACCAAAACTAATACACAACTGTAAGCTATGTCAGCACTTCAAAACGGGATGGTTATCCCCAGGGATCTTCCAAGCATGGATAACCACCAGTCCCATACTACCCATCCTCCATTCCCTTCCTCTCTCTCTTCGAGCCCTGCTGTTTGCAGCTCACCAAATCCTCCCCCAGCTCCTATTTACCAAGTCCAGGACCAACGCTTTCTACAGAGCTGCAGGGTATTTGGGGTTGGAAGGGAGATCACAGACTGACCTCCTGGTCACAGCTGCTCAGGACCCCGTACGGTGGAGTTTCAAGTATCTCCAAGGATGGTGATTCCTCAGCCCAGGGCCTGCATCACTCTCATGGGGATATTTGGGGTGGGGAAAGTCGTTCAATTTTGCTGAAATTGAATACATTTCAAGAGTTTAATATTATTAAAATGAGATTTATTCATGTTGGTAATAACTAGGCCATGGTTAGGAGTGACAGATTTTCTCTCTGCCACTGCTAGCTGCGAGTCATAAACAGCTTCCAAAGAGCAGGAGCGGATGCCAAGAGAAAGACAAGTGGGTGGTACAGAAAGCAGGAAGGAAAGAAACTAGCTTCTCCTGGATAATTTGCTCCTGGATCTTCAACACTTCTCAGTGGCCCCGTATGAGTCAGGGAGCTGTCAAGTGAAGCTGTAGGCAGTTTAGGAGCCAGCATGGAGAGTGCTGGGTATCTCACCTGCGGGCAGCCCCTGGTCACTATCCAAAGATTAAATACATGAGCATTAAATAGCTGACCCTATAGAGTGACAGCAGCATAGTGAGGCGAGCCCCTTTCCAGCTGGTTCCTTTAACAACGTAGATCAGCCAAATATTACAGAGTTTTCAAGCCTCTTTGGAAAACAAATCCTTAAAAATTTGGGGTTGTTTAGTTTGGTTTTCAAGAGCGAGCTTGGAGCAATGGGTTAACATCCCAAACGTCCCCAGCTCTTTGCAAAAGGGCCTTTTCTAATCAAGGAAATGATGCTGGGATATTCCATTTTCCCAAGATTTTCTTTCTAAAGCTTAGTTTAATATTTAAAATCAAGACTATGGTTGACTTCCTATTGAAAGTTCCAGTTCTGGAAAGTGAAACTCCCTGATAGGATCTATGTGAAGGTTTTGATTTAAAAATGGGAGTTGGAGAACGCACTGGGAACTTCCTGGAGCATGGGAAAGAGGCTTCTTTTAGCCTTTGTGTGACCCAGTGGTGACTCTTATTGTTGGTTGGCTGGGGTTTTTTCTCCACTTGATTTAAGGTAACCCCAGTTCTTGTCTTGCCCTTTTGTTTCCATGTTCCATGCCTGCCCTCATCTCCTGGGGATCTCCAACCCTCCCTGAAACAGAAGGGGAAGCGTCCCCCTGCCGCTGCTGAGGGACTTGCAAACACCTCTGAGAGCTTGCCCTTGACTACTGACTTGGCCTTAAGATCCTGCAGTAAATCAGTGGGATGTTTCTGCTGGGCAGTGCATCCCATATTACACCTGCCTGAGCCTCTGCCCAGCAAAACCAAAGGGAATTCAGAGCTTAATGAAGGAGAAAATACACTGCATTCCCCGCTTTGAGGGGTTTCTTCTCTCACAGGGTTTCTCCTGGGATCTGTTCTTGTGATACAGTCACCATTGGGCTTAAATCCAAAGGGAATCCGCAGACTTGTGTCGCCTTATCTAAAAGCAGGGAGGTCAAAAGATTACAGAGGGAACAAAACTCCTTCCCCATTCCTGTTCAACCTGCCTCAGAGATGGTGAGGACCCTCCAGGGTTTCTCTTGGGTAGAATCAGCCCTTTCAGAACCAGATGGTACCAAGATGGATTGATGCGAAGGCTATTCAGTGTCCCCAGCTATTGGCATGATTGCAGCCTATCTCAAACACTCCCTGTGAAGGCCCAATGCTGATCCCCTACTCTCCAGCTAGTCATAGGCATGCTGGAGGAAGCTGGATTCAAAGAGGGCAGTGCAGATGGCAGATCCTCGTGCACAGCATGCAGGGACAGGCTCAGGGCCAAAGACCTGGCAGAACTGGGCCAGCAGCCATTAGAAACCTGCAAACCCCTATTGATATGATAGGTAATGACTCTATTGAAGTTCTCTTAAAACAAATGGAGACCATTCTGGGTTCTCTTTTGACCTGCCTTTCTAAAACCCTCCCATCCTGTGCTATGAGAAATAATGTCTGCAAGCAGTGAAATTCAATGGGGAAAGAATCAACAGTATGAACAATGCTTTGGTTTGCTGAAAACCACAGGGTCCCAGCCTGGTTTGGCTTGGAAGGGACCTTAAAGCTCATCCAGTTCCAAGCCCCTGCCACGGGCAGGGACACCTTCCACTAGAGCAGCTTGCTCAAAGCCTTGTACAACCTGGCCTTGAGCTTTCCCACCCTGTGCAGCATGAAGGTGACGGTGCACCTCATAGCAACTGCTTGCTTGGCCTGCATAACTGATACCTGGCAAACCTAATGGCCTGAGAGGTCAGGTCTTGGCAGCTTGACAGCCTTACCCAGGAGTGCTGCATGTCATGCAGGCCAAGGGCATGAGCATGTCCCAAAGAGGCACCTGGCACCCTGGAGCCCAAGGCACAAAAGTCACCACCCAGTCAGCCCTGTATCATGTTCATGTGCAGTTTGGGGTGGCAGTTTGTTATGTATGCAGTGTCTGTCTTCCTGAAGGTGTTTGACTGCCACAGCTTCTGTGTGCATGGGGAACAGTCAGATTCAGCAACGGCACCTTTGGGATGGGGCCTTAGTCAGCTTAAACGAGTCATTCATCCAACCATTTATCTGAGCTTATTGTCCATGATGAATGTCCTGCCTTCCTTCTGTCCCATCTTAGGGGTCACGCTGGTGAGATACCAGCATCCCCTGGTGTCACTTGGCCGGTGGCAGGGTAGGGATGCCCGGCACCCTGTAGTGTCAGGAGACAGGAACGCCTCCTGAGTCATGGGAGGAGCAATCTGTGTGTGTGTGTCCCATAATTGCCTGCCACGGGGTAGGTTAAAGGCAGACATTCTCCATGACTAACATGGGAAGAATGTGGCTCGTGTACCGGGTGGCACCAGTGTGTGTGTGACGTGGCAATCTGTGGTATGGAGTCATGGCTCATCAACTGCATGCTTTGAGACACCTGGGAGAAGGGTTAAAACCTGATCTCGGGATGGGGGTAGTGAGGTTGGGTTTGAAGCAGGAGGTGCTGGGAGCCATTGCTGAGATGGCAGCAGTCAGAAAACCCACCACAGGAAAAAGAGAGGTCCCACAGTATCCAGAGCATTGAAAGTGCAGGCAGGCAATGCCTGTGTTGTTCTCATGTTCTCATGCTAACAAATACATCAGGTGGATAAGGAATGATGGTCCTGCAGAGCCTGGGGGCCTCGTGCTGCTGACAGAGCACAAAAGCTCATGCAGGACGGTGGCAGCGATCCTCTGAGGCTTGGAAGAGCATCTCCAAAGCGGACGATGCTTGGCTAGAGCAAGGTCTGGAGCTGTGGATGTGACCTCAGCAGAAAGAACACTGGCTTCTCATGTAATTTAAACCCTTGTTTAGGCAGCAAATCCCTCACCCCAGGCTGTGCAGGATTTATTCCTTTCCAACAGTACCTGTGACTCCAGTTAGGCTGTTTATCAGCATGCATATTACTTGGCGTATAGGACCAGGATCTAGGCTTAAACCAACCAGAGCTCCAGGGCTGTGGGTTTTGGTTTGGGGAACTGTTTGGTTTGTGCAACTCATACAACATCTGGCAGTAATTCATCAGTCCTTTGGCATGGTGGCTCTAAGCATCGTGTTCTTGACTGCAACTGCATCACTGCATAGCTATCTTCCTAATCGTGGTAGCATCCATGAGATCAGCTTGAAACAGCCTTTGGGCTCTTCCTAATGGGCCATCCTGCTGATTCCGCTTTATGTCATGGAGCATTTCCTGCTCCATCTGTGGCTTGGTTAGTCCTCAGTTTGTATGGGTGCCATGGAGTTCTGCTCCCTAGCTCTCTACAGAAACTCATCTTGTCAGTTTTGGAACATCCTTTTGATGTGTGAAGACTCCTCTGATTTTTGATCCCCCCTGCCCAAGCCCTTGCAAGCTCAGTGCCACCCACAGCTTTGTGAGTATGCTCTCTTCACCCTCTCCACCATCACTGGCCTGTTTCTGTCCTGTCCCTCAAGTCAGTTGCCCCATCGAAGAGCAAAATGAGTTGGTGGGTTTGTTGGACACTCAGTTATCTTCCAGAACTTAGAATCCTTATTTATGCCAGGCTCTTTCCAGGGATCAAAGCTAAGCTTAATGGGTCCTTCATTCTGGGGATTAAATAGCTTGGTGCTGCTCACCTCCAGGTGCTTCGGGACTGGCTTGTCCTCCACTGGTCCAGTATTGCTCAGATGCTCTGCTGCCCATTCCCCCAGCACTGGTGGCCTGAGCTCAGCCGCCTCCTCCCAGCAGCCATCCTACAGAAGCTGGTTCTGGAGGAAGGCCTCTGTTCTGTCCTGCTTTCCTGCCTCCTTTGTGCCTTCATTTGAAAACAGCTGGCTTTCAGGTAGGGAACCACATGAATCAGGTCCATCGCCGGGGCAGGTCTGTCTGCTCATGTAAACGGGGAAAGCACCCTCTGGAATCATTCTGGGCATCCCCTCTTTATGGGAATTGAAGCAGAGCTTCCCGGAAGATGCTGTGATACCCAGGCAGCCGGGTGCCGCTTGCAGAGAGGCTCCAAGTGGATGAGGCAATGGACCCCTGCCAGTTGTTGGTGCAGGGCTTGCAATGTGAGAGCTGGACTTTCTCAAGGGCCCAGTGCAGAGATGCTCATTTACACAAGATGCTGTGTTCTGTGTGAGAGCTGAAACAGAGCCTTTACTGTTCCATACACCACTGACCTGATCATTGGCACAGCGCTGGCTTTACGCTGCGGCTCTGTTCTCTGCACATCTCCTCTGAGAGTCTGGGGCTCAGGGAAAGCTCTTCTCTGCACTTGATTCCTTCCTAACAAATAGGAGTTGACACGGGGAGATGCAGAGATAGGAAACAGATGACTCGTAGCCCAAATAAACAGCACAGAGACCTGACCGAGCTCTCCTCACATCTGGGGAAATGGGGAGAGCTTTGAGCTCAGGTTTTGTCTCCCTGGATGATTTCAGGTTCTGAAGCAAGGCTGTTTATGTCAATGAGAAGTAGAGGCTGAGCTCTTGGGTTTTATACCAAAACCATACCCAAACACAAAACTCCCACATAGCAGAAGTAATAATAAGCCTGGGCAGAGCTGCATTGGCTGCTACAGTAACTGCAGAGCCACTCTGAGTTAGAAAGCTCTATGCATGAGTTAACTGATGATGAGGAGATGGGCCTTACTATTTACCCCAATTTCTGGCACTAAAACCAACAAGTAATGCTGCTTCTGAAATGCACATGTTTGGGAATGGGACACCCTCCCTGTGAAGCCCATAGCTCACTATACAGTCTCAAGCTGACTTACTGGCATCTTAAATCCTTATCTGCCACCCAGAGGCATCACTTAAAGACGCTTGAAGGGTAAGAGGTCTACATAAGAGGTGATGTTTGAGGGGTTGGCTGTCCTGCTGGTGATAACCAAGGCACTGTGTGAAGCACTGGACAGTATACTGCATGTCCCTTTGTGGCAGGCTGGCTGATCTTCCCTCTCCTCTTGCCTCCTTCTTGAGGTGCCTACAATCAGCTTGCTGCTTGCTTCTGGATGGAACCACCCAAACGTGCCCGGGGTGAGAGCTTAGGCACCGAGCTCCCAAGCCACAGATTCCGACACTCCCCCTCCACATTCACAAGGCAGTGATTTGTGGGTTATTTGTACCAAAGGCTTGCCAGATGAGGCCGCAAAGAAAACAGCACTTGTGACCCAGGTCCACTGTATCCTGTGCTGCTCATCTGGGAAGTTAAAGAGAAGTCAGCACCGTGGCTCTGCCTGGAGTGAAGGAAGGACTAGCTTCCTTCCTTCCTCCCTTTCCATCCCTGTGCCTCAAGGGATAGCTGAATACATACGGAAACTGGAAACCACATCCCAGGCTCTACTGGAGAGCATCTTCTCCAGCAAGAGTTCCTCTCATTTCTCCCCAGGATGAGCCATCCCACCACGTTCTGACAATCAGAATGGCTGGGATCTCCTGTGGGAGGGAGGGAGAGCTCTGGGTTTCAGGCCTAACACCAACCCAGATGAAGCCCTGATCCAGGTACAAGGATGAGTCCCTCCTGCTCGCCCTTCTGACTGTATTTCTCTGTAGGATGTGACACTTGTAACTGGGCAACCCGGCACCAGTGACATCACTTAATCTTCTTGCAACGAGTTTGGCAGCCATGGGAAATGCCTTGCAGCTCACAGCATAGACACTGGCTCCCTAACACAAAACCCATGTGGCTCTGTGCTCTGCTGTTCCCCTCGTCATCCCCTCTGCAGGGATTTTACTAGCAGGTGGGCTGATTTCAAGCACATTTGATGGAGGTTAAATGTCTCAAAAGTAGAGAGTTCCTACGAGTGCCACAGGACCCAGTGGCCACATAGAACAGAGACATCCAAGTTAGTGACTCCACTGAGAGACTAATGGATGCTCAGTGTTATTACTCTACATCAGCAAGTCAACAGAGGAAAGAGGCACCAGAAATCAGGCTTAAGTCCCACTGCTCATGAAATTGCTAACTCCTACTTGTTATTACTTGTCTTCGTATTGCCTGTCTCCTCCTCTGGCATCTCTTACAGGTGTTACTGAAGATGTCCTCTCAGAAGGAAAACTATTCACAGTATCACAGTATCACAGTAGGTTAGAGATTGGAAGGGACCTCAATTATTGTAATAGCTCCTTTAAACGAAGATACAGGCACTCCAGTTAATGAGCTGCCTTTTGGGGCCCTTGCCTGGTAAGGGCCCAGTGCAGCAGGTCTGAAAACGCAGTCCCAGGGAGTGTGACTGCTCCTCAGTGCCAAGCCCCCTGCTCCCTAACACCGTGTAAGTGAGAGCTGGGAAAGGCACATGGAGGGCTGGTAGGGATTGCAGTTGCTGCCTGATGACTGAAGGCGAATTCTGTGCTATTCTGTTGAGCAACATCTCCTGGCTCCTTGTAGCCCTCAGCATGAAACAAGAGTTCATTTGTTCAGGGTCTCTGCAGTGTAGAGGGTGTCTTAAAATGCCGAGAAGTTAAAGCCTTTAAAATGTAGTTGCCTGTGGGCTGATTCTTTGCACAAATGAAGCCGAAAGGCATTGCTCAGCAGTATCTGCACCCACTCCATCGTTAGGGGTTCGAGCAATTCCGTAGCATAGAATCATAGAAAAGTTTGGGTTGGAAGGGACCTTAAAGCTCCTCCAGCTCCAACCCCTGCCATGGGCAGGGACCCCTTCCACTGGAGCAGCTTGCTCCAAGCCCCTGTGTCCAACCTGGCCTTGAGCACTGCCAGGGATGGGGCAGCCACAGCTTCTCTGGGCACCCTGTGCCAGCGCCTCAGCACCCTCACAGGGAAGAGCTTCTTCCCTCCCTACACATGACAGTTGAAGTCTTTAAGAGCTGCAGAACCTCCTTGCAACGGAGAACAATTCAGTTCTGTTCTTCCCCCTTTGAACCATCCCTGCAGGGAAGAGGAGCTTGGGACCTCCAGGACTGGCATGCAGATGACATGACCCTAGCCCTGCGTTCCACACATGCCCACCCGCTTCTCCTGGTGCCACTCTGCTCTCCAGGAACCTGTTTCACTGCTGCTCGGGGTCAGGGTGTGAGGTGTTCAGCCGGATTCCTGGCCACTTCCCACGTCAGGCACCGAGCTGCCTGCCAGCCAGTGGGCGCCGGCAGACCCCCATCAATCACTTCTTGCCTGCATTCAAATGCACTGAGCTTGGGATCGGCTCGAAGATAAGATCTGGTCCCTGCCTGGGTTTCGCAAGATGCGCTCGCTGTGCCCTGCGCTGCCTGTCAATAATTGCACCATTGTTTTCCCCATCAGTTACTGGCTGCACCCCGGTTTTAGCTTCCTCGTGTTGAGTCATTGCCTAACACCGGTGTCTGTTTTGTCTCTCAAATAGAAACCAGCCCTGTACCTTTATTCCATCTTTGGGGACTTTCTCAAAACACCCAGATGTGCCAAAAGTTGACTCAGAGCTCAGTCAGCTCCAGGTAACTGTCATTTAGGTAACGCTGGCCAAATACAAGGGTAAGGCGCTAAAGGAGTGATAACTCCCTTTCTCCCCCCTGCAGCTCACATTACAGGTGAGGTGCACATTACAGCATCACAGGTCCTACTCTGGATTAGATGATGGGACATCCATTGCACCCCTCCAAGCTCCACTTCCTCAGCTGCACCAGTTACCTTGGTGCTGCAGACTGGAAAACAGAGAGTATTTGCTGACAATAGGAAGTGCTGGATGAGCAGGATATGTGTTCTTTTCTTTTTGGAGATGCTCCTGCCTCCTCTCTGAAACTGGGGTATCCCAGTGCTGCCTGCAGCATAGGTGATGCACCTCATGGCTTTTGGTGCTTTTCAGCTTTGCGACTTCTTTAGTGAGCCTGGACCAATTTGAAGGAACCTGCTGTAGGAAGCAGAAGGGTATGTTCTCCATTGAGAGAACAGCTTGTGGAGCTATGACCATAATACCATTGCCTTGCAAAGAGGAATTGTTTCTTCAATGGTTAATTGTTTGCAGCCCTGTGCTGGTTTCAGCCCAGCAGGATTAGGCCCAGCAGGGCTTTTGCTGCATTGGCTGCATTATCACAGTGCACAAGCACTTTCCAGTAGATGGGGAAGCTTTTAATCACCTAAGCGAGCACTTTCTCCACTCCAGCAGTCAGCAGAGAGCCAATGCCCTAACGCAGCCAGTCCCATTCCCGCAATGGTGATTTGCTAACTCTATTGCTCAGGCAAACAGGAGAGAAGTGCATGCTCTGCAGCAGAATAGCCAGTGCAGATGTTAAAGCAGCCTGAAGGCTCCCTGCACTCCCTTATGTGCATCACATCCTCCTTCTCCGAGAACCTGCACAAGTTCAACCTTTTCTCCTAGGTGAACACACAGAATTTAACTTGCCATGGATAAATTGCTATTACAAGGTGGTTAATTTCCATTAGAGGGCCAACCAACAGTCTTGGTATTGAAAATGTATGTGCATCATACTCCGACCAGCTAGAAGAAACCTATACAGGGTGCCAGCATCAGGGTGAGCAGCCAGCACTGCAGACATATGCTGCTCTTTCCTTTGCTTCCTTTAGGTTTTCCTCCGCCATCCTTTCAATTACACACCCCAATTATATTCTGGGTCCGTTGACATTGCAGTCACTCCTGTGTGGGCACAGTCAAGCTCCTTTCAAATGAGCTAATTTGGCTACAGATAGCACTGCAGGCAGCAAAGCACGGGGCTCAGTGCAGCAGAAGCTGGGTAAACACTTCAGTGGGTTTACCTACACGGTGGGCACCTGCAGCTCTCAGGCCATCAATGAGCTATGGTGGAGCCAGCTGAGGCACACAGGTGATGCTCAACCAGGATGTCAGTGCAGAATGCTCTGTCTCGGGGAAAGGTGAGGCATGCAGTGCACCAGGGACATGGGCTGAGACAGAACTAGTGTGAGACCTAAGATGTTCAGAAGCATCCCTGAAGAGATGGACTCGGGGGTGCTGGTTGATGAGGAGCTCCCCATGACTCATCAGTGAGTGCTTGAGCCCAGAAACCACCCCTGGCCTGGGCTGCACCACTACAGCGTGAGCAGCAGGACAAGGGAGGGGAATCTTTCCCTCTGCTGTGCAATGGGGAGACCCCCCCCCCTGCAGCCCTGATCCAGCTCTGGGGCAGCAGCACCAGAGGGACCTGGAGCTGTTGGAGCGAGGCCAGAGGAGGCCATGGAGATGCTGCGAGGGCTGGAGCAGCTCTGCTCTGGAGCCAGGCTGAGAGAGCTGGGCTGGGGCAGCCTGGAGAAGAGAAGGCTCCTGAAGGGGAGACCTGAGAGCAGCTCCAGTGCCTAAAGGGGCTGCAGGAAACCTGGAGAGGGGCTTGGGACAAGGGCCTGTAGGGACAGGCCAAGGGGAATGGCTTGAACCTGCCCGAGGGGAGACTGAGCTGAGCTCTTAGGCAGAAGCTCTTCCCTGTGAGGGTGCTGAGGCGCTGGCACAGGGTGCCCAGAGAAGCTGTGGCTGCCCCATCCCTGGCAGTGCTCAAGGCCAGGTTGGACACAGGGGCTTGGAGCAAGCTGCTCCAGTGGAAGGGGTCCCTGCCTGTGGCAGGGGTTGGACACCCTATGAGCTTTAAGGTCCCTTCCAACCCCAACCATGCTGTGATTCTATGATCATTCACTTTGCAGAGCACTCACATGATTGCTTGAGATGAGGGGGAAAAGGAGCCCAGTTGTACGGGAGCACAGTGCCTGCCACAGCAAAAAATGAAGAGCCACTGAAGGTGACTGATGAGGCTTTCACGGGGTTTGGAAACGCACTGGTGCCATGCCAGCTGCGGGGAGGCGATCCCAAGGAACTCCAGGGGTGGGAGTGCCGCAGAGAGCACCTGGCTCCCATCACCGGGAGGACGAAAGGGATGTCCGCCCCTTTCAGAGCGGGGCACTGGGGCCACGGCGGGGGCCCTTGGTCCTTTCGGGGGTGCTGTGCAGTGAGGGATGGGATGGGATGGGATGGGATGGGATGGGATGGGGATGGGGTGGGATGGGATGGGATGGGATGGGATGGGATGGGATGGGATGAGCCCCCCCCCATTCAGTCCCGGCTCCCGCTCCCCGCCGGGACGGAGCCAGCGCCGAGGCCGGGCGGGGCGGCGGCGGTGACGCCCCGGGGCGGGGTTGATGCGGGCGCCCGGCCCCGCCTCGCCGTGCCGAGGGGCGGGAGCTCCGGCCGAGCTACAACGGAGTGCAGCGGGGCAGCGGCGCGGGCTGGGTCCGCCGGGGGGGGCAGCAGGAGGAGGAGGAGGAAGGGGAAGGGGAGGAAGAAGAGGAGGAAGCGGCAGCGCTCGGGGTCCGCCTGCCCGAGTCCCTCCGTTCCTGCCCGCAGCCGCCGCGGTCCGCCCGTCGCCGGCCTCCCGTGGGGGCCCATGAGTGGCGGGCGGTGAGATGGGGGGGAGCCTGGGCTGCCACCGCGCCATCCCCCGCGACCCGGCCGACCTGTGCCACAGCCGCAAGTTCAGCGCTGCCTGCAACTTCAGCCACATCCTGGTGAACCAGGAGCGGCTCAACATCAACACGGCCACCGAGGAGGAGCTCATGACCCTGCCCGGCGTCACCCGCGTGGTGGCCCAGAACATCGTGGAGTACCGGGAGTACATCGGCGGCTTCAAGAAGGTGGAGGACCTGGCGCTGGTGAGCGGGGTCGGGGCTGCCAAGCTGGAGCAGGTGAAGTTTGAGATCTGCGTGAGCAGCAAGGGCAGCTCCGCGCAGCACTCGCCCAGCTCCCTGCGCAAGGACCTGCCTGCCGAGCATCACCTCTCCGCCACCAAGATCAACATTAACACGGCCACCCCGGCGCAGCTCATGAGCATCCGCGGCATCACCGAGAAGATCGCCAACAGCATCGTGGGCTACCGTAAGGAGCACGGCCCCTTTAAGAGCATCGAGGACCTGGTGAGGATGGACTGCATCAATTCCTCCTTCCTGGACAAAATCAGGCATCAGATCTTCGCGGAGCGTTCCCGGCCCCCTTCGACGAACACCAACGGTGGCCTCAACTTCACCGCCAAGCCTCACCCCAGCCCCACCTCTCTGAGCCTCCAGAGCGAGGACTTGGACTTCCCTCCTGGGGGTCCGACCCAGCTCATATCCACTCGCCCCTCCGTGGAGGTGTTTGGGGGGGTGAGGGACGGCAGACCCGTCCTCAGGGTGGCTACCTGGAACCTGCAAAGCTGCTCCGTCGAGAAAGCCAACAACCCAGGAGTGCGGGAGGTGGTGTGCATGACGCTGCTGGAGAACAGGTAAGAGGCAGCGCCTGACCTGTAGGTGCAGGGTTAATGCCTTCGGGGTTTGGGCACTTTAGAATCCTGTTGTCACCCTGCTGGGACTGCCCCTTCCCAGGGGTGCCAAGTGTTTCCCGTTCCTTGCATCGAGCCCTGCTTGAGTCTAATGCTGGAATGACCCCTGATAAAGCTTCTGCACTCCCTGAAAGGTGGTGGGGCACCTCCTGAGGAGGTTGGTGTGCGCACACATCTGAGCTGTTACGGGCAGCCACATTAGGCCTGTTAATGGGATTGTTTCCCCGTTAAGAGCCATTTGAACAAGTAGTAGAGGACCGTTTCCTGTCAGAAGCTGGAGAGGAAGAGCAGAGCAAGGGCTGCGTTGTGTGTGTCATTTCATATGGTGTTTCCCCGAGCATCGTACTGCTGCCGTGGGAGGCGGGATGCAGCAGCATCCGCCTCTGCCCGAGCCGGTGCCTTTCCTCCAGCCTGTCTCGTTTGGGTGCTGACCTCCTTACGGTCAGCACTGGGGCTGTAGTCCGTTCCCCCTCGCATCAGCTCCTCAGATCAAACAGGGCTTTGGAGCGCTGTCAGGACGGTTTGGGCTGTGTAACACGCGTGGAATGCCACGGCTCACCCCGCAAGGGTGACACGGGTTATTAATGTGTGGTCATGGGGCATCTGCTGAGCTGCAGGGACCACTCATCCCTGGGGATGTGAGACACGGGGCTGTGCCTGATTTAATTGAGCTGGGGGGCACGGGGCGAGGTCTGTTTGTGGTGTTAGTGGCTGAGAGCTGTGATTTATCTCTTTATTTCCTTGCTTTGGGAAGGTAATGGGGCAGCAGTGCTGGGGGTGTCTCTCTTGCTAAACTCTCTGCTTGGAACGCAAATGTAAGGATGCAATCAGGGTTTGGAAACAACTCCCGCCCTTTCCTTTCCGTGTGTGAAATCTGCCCCAGCTGATCCGCATTTAGCACTGGGAAACTTAACTTTCCTCTCTGGCTGCCGTTCAAGCTCCCAGCTGGAAGTGAATGGGAGCAGGGGGGCCTTGGACTCCTGCAAAAGGGGTATTGTGGGGAGGGGAAGTGCTGTTGGGCTCTGGTCGTGCCGAGGGCTCTGTCTTTCTCTAGTCATATGCTGAATAATGGCTCCTGGTGGTGTGGTTGCAGGGGTCGGGCATATGAGAAAGACAGTGATGGTGTGTATACATACATATATGCATGTACATATAGATATATATGAAATGGATTTTTTTAAGGACCTCATCCAGTAAGGTGCTGTCACTTTGGCATCTTAGCTCTGCTCTCAAATGCACGGTACTTTGTTTCCATCCAGCTTAGCAAACATGGACTTGGTTGCATGGGGTGGTGTCAAAGATCTCTCTGATACCTTAAAGTTTAAAAGGAGCCTGATAGGAGCACGGGGTTTTGTTCTGGTTTAGGACATGCAGGTGTGCCATCCATCACCCAGGGAGAATGTGATGCAGCTCTTGCCTGTACCTGTAACCCTGTTTGTGACAAGGTGGGACGCTGGAGCTATGTGCATCCACGTTGTGCTCACCTGCAGAACCTTGCAGGGAAAATAGATGTGGAAGCAGTAAAAAGGAAGCAGGGGAAAAGGCTTAAGTAGGGAAAAGCCCTACTCAGCACCGTGGGAGGGATTTCCTCTTGCTTGTGCTGGCATTGCTGAGGGCAGGGGAGCTTTGCAGCTGTGAAACAGCCTCGGCTGAGGTCAGAACCTGCTTTCTTTCCCTGTGTGAAGTCCATGGTCTCCCCCCGAGCTGTGGCCCTGTACCATGGGCACTGATGAAACGCCTTGCAAACTAATCTTTGCCCAGGTCAACGAACTTCAGTCCATCATCAGCTGGAATCGTTTACCTGTTGTTTCTGCAAGCCAGAACACGCTGCTGCACGGGGCTCCCCCCCTTCTGCCCGCTCTGACTCCTGGTGTGTTTTGAAGGTGCATTGTGTGGCCAGTGGGTGCCCCACATGGGGTTGGTGGAGTGTCCAGCTAGGACCCAAGCTGTTCCCAGTGGATCTAAAGGGTACTTGGTCCAGCAGAAAGCAGGGGCTCTCCGGAGCTATGCTGATGGGCATGTGCTTGCTGATGCAGTGGGTGCGCAGATGCCTTCATGTATGCAAGCGTGCTCTTGCAGGTATCTTATAGTCTGGGGTGGTCACAGGAGCTGGACTGGTGCCTTGTTGCAGTACTGTTATTGGAGGGCTTTCCTCACCTTTTGAAGTCTGGGAATAAAGCACAGCAAGAGAAGACTAGTGAAACTGTGTAAAGAGCAGAAAAATGGTGATCTCGGGGACTTTGGTGCTGGTTGAAAGGCTGCTTTGGGTGTGCTTTGTTGTCTGGTGGGGTTTTTTTCTCATGACCAGTTCACAGCAAATAGCTTTGAGACCCCGTGAGCTTGTTGTTACAGGCATTGACAATGGGGGAGATTACTGCTCACTCACAGATGGAGTCAGAAGATGAAGGTCCTCCTGTCTTGGTGCCCTGCGTAGCCTCTGCACTGAGGGACCAGTTGGGCAGGAAGGAAAGAGGGCCGTGCCTTCATTCAGAACAAGAAGCAAGAAGATGTGCTCATGGGATCTGCTGGGTGGGGAAGGACCAATTCAACCCAAAACGTCCCCGCTTCAGCCCAGGAGTGCTCCACTGCTGAAGAGCAGCAAAGGGGACACGGACCAAACCAGCAGCATGGCTGCTACTGCTCAGCTAGCTTGAAACTCATGGCTGCAGTACACAAACAATCAATCACAGCAAGGTCCTCGCTGTCTTTCTCACATTACAAGCTTCTATGTATATCTCGGTGTCTGGAGTGGAGGAACGAGGTGTTTTCATTCAGAGGACCAGAGGGTAATTTTAGCTGAGGTTAACACGATGAATGTGGAGGCGAGCGCGATGCGATGTGTAACTGCAGTGTCAAATGCGGGGTGAATTTGCCCAAACCTGCAATGTTTCTTGGCACATGTGGGGATCAGAGCTGGTCTGGGTGTGCAGGTCATCCCCTCTGCTCACCTGCGTGTCCTCCCCTTGCTTGGTGGATGGAGAGACCAACAGCTTCTCAGCAAAATAAGGCTCAGCGTAGCATGGGTGAAGGGGAGAGCGAGGTCAGGTCCAAGTGTTTTAATGGGGAGGAAAAGTAGCCCCAGCGGAGGTGTTGCCTCTAGTGAAGGACCAGTGGGGAGCATGCTAAAGGTGCACCCTCTAGTTTGATAGCTTGCTAGGGAGCACTCGTGCACCTTTCCCAGCACGGTTTGCAGTGGGGCTTTTCCAGCTGGTTTTTGTTGTGCCTTCTAATACTGAGCAGTAACTTTGTGAAGACCTCTTAATAATAATTGCCTTTTTCTTGTAAGCCCACGTCAGTTGAGTAAATGCCATCGCTCGAGCGTCTGAGAGGCAGGATGCGTATTCTCTCAATGCCTTTTGTAGGGAAGGGAGCCTGGATGAAATGATCTAGCAGCCTGTCCAGTTGTGTCTTGACAAGTTCCAGTGTTGGGGGCTTTCCTGCATCCCTGGGAAGGTTGTTCCAGTGATTGACTGGGTTGTGGTTTTGGTTTTTCTCCTTGGCTTAGTTTCTTGCTTGGACAAGCAGGCCTCCATGCCAGCGCCTCTTCCTCCTCTAGCTTTGTAACTGGTTACATAGGGGTTAGCAGGTGAGAAGTTAACCTCGGTTAACTCAGGTACCCAAACTGGTTCTCCTGCTAGGGAAGCGGATGCAAACCTCAGCCCAGAATAGGCTCCTGGGGGGCAGTGGGTGGGCAGGCAGTCCCTGGGTAACCCTCACTGTGCCCCATGGTCGGAAGCTCTTTCTCCTTGTCCTACCAACCCCAGGTAGGTGTCCCAGGGGATCGGTCACCCTAAGCACATCCTCTCAACACCTAAACCCTAGGCAAGCTCCTGAATCACGCTCTTTCTATTGAGACATGAGGAAAAAGCCATCTCGTCCCTGCACTAGATGCCAAAGGGAGGAGAGCCACTTTCCCCTCGCTCCCTTACATTAAATACTGGGTTGGTGGGGTTGTTCTTCTCTTCAGTCTCTTAGTGAGGACCGAGAGGTGGGGTCATTCCAAGGGACTATTATACACTGGTGGGGCTTGGTGCTTTGGGAAGGTGTGCAGTGCGGTACCCTGCCTGCTGGCTTGTGCCTGCGCTTCCTCCCCCAAACCAGGCATCATACTGGTGTATCCTAGCAGTAGCAGTGATGGGTGTACTTGGAGCCTTCAGGGGCTCAGCACCAGCTTGTACTTGTTATTTGAGCTCTGTCACTGCAGCTCCCGGCGGCCTGGCCAAGGACCGAGATGTGTCTGGTTTATGTCTCTCCCTTCAGACAGCCGCTTGGGTTTCCTCCATTGGGTTAATGCTAGGCTGGAGCCTTGCCAAGGATAATTCCCCTGCAAGAGAAGATCAGGAAAGAGGGCCTGGCTGGAGTAACCTGACCGTGCTGATAGGTCTTAAAAGAACAAATCCACCCTCTTCTCCTTATGTAATAGGGAGGAAATCCTGCAACTTCAGGGAAAACTTGAGAAAAAAGGAACTGGGAGATGGTGCCTTCTATGTGCCCTCCACAGAGGGGTTTTATGAGCAATAGAAATACAGATGTAGGAGAAGCCACCGTTGATTTGCCCTTTCTGATACCTCTAAGGGCAAAACTAACGGGGTGATGAAGAGCTGTTGTGTTTGCGGGTTTTGGTGTTGGCTTTTGCGGTGGGTTTTGTCAGTGCGCTTGTTTTTTGGCTGCACCTGCATGGGGATAACAGTGTTTTCCTTGCTGTAGACTAGTGGGAAAGTGAAGCTGCCTTCTGCATGCTGCCTGGTGGGGGCAAGCAGCAAGATGTTCTGTGGTCAGACCTGGAGTTACACCATTATCCAGGGAAATGGAACTCCACTGTTCCAGTCCTGTTCAGGATGTGGCACATTCCTTTGTCTCTGTTGAAGGCTGTGGAGCTCAGTGCTGAAATGCATGACCATCCTCTGGGGGGGCAAGGGCTCCTCTGTGGTACTGCTCCCCCCTTGGGGAGGGATCCCAGCCCCTTTTAGGACTGCTGCCTCGGGGGTGTCAGTGATTCAAATTCAGTGAATTCAGTTCCATTTCCAACTTCTGCTTTCTATGGATGTAGCGTTGAGACTTTCTATATGGGCATCGCCTGCTCCTCCAGTAGGACAGAGGTGGGTCCCTTGCTCAGGCCTTCTGCAGAAGGGATCAAAAGCAGTGGGTGGACTTGCAGCAGGATCGTGAAGGCTGTACCCCATCCCGGTGGTGCCCAGCGCCCCATCCCAGTGGTGCCCAGCGCCCCATCCCGGTGGTGCCCAGCGCCCCATCCCCATGTGCAGCACCCCATCCCCGTGTGCAGCACCCCATCCCCGTGTGCAGCACCCCATCCCCGTGTGCAGCACCCCATCCCCGTGTGCAGCACCCCATCCCGGTGTGCAGCACCCCATCCCGGTGGTGTCCAGCACCCCATCCCGGTGGTGTCCAGCACCCCATCCCGGTGGTGCCCAGCGCCCCATCCCGGTGGTGCCCAGCGCCCCATCCCGGTGGTGCCCAGCGCCCCATCCCGGTGGTGCCCAGCGCCCCATCCCCGTGTCCAGCGCCCCATCCCCGTGTCCAGCACCCCGTCCTCGTGTCCAGCCTGCCGGAGGTGGAGTCTGGAGCCGTGCATGGGACAGGAGCTCATAGGGATGGATGCCCTGAGCTGCCTGCTCCTGCTAGGGCTCTGTGGATCACTGTGGGTCTGGTGGGTTTGCTGCAGCTCCCACAGCCTTGCTGCCTCAGACATGGCACAGGGATGCAGGACAGGCTTTTCTCTTGTAAAAGGACATCTGGGCATCTTGTTGACTTTGAACAGCCCCTCGGTGTCCTCCCTGAACATCTGAGAGGCTGTACCCAATGAGGCATTTCTATCTGCTTTAAAGTTGAGAATATGGCTGGAAAAATGCTGTAGTAAAGGCCGGTTTCTCCATATAAACTAAACCTGATTTTAAAGCTATAATCATACCCTGCCACTGATACTTGTGCCATAAAGCCTGACTAAAATGGAGCAGATCAGTGGGGAAAGCATTTGTTCATGTATTGTTCTTTTTCTCCTAACACGTGTACTGGATACATCTGGCAGCACTTGGTGGCTGCGTAGCTTCAATCCATGCCTGCTGGGTTATTCTGGACGTTTATGATCATGTCACTGGATTCGTGTTGCACATGGCAGGTATTCTGGTCAACCAGGGCTGCAGGTTTACTTGGTCCTGCAGGGTTTGCTGTATTGCGTGTGGCAAAGATTAAACGGGTTCATTGAGAAGGCTTTAGGGGGACCTGAGAGCAGCTCCAGTGCCTAAAGGGGCTGCAGGGAACCTGGAGAGGGGCTTGGGACAAGGGCCTGTAGGGACAGGCCAAGGGGAATGGCTTGGACCTGCCCGAGGGGAGACTGAGCTGAGCTCTTAGGCAGAAGCTCTTCCCTGTGAGGGTGCTGAGGCGCTGGCACAGGGTGCCCAGAGAAGCTGTGGCTGCCCCATCCCTGGCAGTGCTCAAGGGCAGGTTGGACACAGGGGCTTGGAGCAAGCTGCTCCAGTGGAAGGGGTTGGGGTTGGAGCTGGAGGGGCTTTAAGGTCCCTTCAACCCAAACCAATCCATGATTTATGGTAATGAATTGGAGGCCCAGTGAGTGATGCTGCGCTGCCTGCTCCTGCATCTTGGGCACAGGCCACAGAACTGTAACCTCATCTTGTTAGACTTCTTGAAGCTTGTGCCACGTGGCTGTAGAAGACAGAGCAGTGTTTATGCACAGAAACCTTTAATCTGGGGTTGTGCGCTTTGAAGGCTCGTGGTACAGCTGCAGGGAGGCTGTTTCCAGCTTGGGCTTTAAGAAGAGCAATAGGATGGTTTTAAAGGCAGGAGATGCTGCTGCTGTTCTTACCAGGGGAACAGACCAAGGGGCTGTGAGCAGAGGGATTCAGTACCCCCAAGTGATTGAGAAGGTGCGTGCAGAGACTCGGTCAGTCCTTAACTAGAGGAGAGCACTGCCTCTGCAGGCAGTGATGCTCTGGCCCGCTGCGAGCACAGCTCTGCAGCCGTGTTAAACAGGGACAGTAAGGAGAACCTGGTTTGCAGATTGGGCTGGGCCCTTGTGGATGGAGTTGGGCTTCAGCATTCCCTACAGCTGCGGTGTTAGGGGGGCCCCTAGGGGGGTGTATTAGAAGGGGGGTGGTTAGTAGGTCAAGAGAGGTTCTCCTTCCCCTCTACTCTGCCCTGGTGAGACCCCATCTGGAATATTGGGTCCAGTTCTGGGCCCCTCAGTTTAAGAAGGACAGGGACCTGCTGGAGAGAGTCTAGCACAGGGCAACTGGGATGATGAAGGGAGTGGAGCATCTCCCTTATGAGGACAGACTGAGGGAGCTGGGTCTCTATAGTTTGGAGAAGAGGAGATTGAGGGGTGACCTTATTAGTGTATATAAATATATAAAGGGGGAGTGTCCCGAGGATGGAGCCAGGCTCTTCTCAGTGGCAAACAGGCTGCTCTGGGACTCTTGCCCAAATGATGGTTCCGAGGCTTGGCCGGATGAGCAGAGAGAAGTTGATGGGTTGCGAATTCCAGGTGCCTGTAGGTTATGGTGCAGTGGCATTGTTCTGCGTGGCGGTGCAGGTGGAAGCTGGCGGATGGAGGCACCCTGTCCTGACTGATGTAATTACAGTAGGCTGCGCTGATTTCTCAGCGCTGTTATAGGGTGCGGTGATGGAGACGAGAACCGTGGCACCGTGTTATTAATAACAGTGCTTTGAAAATAGGAACCCTATTGCTGCTGCTTTGCCAGGGTTCTTTATTTATGACTTGATTCTATTCGGAGCTTTGCTTTGTTTGAATAATAGCTGATTTATTGGAATACAAGTGCAAAGGCTTTGCTAAGTGGAGGGTGAGACCTATGAGTGACATCCTTTCCTATGTTAGAGGTGTGGATGTGCTCTCCACAAGGCTTCAGTGTGGTCCCCTCCCTCATCCCTGGTCCATGACAAGTCCTAAAATGCCCTCTAAGGTGCTGAGAGTAGGGTGGGCATCGTATCAACAGCAGATAACCAGTGAAGGGAATAAGTAGCACCATCGGGGAGCATCCATGCTGCTGACCTCCTTTTCCATCCCTGCTTCGGGGGGGTTGTGCACACAGGAGCCTCGCATCAGTGCCAAGCTGTTATTTTCAGTGCCTGTGGTGAAATCATGAGGGGCCAGTGAGTAGGAGATGCTCTTACCCTGCTCGTGCACAACGGGTGTGCATGTTCCAGAGGCTGAAGTGTGCATAGACATATAATTAGGGTAATCCCTATGGAAAAAATACATTTGGGATTATATCGTCCCTTATGCTAAGGATGCCTGGGAATGCTGTGTTTGCAGTGGAACGGATGCAGCCAGCTTGTGCAGAGTGGGTTGGAGCCCCTCTATCTGGAAGGGAGCCACATGGCTATGCAGCCTGTGCCGTCTCTGTGTCTATCACACAGGGGGAGAGCACGCAGTAATGCCATCCTGCCCTTGGTGGGGAGCACCCCACAGGGCAAAGCTGCTCCTATGGCTCGGCTGGTGTGGAGGTTAGTCTTGTTCCAGCCTGGCTATGCACTGGGTGGATGCTAACTTAGAAACCCCGTGCCTGGCTTCTTTACTGAAGCAAGTAGGACTAAGTGTGGCTCCAGCTCAGTGCCCCTGGATTGCAGGGTGCTGTGGCAGAAGCAGCTCTAGTTTGGGACTGGAAAACGAACTGTAGGGTAGGCAGGTTTGTTGTTGCTTTTCTACATGCAAGGGCAGTTCCATAGGCTCGCTGTCAAGCCTGCTTGTAGCATTTCAAATTATCACCTTGCTCCTCTCCTTTTGTCTTCCGAAGCAGATGGAAGCATGGAAAAGTATCCTCTGTGATGGGGGTTCGCAGTCCAAGTTGGGAAGGACCCATATTACTTGATTTAAACCAGTCTGCGTCTTAAATGAGGCAGCAGCTTTCCTTAAGCTGTCATAGGCAGATGATGGGGTCCCACATGCAGACCGCCTTAGGGAGGCCATGGGCTTGTTCCCCTCCTGTGGCGTGTGGGGCTGGTGGTGGTGAGGCACATACCAGCATCGCAGTGCACGGGAGAGGAAGCACACTGTCTGCAGGAGATCCCAGCATGTCCGAAGCATCAGAGCCGCTGCTGCATTAAGTGTTAAAATCAATGCTATTGGCAGGAAACGGGTGCAGTGGAGCCTCACTGCCTTTTGCTGCCTTTATCCTGACCAGCCCAAGCTTACCCATGGCTTTGTCAATGTAATGTTTGGCTATCTATCTGTATCTTCCTGCTAGTCCTTTGTACAGCTCCTTCCCTTATCTCTCGCTGTGTTTACACTCCCCTTTCATTATCAGTGGAGACGGCACTACCAGCACGGCTGCCTGCTGTCCCCTGCGCTGGCATTGAGCAGTGAACCCCATGTGGCCTGGCTGAGGGCAAGGGGCTGGTTTCCAGCATCCTCAGGGCGGTCTCTTGCTAAATATTACCCTTTGGTTACCAAAAACTCCCCTGTGATTTCTTGTTTCAATTGTGTCAGGGTTCTTTGGTGCAGAAAGGGAGCCAGGGCTTAAAGGACAAGGTGAAGGTTCAGGGCCTGAGCAGCTCCTGCCTTTAAGAGGTATTTGCTCGGTTTCCACGCAGAGCTGTTGCGGTGATACCTGTGGATGTGTTGCTGGTAGCTGCAGGTTGGGCTGCACAAGCAAAAGCCACCTCTGAGCATGTGGTGTTTCCCGGTCCGGTTTTAAACTGAGACCACTTGGACTTGTCTGTGCTTTGACTTGCTTCTCCATCAGCTCAGTACAGCAGTGCTTTTGAGGAGTGGGGTGCAGCGATGATGGTGACCCTCTCTATTGGCCAGCCATGCACTCGGGCTTGGCAGAAGGAAAGTGGAAGGAAGGAGCTGGGCAGATTCCTCTACATTGATTGTCCACAGGTTGAGAGGAAACTGCCTCATGAACCTGCCTCGATGGTTCCAGTATAGGCTGGGGAACGACCTCTTAGAGAGCAGTGTAGGGGAGAGGGACCTGGGGGTCCTGGTGGACGACAGGGTGACCATGAGCCGACACTGTGCCCTTGTGGCCAAGAAGGCCAATGGCATCCTGGGCTGTATTAGAAGGGGGGTGGTTAGTAGGTCGAGAGAGGTCCTCCTTCCCCTCTACTCTGCCCTGGTGAGACCGCATCTGGAATATTGTGTCCAGTTCTGGGCCCCTCAGTTTAAGAAGGACAGGGACCTGCTGGAGAGAGTCCAGCGCAGGGCAACTGAGATGATGAAGGGAGTGGAGCATCTCCCTTATGAGGAAAGACTGAGGGAGCTGGGTCTCTATAGTTTGGAGAAGAGGAGATTGAGGGGTGACCTTATTAGTGTATATAAATATATAAAGGGGGAGTGTCCCGAGGATGGAGCCAGGCTCTTCTCAGTGGCAAACAATGATAGGACAAGGGGCAATGGGTGCAAACTGGAACACAAGAGGTTCCACTTAAACCTGAGAAGAAACTTCTTCTCAGTGAGGTGACAGAACACTGGAACAGGCTGCCCAGGGAGGTTGTGGAGTCTCCTTCTCTGGAGACATTCAAAACCCGCCTGGACACGTTCCTGTGTAACCTTATCCAGGTGTTCCTGCTCCGGCAGGGGGATTGGACTAGATGAGCTTCTGAGGTCCCTTCCAATCTCTAACATACTGGGATACTGTGGTACTGTGATTGACCTGACCTCTGGGGCTTGCTCTTGTGACCTGAACGTGATCCCCTTCCTTGTCCTCTTTCTGCTTCTACTGAAACTAAAGCCTTTCCACTGGCGTCCCTTGGCTTTTAAACTGGCTCCCACACCTTCAGTTATTGCAGGTGCTTCTTGGTTAAGCCTTTGCTTTCACACCGTGAGGGCTGAAGGGGATCACCTCCTACCTGCAAGGCTGAGGACCTCAGTTCCCTTGGATCATCCGTGATACCTTCCCCCAAATCATTCCAACGCTCTCTTCTTGTTCCAGGATGTGCTGCACCATTTCCTTCTCCTCCACTGAAGCATCTTGCCAGGCAGTTGGAAAACCAGTACCTTTTAAGGTAGCTCAAGTTTCAGGCAAGACCTGCTTAGAAACTGCAGCCTTGCCTTTTGTCAGGGGAGCTACAAAGCCTTGTAAATAGAGAGGGCTCCTGTACCAGTGCTTTAGAGGAAAAAAGCAATTCTGGGTTTGATTTCTGCTCCTCAGAGGTCTTTAAAGCTCTGCATGCAGGAAAGCCCCTTGTTGCCTTCCCGGTGTGCTGGATGTGGGATTATCGTTGACTTGCTAGAGCAGCTGTTTAAAGGCAGTTTGTATGTATGCTAGGAGCTTGGCAGCACAAGAGCTCAACATTCTTGTTGCTATCTTCAGTTGAGCCTCTCTGATGATGGATGCTGCACCCACAGTTTACGGTTCCTCTCCCATATGCATCTTGTCTTCCTAAAGATAGTGTCTGGAGACGTCAGCTCTGGGGGGAGAGACTGATGGATTTATATGGGAAGAATCCTTTGGTCTAGCAGCTCTTCAACACGGTGTGTCATTCTGCCTTTCTCTCTAAAATAGGAAGCACTCGAGGAGCATCAGCCTTGTTAGGGCGGCGGTGCTTGTATCCAGGGTTTGGGAACAGCTTGGTTTGCCAAACCCTGCTATTTGTAGGACAAGAACTGAGTTGTCCATGCAAGACTTGAGGTGCCCCAGGTTTTCAAGTACTTCTTGGTACATTTGGAGTCTACAGGCAGATCAGCACCAAGTGTGGGTCCTCTGTTAGTACGTAAGGGTGTTTGCAGCTAGCAATGTAAGTACCATCTGCTGAAAACCCCAGTTCTTCTGGAGCAGAGGTTTGCCTGATGACCATGCTGTCATTTCTGTCCCCATCCCTGGCAGTGCTCAAGGCCAGGTTGGACACAGGGGCTTAGAGCAAGCTGCTGTAGGGGAAGGGGTCCCTGCCTGTGGCAAAGGATTGAAACCGGATGAGCTTAAGTTCCCCTCCAACCCAAACCATCCGTAAACCGTGTGCTTATCTGCTGCAGGGCAATCTCATGTTATTAGGGAGGAAGATCATAGAGCAGCTTAAATCGACCACTGCACAGAGATTGTTGCTTCCAGTTTTATTATTCCCAGTGCTTGATCCAGTTTCCACCTCCCAGGTGTGCTCTGCAAACCGGGATGCTCCTGGAAATGCTGCCAGATCCGGAAGCTTGTTCCCATTGAGCTGGTGGTTAAATTTGGGATGGTTTGCTTACTGCTAGTTTCCACCTCCTGGATGCTGCATCCAGTCACACACTTGTACGTGTTTCCCTGGTTTTGCATCCTGTTTTCCACAGTGACGTTTTGGTTTATGGGTGCAACGAATGGCAAGCTTGATATTTTAGTACTGTGTATTTAGTGCTTGATATTTGAGTACTGCCTATAGGTATTACATCATTGGTTGGGTTGTTTGTATAGATGGCTCCTATGGCACAACCTCAGGAGCAAGTCAAGCTAACAAAACCTGTGTGAGACACACCTCTTCCGATAATCTGAAATGCTCTCCATGGAGCAGTGGTTACTTGATCCTTGGAATAACCCAGAAATGGTAGGAGATCAATGCTGTAAGAGGGTTATAGTTTCTGCTCCTTGGACTTTGGAGGCCTCTAAGTACACGAGCACTATTGAGAAGAGTCACTGGAGCCCTCTGTGCTTTGTGTCCAGTGCAGAACCCAATACAATAGTCACTGTGTGTCCAGTGCAGAACCCAATACAATAGTCACTGGGGCTCAGCATGCAGTGCTTCTGCTCTTGCTCCCTGGGGGTGCCCACATTGACACTGGTTTTGTGGGGCTGTCACCTCTTCAAGCTGGAGAAGAGCAGTGTCGGAGGGGAGGAAGGCATGGCACTGCAGTGGCTGGCAGGGCACCAGGGTGAAGCGATGGGGAACCCCCTTGGGAGCATCCACACGATCCCGTTTCATGCCCTGCACGCAGTTCATCAGGAGCTGCTTTATCGCCCTTGGAGCTTGTTGCAGGCACACGAATCGTGCCAAAAGCTGTACGAGGCATAACTTTGCACCAGTGTGTGCAGCGCATCAAACGCCATCCCCTCCTGTCATCCCTTCCCGAGGTGTGATTGCGCTTCAGCTCTGAGGTTCGGAGAGCTCTGGGTCTGGACAAGCAGGCTTCTCATTCCCACTGAAGGCTGGCGTTTCTAAGACTGTTTTGTGCTGAAGCTTCTGACCTAGATAAGGGTAAGGAGCTGGCCTACACAGACAGCATCAGTGCCAGCAAGAAACAGAAACAGAAAGGCTAAGCTCGAGCCACCGTTCCCAGCTTTGCCAGGGCCGGTCTGTGTGCAGGGCTCTGCAGCCCTCTTGCATCCTTATGCTTTAAAGGCCATTCTCAGGCCCTGGCACGCAGGGGTACTCTGTGACTGGGAAGCTTTCAAAACCCCTTCCTGCGTGTCATTGTGCCGTTGGAGGCTGGGATCGCATCCAGCTCCCTGAGGACACTCTCCCATTGTTCCCTCCTAACCCCCCCTCCCTGCAGAGCATGGCTATTCGGGGGGCTCGCATGTTCCTTGGTGGCTTTCCACACGGGAACACCAGCGGCGGTTCATGGGAATAAGGTAACCCCGAATTAGCGATGAGCCAAGGCGGAGGGCGGCTGTATGGGGTGATGGTGGTCCGAGCGCTTGGCTCTGTGGCTAGCTCTGTGACTAGCTGGGCTGGCCTATGGTGGGGCTTCATTGATCTGCTTGCTGGCCTGCCATCAGGAAGCATGGTGGGGCTCTGGGGCTGCAGCAGGAGGAAATGATGCCTCCCTCTCGATGCTGCTTGCAGTCTCTTGGGGTGCTTTGGTACTGGTTTGCAGTTTCATTTTGTGTGCAGGTAGGCAGGGGAAATGAAAGCAGGTTAATGGGACAGGGAGGAGGGTGCTTTCTACTGAACCAGCCTTTTTTCTTCCCAAACCCAGGCACAAGGAGAGAGAGAGACCAAGGTAACGAATAGACAGATATATTCAAATGCCTTTACACTGCAGGGGTTTGACCTTGGGGGTTTGGATTGCACCATTCATAAGGTGGTAGCCTCGAGGTCAACCCTCCTGACCCATGGAGGTGCTGCTCCAGAAGGCTTTGCACACCCCTTGAGGTGTTTGCAGGCCTGAAGAGAAAGAGCAAATAAAGGAAGGGAAGGCAACTTTTTCCAGCTATGCTGTTTCACCTTGTCCTGGGGGTAGCAGCTCAGGAGCCTGGTTGAATTGAGATGTTCTGATGCACCTGGCTGTGCTGCTGTTAGCTCTGCTGGTATGCCTACTGGTGGGTGTTAGGGTGCTGAAGGAGCTGGTCTGAGGAAGAAGAAGCTGGGGTAGAATGAAGGCTGTGGCCAGAGGTGTGCTGGAGGAGCTTGATGGCTTGGCTTTCCTTCACGGTGGCTCCTTCTAACTGTGAGAGCCTGTGTGCAGCTTTACCCAGGAGCACCAGCCAGCATCTGACCAATGGCATGCAGGTGGCACCAGCCACTGATCCCTAAACCGGTGGTGGATAGATGGAGGAGACCGTCTGCAGGTTCAGGCCCTAATGTTCAAGTCTTGAACATTCAAAAGTGGTGAGGGTAGTTTCTAAAGAACAGGGCTGCAGACTGTTGTGATCCATAACCTCCCACCTTCTGCATCCATCCCACAGAGCTGTCCCCTGTGGATAAGGCTGTGTGCCCCAGGGAATGGGAAGCTCAGCTGGGAGGTGGGCAGGATGCTTCAGAGCACGGTGGCACGGTGGTACCCATGGCCCGCTGCTGGGAGCTGTGGGGCACGTCCTGGTGTGACTTGGAGGGCAGGGCAGCTGGAGCACGTCCTCCACTAACCCACATCCCTTCCACCTCTCACATCCTGCAAGCACGGGGGGTGTTTCCCTTCTTCAAAGGGTGTTTTAGAGCGTTACTGTGTTTAGGGATGGGCGACAGGAAGGCAAAAGCTCGGCACCCTGGCTCTGTTGGCTTAGCAAACCGGATGGTTTGCCTTGCCACGTGAGAGCTCTCTTCAGCATGGAGCTGGGGCGGTGTGATGTTTTGTGGTGATGTTGACTCATCCATACTGGTCCTGCTGGGGGGGGGGGAATCCCAGTAATCCCAGTGAAGTACTGGCTCACCTCGTGCTGTTACCAAACCTCCTTTGCATGCTTTGTGCCTGCGCACACGTGCATCCCCCCTGCTTGCTCATCGGAAGGGATTGTCTCCCCGCTGCCGGCTTCTCCCTATATGTCAGTGCGATGTGCATGTGTTTGGGTGCTTTCTGTCTGAGCAGAACTGCCCCTGCTGCTCCTGTGTGTGCACATGGATAACGGCTTCTGAGAGGGCTGGGAAAGAGCTGAGTTCTCATTTGTCTTTCAGAAAGTAGCAGCTGCTATCCAAGAACCGGGTTTCTTTGCATAGGCAGAAATGATGCCATTCACTGCTAGCTGCCTGCGTGTGGTGTGGGAAGAGAGGACCCTGCCTTTGCAGCGAAGGGAGGAGCATCTCAGTTGAGGAGCTGCTGCAGTGATTGCTCAGCCCCGTTTTTCTGCCCACCCTGACTGTTAAACCCTGCTCCAGCCCTGACAGCGAGGGTTCTGCCTGCGCTGTTTGTGCTTTCCTCTGAAGAGGAGGAGGAAACGATGGAATTCTCCTTTCTGCTCCTCTCTGACACCCTGCTTTTCTGCCATAGCGTTTGCCTGTGTGCTTGTGTCAGGAGGTGTTACGGATGCTGCCATCGCCTCCCTGTGCTCTCCTAGGAAGAAGAAGGCAGGACTGCTCCCTCCTCTTGGTTTTAGCCTTTCCTCCCCATGTGTACCGCTTTCCTCATCCTCCTGCATCCCTCCACTGTGGCAGTGTCCCAGGAGGGGCCACCCCAGCTTGCCCTCATTGCCTTGCTGAGTATCCTATGGGCTCAGTAATGGGTTGGCTGTGCCCTGCAGTGTGTGCCCCATGACCTACCGTACCCTTCCACTCCATTAGGATTCACTTTTCCTTCCTTGAGCTCCTTCCCCCGAGGATGGTGCTGCTTCACAGGGCCCTTACTGAGAGCAGGATGCCAAATGGTAATCTTGAGCTCAGCTTTTTTCTTCAGGGAAGTGCTGATGGATGCTGCTGTACCCGCTTTATTGTCATCACCTGTGACATGGCTCCTCTCTTCCTGAGTGCTGCATTGGGGGGGACACACGTGGTTTTCTTTGTTATCTTAGATGTGTATGCCTTGGTAGAGTTATCATTTGAACAGCATTGGATTGCTTAAACTAGTGACAGACTGTGGAGCATCCAAAGGGCCATAGGCAGCTCTGCTGTAGCACAAGGCTGCTGCCATGTTCTGGAGGCCACTGGGAGAGCAGTGAGCCTGATGGGAGGACAGGTCCCTTGTGAAGTGCTGCTCCATGGACCCCACCAGGAGCAGGTGTGGAGGCTCCCCTTCTGGCTGGGGCACCCGAGCCGGAATCAGTCCCACTGCAGAAATCCATGCGGTGCCGTGTCTGGGAGCTTCAGAACCCCTATGTGTGCGCACAGCTCTGCTTGGCTGAGGTGGGTGCTGTCTCAGGAGGGAGAATGGGCTTGGAGGCCAAGGAGTTTGGTCATGGAGCAATAAGCAAGGAAAGGTATGAAATCACCTTTCTGATGCGTGCAGGCTGTGGAGTTATGCTACATTTATGCCCTATTATAAGTCCAATGAACTCCATTAACCTTTCCTACGCTGCTAGCGCTTGCACAATGTCAGCAGCTTTTGTTCCCCTCTCAAGCTGCGTGGTGGGTGCTATTTTCCCTTTTTCTCTATGACCCCAAAAGGCATTCTGGTTTTGCCTCGCCAAGGGGGATCAGACAACTTCCTCTTATTAAACCCTGTGGCAGCGCAATCCCAACCCCACGGAGCTGACTTCGAGCACGCGGACTCTTATCTTTATTGGTGAGGGAGAGCCCGTGTTCCTCCTCTGCAGTGTGAACCCCAGTAACCCCTCACGTCTGCCTGCATCCCTGCCTGCACAGGGTTACTTCCGTGCAGGGAGTTCAGGCTGCATCCCCTCACAGGCAAAAGCACCTGCAGTCTTTGCCCTACCCACGCTGCATAACACGAGTAAGGAGAGGGCAAGAATCACGTGTGGGACCAAACCTCCTTTCCGTGGCTCGCTGAAAGGCTTTACAAGGATATTTGTAGGGCTTTTTCTTTAATCCCCAACAAACTCACAGCCTCTTAAGAACAGGAGGATTTGGGGGGTTGCTTCTAAGTTTACCTCTGTCCTCTCTAAAGTAAGACCTTTGGTGCTGGCTGATGCGGCAGAAGCGTGTCTATTGTCCCCTGTTTTAGGGACCTGGGGAAGCAGATGTGACAAACTCTCCTTGCTGTAGACCTTCAGCTTTGCTGTAGAGCTCAGCAGGCTGGTTAAAGACAATCTCTCTATAGATGGTTTTTGTTGGAGCCGGATGATCTGAAGGTCCTTTCCAACCCCCTAACTGTTGTATGAGTTACAGCTCTACAATGTACCTAATGCTCATTTCTGTAACTCTCTATAGTAACTGCCAATGTAGCTGTGTGCTGGCTGTGCCCGTGCCAGGGTTTAGCCATCTGTGTTCAATGAGAGCTGTGCAATGCAGTGAATGTCCCTTCCCATCCTCCCAGCCTGGAGGTTCCTCGGGTGCTCTGCATTTGGGTTGAGTCTTCATCTGACTGGTGCAGTTATTGCTTTAAATAGCGTGTGGCCTTTTAAGACCAAGCTGGAAGCTGCAGCTCTTCACTGTTGGGGGGTTCATTTGACAAGCTTTGAGGAAGAGGCAGCCTGAAACTTGTGCTGCTTGATGGGGTCCTGCTGAGAGGAAAACCACGATGCTCCCCGTTTCTGTCCCGTGCTTCTGCACTGCCACTGCCTGTATCACTGCGTTTCTCTGCCTCTGCTGTCAGAGTGAATCCTCCAGAAACCAGTGCTTGAGAACTGCAATCACAATGATAGCTAGGAACTGCTGAAGGCCAGGCTGGATGTGGTTCTGGGCAACCTCACCTGCTTGAAGCTGGCCCTGCTCATTGCAGGAATGCCGCACTGTGTGGCCTTTGAAGGCTCCTGCCAACCTGAACTACTCTGTGTTTCTGTGATTGTATTTGGACAAACCAGAAAAAGAAGAAAAAGATGGTGTGTGCTCCAAAAATCAGAGCAGTGATCCAAATAGGAAAGAGTAAAGGATGAAGTAATGAATAATGCATGAATGCTTTCCTTAAACCTGAATTAGGAGCCCCTGACACTATATAATTAACACTTCTATAGTGCTTTCATGCGCTGTAAAGTGTCTAACTGAGGCATTAAGGAGTGAGGTGGTCTATGAGGTGATGGCTGGGCTGATAATCTTAAAGGTCTTTTCCAGTCTGGTTGATCCTGATGAAGAGAAGGCTGTGGCCCAGGACTGGAGCCATCACGGTCACCTCTGGTACCTGCTCAGCACTGCTGCCCATCAGTGGAGATGGAGCTCTGCCACGTGGAGGGCAGATGTAGCCCCCATGGCTGTGATGCCAGGAGAGCTGTTGTGTTCCAGTGTGATGCTGCTCTGCCCGACAGCGTCCTGCCATGGTGCAATGTTGCTTATCAAAGCGGAGCTCTCCGAGGCTGGCACTGCTTTGTTTGTTCTGCTGGTGGTTTCTTTATTGCTCTGACAAATGCTGGTTGTATTTGTCATGAGGAAGTGGGAAAGCCGTGACCGATGCCTGCATTGAAAGGAGCGTGGCCAGCAGGTCAAGGGAGGGGATCCTGCCCCTCTGCTGTGCAATGGGGAGACCCCCCTGCAGCCCTGATCCAGCTCTGGGGCAGCAGCACAAGAGGGACCTGGAGCTGTTGGAGCGAGGCCAGAGGAGGCCATGGAGATGCTGCGAGGGCTGGAGCAGCTCTGCTCTGGAGCCAGGCTGAGAGAGCTGGGCTGGGGCAGCCTGGAGAAGAGAAGGCTCCTGAAGGGGAGACCTGAGAGCAGCTCCAGTGCCTAAAGGGGCTGCAGGGAACCTGGAGAGGGGCTTGGGACAAGGGCCTGTAGGGACAGGCCAAGGGGAATGGCTTGAACCTGCCAGAGGGGGAAGAAACCCAGTGCGTGTTTCTGCTAGCGCCACAAGCTGCTGTGAATGTACCCTTGTGACACACTTGATTTTAAACCTGTTATTCCCCATAGAAGTATTCCACAGTTCATAACTTCCATTGATACCTTCCACGATCTTCGTATTTCTCCTCTTTTACAGAAGAAATAGATGAGTTTTAAGGCCGTTCCTTACTGATGAGGTTTGTTCTGATCTCGGTCATGAGACACTAGAACAAAAAGAGCGCTGTGCTAAATGAATATAAACTAGCTCAATTGTGCTATTTTCTAGCCCATATTAGAAAAAGGGAAAAACCTTGTGCTGTGCTGCGTGCTTCAAGGGACTTTTTAAACATAGCACATTAATACCCCTGTGCCAGCAAATGCCACAGTGGGTTAGGAGCCCAGAGAGGCTCTACTAAAGGATCAGTCACCTTCCTCCTCCCCTGTTGCAGAGGTGGGAGCGACAGGACCGTGGTTTCATGGTGGGTGAGAGCTCTTCTGCAGCATCTTCTGGTCCAATGCTTCACAACAATGCGTAATCCTCCATGGGGAGCAGCCTTAATCCCGACAGCAGCTCCCAGCCCAGGAAGCTTGGGAGCCACCGAACGGGATAATATAAACACATTATATGATAATATAAATATACATATACATAAAGGCAATATATGTATATATCTCATATTTTCTCTGAAGGAAACCCAGCTCCCTGTTTTTATTCTGGTGTCTATTTGCTGTAGCTGTGTTTTCTCCTGAGACTCCCCCAGTTCATTTTGTGGTGTCATTACTGGCAGCCAGTCCCAACGCTGGGACTTGAGATGGCACGGTATCCTCATCCAGGCCCATCAGTTGACTTCATCAGCAATCTGATGCCTTCCAGCAGCTGTTGAGACCTGGCAGCAGATGTGGTTTTCCCCTTTCCTTTAAGGGGTGATTGAGAAGATGCGGATGCTTTTAGTGGGAAAGGAGAAACCCGTTTTATTTCCTTGCCAGGCTTCGTAGGGGCTGATGGAGGAAATTTATGGGGCTGGAAGTTATTAAACATGTTTTCATTCTTTCTTCTGTCTCCTTCTGGTTTTACTGGGGTTTGAGTAAACAGGGTCTTGGGGGGGGGGAAGACAGCTTTTTAAATGGGATATGCCAGCAGAAATGAGCTGGTTTTCCCAGTGCATGCAGTGATGAAGTTGCTCCTTCGCTATAGAGGCTGCGCAAGCCCTGTGACGGTCACTTCCCCGTCCATATTGTTAACTCCCCAACCACCAGAAGGAGAAACAGGGCTGTGGTGTGAATGGTGAGGAAACAGAGCATGCCGTTGGGGCAGGAGAGCTGGGGCCTGAGGTCAGGTATGGGGAGAGCAGGCAGGTGATGGGGAGGCTCCCTCCCGGGTACCAAGGGCAGTCAGCACAGCTCAGCTGCCTGTTGTTTTCCAGCTCCCATGTTTCATACCCACCTCTTGGAGCAGAACTGATTCAGGAGTGAGGCCAATCTATGCAGAAACACAGATACCATTCTAGAACAGAAACTCAATGAATTTGTACTGTTCTGTTAGTTAACTAACCCAAACATGAGTGTGTCATCAAGCACTTCTGTTGCGTGCATCCGTGCTCTTCTCTTTGGATACGGAAGTCATCCATACAAACGTTCACCATGGGCCACAACATCGTTACACTCTCTCATCTCAGGAACAAAGGGAAAAGTTTATGGACTGAAAGGGAAGGAGGAGGGGAATGATTTAATGATGCTCAGACAAGTTTGGGGCTGAGTGGTTTTTGTACAGGCTGTTTGTGATCGCGTCTGTGAGCAGAGCTGGAGCTGGCTGCTGAATAAGGAGCCAGAATGCTAAGAGAAGTCAAACAGCATTTCTTGATGCTGTTAACTTCAGTCAGGCTCCTGCGCTGGCTCATAGGAAGCATGAGGGGTTTGGGAGAACCCCAGGCAAAGATGTGCGAGCTTGCAAAGCGAATTGAGGCCAAGCCTCAGCTCGCATCGCTGCTGGGTGACAAAGCTGGGCTGGAGATGATGTGCTGCTCCGATCCATGGGAGACGGGCGGTACTGGCTGCCCGAGGAGCTCTGCTCTTCCCTCCCCTATGCCAGGAGGTATAAGTGGAGTGGCATCCAATGTGCCTGGAGGCTCCCTGTGCGCCAGCCCTCTGCA
Source organism: Neopsephotus bourkii (assembly GCF_033783945.1). Classification (NCBI taxonomy): domain Eukaryota; kingdom Metazoa; phylum Chordata; class Aves; order Psittaciformes; family Psittacidae; genus Neopsephotus; species Neopsephotus bourkii. The sequence continues at coordinate 159,575 of NW_026901790.1, read as the reverse complement.
GGCTGAGGGGGCACAGAGAGCCAAGGTGCAGGCAGTGGGCATGGCAGCTGCCAGCTGGGACCTTGGGCGCTGCTTTCGCAGCCAGCCTGCATCCCAGTGCCTAGCAGCTTCTGTAGGATGCTGTCGTGATGCTTCAGTGCTTCACTGGTGCTGGTCAGTGAACTTAATGCTTCACATTGTCCTCACTTCTCCTCCCCTTTGTCTCAGAGTTCCCATTCTGCACTGAATGGGAGCCTGAGCTCCAATCCGGGGTCAGCTCAGCAGATGCAGGTCACTGAGGTCTGCAGACCTTCTCCTTTAGTGCTGGCAGCCAAGTGACCTGTGTCCCTAAGGGTTGCAGTTCTAGTGCTGTGCAGGGGTGGTCCAGAAGCTGGCTGTGATCCCAGTTCTTCTCTACCCCTATGCTGGGGCGCCCTCCAAAGTGGTTCTGGAGAAAGCAGCTTCTCTTCCTTGAGTGCATTCTGCGTGAATGGTTCTTGCGTGGTGGTTTGTGTCTGTGCCATCTGGCTTGCTGCAGAGCCACAGCTGCGTTGCACTGCAGGCAGAGGACCCCGAGCTGGTTCTGCGGAGGTCCCTGACGTCCCTATTGCAAAAGCAGATGGGGTTTTATGGGCATTGTGAACTCAAGGTGGGAAGTGAAGCTCAATGCAAATCAAACAGTGGCTCACGGTGAACAGGAATGCACCAGCCAGCAGGAGACCTATTGGCAAGCTGGTAGCATTGCACAAGGCTGCTAAGAAGGCTCCCGTTATTCCTGGGTATGTGGGGTTAGAGAGAGGACCCCAAGGCGATGTGTTCTTAAGCAACAGGACCTTGCAGGAAGGACTGGTAAGGTACCCTGGTGAGACCCCATCTGGAATATTGGGTCCAGTTCTGGGCCCCTCAGCTTAAGAAGGACAGGGACCTGCTGGAGAGAGTCCAGCGCAGGGCAACTGGGATGATGAAGGGAGTGGAGCATCTCCCTTATGAGGAAAGACTGAGGGAGCTGGGTCTCTATAGTTTGGAGAAGAGGAGACTGAGGGGTGACCTTATTAGTGTATATAAATATATAAAGGGGGAGTGTCCCGAGGATGGAGCCAGGCTCTTCTCAGTGGCAAACAATGATAGGACAAGGGGCAATGGGTACAAACTGGAACACAAGAGGTTCCACTTAAACTTCTTCTCAGTGAGGGTGACAGAACACTGGAACAGGCTGCCCAGGGAGGTTGTGGAGTCTCCTTCTCTGGAGACATTCAAAACCCGCCTGGACACGTTCCTGTGTAACCTTATCCAGGTGTTCCTGCTCCGGCAGGGGGATTGGACTGGATGAGCTTCTGAGGTCCCTTCCAATCTCTAACATACTGGGATACTGTGACTGGGATGCTGCCCCAAGGAACAGCAGTGTGCTGTAGCTGTAGGCATCTGCTTAGCACCGTGACTGAGCTCCTGGAAACCACAAGGAATTCCCTGAGAGGAGAACACTGTGCATCAGCCCTGGCCGAGGAAAGAGGGAGCCGTGTTTCCTTGACAGCAGCACATCGTGGCTGTGTGTTTGTACAGCTGGAGGAGGGTCCCTCATCCTGAGCCCTGCTTGTTTCCAGGTACATTGGGTGTGCCGGAGGTGCCGGGTTGTTCAGTTCCATAGCTTGGGTTAAACAGGTCACGTAAGTGATGGAGGCAGGGAGTGTTTGTAACAGAGCTTCAGATACCAGCAGCAAGGCCCTCTTTATCGAGCTGCTGTAGCTCCTTGCCTTGCAGGTTTCTCCACAGTGTGCTTTAAGGCTGGTGCATTGGGGCAGGGGCGCCAGGGTCCAAAAGGTTCCTTCAGGAAAGGTGGTTTTTCTGTGACTTCATCCACGAGGTACAGTTTGCATGGCACAGATGAAGAAGAAAGCAGTGACAGCACAGTCCATGAACAGAGCACTGAAGTGTGTGCTGTTGCAGACAGCGGGGTCTGGAGCTTCAGCACCGGCTGTCTTTGCATTTCTGCTTTAGTAGGGATCCTCCCTCCCTCCCTCTCGGGTGCTGGTTGTATTCCTGTGTGTTTGAAAGGGTGGCTGAGCACACAGGCTGCAAACAGCAGTTGTGAGTTTGTAGGATCGCTGATGGAGTGCCTAAATCAGTGGCCTGATGTCCTTTCAAAGCATAAAGCCCCCAAAGCAGCAGCCTTGACCAAAGCTGCATCTCTAAGCCAAGGCTGCATGAAGTAGCATGTACTAACACTGATTGGAATTGCTGGAGGACATAGCAGTAAAGAACTCGCTGTGGAGCAGTTTTCCAGGTATTGGACTGTAATGCAAGGAGCAGAGAGCATCTGTGATGCTGCTTCAAGGAAAGCATCTTGCAGCAGGGTCTATGAAGGCTGATACTTACATTTACCGACTGCTTTTGGCCCAGAAAAGGTACTTGAAAGAGTGAAGCACTGGGCAGGCACTCACCTCTGTGCACTGATGGCAGCAGAGGGAAGGCTTTTCTTCACCAAGAGTTAAACCAGTGTTGTTGCAAATCAACAGCACTGAATTCGGGTTTGCTCCTGGCCTTGCATGTGCAGCACCTCTGCAGGATGTAAGTGTTTTCAGTGGGGTTTTCCCCCTCCAAACAAGAGTACAGCATCCCTGTAAACACAGCGGGATAAAGCCAGAAGATTCCTGCCCCCTGTCCTATTGCTTGCTTCTGCCTAACTTGGTATTCTTTGTTTTAAATAGAAACGTGCTGGTTGAAGGGGCTCTTACGGGGCTTTGCTAGTGTAAATGGGAAGGAGGGTAAGTTTGTACAGTGAGGTGATGATCTCTGATGAGAACAGTAGCTGCATTTGCAGCAAGCTCTCTCTTCCTTCTGCAGCTCTTGAGTGTCAGATAATCCACAATGAATGAAAGGTTTCTGGCTTCAAAAGGAGCCAGACAAAAGCAATGTGTATGACAAACCCCTTGATGTATAGCTTGCAGGAGGGAATGGCAAAATGTGGGGTTTTACCATGCGCCTTCCAGTTCAGCTGAATGCTTGTGTGCAGCACAAATGGGAACAGAAAATCCTGTGCCCCCTGCTTGGGCTTCAGTGGAATACCTTTTTCCTGCTTATCCTGTTGTTTTCTGAGCTATCTCCACCCTCTCTGTCTTGGTCATAATAGCCTCTACAGGCTGGAAATGTATGGAGCTGTTTTATAATTCATTGGCTTTCTATGATGCTCTGAAGGCATCTGCAAACTAGAAGTCCATTAAAGTAAAAGCCCATTTGTGTTCAGGGCTTAGGCTGCGAATACCTGTAGTGGAAAGCGTTGTAACACAGCAGGAGGACAGGACTGAAGCTCTGTTTTGCCAGCTGCTTACAGGATGGATGTACATGGTTCATGTATAAGATGTCAGTGGATGTTCAAGAATCATGCAGCATTGCTCTGAGGTTTTGAAAGGTGGATAAACCTTCTTGTAGTACAATGGCCAGTTGCATCCTTTGGCAGACTTGGGGGGTGGCTTGAGCTGCCCTGGGGAGCTGAAGCTCCTCTCTCATTTCATTCACCACAGAGTCAATCTAAAGCTTGAAGTAGGCACCAAAGCTGACCTAAAGCTTAGGTGGGCTCAATATCAACTGGGTCATCTTAAAGTAGATGCCTGGCTCCGTAGGTGGATGTATTGCTGATCCCTTCTACAGCCTGGCTAAGGTAACTGCTGCGAGTGCCCAGGGATGGGGAGGTGTGATGTGGCCTCACCAGTGCTGCGTAGAGGGGAAAGATCACCTCCTTGAGCCCGTTGGCAATGGTTGGCCAGGACTTCCCGGGTCCATACCTGCCCTGTGAGCCCCACAGCTTGGTGGGGATGCAAGGAGATTCTCCTGAAGTTCCTTACTGTGGGAAGGACGGGGCTTTTGCACTGCATGGGGAGGTGCACAAGTAACTGAGGTTGAAGGAGGGATAACTTCTAGTCCCTCATTAAACTGAGTTTGAAAGTAGAGATGTTTTACGTGGTTCTCTGGCATACTTTGGTTTAGCTGTGATTTCACTTGTCTTATGGGGCAAAACCCTGCTTGGGTGACTGTCAGTCTTTTTGAGGTGAAGGGAATTCACTGTGCAGGGTTTGGGTCCTAGGGGTCAATGTAGAAAAGATCCAGGAGGTGATGAAATCTGGTTTTGACGAGCAAATGGCATTACGGGGATAGCAATCAGGGATTCTCTTTTTACCCTATTTTCAAGCAGTTGTGCACATTCCCTCATACATCCCTCAAGTTTCTGGGGCTGGGTTGCCTTAGTTACTGAATGTAATACATGATGTTGTAAATCCCTGGCAATGACCCCTGTGGGACCCAGAGAGCACTGTTGCTACTGAAGAACAAGCTGACTAAACCCAATGGAAACGTTGAGAGTCTTCCTTTGTGTTCATCATTCAGAAGATCCTTAACTGTTCATTTAAGGCATTGAAAGTGTAATGATCGATGCCCTTCCTCTGGGAGGTGAATTCAGGCACGCTTTTAAGTTGGAACCCAGGAAATCTTGTTTGCTGCTTCCACAGGCTGCGTTGTGGAGCGGGAGGGTAAAGAGAGAGCTTCAGTTCTGCTGTTACTTGTGTTCCTGCGATGCTTGCGATGGAGGGATTCATTCTTCTCTTTCTCTCTGTTTTCTCTTACAGTATCAAGCTTTTGGCTGTACAGGAGCTGCTCGATAGAGAAGCGCTGGAAAAGGTATTTTAAAACATATCTCCTTGTCCTAATACATGTAAGCTCTTAAACCCCTGTTGTAGCTGGGCTTCCAGCTTTAAGGAAAACCATGCGGCATAAAACAGGGCATCTACCTAGCTATGAGTGTGAGGTCGGAGGGATGCTGTTGTATCCAAGCTGATGGCATGCTTTTGGTGTTCTCTGATGCTGCAGTGGCCTTGGGGTGGACAGTGCCTCCAGCCTGCTCCTATTCGCTTTCCTGAAGTCAGTTCCTGCTGGCACCTGAGCAGATGCTTTGAGCCAAGCAAGGTGAATGCCTGGAGCAGAGGGAGGGCTGGGGAGTTCCTCCTGAACATCCAGCTCAGCAGAATGGCAGGAGGTGCCTTGGCAAGAATATGGTTTAATTTGGTGATAAACAGATCAAAGCAGCCAACTCTTCCACATTGGTCCTAGCACGGGGTCTGTTACCTTCAGCTCTCCCCCTGTCTGTCTTGTGCAGGGATAGGCTTGCCTTTAAGCCTGGCCTTACAGGGAGCTGAGGGATGTGCCATCCGTCACTGTCTGAGGGATGGTGAGGTTTGCAAACAGCCTATGCATGGCTGAGGAGGGGGAGAGAGAGAGGAGGAACCGTGTGGAGCCGATGGCTTCCTGCATCCAAGCGGTGTGGTCCTGTTCAAGGGGTGCATCCCCCTGGTCCAGCGCCTAAGACCTCCCATTAGCTTCACCAAGGTGTCTGAGCAGGCTGAGATCCCACGTGCAGAGATAGAGCCCCAAAAGGCTGCAGGGTCTGTAAATGAAGCCTGGTGTTGCAAGCCAGATCATTTCCTTCTGCGTGAAGAACCAAGTGTTGTGTTCCTTGCCCGTCTATGAACTTGCTTGGCCTGGAGAGTAGGACTGCACTTCCAGTGTCTGTGCTGAGACTGGTGGGCACCTTCACCTAGGAAACCAAGCAGCCAGCTGTGAGGCAGCATGGAATACAAGAGGCTTGGTGGGACTCAGAGACAACCCTTGGACTCGGAGCCCTGCTGGGGAAAGTGCTGCTTTGGTGGCAGGTATGAGCTGTAGCAGCCCCTGTGAGTGACGTGGCAAGGAAGGAAGGAAGGAAACCTTCATCCTGCCTTGAGCGCATCCTGCCTGCGTGAAGGAGACGGTCCTGCAGCGCTGGGGTAAGGCTGCATCAGCGAGGTACCCTGGAAGTACTGGGTAGGATGAAACACAGCTGGGTTGGTGTTTCACAGAGGCCCCATGCACAACCCTGTTAGTTCAAGAGGGGCATCTCTTCAGGGGCTTTCCTGAGCCCTGATTTTGAGCCAGAGGGGTGGGTTTGGTCGGAAGGCAGTGACAGATGATGGCCAGGCAGGTGATGCTGGAGGTTCTTGCATGCAAAGGCATGGTTCCCAACCACTCGCTGTGCAAACCAGGTGAACGTTCACACATTGGCAGTGCTCACAGCAGCCCGTGTCTCTGGCACCACACACCCTGTACAGTTCTCCCCTCTCTGTCAGGCCCATACCTGGGAAGGGTGAGTGCCCTTAGCCTAGTGGGAACTGCTGATGGAGGCATTGCCTGGGGCTCTGCAGGAAGCTCAGCCTCAGAGAAGGGATCTTCCTAACTAGAGCTCTCTGAACATTTGCTCTCTGCTTTCCTACAATGCCAAGCTTAGAGAGTGTAAAAGGCCACATTAGCCCTCTGCAAAATACCAGGGTAGCATTATGTAAGCTCAGATAGATTTGCTGGTTTTAGGTTTTAAACACAGGAGGGGGTTGGTGGAAGTAGACGAGAACAACATCCCTCGTCCTGCCTGCTTGCAGAGTCAGGTCTTGAGGGCGCACGCTGAGCTTTGTGTTTGTAAATCACCATTTCCCTGCCTTGTATTGCAGGGATACAGACTGTTATTACATAGGAATGTTTTAATATGAAGTGCCAGATTGGTTTTTCCTGGGGAAGAGGCAGGGCTCTGGCCCCAGGCTGCTTTCCAGTATTCTGCTGGGTCTAGGGGCTGTTTCTAGGTTACTGCAGATGCAGAATTCTCCTTGGAAAGGACCTGTGTAGGGAAGGGGAACCGAATCATTCATTCTCCTGAGGAACACACTGCCTATAGAGCTTGAAAAGAAACCTGTGCAAGGCACAGAGTGCACCGCCTCACCAGACATCTCACACTGTTTGCTGCTCTGATGGTTAACTCTGTAGTCCTTTTCCATAGGCAACAGGTATGCCAGAATGGTTGTTGGCATCGGTGCTTGATGCTCATAGGACGTGCAGGAGGAGCCACCCATTTAAAATGAACAGAAAAAGACTCTTTTCATTCTGTCAAGTGTTCCCCCTGCGCCTTTCAGGTGTTTCAGGGCTCCTGAGCTCATTTCCCCTTATTGGGGTTATTGAGCAGTTTTAAGTCATCTGTACAGCAGCCTTCTATTGAGTAACCCCCTGACAGCTTTCTGTGTTGAGAAGGTTTCTGGGGGGTAAAAGCAGCAGCAACCCATGGTTTTCCTACCTGTGTGTTAGTAAGCAAGTGCATCTGCTGTTACTGTCGATGAGGAAGCACTGCCCACCTCATTCCACCGGCAGCAGTTTGGTGGCTTCTCATCTAGGGAGTGCAAATGGTGTAACCCTCACCTGCGGCTTGTGCAAGTGTGGAACTGAGCTGCGAAGTGATGGTTGTTGTGCTTGAAGTGGAAAGGGATCCATCTAGACTGGCGTAGGGATACAGCGGGTAGAGTGAAGGGTGGTAGGAGCTGGGATGAGAAATGTGGTTTTGTCCAGGGTGATGCTCTTGAAGCAGGTGATGGCTCGCAGCCTGAAAACACAGGGTAAGGTAGGCTTCGCTATCAAGGCTTGTTTGGGCCGGTGGTGCCAGGTTTGTGCACTGTAAGCTATGTCCAAGAGGTCAGTGAGAAGAACAAAGTCATTATCAGCAGGCTTACGTTGTCCGTATGGGGATTGGCACCCTCACTGGAGAAGATTGGAGGCCCCAAATAAAAAGGGGTTGGAAGTCTCTAGGTGTGCCTAGTCCCTAGGCAGCAGGAGAGGTAGCTATTAGATTCTAGCTGTCATAGTGCAGGAAGGGATCTCCTCTCTGTTGGCCAAACATTATGTGGTCCCCCATTGGGCTTATGTGGACATGAACTGATAGAATGAGAGACCTCTGATCGGCTTTCTCCTCCACATAGACTCCCCCCTCATTTGAAAAGGTGTTTTTGTCTCTTCAAAGACAATATCCTTACCCTGTTGAATGCAATGGAGAACCTAGCCCTGTAAGCAAGCAGTCCCCATGATCTGTGCTCATTGCTTTACCTTCCCCGCCTCCCTCAGCAGTACTGATGGCTGGAGTTGTCTCCTGTGATGTGGGATGTGTTTCCTGGGTTTCCTCCCCCATAGGAGAGACCAGATGTGTGTATTTGAGAGGTGTGCACTAGGGGCAACCCCTTCCCATCAGGCAGAGCTTCCATGTTATGCCTGAGGAATGAGTGAACCCCAACTGCAGTAGATACTGAGCAGGGGATATGGTTTTAGTGCAAGAAAACCCCTGCCTGTCACTGATCAGAAGCAGCTTCTGGCTGAGGGGAAATGGCAGTGACTGATGCTGCCTGCTTTCACAGGGTAAGATGCAGGAGGTGAGGACCTAAGGGAATACTTGGTCCTATCTAGTGGCATCGCTCTAACAGTGCCGCTTCAGCCAGAGTCAGAACCAGGTGTGTGAAGGGCTGAGCTGCCCTGTGCATGCCTTGCTGCGCCTGCCTTCTCTCCGCACAGCACACAGAGAGTTGTAACTCCGAATCTGCGTTTGTGCTCTTGCTCTGTTTCCTCCAGATACGATCTGAGCACACAAAGTGTGACGTCAATCGGGGTTCCAGAATTTCCAGTATGAAATGCATCTGCTGCGGGTTTTTATTTGTCTTTGGGCTGCTTTAGAGTGGATGGAGCCGGATCAGTGTTTAATCACGATTAAGGCCATTGTAATCTCTGCTCTGTCTAGAATCCCTCTCGGAGCAGAGCGGGTGGTGTATTTGTGACAGGTTATCCCTAGAAGCTGTTTGGTGTTTGGAAGAGGCCGCGTTCTCCATCTCAGGGGTGAGCGTAGGCACGTCGCTCCTTGCTCCTCTGGGTATAAATACATCTGTGTGGGTATCAATATGTTTGCTAGGGCAGTTGGATGTGAGCTGGACCGTGCCTTGACACGGAGCAGCTGGTCATCGCAGGGCGTTTGTCTGGCCCATCACCATCCCCTTGGTCAAAGCACCGAGTCAATGCTGCCCTGGCCAGCAAACGTTATCCCCTGCGTATAAGCAGGCACTGGCATGGGAGCTACCACCAGTGTGTCCCGAAGGAAGGGTTTTTGACCCCACTGCATGCCAGAGCTGCCTGAGCTCTGCAGCTGCTGGGCTTGGATCCCCTGGGACGTACCTGGTGCCTGCACAGCCACAACATCCCGTCCTGTTGCTGTGGGTCAGTGCTGTGGAGAGCGCGGTCACGCACCAGTTGCACATGGGGAGGGAAGGGTGGTTGTTACCCCTGCTCTGGGAAACCCCAGCACTGGCAGAGCGGTTGTTACCCCTGCTCTGTGGAGGTGTGCTGTACTTACAGGGAAACCCCAGCACTGGCAGAGTTACCCCAGGCAACTGACTCTGAATGGAGCTGGGATGCGACCCTCAGCCTCCCGAGTCGCAGGCACTCTCCTGGAGCCACGACAACCCTTCCCCTTTGACGTGAGCTGTTTCTACTGCAGCAGACGTGTACCCCAGAGGTGCAGTTAGCTCAGGACTCAGTCTGTGGGAGCGTATCTTTAGATGTGATCATACAGCACAAGCCCCATCTTGCAGCCTTGCTTCGCTTCAGAGCTGTTGGTTAAAAAGGTTACAAGGCACTTGGCAAGGAATGAATTAGTTGCTATAAATGAGTTATATTTACTGGCTGTTCTTGGAATTACCCTCTCCAGAAAGAGGTTGACCCCTTTGAAACTCAAGTACATTTGGATGTCCTCTAGAGTCGGATAAGGAGCAGCAGTGTGGCGCTTAGGGAACTGGAGGAGGAGATGTAGACTTGGCCAATGACTCGGTCAGGACCTTTGGTCAGTCTCTTCCAGCCCTGTTGCTGCTTAATTCTTCTGTTCCCCATTTCCAGAGGGGAGCAGTGGAGTCAGCTCTCACCCTTCGGCCCGCTCAGCACTGGTTTTGGTTGCTCTCTGCAGGGGACTCCTGACTGTGTTTTCTGTCAAGGCCCTCTGCTGCAAAGCATCGTCCGGTGGTCGGCTCTCAGCTGTTTGTATCTCTGCTGTCTTCTTTGCTCCTGGCTGCATTTCTTTCCTCTTTAGTTCCATTGCCAGCCCGTTTTCTGTTTTCTGATGAGCAGTGGACTCCAATGAACAAGACTCTATAGACTTCAGGGGGAGCCACAGAAAACACAGGGTGCACTTGAAGTGCTGTTCTTGAGGAGGTGCCCTCCTCTACTCCAGAACATGGCTGAGCCTCTCTGAGAGGTGGTGGGATGGAGATTGCTTGTCCTACTAGCTTGGCATTCCCTTGTGAGGCACCTAGTGTTCTCTCTGAACCAGACACCGAGCTTTACCCACCAGTGAAATCATTCTCTGTACTTCCAGAACAAGGGGGAACAGAAAACGGGCTGCTGGTGTGTGTGTGAGTTTTGTCGGTGGGTAGGAGAAGTGATAGGGGTTCTTAGTCCTTTTTTTCTTTCATTTGATGGCTTTCTTCTCGAAGGGACTCTTCATTAGGGGCTGCAGTGGCAGGACAAGAGGTGATGGTTTACACTTAAACAGGGAAGTGCAGGTTGGACATAAGGAGGAAGCTCTTTACTGTGAGGATGCTGAGGCGCTGGCACAGGGTGCCCAGGGAGGTGGTGAATGCCCCATCCCTGGCAGGGTTCAAGGCCAGGTTGGACACAGGGGCTTGGGTGACGTGGCCTAATGTGAGGTGTCCCTGCCCATGGCAGGGGGGTTGAACGAGATGGGCTTTAAGGGCCTTTCCAACCCTAACCATTCTGTGAATCTAAGACGGCAGGGGACAAAGTGAGTCCATAGAACAGGACCAGTATTGGGTAGTCAGCAATTTTGGGCAAGGGTGGTTTGTGGTTTGGTTGGTTTTTAACTTTTTAATGCATTAACACAGCAGTAAGAGCGGTTTAATTTCAGCCCCAATAATTTTTTGGTAGCTTATATGGCTTAAGTGATGCCTGTGTTCTCTATGGGGACCCAGAGTCCATTGCATCTGTTAGAGCAGAACCCTGGGCAGGGTTGGAGGACAGTCCCGTAGGCTCTGTGGAGAGCGTGCTAGTGAATGGAGGCAAACCCCATCTATTACTGATGCTAACCTATAAACAAAGAATGTGCTATCTGAGAGAGGAATCAGTGTCAGATTGGGCTCTTTAGATTTCCATTTAGAGGTGTGAAAAAGAGTATGAAAAGTGCATGAAGTGTTCTTATAAAAGGTGAAATAACACGTCCTAGTGCCAGAAACTGAGGATGTTCTCCTCATAATGAGCATCCACCCCAAAAATACGAATGGGATGGGATGTGAGACAGATTTAAGTGGCTGGAGAAGGTGGCACAGTGTTCATAATCAATGCCCGAAGGAAGAGTAACTATTTGAGGCTGGCAATGGTTGTGAGTCCCATTATATATTTTTCTCTTCCTTGTTTTTGTGTTCTTACCATGGGAAAGAATGTTTGCTCTCAGCAGAGATGAAAATCAGCTGGGGAAACCAGTAACAGAGGGAAAGGAGTGAATGGAAGTAGAATGCCCAGTGAATAGCTATTTCTGATGGAAGGCTCTGTCAAGGTGGCCAAATGTGACCTGGTAGTAATGAGGGCTGTGCCTTTTCCTTGTGTCATACCAGTTCTTAATACTGCTTTTATTCATCCTGCACATCTTTACCACCAGGTATATGCCAGAAGGGCACAAGCCTGTAAGTAAAACACCCAACTCACTTGCTTACAGCTTGGAAATGAGTGCATTTCTACCCTGGGAATGGAGAGAGACCCTGTTGTGTTACGTGCTGAAGCAGCTTTCCTCGATTAATAACATTCAAAACTGGATTCCCTGTTCCCTTTCTGTTCTTCTTTTGTATTAGTACGCTTTCTTTCACCTCCTCTTTCCTCTGAGCAAAGGCAATGTGCATGGAAGGAGGCTCAGACCATGGCAAATCAGTGTAGCTCACTGGGTGGCTGGGTTTTATTGTTTGGGGTATGTTTAATGGTGCACCAGAAACAGAAATACAGCGCTTTCAGGTCTCGGGTTTCATAGGGTGGTTTTCTGTTTGCTCTCCATACGAAAGGCTGGGTTCTGATAAACTGATTTCCCCTTTGTGTAGTTACTGGGTGAGTAAGGCTCTGCTCGCGGGGGTTTGGGTTTACACCCCACAGCAGAAACCGATTCCTGAGTTCAGGTTCCATGAGGAAGGAATCACCCCAGGGAATAAGCAAAAATGAACTGAAAGATAGGAGGGGTTCCCAGCAAGCCACTGATCCCTGGTTGCTGCTTTGTGCTCCTCATCCCAATGGTGCCTTCCCTAACCATGCACATGCATTCCCAGAGGGGGAATGTGACTCAAGTGTTGGAAACTCAACTCCTCGTGTCTCGTAAAAGCGGCTTGATGAGAAAGAGCCCCATGGTCATGAGGGTTTCTTCTCCTCTACAGGAGAGCATCCCTGATCTGCTGGGCATTAGGACACGGCTCCTATAGCTCCAGCCACAAGTTTGGACACGTAAAGGTGTCCAAGTGCTGTGGCTGTGCAGCAGCATCCAGGAACCTGAACGCTCCAGGGATTCAGATGGATCTGTTGGATCTGAGTACGAGCCGATTCCTTCTTCATGCTCAGGGGGTCTCAATGCTCCACCCCTGGTGTATAATACCCCAAACGGCAGCAACACCCTTCCTCCTGTGTAGTGCTGGCAGCCCTAGTGTTGGAGTGGACCCAGCCACGCCATGGGGGCTTCCTGCCCTGGGGATCGCCCCGCAGCCACGCGTGAAGCCCCTCAAGGGGGGATACGGTCCAGGCCAGGCAGCATCTCCGGAGGTGGCCCAGAGGAAACCTCATTCCAGCCAAGCCAGCAGCTTGGAGGGAATAAGAAAGGGTCTGAGGGAGAAACGTTCCACTTGCACCGAGCTGTGGTCATTGTCAGTTATTCCCAGGTGGTGTCCATGGGGTGGCTCAGCCTGCAGTGTGTCCCGCCTCCTTTGCGAGCCCGCAGGGAGCGGAGCACAGCCTGCCCATGCCTTACCCGTGCCTTACCCGTGCAGGTTTTGTTCCAAGCCCTACAAAGCCGATCCCGTTCATGTTTTCCCTTTTCCCTTTCCTCTCCCCAGTTTTGTATGGAGCTGAACCAGCCGACGCTGCCAAACATCCGCAAGTGGAAGGGCCCTAGAGGATGCTGGAAGGGTGTTGTTTCCGAGAAGCCCTCAGGCCAGCTACACAAGGTACATTCATTAACCCTCAAGCCTGACCTTCGCCTTTGCTCCTTTTTCCCCTCTAACCAAGGCCATATTCTGGATGTTTAAGGCAAAGCATTGTGCAGATGTGTTTGCACCTCTTGTGTTTTAAGCTGGCTGTTCCTAGGGCATGGGGGAACCGTTCTGCTCAGCCTGTGGCACGCTCCCAAGGAGGGAGGTGTGTGCTGGGGGAGCTATGGAGGGTGGAAACGGTGCAGGAGTGGAGAAGAAAGACTCATTTGGACAAGGGAAGAGCCCCTGGTTCTGCCCCTGGCAACCTGCACTGTGCTGCTTCTCCCTGCAGCATCCTCTGTACTGCAGGAGGTATCCATTCATAGGGTGGGGACAGCTGCGTCTGCTGCCTGTGACAGTGTTCAGGGTATGGCCACCCTAACGGTGCCCAAAAGCAGCCCTTCCCATAGGAAAAGCTCTGTTCCTTCAAGGGTGCTGATGAGCTTTCAGAGCAAGGTCCTCGTGGGGCTGGAGCCTGTTGGTGCGGGACGGGTTCATCCTCATGGTGCAGTTACTGCAGTGGGGATGCTGTAGGGGGGCGGATGCAGGCACCAGGACCTGTCGCATAGCTCAGCAGTGCATGGGGTTGTCTTCACCTGCTCTGAGCACTGAGCACTGGATACGCAGCCGCAGTTGTATCCCGTAATCACTGCTTTGAATTCCCGTTTCCTTCAGTTGGCTTTCCCGAGTCCGGTTGCGCCACTGCTCACTGGTTTCAGACTGGTGTTGTGGGGGGGGTGCACTTCCTTTCATTGCCCTTCAGAGGAAACCCCAAAAGTGGGGGGGAAACCCCAAACAAAACCCTAACGCAGACCCAGCACCTGAGCAGTGCGAGTACCTACCTCCGGGAAGGCTTGGAGGGTCTGAATGTGTCCGGGGCTCACCACAACTCACACCTAACTCCGATGCAGAGGGCAGGTTCCCTTTAGTCCTGGCTGGAGCTTCCCTTTGGGATCTCTTGTTAGGCCCGGGTATTGAAGCACTGGATTTAGGGTTGTGCTCAGTTGTCAGAGTTGTTCCCTCTGCTCTTTCCCTTTTCCAAGAGCTGTTAGGAATGATCCCATGCTTTCCATGGGAAATCCAGGGCCTTTGGCCCGTTCTCTGTTTCCACAGATAACAATGACAGCTTTGAGCATGGGCTGCAGGAGTAAACCCCATCATCTGCCTTGATTTACTGCTAGGGATGTAAGAACGAATTAGGTGAGAAGCCCATGGCCAAGCTGAATAGGAATGCTCTGCACTGGCTCTTCCTTTTGGGTGCTCTAAGGGGGATCCAGGCTGTGCTGGAGGTGGGGTTTGTTCCACGCAGAGACAGCCTCTGCTGCCCCTGGGTCCCTTAGGGACCCCCTCAGGTTGGTCCCTGCGTACTGGGTGCAGTGCTCTGCAGGAGGGGTGCACAGGGCTGGTGTCAGTCAGGGCACCTCAGAGGGTTTGATTCCACCACGGGCTGGCCCTGAGCACCGCGTTCATGGGGGATCTGGAGCCAGGAGACAGCAAAGAGCTTTGTTCCTCCCCATCTGTTCCTATAGCGGTTGCCAGAGCTTAGCCTCGCGACTGGTGTCGGTGTTTTAGAGGTGAGTTACCTAAAGTGGCTACCAGAGGACTTCAGCCACCTTAACACTTCCCTTCAAGGCTCATGGGTATCAGCAGAGCAGATAACGCTTGGTTACTGCAGCTGGAAAGGAAAAGAGTCCTCTTTGTGCTGGGTTTAACTGTGATGAACTGGGGGAAGTGGCTTTGAAGGACACCGAGGGAGATGGTTGGGTGATGGGAGGAGAGGCTGGCAGGCTTTGCTTTAGCTGCTGCTGCTGTAACCAGGGGGGGATGGCAGCTTCACATCCTGAAGGTACCAGAACCCCATGCAGGATGGAAGGCAGAGCTGAAGGGATGGGAGAGCTGGGAAAGAGACAGAGCAGACAGAGAGAGCGGAGAGGTCTACACCAGGAGACTGGAGGAGCCGGGGTGCTTTCAGCTTGTGGGTGGCAGAAGCCTGTGAGATGGCATACGGCAATGGGAGGAGGAACAAGTGCATGCAGCATCATCTTCCAAAGCCCCAGCAGCCACCCATGGGGCACCGAGCTCAGGCTTGGACCAACACTTTGCTTTTGCCTTCTTACTACTCGCCTTTTCACTCTCTTTTCTGTGTGGAACTGCAGGGAGTTGAATACTGCGGGTTCCTGTGGGACAGCACAGCTGGCATCGAGCTCCAGGACGCCTCCTCTCAGGAGAGCCCGCACACTAACGGCAACGGCAAGCACTGGTACCCTCGCCCTTACCTCGCGCACTTCAAGGTAACTGCGGTCGGGCCGAGGGACCCCTGTTTAGCACTGGTTGAGACACTGGGGATGGGTGGAAAGAGACGGGGTCCTCTGAGGGATAGGAACCTGTGTGGGGCTCTAACGCATCGCTTCAGCGCTGTCCCATGGCTTGGTTATGGGAAGGTGCAGTGGGTAAGAGTAGGGAGGATGGAGATAGATACAGATACCTAGATGTATAGATAGGGGAGTGCAGAGAGACTCAGGCTTATGGCGCTGGCATACTGCAGAGTTCCCATTTTAAAGCCGCTTCAGTAGGCTGAGCCCATCTGAAAGAACACTGTGCATTTGGGAGGGTGTTCCCATACATCTGCTCTGCCTCTCAGCTGAAATAGGGCACATTTAGGTTAAATACTAGGCAGAAGCTCTTCCCTGTGAGGGTGCTGAGGCGCTGGCACAGGGTGCCCAGAGAAGCTGTGGCTGCCCCATCCCTGGCAGTGCTCAAGGCCAGGTTGGACACAGGGGCTTGGAGCAAGCTGCTCCAGTGGAAGGGGTCCCTGCCCGTGGCAAGGGTTGGAACTGGAGGAGCTTTAAGGTCCCTTCCAACCCAAACCAGGCTGGGATTCCATGATTCCATATGCTCGAGTGAACATCCAAGCAGAGAGAGCCCATCTGCAGGCAGGCTGTGATGGAGGGGTCACTCTGGGCAAGCTGACATCTCTGGGAATGCTCTGAGAGAAGCATTAGTAAGATAATTATTAGTAAATAAAGGATTAATAATAATATTAATGAATAATGTTTAACAGGTCCATATTAGGAGTAATTATTACTCATGCCAGGTCAGCCCCTGGAGGTAAGCAGAGGATTGCATGGAGCCAACGGCTCCTTTCAGGGTACATTGAGTTCCTTGGTTAGTCTCTGTGGCAGAGCAGGGCTAATCAGGAGCAGTAATTAGCCCATGTAACGACCACAGCGTTATTCATAGCTTATTAACAAGTGGGTTTGCATCAGCTCCTTTCCATCAGCAGCTGGCTCCTTCCTGCAGCCCTGCGGGAGAGAAGCCCATGCCCATGCAAAGCACTGTCTCCAGAGATGGGAGGGGGGCACGTTGGTGCTAACAGAGCTGTGAAACGCCTTCCCCCTTGTCCTCCCATGGCCAAGGCGAACCAAACCCCATCACACACATCCCCAAGCGACTCCTCCTCACCCCGAGCACTGGGAATGGGAACGGGAGCGTGCCCTGTGTGTGCATGGCATTGATGTCTCCCTCCTTCCTCTCCCTCCGCAGGTTGGGATGAGCGACCTGACCCTGGTTAACCTTCACCTGCCCTTGCCGGCAGGCGAGAGCACCGGGAAGAACCACGACAGCCACAAACTGGCGGCCTTTGCACAGACCCTGCAGGAGACACTGAAAGGTGAGGCTGGGCTCCCCCAGCACAGCGGGGTTAGGCCCATAAAGTGGAGCCTGTTTGAGCCTGAGCCCCACAGACAGCCCTGGCAGCGTTCGGGGCCAGGACATGCTCTAGGGTGAGCTCTAGGTTCAACCGCCCATGGTAGGGGGTGGAACTGGACGAGCTTAAGGCCCCTCCCAGCCCAAACCAGTCTGGAAGCTGTGATCCTCATCAGCCTCAGAGCTGTCTTTACCGGTACCTGTGCTTGAATGGTGCACACTGGGGCAAGCGTGCTCTCTCTTCCTCGTTGTCTTAAAGTCTTTCCTCATTAACACAAACAGCACAGGGGATCCTACCTCGATGCTTTGAGAGCATCTTTTCAAACGCAATTCCTTCTGATTTTATGCTAGTTTAAGAGCAGGTTCAGCCAAAAAACCCCAAAAGAACCCAGGGTGAAGCCCCTATTCTAAGTGCTTTGTGGAAACGGCGCGCCTGATGTCAGAAGAGAGCTTAATGGCGTTTTTCCCCCAAAGAAATAGGTTCTATATATTCACTTTTTGGACAGCTGGAAGCCTTTTGGAAATCTCCATGATAATGTAACAAAAGAGACAGAGTCCTGCTTTGGTGCCTGTGTTTGTGGTCTGATGGCAGTGTGATGCTGTTGATGGTGCATGGCCAGCTGCTCTGGTTTTACAGCAGGATGGGGACACGGGAGCAACACCGGAGGCAGCTGCCTCCTTTTCCTTACCTCCCTTCTGAGAATTGGAAATGGAACTGAGTTTTGGGTTCTGCACCCTGCTGGTCTCATAGGAACAGGAAAACCCAGCCCTTCCGTTAGTGCCAGAGGGTTACCAGGTGCTGTGCACGATGGCTTCCAGCCTGGACCAGTTTAGCCAGGTTGGTCTCTTGGAAGCATCAACATCCCTTGTGTACAACACAGGAGGTGTTTATGTGTGTGCTGCTCTTGCGCCTTTTGAGCTGCACCAAGTCAGAGCTGGTTTTAGGTGCTACTGGTTTAAGTGTTTGTCCAGGTACCTTCAAACTGGAAAGGATGAAGGTAGACAAAGGGACCAGTTGTTTAACCCCCAGAGCCTGACCCGAGGCACAGATAAATGAGCAGTGTAGCTCTTCCGAAGTCAACCCGGTTGCATTGCCACTGCTTCTAAGCTGAGACTGTCGGTGTTAGGGCTTCTTTTCAGTTGATGTGCTCCCTGCCCTGTATGGTACTTGCTCTTGCTGAGTCTTTCACTTGTGTGGGGCAGGTCTTGTGGTAGTGCACACTCGTTGCTTTGAGGTACTGAATTACCCTGCCATAGTGAATGCCGTGCTTCAGATTGCCATCATCCTTCAGCTTCTTCCAAATCAATCCATAAAGTACGGGTAGTGAGAACTGATTTATCGGTGGGTACTGCGGTACATTACCTAACAGATGCCTGCTCTGTTCCCGTTCATTCGTACGAAGAGGCACGGGAGCATCTGAGGAAATCCGGTTACCGTCCACAGCCTCCAGTGGTGTAGAACACTAAGATCCCCGTATCCCTCCCATCACACCAGAGAGTCCTGGCTCCTCTTTTCACCCAGCTCTTTCCTTTCCTCAGTGCTGGAGAGATGTGGTCGCTGTTGGTTGCTCTTTACAGCATCAGTTTGTCTTCAGTGCGCGCAGCACACAGATGCTGTTCCAGCTGTGCTGGAAGCCAGGCACCAGGGGGTTCCCCATCCCGCTTGCCCACATGCGATGGGTTACCCACACATCGGGCACTGGGGTTATCAGGCCTTTGAGAGGCTGTAGGGAGGCTCTGAGCAGGCAGTGTACAATCACACCTGGAGGAGGGTGCCACCGTGTCCCCCCGATGGATGCTCTGCGTCCCTGTGGGACAGTGCGGTCTGCAGGAGGGACCTTGGCAGCAAGAGTGCTTAAACCTGGTGTCATTCCCAGTGCGATTTGTGGCTTGCACAGGGCAGAGGAACCAGGAATGGGTTCGCTCTCTGTTCGCTGCATCTCAGCGAGCAGCAGCGTGGTTTGAGGGTTCGGGTTTGGGAGTCAGACGCTGATCTCGCTGCTCCCCAGCCTCAATCCATCCCTCACGCACAGCGCGAAGCTTGCGCTCCCTCTCCTGGCTGCTGGTACAGCAGCAGCCCCAGCGAGGAGGCTTGTCCTGGGCACTGGGAATGGCAGAGGAGGCCGGGAGCAAACAGGCAATGAGAGCCTTTAGAGAGCATCCCTGCCAGGAGCAAACAGGCAATGAGAGAGCCTTTAGAGAGCATCCCTGACAGGAGCAAACAGGCAATGAGAGCCTTTAGAGAGCATCCCTGCCAGGAGCAAACAGGCAATGAGAGCCTTTAGAGAGCATCCCTGCCAGGAGTGCAGGGTCCGTCAGCTTTGCTACTCAGTGTTTGCACTTTCCCTCCTCCCATGTATCCTCCGTCCCTCTGGTACTGAAGCAATGGATGATCCCAGAATGTTAGAGATTGGAAGGGACCTCAGAAGCTCATCCAGTCCAATCCCCCTGCCAGAGCAGGAACACCTGGATAAGGTTACACAGGAACGTGTCCAGGTGGGTTTTGAATGTCTCCAGGGAAGGAGACTCCACAACCTCCCTGGGCAGCCTGGTCCAGTGTTCTGTCCCCTCACTGAGAAGAAGTTTAAGTGGAACCTCTTGTGTTCCAGTTTGTACCCATTACCCCTTGTCCTTTCATTGTTTGCCACTGAGAAGAGCCTGGCTCCATCCTCGGGACACTCCCCCTGTATATATTGATATGATGTCCATTCCTCCCATTCATCCCTGCTTTTCCTGTTCCCAGGAGAAAGAGACGTGATCATCCTGGGAGACTTCAACCAGGCCCCTGACACGAGCGACCACGACGTACTGAGGAAGGAGAGGTTCCATCACCTGGTGCCTTCCAGCACCTTCACCAACATCAGCACAAAGAACCCCCAGGGATCCAAGGCGCTGGATAACATCTGGGTCAGCCGGAGCTTGAAGAAGCTCTTCACAGGTACAGCTCCCTCTGAGGGTGGCCGTGGATCCGTTAGCAGTGCCCCATGCCATCCGAGGGCCAAACCTTGTCTCTGTGATTCTGTTCCATGCAGGCCACTGGGCTGTCGTGCGCGAGGGCCTCACAAACCCCTGGATCCCCGATAACTGGTCCTGGGGTGGGGTGGCCTCGGACCACTGCCCCGTGCTCGCCGAGTTCTACCTGGAGAAGGAGTGGGGCAGGAAGGAGGTGACGCGGAACGGGAACGGGGTGCCCGTGGAACGCAGCGACTCCCACGCCAAGCACGAACGATGACGGGAACTCGAGGGTGCCTCCGCTCCCCTTCCCGCTCTCCTCCCCATGCCTTGGGGGGGGCATCGTCAGCACTTGGTTCCGGTGGCCGGGGCTTTGTGCCCCTCGTGGACAGTTGTGGGGTGCCCCATGGCGGGGACACAGAGGACAATTCCCACGCCTGGAGAGTGGGATGAGGATTGTACAGCGAATAAAGTGTACTTTTAATACTGCGCAGGGTCTGTGCTGCAGCATGGCCGGGCAGGGCATCGTGGGGGTGAGGGGGGAACCGTCCCTGTTCCTTGTGCTCCGGTCCTGCAGCTGGCATCAGGGAGGAGGTGTAAGTAACCCTGGGCCTTAGCCCAGGAGCTGGTGTTCCAAGCAGGGCTCTGCACTGGGGACAGAGAGGTGGTGCATCACTGGGAGGTCCATAGACGGGCTCACGTGCACGTAGTCACTGCAGAGGCTGGTGCGGGTGTTGGACCAACCTTTGCCCGGTGACTGGGTTAGGGGTCTTCAGTGTTGGATCATCACTCTCCTGAGCTGCATTGCTGTGTAAGACCAGGCACCACAGCGGGCAGTCTGGATGCGGTGTATGGTCACTGTGCACACAGCAGTCTGAATGCAGTGTATGGTCACTGTGCACACAGTCTGGATGCAGTGTATGGTCACTGTGCACACAGTCTGGATGCAGTGTATGGTCACTGTGCACACAGCAGTCTGAATGCAGTGTATGGTCACTGTGCACACAGTCTGGATGCAGTGTATGGTCACTGTGCACACAGCAGTCTGAATGCAGTGTATGGTCACTGTGCACACAGCAGTCTGGATGCAGTGTATGGTCACTGTGCACACAGCAGTCTGAATGCAGTGTATGGTCACTGTGCACACAGTCTGGATGCAGTGTATGGTCACTGTGCACACAGCACTGGATGCAGTGTATGGTCACTGTGCACACAGCAGTCTGAATGCAGTGTATGGTCACTGTGCACACAGCAGTGTATGGTCACTGTGCACACAGCAGTCTGGATGCAGTGTATGGTCACTGTGCACACAGCAGTCTGAATGCAGTGTATGGTCACTGTGCACACAGCAGTCTGAATGCAGTGTATGGTCACTGTGCACACAGCAGTGTATGGTCACTGTGCACACAGCAGTCTGGATGCAGTGTATGGTCACTGTGCACACAGCAGTCTGCAGTGTATGGTCACTGTGCACACAGCAGTCTGGATGCAGTGTATGGTCACTGTGCACACAGCAGTCTGAATGCAGTGTATGGTCACTGTGCACACAGCAGGGATGCTTCTAAGGGGCTTTGATGCTGTGCATGCGCTGGGTGGGAGGCCTGCAGTCAGGAAGCTGCCGTGGGATGCAGCATCACATCTGCCACCTCCATAGGGGTTTTCAATGGCAGCAATCAATAAGCAGTGACCTAGCAGGGAAAAGCATGAGTTAAAACAGTCCGGCACCTGCACAAGAAGCAGGTTGAGTGTGGGATGTGCTGAGCTGCCCCCGAGCCCCGTGCCTCCTGCTCCGGGCTGAGGTGCCCACGTGTGATGCTGCAGAGCAGAAGGCACAGCTCCTTGGACCACAAAGGGATAACTGCTGCGGGCAGCACTGCCCAACCAAAGGAGATGTGACCGAGGGGCTCAGAGCAAACCAGTACCGGAGCCTTGCCTCTGCCTTGTCCTTTTCCCCTAGGTGTGAATGCTTGAAGGCTGAAACCACTTCACAGCTCCAGGAACAAACCTGGTGAGGGCCAGGTCAGCGTTAACCTGCTGCAGGTGGGTAAGAGCAGGGCGATGGCCTGCAAAGCACCAGCACTCATTGCTGCAGCAGGAGGCATTGATGTGCTGATGGGCTGCCCATTAGCATGGGCTGATGGTGGGGGAATGAACCCATGTGGGAGCTGCAGGGAGGGTTAATGGGGCTGGTCTATAGGCCAGAGTGAGGCCAGGCTGCTGGGAGAAATGGGGAGCTCTGGAAACGCCATCATTTGGTGACTAAGAAGGTGCCTTGGAGTAATACAGGTCCTACGTGGTCAGAGGGAGGAGTTCGGTGCCTGTATGGAGGTCTGCCTCGCATGGAGCATCAGTACGAGGTAAGTGCCTGCTTCCTTCATGCTGGGAATCAGCAGTGCCTCTGTCCTGATGGGGTTCAGAAGCTCGCTTTGCCTTGTGTGTGTGTGTGTGAGATGCCCTTGGGGGGTGCTGAGGTGGCTGTAAGGACTCCGGAGCTCCCAAGAGCCTTGGTCATGCTATGGTGGTTCAGAAGCTGCAGTGATGGGAGCCAACCCGAGCAGCACAGGGTGCTTACAGGGGCAGCAGCAGGGCCAGCAGTGTCGGGAGCTGCATTGCCCTGGCAGCAGCAGCAGGCAGGGGTGCATCATCCCTGCAGGTCCCTGTCACCGTTCTGAGCCTGCTGCAAGGAAGCCTTAACTCAGTGCTTGCTCCCCGAGGCTGAGGGGCACAGCTGGGGTTTGCCCTCTCCTCTTTGCCCCCTAAAGCATTCCCAGCCAGATCCCCTCTCCTTCCCTCTCTGCCCCGAGCTGTTTGCTTTATCCCATGGGCTTTTCAGGAGGGTTTGTGTGGCAAGGGTCCGTTTGTGCTCGTTGCTGTGCAGTGTCCCTGCACCGAGCAGTGCTGCAGGCAGCGGGGGGTAAAGGGGTTTGATACAGGAGGAGCCATAGGAGATGCTCAGCACCTCTGAGGAGCAGACCCAGCTCAATAACTGTGCTGGGACTGAGCTTCCAGGAGCCAGGTCCTGGCAGCCGCAGGTTGAATGGGTCGTGGTGTAGCAGAGGGGAAAGCCGATCCCCTGGGGTACCCAGCCCTGTGGAGCCCTGGTGGGAGCTGGTGCTCAGCATCCCCAGCAGAGGGTCAGCCCCAAGGATTCCAAGGTTGTCCTGGATGTTTAAATGGCTTCTTCTCAGAAGGAGGGAAGGTTTGGGTATAAAATGGGTTTCTTGAAGGGGGATGTGGGCCATGGGCAGGAGCTGCTGCTCCCTGGAGGAGGCCAGGTTGGAAGGTCCAGCACTTGACCACCTTCTCCTTGCATGAAGCAAGGCCAGGCCACGCAGGCACTTCCCAGGTTCCCCACTTCCACACACAGGTTCCAGATGGGAAAAGCTCTTAGGAGCTTAGGATCCTCTGTTCATTCAGTTCTCCCCGATGTGAGGAGCTGCACTGGGGTGAAGCAGGGTTTCCATGGGAGACCCAGCCTGCAGCAGCTGGTTTCAGACAGGGGGGTAAAACAACCCTCATGAGAGAAGGATCTGCTTGAACACGCATGTGTCCTTAGGTTATGTATGGTCCTTTATAGGGGGGGCCTCTCCTATGAGGCACTTGATTGCAGAGCTGCAGTTTTACCTCTGTATCTGGAGGTAGGGAAGCTCCTGCCCCTCAGCAGAGCAGCTGAAAGGCCTTCCCTATACACAGGCTATTGTGTGCTTAGGACATAGGTGGCTGGGTGATGTGTTGATGACTTACCCCTCTGGCCATCTCATAACCCTGTGTGATGGAGATAGGTGGCTGGGTGACGTGTTGATGACATCCTTCTGCCTGTCTGGTAACCCAGTGTGATGGGTGATGATCCAGAGGTGTCCCCTGGCAGCAGTGTGAAAGCATGGCCCTGTTGAAGCAGAAAGCACCATGGCAAGTGCACACACCTGAGCTGCTCAACCCTCGTGTGCTGCCTTACCTATACACAGGCTATTGTGTGCTTAGGAGATAGGTGGCTGGGTGATGTGTTGATGACATCCTTCTGGCTGTCTCATAACCCTGTGTGATGGGGCCATCTGGTAACCCAGTGTGATGGGTGGTGATCCAGAGGTGTCCCCTGGCAGCAGTGTGAAAGCATGGCCCTGTTGAAGCAGAAAGCACCATGGCAAGTGCACACACCTGAGCTGCTCAACCCTCGTGTGCTGCCTTACCTATACACAGGCTACGTGTGCTTAGGAGATAGGTGGCTGGGTGATGTGTTGATGACATCCTTCTGGCTGTCTCGTAACCCTGTGTGATGAGGCCATCTCATAACCCTGTGTGATGGGTGGTGATCCAGAGGTGTCCCCTGGCAGCAGTGTGAAAGCATGGCCCTGTTGAAGCAGAAAGCACCATGGCAAGTGCACACACCTGAGCTGCTCAACCCTCGTGTGCTGCAGGAGCACCAGCACCGGGCTCCTGCTCACCAGAGCATCCTCCAAGGGAGCTCTTCCTTCCCCACACCATCCCCTCAGAGCTCCTGCACCCCGCTGCTAGGCAAGGGCAGGGGTTGCTTCGTGCCCCCTTTCTGCTCCCCAGCCTGCTCCCATGGGGATCAGTGGCAGTGTGTGCCTGCTGGGCACCTCGGCCCTCTGGTATGCAGGGAACCTTAATGTGATGCTTCATGCTCCTGCTCGTTTCCTCTTCCCCTCTGCATGTGAGGCTTCCTCCCCTGCTTCAAAGGGACCTTCCCCCCTGCCCTGCTGCACCCCGGTGCTCCCATGGGTCAGGGAGGTGCTGGGGGAAGCCCTTGTGCTCGGGTTCCATCCTGCCTCCTGCCCTGTGCCTGCAGGGGCGCATGGAGGCACATGTGGAGACCCAGAGGGTGGCAGTGCTGCTCAGCTCATAGGTGCCTTGCTTTTCCCTGCCTGTCGCCTCTGGGATGGAGAGCAGGATGTCTGCCTCTAGCCCCAGGCTTTGCTGTATGCTTGGAAACAAGCCTGTCCCAGCAGGCTGGGGATCCACTGTTGTGATGCAATGGGCAGGGCTGTAGGCTGGGTAACCATGTGGTAACCATTAATTAACCAGTTAATGGGTTCAAACTGAAACAGGGGAAGGTTAGGTTGGATACAAGGAGGAAATTCTTTCCTGTGAGGGTGCTGAGGCACTGGAATGGGTGCCCAGGGAGGTTGTGAATGCTCCATCCCTGGCAGTGTTCAAGGCCAGGTTGGACAGAGCCTTGGGTGATATGGTTTAGAGTGAGGTGTCCTGCCTATGGCAGGGGGTTGGAACTGGATGATCTTAAGGTCCTTTCCAACCCGAACTGTTCTGTGGTTCTATGATGCTATGTCCTTCACTTCAGAACAGAAGGAAGGAGATCCCTTTTGCTCTTGGGACAGCCAGGACCCATGAAGGAGCCTCAAAGAGCCATGGGGTGGTGGAGGAGATGTGTGACACTGCAAACATGGGGGGGGATAGCAGGAGCGTGCCAATGGACAGGCAGGACCCATGAAGGAGCCTCAAAGAGCCATGGGGTGGTGGAGGAGATGTGTGACACTGCAAACATGGGGGGGATAGCAGGAGCGTGCCAATGGACAGGCAGGACCTGTGCTGGGGCTCCCAGAAGTGATGCCCACCTAGGACATAGCTCCAGCGTGGAGGGCCCTAAGAGAAAGGGTAGAGAAATGTTTGAGCAAGGATGCTGGGAATAACAGTATTATGATGGGATGTTCAAGCAGCCATAGAGCCAGTGCTGTCAAAAGAGAGTAACGCACTCACCCCACACAAGGTAACGCTTCAGTACTCTCACCCCAGCCATTCTTTCATTTGTCTTTATTTATAAGTTGTATAAAATGTGTTTGAAAATGGGCTGATGAAAGAGGGAGGCTTTCCAATGGTGACCAGGTTTCTGTACAGGAATAACACCCACGTAGGGAACGTGGCCACAGCAAAGCAACGGCACCAAGCTGCTAGGAGAGGCTGTCAGCACTGATGCTGTCACAGTGTAGGGACACGAGCTCATGTGCACTGCTGGCCACGTGCTTTGTTACACAGCTTCAGTGCATGACTGAGGGACCAGCCTCTTCCCAAGGGAACAAGAAGCTCCAGGGAAACCTACAAAAGCTGCACTGCAAACCCTGCAATGCTTTTGCAAAGGGGGAAGGACGAACCTGATGCCAAAGGGGCTGACGGCTCCACCTGCTGCTAGGGCATCACACTGATAGCGAGCAGCTCCAGGCTCCAGCCTTGCACGAGGTGAATCTAACCCTAGCATGACAAAGAGAAGCAGTTGAATGGCACCTGTGGCTTCGAAGGAATGTGATGCAGGCTTCTGAGTACAGCAAAGGCCTGTCGTAGTCTTTAGGGCTAAGGAGTGCCAAGAGAGTCAGCTGGCTGCTAGAGGGAGGACTGCAGGCATGGTGTGGTGGCACAGCCTCCTGGTCCAAGGACACCTGATGTACACACACTTAGATGATAATGCATTCCTAATGGGGAAGAGGGGAAAGCACCTTGCATGTGCAGAGGTCTCTGGAGGAAGGCAGGGGAAGAGTTCAGAGTGGTCCCTTTCACAAAGGACTGTCCCTTTGGCGCAGCCTGGGGCAGCAAAGTGAGCCAGGGTCTTCCATGGGGTAGCTCAAATCATCCCTGCCCTGTTGGCTCTAGAGGCATCTTCTGGCTGCATCCTTAGACTCGACCTCAGCCCTGTGCAGCTTCCTTGCTGCTCCTGGCAAAGGGGCCAGGACCTGGAGCCAGCCCATGGGCACCCACCTGCAGGTGGTTCTAGAGCACTGCAATCCCAGTCCGCTGTCTGCTCAGCACAGCTCTGTAAGGGGAAGCACCAGTGCTCCCATTACACAGCCTGCAGGGGGGAAGGAGGGAAGAAGGGCTCTGATTTCATACGGAGGCAGAAGTCTCCCAGCTTTGAACAGTGCTGACAATACAAAACTGAGGCTACTGCGAGCAGTGCTCGGTCCCTGCCTCGAAAACAACCACATTTAGGAAATCTATGCCTGTTGAGTGCATTTTCTTTGCTGCAAGAGCACCTGCAACGCTACCAGAGAGGCACTGCTTTAATGGGATCGTTCCAGAGCCTTCAGACCTCTTGGCCACCTGGGAGCTTTCACTCACGTTTCCCTATGGATCACAAAACATGTTCTCAAGGCTGTGCTGCCGTGGCTGGTAATGACCTGAGTGTAAAACAGGGTTAAAGACTTACTCCATCCTGTTCCATTGACGAACAGGGTAAATGGGAAGGGAGGGACACCATGCAGATGTGGTGGGGAGGGAATTTGCTTTCATCTCCTTGCCTTACCCACTGCCAGGCCTGTTGCCAGTGTGCCAAGGCTGAAGGGAAGAAATTGCAGCCTTGGTAAAATGCTGTCTGCTAAACCAAAGGCCTTTGCCAGAATGCTTATAGGTGCAAAACCTCTATTCCCCTTGGTAAGACCATCATACTTTGGAATCAATGTAGTTTATGTCACACGTCCTCCTGCATCATCTGAGCTATTTATCATGGGTCTGGCCATGCCTTCCAGTAAGGTGCTTTCTCTTCTTGGGCCTGGATATAGCACCAGCAGTTAAAACAGAGGTAAGGCTGCTTCAGAGTAGTGCTGGAACACAGGAATAGGGCACTTGTGAGGCTTCTTTTCCCCCATTCACACCTTGGTTCTTCAAGGAGCCTGGAGGCTGCTGTAATATGGGAGTGCTGCTCAACGAGCTGATGTCACCATCAGGTGGCCCAGGGGGGTGTTGCCTGGGGTGCTGAAGCTTGCCCCTGTGCTCCTGAGTTTATCTAAAGCACACAAGACATCAAATCACAGTTCTGCCTCATCCTGCCACATTGAGCATCCCAGACAGGCCCTGCTGGTCCTCCAGGGAGGGAGAATCAGGCAGGAATTCAGCTTCCTGAAACAGGTATAATACAGGGAAAGATGTGGGACAGTGCAAGTCTTTGAGGCGATGAAGGGGAATAACTGCTACCTGCTTACAGTCATTGGCATCCCTGGCAGTGCTCAAGGCCAGGCTGGACACAGGGCTCGGAGCAAGCTGCTCCAGTGGAAGGGGGTTGGAACTGAATGAGCCTTCAGGTCCCTTCCAGCCCAACCCAGTGTGGGATTAAACCAGCACAGGTTCTTCTTTTTAAATGCTGCCTCCCATTTAAAAACAAAGAGACCTTTCTGAGCCTTACAAAGCTTTGATCCCATGGCACAGAGACCTGCTTCTGTGCGCTCTCTTCTTAAACTCTCTTCTCATTGCAATGGGGACCAAATCATAAAGAGTTCTGCAGGTGGCAGCGTAGAATCCATCTGCAGAAGTTCTGCTGCTATGAACCATGAAAACTATGAGCAAAGACAGGGCAAATACAAGAGAACTGAGGGGGGATTTCTCCTCTCTCTCCTCTCCTCCACCTCTAAACCCGGGTGGGGAAAGGCAGTATATTACAAAAGACAGTGTCAAGCACTACACCAAGCATATAAAACAGAGCAGATGATTGGACAGATCACTGCAAAACAACTTCTAAGCCACATGTAAAAACAATGCCCAAACCCCTTAAAGAATGATGAGGATACAATCACAATGCAAGAGGAACACGAAGGGGCTTTTCCCCACTTCCACACCTTCTGGCTTCCCTTCCCATGCCGCCTCTCCTAACTCCACTTTCACAAGCTCCTGGGAGTGCAGTTCTGCATCCTCCCAGCGTACGTGAATGGTGGGCTGATGCTGTTAATCGATGAGACCCTGGAGCTCCTCATCAGTCAGCTCATTGACTTGCATGATCTTTTCCAGGTGCTCCATGTAGCGGGCATGGTCCTGCAGGAAGTGTGGTACCCTCATGTTCTCAATCACAGCTAATCCTTTCAGGCGGTCCACATCTTCATAGGAGATCTGCAAGGAAGGGCATGGTTTAGCTCCACACTGCAGGCCTCTTACTCCTCTGCTGTGACTCCGAATGCTCTCTTGTAGGTGAGAAAATACTTTGGAGCATTTGGGGATTTAAAAGCTTGTGAGACCTCTGAAAACGTGAGTGGGGTTGGGTGTAGATGAGCTCTAAGGTCCTTTCCAACCCAGACCGTTCTGTGATCCTCTGAGGAACCGTGTGCCTCAGTGGAAGGTGCAAAAAACCCCATACCATTTGAGCAAATACCCCACTGCCTGGTGCTGCTTTCGGTGCAATCAGTGAACACACTGGTGGCACCCTGGATGAGAATGACCTACAGCAGCTGCAGGAGCTGAGGGGGAAACAATGGAGCACACTGGAGTCTCTTCTCAGAGGTGGGAAGGTTGACATGAGAATGGCAGAAACACTGTGCCAAAGCCTGGGGGATTAGGAAGGGAGTGCAGGACAGCATGCTATGGGAAGCAGGGAGGCTCCAGCTTTAGGAAGGGCATGGTGGCAGCTGACCTGGACTCTGATGCTTTTGTTTTCACTAGCACTGTGCTTATGCAAAGGTAAATTAAAAGGCACCTCTGGTAACTTACTATAGCATGGGCAACCCTTAAGCACCCCGGTTTGTGGTTTTTCCCATTCAATAGCATGGCAGAGACTGGGTTTGCCACTTGTCCACTGGAGACCAGAGCTCTCTGGGTATAGGTGTGACCCTCCCCAGTGTTTTCCAGCTACTACAGGACACACTACTTCTTCCCTAATGGAAGCTGAGATTTTTCTCCATAGCCTCATGATTCTACAAGCTAAGGCTTCAAGTCCTGAGCCCACAGTAGCTCAGGGTGCTGTGAGTGATGGTGCAGGAAGGATCAATGCTTTAGCTGTGGGGCCCGTAAGGACAGGACTGGGCTCCTTGGGCAGCCACCCAGTGTGATGCTATCCATGTGGCCGGTGCTTTGTCTAACCCTGTGTGTCCTGGGTGCCCTGCAGACAGAAGCATAGGTACTGGCAAACCCCAAGCCTGGCTGTGCTTGCTGCCTGGCGCATCCTGCTTCCTCACAGCGGGTTTGTGTGCGGTGGGGTGGGAGGGAGCCTTCCACCCTTTCCACCCTGTGTTCCAGTAAGGAGCTGAGCGCTCCTGGGAACAGTCTGGCCTCTTAGCAAGTGATGGTTTCTGCTTGGGAAAGGGTAAAGTGAGCATGAATGATCCACCAATGTACAAGGGCCGTGGAAGGGCTCTCTGGAAAGATAGGGTGGTGTTACCCAGAACACCAAGCCTGATTCATGGAGGCGGCCAGAGATAGCTGCGTATCTCACTGGTGACAACAGGAACAAAGGCTGCAAGGAGAGTGAGCGTGCAGCTGGGTGCACACCCCTGCTTTCCCAGCTACAGGGTACACCCTGGTGAAATAGCCAAGCCTACGCCCATGCCCAGGGTTCCTCAAGTCACTGGGATGCTGCTGTTTGAAGATGGTGTGGCACTGCACCTGATCAGGAGTAGATACAGAAGGGCTGTATGAAATCATATCATCTCTCAGTCTGGAGGCACAGCAGTAAATGAGACTGAATACTGAGCTTCCTTCCCGTCCCTACTTGAAATGCTACCTCTTTGCTTTCCAAAGGCAAGAAAAGGGGCACTTTCCACCTTTCTGTTCAGGGTTTCTGTTACTGCTGCAACCCAGAAACAACTATCTGCTCTGAGGCATGCTTTGAATGGGATGTGTTTCCCCAGTCCTTGCAACTGCTGAAGGAAACTCACATCCTGAGGGCAACAAACCAGGTTTTCATCCTACTGCTCCTTCTCAAAAGGACATTTTCAGGCTTCAGGCTCTTTCCTTAGGCACTTTCAGGTACGCTGGCCAGCCTGCATGTGTTCTGTTCCCACACACTGCTCTCTACTGCATTGTAAGCAATGTCAGAAGCATCAGGAAGGCACGGCTGCCTCCATCAGCCTGATCTTTAGTGCTTGAATGAAAACAGGAGACACACAGGCTTCAGCATGGCTCTGCCTTAAACACATTCAGTTCTTCAACACAGTGATTTGATTTTACTACTGTGTTAGCTACCTGCTAAAGCACAGAAGCTGTTTGTTGTCAGCACTCCAGTTGACTGCTGTGGTTCCCTATCATGTTCATATCCTCATTGTATTTGCAATGGAAAGATGCCCACGGTAGTCACGCTGAGAAAGATGAGCTCGTTTGTTACGATGCAACCCAAAGGCAATGCAAATATTCCCAGTAAATGCTGGCCTTCCCTATATTAAACCATCTGCTCCTTGGTCTAACCTGGCAGCCAGGCCAGCCATGCTTCACACTCCCTCTGGAACAACCTGATCCTCCCATTCCACCCTTAACAAACAAACCAATCACCCTTTAGAAGGGTGATAAACTCAGAGTAAGCACAGCCTGGAGCTCAGTGCAAGCTCTGTGTTTCCCTGTGCTCCCAGAACTTGCTTTTCTTGTATGGAGGTGTTGAAGCAGGACCAGTAAGCGTCAGCAAGGTGAATGCACTGCAGCATCTCTCCCATGAGGAAAGGCTGAGGGAGCTGGGGCTGCTCAGCCTGCAGAAGGCTCAGGCTGATTCTACCATCATGAACACCTGATGGGAGGGAATGACACGGGATCTGGGCTCTTCTCAGCAGTGCCCACTGGCAGGGCAAGAGGCAGGGGGTTAGAATGCACAGAATGCCATCTGAACACAAAACACCTTTCTATGGTGAGGGTGCTGAAACACTGACACAGGCTGCCCAGAGAGGCTGCAGAGTCTCCATCAGAG
Source organism: Neopsephotus bourkii (assembly GCF_033783945.1). NCBI lineage: Eukaryota > Metazoa > Chordata > Aves > Psittaciformes > Psittacidae > Neopsephotus > Neopsephotus bourkii. The sequence goes on along the minus strand of NW_026901790.1, from coordinate 128,228 downwards.
GAGATATTCAAGGCCCAAGTGGACACGGTCCTGGGCAACCGTCCCTAGCTGACAGTGCTCAAGCACAGGGCTCAGACTGGCTCATCTGGAGAGGTGCCTGCAGACCTCTGTGGTTCTGTGATGCTGGGGAGCAGGCCCTGCTCTTCCACACAGGTTTCCAGTTGGACTGCAAAAGGGGAATGCAGCAAAACCATTCAGAGTGCTCTTTTAGACCCCTCTCTCGATTTCAGGAGTTTAAAGTCAAGCACTAGAATTAAACTGCTTGTAGACCTCTAATGTGAACGCCTTGCCATGTGGTTGTAGAGAGTCTGTAATCGTATGGCTAATGCCTTGGCATGTTTCTCAAGTGGCTTGACAATCCTGCAGACTCCCTGCAGAGAGAAGGGCATGAAGCAGGGTGAACTCGGTATTTCAGCAGGCATAAGCTGGGTGGAGTTAAGCAGGCTTGAAGCAAAAGCAAGTTTCAGAGGTGAAGGTTGCAGAGGCTTGTTTGATAGTGCAATTTTCTGTTCAGAGCTTCTCACCTTGGTTCAGTTCCCTGAACAGCTCTGCTCACCAGTATGGGTACTTCTGACACTAAAGGCAACACGTGTGGACCAAAACCCTCCATCATAACATGCCGCTTCCCTTTATAGCCCACTGATGGCCAAGGAGGCAGAAACGGTGGTGTACCAGCTCTGAATGGAAGCATAACAACATGGATTTGAATCCTGGTTTATGTGAGTATGAGCCCTGCTTTATGAACTGGGAAGGCTCTGGTTCAGGAAGCGTGACAGTTTCTGCACTCCTCATTGTGACTTTGAGAGCAAACAAGCAATGGCAGTTAGAGTGACACAAAACCTGTTCTGTGAGTGTAAAACTGACGTGTATTGGGGGAAAAGAAACAAAACCAACTGAGCTTTACAAATCACTGCAGGTGCCGTCAGTGAGAGAAGTGTTAAATGGCAAACTCCTTGTTGTGGATGGGGATGTGTCAGCATCAAATGGTTCATTCTGCTTTCGACCAGGACCACCACCTTACCCAGCACTAGCTGCCCAAGGCAGTCCATTGTACTGCAAGTCAGATACCAGCTGTAAAGGGAGGGAAGTCTGAGGAATATGACCATAAACTCTTGAATGTGATAAGTGAGGAATGAGGAGAAGCTGGTACAGATTTGTTTGGAGCTCAGGTATCTGTAACTTGCAGTGTGTGATACGGGTGCTGTGCAGAACAGAGACTGAAGGGAAGCAGAGCACGGTGACTCCCAGCTCTGCTGGAATGAACCAGCTGTGGTAGGAATGAGAGCACTCACCTTCCCGAGGGCTGTCAGAAGGTAGAAATCAATGGAGTCCCTGTATCGCAGGAGTCGGAGGATGCCATCCAAGTACACCTGATCCTTATTGAAACAGCCTAAAAGGAAGCAGGAGACACTGTACTCCATCAGGGTCTGTTCAAGGCACATTCCAGGAGCCATCATGGGCAGAGCCACTGTGTTTTTAACAAACCAGGTGTTTGTATCTGAGGCTTTGCAAACCTTCCCCCAAAGGCAGTAGAGGGCTAAACCCACCAGCCAGGGAAAGAAACCAGACGCAGAAATGGTGCCTGTGAGCACCCCCAGCACTGTTACACCTCTCGTAATAAACACCAAAGGAGGTCAGACTGTGTGAACTCCTTCAGGGTTCTGCAGTTTCCATCCCCACTTCCAAGAACAAACCCCATCCGTGAGTGCATTCGGTCTGGAAGCCCCACGGAGGTGCATTTCCAACCTTGTTCCCTACAGCAGGAATCCTGCTGCCCCATCTGGGACAGGGCACAGTCCCACGGCCCTGTTTGGAAGAGGTTTTAGTGGGTGACACGAGGAAAACCTGCCTGGGGTACAACAGCAGGGAAGACAAAGAGGGAACGCACCTGGCTGTGATGTGTCAGTCCACCCCCTCTTGGCTCGTACGCAGTAATCCCACCTAGTGTTGGGGTCCCTGACGAACTTCCCCAGGTCCTGGAAGAGCTGGCTGAAGGACATGTGGCTGGCCTGGTACACGGTGTAGTAGAGCAGGGCAGCTCTCCAGAGGAGGGGGTCTTTGCGGAACAGGACGCTGTGGATGCTTGCCAGCCCCTCTTCTGTGGGGTTGATTGGCTTCAGGCCATGTTTTCTGCGTCCGTTCCAGTTGCACCAAGGCTGGCTGTTGTTGTTAAAACCCCGAAAGTAATGAGTTCCTGAAGAGAAAAGAGTATGGGACTTACAACGGTAGCATCTAATGATTCCCATATATATATATATGTAATGTGGAAGGAGATGCCTACTCCGAACTGGTAGGACTGGGCACTTGTCTACAACAGCGAATTCTGTCTGATGTAGGCACACGGTGCAATTATTCACCTGCTGCCTGCAAATGGGACTCCCACAAATCCCTAAGGAAAACAAATGTCAGCAGGGGCTCGAGTTCCCAAATCCATGGAAAGGAATTCCCAACAGCACCTTACACGCTGAACGCCTCTAGCATAGGCCAGGCACTGTAATGGACAGAAGGAAGGAGAATCAGAGTGAGCAGGCAGAAATGCTGCCTCTTGAAGGTGGTTTCCCAGCCCTACCATTGCTTTGGAAGAGGCTGTGTCCCCTGACAGTGTGGGTTATGTGAGTCTCCAGTTGAAATCCAGGCAGTAGCCAGGTTCACCCAGTTTTGATGTACTTGATTTGAGCAAGTCACTGAAAACCTTACAGACACCTTCCATAGGGTTGGGCCAAGCTTGTGTAATGCAAACCCAAGGCAATCTTGCCCCATTTTAGGGGGCACTGGGTAAATCCTTCACACCTAAAGCACGCCTACTTTGCAAGCAGTGCAGCAGAATGGAAGCAGATTTACCCCGTGAAACGGCTGGTGCTGAGGTTGAACTTGCACCTTTTTGTTTCCCTTTGTTGTTTTTAACTGCAGACTGGCTCTAAACTGGTCTCCTGAGCAAAACGCCCCTGAGCAGTGACACCACAGGAGGTATGGCCGGAGCAGAGCCTCTCAGCTAGCATCATCTGGGGGATGACACTCTGCCTGCTCCAAGGTTCCTCAGTGCGGTAAGTGGGAGAGCTGCGGGGCTCACTTCCAAAGCTCACTCCTGACCTAACCTACAATGCAGATGTGCATGAACCCTAGGAATGCTTTCAGTGCACGGTGCAGTGATAAACAGGCTTCTCCTTCCCTTGAACCTACAGCATAGGTTTTCAGATAGGAATGTTCCTTCTGTAGATGTACAGTGCCTGGCCATCATTGCAAGACAAGTAAGAAGGCATGCAAGCACTGCCCTCTGCATGAGAACTGATGTCACGCTCGTACCAATTTCATGCCTCAGCATCCCTTCCAGCCAGTGCTCTCGCGCAGTGGAGATGTTGATAGTGAGAGTGGGGCGGCCGTTCAGCACTGTCATTGAGGCTCGAGACAGCAGGTCCTCCGTGAGATGGACCACGATCTGAAGATGAGAGAGTGCAGGTAGCAAAGAGCTCTCTTCCCCCTCTGACCCCCCCATTAGTGCAGTACTCGCTGGTCCCTTCACCTTCACAGCTCTTCTTTGCTCCCAGGAATGGAGTGGGAGAGCCTCTTGTGACTCCCCTGAGCTGTCTGTGCTGCTGACAGGCCTCAGGTCTCAGCGTGTGCACTGAGACACACACCTGATTTCCTCAGCTGTCCCTACATACCTTGGTACTACTGAGAACTGAAACACCAGACAAGCACACACAACTGAACTGGTGTCTGTATACTCGACTGTCTGAAACCATCTTAGTTGCAATTCGAAAGCCATATCAGTAAGAGGGGGAAGCACTCTGTACCTGATCCCCTGCTACATGATGCAGAATTGAGGTATCATTAAAATACTGGTACTGGTTTAGTTTATGCCAGGAAAACAAATATACAGACCATACATGTATGTTTGGTGTACGTATAAATGGTGTGTCTATATTTATATACCATTTAGTTCTTACTTTCTGATTACCAGTGGGAAACTGGTAATCAAAACAAAAGCTGCCAGAGAAGGACATTGATGCAAATTGATGTATTTGGTCATTTTTGAGTTTAAAAAGACTTTTAAACAAGTGAATGGGAGGAAGAAGGGAAACTCTTTGCTGAAGACTAAGTAAGCATCTTTCCCTCTTCATGTAATGCCTACAGAAACAGCACTGCTCAGAGGAGTACAGGGGGGAGTACCTACAAGAGAGAGAGTTTTTTAGTATCAGTTAGCAGAAAAGGACCCAGGCAGGGGTCAATGGCATTAACATGACACTTCCCTGTGTTCAAGCCCCATCACTCAGCTGTCAGTCCCATCAATCCTGTATTTAGGATGCAGGAAGGATTTAGATTTACCACTTCCCTTTAACACCTCTCCGACTTGAGAGAGCATTTTCGAGCATGCTAAGGGTGATGTATGAACCCTGCTTTTGCAGAAAAAGGAAAGCATTTCCTGGAGAAGGATGTGGGATGGTTGGTGAGGATGTAGGGCCCTACTTCCATGAAGACAACCCAAGACAAAATGGAGGCAAAGGGAGGTAAAAGCACAGCGAAGACCCAAAATGTGGTATTTTTGTTCTGCTTCCTCTAAACTATAGTTTTATAACCTCAGTGTTAGAGACAGCTGAAGCCTGGTACCAGTGTCCCATTGGAGCCTCCCCAGACGGAGTCATGAGTTTAACAGCTCCTCCTAATAATATCATGTTTGCAAATGAAACCTAGTTCCTAGGAAACTGGTTTTTGTCTCTTGAGCTCCCAGTGCTCACTGCCAGTGATCTCACCCAAGCCTTGGGCTGGGGCAGCTGCTGCTTTCATCTGGAGTAATTCTCTCCTCATATATTCAGTTTCATCTGACTTTTCCCATCAGTTCTGTGTAACTTGGTCAAAGGGGACTTTGGACATTCTGAAGGGTGGAAATCAGGGTGTTTTGCATAGGGGTCTAAAAATGAGGTGCTTACAGTCAGGCACTCAAACCAACTGAACACGCCACCCTCTTGCAGGCATTTCCATTCACTTATGTCACTTCCCTTTGTGCTGCTCCCTATAAATCAGCCTCCTGGACTGCTGCTTGTTTTTCTTGGCCTTTCCTTAACTCTTTCCTTTGGTGCTTGACCCAAGAGAGCGGGTGGCAGAACTGGTGCATAAATGGGAATGTGCTGGTCTCCAAGGAGCTGAATAAAGGGAAGGAAGGGTGTTGTTCTGGGGTACTCCCCATAGAGGTGAATTTGAGAGCAGGCACAGATGGATGAGGAAAGAGGCTCGGAGATGGCTGAAGCATTCACAAGGGATCTGCATCGTTCCAATTGTTCAGCAGTTAGACTGGGCCCAGCCATGAGAAGAATAGGATGTAAGGAATACTGTTTCCATTAAGGAGGAAAGGCCTCGCAGATGGTCCCTGGGGCCCATCCACGTGTCATTTCTAAGAGCTCCAGTGGGTGACTTACCTCCCCAAGACAGCCTTCTTTCACCATGTACTTCCTGACGTGGTTCCAGATGCGACTCTTGGTCAGCAAGCTGCCTCCGGTGGCCTGCTCAAACCTCTCATAGCTGCCGTACTTCTGCAGTGTCCGCTCCATGATGTTAATGGACTACAAAACACAAGAGCATAGCAAATATGAATGCAGTGGAGGAATGTGGAGTCTTTCTCTCCCTCTCTCTTTTTAACCTATACTGAGCTGCATCCAAAGGAGCGTGGCCAGCAGGTCGAAGGAGGTGCTCCTGCCCCTCCTCTCTGCTCTCACAGACCTCACTTGCAGCATTGTGTGCAGCTCTGGTGTCCTCAGCATAAGGACATGGAGCTGTCAGAGCAAGTCCAGAGGAGGCCACGAGGATGCTCAGGGGCTGGAGCAGCTCCTGTATGGAGACAGGCTGAGAAAGTTGGGGCTGTTCAGCCTGGAGAAGAGCAGCTTCCAGTATCTGAAGGGGGCCTATAGGGATGCTGGGGATGGGCTCTTCATTAGGGACTGGAGTGACAGGACAAGGGGTAATGGGTTCAAACTGAAACAGGGTTAGATATAAGAAGTTCTTCACTGTGAGAGTGGTGAGGCACTGGCTGAGGCTGCCCAAAGAAGTGGTAAATGCTTCATCCCTGGCAGTGTTCAGGGCCAGGCTGGACGCAGGGGCTTGGAGCAAGCTGCCCTAGTAGGTGTCCCTGCCAGGGGCTGGAACTGCATGAGCTTAAAGATCCCTTCCTACACAAACCAGGCTGGGATTCTGTGATTTAAACCTTTAGTTTAAATCCCAGTATTCCTTTATAACCACCCAACCTGAAGGAGGCATGTTTAATTAAACAGGTAGTGTGGTACCAACCGTCCCGCTGCTGCTGGAAGGCCCTTGTGGGTGGAGAGCAGAGAATGATGCCTATGATGTGATCAGAACTCTGCTTATTGGAGATATTACTGGTAGGGCATGAAATGCTTGTGCCCAGTAATCTCCTTCCCAACATGTCACTTCAGCCCTTTGAAAGACAGTGAGGAAGGGAACTTCTTGCCCAGCAAGAGCCCAGCTACAGGGAATGGCTTTTTCCACAGATAAGGTAGCAGAAGCTCCCAAGAATCCCATAGAGAAAAAAAGCATTACCTTAAGAATGAATGTTCTTGCTAAGAAAACACCATTAATGGTGAAGGTGGAAACTCTGCAGATGGGATCTTCCTGTTGTACACTTAACCCCATGCCTGAAGCTGGTAACAAGCTGCTTGCTTCCAGCTATGTAATTCTGACACTGTCAGATGGATTGGCCATGAAAATAGGATTCATTCTGTATCTGTCACAGCTGCTAACAATCCTATTCTGGTTGGGGGTTTTTGGGGTATTGAGAAAGTCATTACACTTAAGCCTTCTCATTGCTGAACATCCATTCTCTTGGTTAAGGGTGCCCACTGCTATCACCTTCTCCTTTGACTGTTTCAAGCTAAGCACAAGTCCCAGTGGGCAGGTGTGACTCTGGAAGCACTGAAACAAGAGGGAGAACCATCACACACAGGTACATGGGAGAGGCCCTGGCCCTAGTGATGCTGGAAAAGGTCTGGGATATTTTGGACCCCAAGCACTGAATACAGCAGCAAGGCCTTCATTCTTCTCTGAGATGAACTGGCTCCAAGTCGGGTGTTGCACCAACTTGCTGGGAAAGGGGAAAACCCAGACCAGCATGCCAGCTCTTGCCTGTTCCAACAGCCAACTGCGAGCTGATTTCCCAGCCTCTGGGGAGCAGATACTGGTATTGCCACAGTTCATAAGGCCAAACTGTAAACCCTTCAGCAACAGGTTAAAAGAAATGGAGAGAAAGGACGATGTGGCTGGGGCAGGTTCCAGGTTAGGAGCAGTAATCCCTGTTCTGTTCTCTATTATCTAAAAGGTCTGCTTTAATCCCTCTTATTGCTACCAAAGAGTACCAAAAGAAGCAGCAGTCAAGACAAATGCCCCTACGCTGTCAGCTCATCCTATGTTCAGAAGCAGCTCTGCTACTAAAGGGCTGCAGCCTCTGTTCAGCCCTGTGGGACAGGCAAGGCTGGCAGGCCCCATTCCTTTCCTCCCTGCAGAGCTTATCTGCTGGAGGAGGAAGCTTCCCAGGTGTGTGTGTAGGTAACACAAGGAGGTACCAGGTGGAACCTGTCTGTGTAATCTACAGCCATAAAACCGTGCCTGCCCTCCCTTGTGGGTCAAGGGGGAATAACGGAGAGAGGTAAGAGCAGAGATTTTTAGAGCAGTGTATTCAGTCTGTAGTGCTCTGAGTTCTATTCAGTGTTTAAAATGTGCTTTCTGGGCTTGTTCTTGGTGTGATAAGGAGTGTGTTTGAGTCATGTAGAGCTGGTAGAAATGTTTTTAATGAAAAGCTTTCCAAATACTTTATAAGGAATTAAATATTAATACTTACATGTTTTTTGCCTGAGGCTGTGTTCTGAGATGAGCCTATACTCCTACCATAGTATCACCAGAGGCGACTGATCTACAGTCCCTTGTAGCAGAGGAGAGATGTTTGTGAAGCACCCTGAGAACATACTGCCACTTGGATGGCACCGTGTGCTTTGTGTTAGATACTAACACACCTTAGCTACAGATCTTCCTTTAGTGGGACTTTGTTCCTAGTGGGGAATGAGGGGTTTTGCAGTCCAGTGCTTTTTGCATCCAGTGCCATGCTCTTGGATCTTTAACATGTGAGGTTACGTGGATGTTGCAGAGGATTACCCAGTGTTGAAAGCCACCTTGTTCAGCCTTCCAGCCCCACATAACTGTTCTTCCAACATCTGATAGACCTGCTAACTGCACACTACTTGGATTGATGACTTAAAAGGTGAGTAATGCAAACACTTGCAGTAAGACACAACTGGTACATTGATGAACTGAAAGCTGCTCTATTTTGATGAGTACAAGGGGGAATGATGAACAACTCTTCCACAGGGGGAGCAATCAACAAAATGATGGGGTTTTCCTTTCTAAATACCTATGTATAGAAAAATGTATCTCCTGCCTTCAAGCAGAGTTCAAAGAAAGAGGTGTTAACACTTGAAGCTGCATGTAGTTCCCCTGCTGATTCTGGTTAAAGCAAATGGCAACTGTTAAGCCATCTGCTCTGCAAACACTGGGACAATTACTCCTAGCCAAGTGTTGCCACCTCTCCCATCTGTGCCAAATATAACAAACACTTCCAGTGTTCCTTAACTCGATTAAGAAAGCTGAACAGTGAAGCACAGGCAGCCTGGGCCAGAAGGAGCTAACCAGAAAGCAGTCAGAGCACTCAGAGCAGGCAGTGGCTGCACTGACCTTGGAACGCAGCAGTGAGCATTGATTTCGGTACTATTAGACATGGCAGTCAGTGTGAAGAGCTGCAAGTCTGTGTGCTCTTGTTTGTTCCCAAGTCCTCCCCCCGAAGGGCACATCCTGTGTGACCCAAGAGCCAGCCTTATGGTGGAGGAAACAACGTGGAGAGAAACAAAGAAACAGAACCAAGTGGAAGAGGTACATTTACAATGTGGTTTCAATTGGATTGATTCAAGGTGTTTATGCCTGTGAGGAGTGAATGAATGTGCTGGGCTGTGCCCATGGTTTAAAACCACTGAGCTGGCTAGAAGCCTGAGGGTAGGGTGAGTGCCTTACTGCAGCACTGCTGTGTTAATGGTTTCCAAATCCATAGCATTCTTTGCCTTAAAAAACATAACCCAAATAAAGGGGGCAGGGTATGATTCATCTTCCAGGCATGTTGCAATGATTCTGTATTAAGCAATTGCACAGATGTGCACAAAGGGCAAGAAGAAAACACAATCTATTTTAATGTCCTAGCGGGCTATGCATAGCTGGGGATAAAAGTATTATTGAAGTTATTAAGAATCCTCTAGAGCTCTGAAATGGCACCGTTTGCACTCATTTCACTTTAGTATCCTACCCCCCCCCCCCCCAAAATCAGTGAGTCCTGTCAATGAAAAGCTGGGTTTACAGAGATAATAGCCATAAAAGAGCAAGTTGCTGCAAGCACCATTCACAGGTTCCTGTAAAACAGGCATCATTCTGTTCATGGAAAGCAAAGCTTCCTAAAATATGTACAGCAACAAATGAAAGCCAGCGGTGCTTCAGTAAACCCCAACACTGGATTGGTCCTTGCTGCAGGGAAAAGGATGGATGCACACGGTTCTGGTTGTACTGCAGGCCCAGCTCATGGCACTGGGAGTACCTTCTCACAGCCAGAGGTATCGCTTCCTGTAAGACACCAGCAGGTACCTTCTGACAGATAAAACCTGCATGGCACAAGGAACAGCATAGAATGGTGGGGTTGGAAAGGCTCACCCTAAGGAAGTGCAAGTGCTCATGCAGTATTTGCTGATGGGAACGGTGAGGAATGCTGCTTTTTCTAGGTAGAAAACTTGCCTGGAGATGAGACTTTCGCAAGGGAGATGGAGCTGAAACAGAGAGTGCCACGGGCTGGGCTTGGGGCTGGGTTCAAGTCGCTCCTTTGGTCGTTCCTATGAAGTGGGAGTCATTGGCTCAGTATTTTGAGGAGGTAAGTGCCTTTCTTGGGAAGCACTCCTGGAACCTAACCTGACTCTGCTGAAACAGCCTACGTCCTCTGTAGGAAGTCTCAGAAATATCATAGCTCCTTGAGTATTCAATCCTTCATTGTGTTTTATAGCTGTTATAAAGCCTTTATTTTCCCATGCTTTGTATTTAAAGGGGAAAAGAGTAACAGAATAATACTGAGGAATCCCTCATTAATAGAATATCCGTTATTTAGGGGTGTGTGTTATTGTGTTGTTAAAAGAAGGGTAAGTTAATGATAGGCCTGTTCCATGAAACCATCTTGGATGAGATAACTTTTAAGGCTCTGCTGCCTCCTACTAAACAGGGTAATTTGTGTTAATCAGTTTGCTATATTAGTTATTGCTGCTTCGCTGTTGTATATGAATTATGTATATGTATATGATCACTGTTGCTAATAGTGCTATCTAACTCCAAGGCAGACTTGTAAAGGGGGCAGTCCTATTTGGTGTCGGTGTGATTTAGGGGGTTGTTTAGAAATCTGGAAGCGGGTTTGAAGTACAGAACAGGCTGTTCTCACAAAGAAAACCCAGCTACTGAGGGAAAACACAAACCAAGCCTTACAATAGAAGGGGCAGTAACACCTACCTGTGTTCTTGGATGTGAGAAAGTCGCACTCTTCACAAGCCAAGGGGCAGTTGTTAGAATCCATGGTACTTTAATTCATGTTATCTTTTTCCCCGTGTGTTTTGGGGAGGGGTTAAGTGAAACCCTCATATCACAAAGGAGTGAAACCCGTGGAAAGGCAGGATCTCCTCCCAGGGAATCACCAGAAACATGAGATGCTCTAGCAAAGATGATCAGCCTTAAGTCATTCCTTTTATAAGCCATTTAAAAATGGCAACAGCAGGAGGAGGACTGCTTCTGTTGTTATACAGGTAAGCACTGGGTTTTGTCCCTTGGGTCAAAGTTGAAAGCAAGGTCTTGCTCTTGGTGTGGGGGGGTTTGTAACTCAAAGATGGGAAGGAAGCCCAGGCAACACAGTAACAGGAATGTCTGCATCTATGTTACCAATGTGGCTGCATAGTACTGGGCTGGGGAGAGAGGTCTGTTTAAACTTAACCCCTCTCCGGAATGGAATTTGTCTGCTGCTCGATTGAGCCTCATGTATATGCAAATATCCTTTCCAAGCTGGCCTCGTGTATATGCAAATATCCTTTCCAAGCTGGCCTCGTGTATATGCAAATATCCTTTCCAAGCTGGCCTCGTGTATATGCAAATATCCTTTCCAAGCTGGCCTCGTGTATATGCAAATATCCTTTCCAAGCTGATTAAAACAAGCAACACCAACATCTGCTTACCCAGTAACCATGACCTCAGATAACTGCTGTCCCCTCCCAACCCCTGGGGCACCAAGAGGACTGGCAGGGTTTCTAAAGCCTGTTTAGGCATTGTATTTTCCCTGTATTACACTCTGCTTCGTTGCCTAAAAAGCTTTCTTGCCTTAGATCATGTTACATGTAAACCCAGTTAAAAGGAACTGTGTGTTTACCCTAGAGGATCCTGTAAATATTAGGAAGGGGTTCCTTTTTTAATAAAATCTATTTTATTTCAGTATTATTATCTATATATTGCTATATATTATGTACTATATATTGATAATATGTTCCTATACTACTAATATAGTATATATTACTACATATTATATGTACTACTATTGTATTCTTTGATGCATTTTTCAAACAGCAGGGGAGGATGTTAAGGAGAAATAACTTGCCACAAACGAAGCCAAACACCACCTTAACAGGGGTAGGAGAAACTCATCAGTGGAAAAGGAGGAAAGCCAGTAACTATACCTGCTTCAGGAACCTGTCGGATGCATGGCTGTGCTTAGCTAGCACATTTGGCAGAGCAGGGTTTTCATACTCAAATTGAGGGTTGTATGTAAAACCCGAGTTGAAGAATTGAATCTTTTCTTTCTCCACGTTGGAAGGCTTGATTGCAGTCAGTAAACAGAGCTTTCGGCCACAGGCATCGCCTTCTTTAGCATGGCTTTTGGAGGCCTGGGACTGCTTTGGCTTTGTTAGACTCCAGTGCCTCTTAGTTCTACTTTTGGGTCGAGGTGGCAGCCCTATGCTGCTCCCTGCAACCGAAACGCTGCTGGTGAACTTCATGCTGGTAGACACCGGGCTGGTGACAATGAGGGGGGCCTGTCTGCTGGTGCAGCACCAGCCAGGGCTGAGCAAGGGTAGCGGGGCCTTGATTTTGGGGTGCTCGTTGCTTCGGGAGGCGGTGGAACACTTGGTGGTCTTTCTGTGTTTCCTGTGAGCAGAGGGCTGCTTCGGAGCGTGGTGCTTTTTCTCCTCCTTGCTCTGCAGAAGGACATTGTAGCTACTCGTTCCTGTGGTGAAAATGTCCTTGAGGACCCCTGAGGGCGGGTGCTGGAGGCTGCTCTCGTCACTGATGCTCACTTTATGTTCTGCTGGTCTCAGGAGGGATTTCTTGGAAAGCTCTGTTTTACGCCAGTGAAGTTTTTCTGCATTGAAGAGGGGGAAAAAGAATAAAAGTAAGGACAAATTGAATTGTTCCATGCAGCAATATTAACCCTAGGGACTGGAAAGTGCAACATGAATGAAACACAAGCCTTGGTTTAACTGCAGTCACATCCAGTGCTTCTTAACTTCCTGACCTAGGGGAGAACTGTGGAATTCCGGATCTGTAAGATCCAGCTAAACAAGTATTTTATGCTTGGATCTCCATGTACGAGCGCGCTATTTGGAGCTAAGAACAAACTTGGTTAAAACAAGGCTCTGTGTAGGACACTATGAGTATTTACTCTTATATTAACCAATGTTCAGTCAAAACCTGCTTGATCTTTACCATGCAAGGAAGCCTTTCCATATGGATGAAGAGTAGCTTTAGAAATAGGAGTATGTGAGCAGTATTTCCAGTGAAGTGCCACGGGGATCTGTGCTGTGCTATCAGCAGTCTGGAGTGGGCTTAGCTGCAAAATCTCACTCACAGAATTCACTCTGGGAAAGGATGAGCACAGAGGAACGAGCCAGCCGCTGTGAATGACTTGCACCACCATACAAACTGTAGGGGAAGTTTAAGAGACTTCAGTTTGATGTATGCCTTCTTAATACAGACAATAAGGTATATTTAAAGAGGAGAGAGGTCAGCCAGTTACAAACACAGCCCTCAGAATCCTTAAGGCAATGAATGCTGCTGTTCCATCTATTTGATGCTGTTCTAAAACAACAGCTGCCTTGAAGCAAGCACTTGAGAAGCAACACTGCAAACCAAACTGAGGACAAGAAGAGAATAAGGTTCCTTTAATGAATGAATCCTCCTTTCTTGCTCTGACCCTGGCATAGCCTTCAGGGGAGACGGGTCCCTGGTGCAGGGCAACTGCATGGAAAAGTCATTGAGGATTAAAACTGTACTCGACACTTGTGCTGCTTTGTTAGAGACAAGGGACCTCTCCTCACTGCTTCTACCCATCCCTTCTCCCCTCAATCCGCTCACCCTACAACATTAGGACAGCTGAAAGTAAGGGCACAAACAGACCCTGCCACAGAGAAACGCTTCTGACTTGGGCACCTCAAGTGAACAGGAGGGATGGCCAGAGTCTGATGACAGCCGCAAAGGGGATTTGAGCTGCAGCCCACAGTTCTACATAGGTGAGCTGTAATTACTTTACATCCAGTAATTCCACTCTGAGTGGAACATTAGCAAAAGATCATTTAATGCCTCCAAGGGGAAAAAAACCACCTCAATAGCAGTTTAATTTCAGCTTTCTTTTCCCAGTGAAATTAGGTTTTGCTCCCAAGAGAAGCACCATGACAAGGTATTTCATGCTCTCTGTGTTCATGTCCATGTCCGTCTGTGTTCCTCAGTTCTCATGAAGATGCTGCCCCAAAAAGCAAAGACAGAGGTCCTGTTTGCACGGACACACGATGGGAATCTGCAGCCTGGGTGTTTCCTCCACTGGGAAGAGAGAGACGGAAGCATTACTGCTTTCCCCAAAGCATGCATGTCTTGTGCAAGGTAAGCTTGCGAGTTCTCTTTCTATTCTTGGTGTAGTGCTTGGCATTCCTGTTCACTTCTGTCAGGTTGTTCTCATCACATACGTGACCCCCTGCCTGCATGGCTTATCCTGCTTTACCACGAGCGGTCGTGGTAAGAAACCACAGTTCCCATCCCAGTATCAAAACACCTACCCGGAAACGAGGCAACAGAATAGGATGGCTGCTCTCACTTTATTCCTTGGCAAGGATTTGAGATGGACTTCAGACCTCCCCCAGTTATTGTCATAGGAGCCCCCTTACTTTGAAGGGCAAATGAAAAGCAAGGTTTCCAGGACAGCTGAGCACAGAAATGTTAAATTTCTGAGCATGTGACTGCTTCTGGAGACAAAACTGAAGCAGGAAATCACAGCCACTTCTGAAACCAGGCAAGGTAATCACGTAATGCCAGCAGTGGTAGTGCTTCCCCTTCTCTACTAAGCAATCAAACCCTAATGCCAGCAGTGGTAGTGCTTCCCCTTCTCTACTAAGCAATCAAACCCTAATGCCAGCAGTGGTAGTGCTTCCCCTTCTCTACTAAGCAATCAAACTGCTATGCACCAGGAATGGTTTGAATTAATACCACACTTGCATCTCAGAAGCGATCAATAGAAAACAGAATTCAAAGAAACCACTCAAAGTTACCTTAGCATCCCCCAACTCTTGTGTTGGTCCAGGACCAAGATCTCGTGATGGTAAGCTTTCAGGGGTAACAAGTGTAGTTGGCTGGTAATAAGTGCAGTTATGGCTAGATCATTTCCTGTGACCGAGTATCCCGAGTCAGTGATGTTAATCCCCTGCCAGTGTCACCAGTGGGGGGCAAGTGCTGAACACAAGCGCTGGCAGGTTCCATGTGCACAGGGCTGGTATCAGAAACAGTTGTCCCCAGTTCTGTACTTACTTTGTATGGGCAATCTCATAGCAAAGTGTTTTTTCAGCTGCCAAGCTAAGCATGTCTCCTGACTAAAGGAGGATGCAGTTTGATGCATATCTGTGCTGGAAACCCAGGCCCGGTGCTAATCCACTGCATTTGAGAGATTAGATTAAATAACTGCACTTTTCACATCAGTCACTTAACTCAGTCCTGTGCACATCATTATTTTACCAAATAAACTAGAAAATAACGTTTGAGATGATGTCAAAATCATGTTGCAAATGGGCAAACTGGAAAGTTCTTTCTCCAGTACATCAGTTTAATCTGCAGTAGTGATCATTTCCAACAGTGAGACACGTCAACCACACTAAAAGCACACTGTCTTCCAGGAAACCCAACTTACTCAGCTATATCCAGGAGTTTTCAAGGGTCAATGCCCGGTTATTGAAACAGGGGTCCAGTATTGTGAGTATAAGCCCCATTCACTGCACAGCTCGTGTTCTGAAAACATGCTTGAGGTGTCATACTGCTGTAAAGCAGCCTGGTGGAGAAAGGATTATCAACTGCCATTCATTACACAGATTGGCTAGCACTGATTTCCATCGTGTAAAATCTGGATGCCACAGAACAGGCATCAACAGATTACTTGTAAAAGGGATGAAAATGAAGGTCATTGCACTGTTGTATAACACTGTCCTGCACATCATGCTACAGAGCATGTAGCTTTTACCTTTTGTATCTCATCCATCCTGACTTCACACAGGTCAGATTTTGCAGCAGGAAAGCGTCAAAGAGCAAGTGCCCAAGCCTCCTTTGGGAACCTCCCTCAGATCATGCCATGTATGTACACAGATTGCCTTCATCACTCAGAATTCTGCAAGTTAAAAACCCTCACTATAACACAGGCATAGTCTCTCCCCAAAAGCTTTCCCATTAGGTTTACTTCCATGTAATGATAGCTTGTTCCTCTCTGCAACAACGCAGGAATAACAACATAGATCCTAGAGATGGGTGAATTGCTAAATGAGATGTGGAAGGTGATGATGTGAGGAAGCAGGAAGGAGGGGCAGAAGAGCTGCCTCTCCCCTTTTCTGCCATCATTAGAGTACGAAAGGACAGAAAACCCTCCTGTTCAATGGAAACTCCATCTGTCTTGGGCCAGAGTGGAACTCCACCCCTCTTCAGATCCGGTGTGTTTGTGCTGCCCCATAAGGTAAGTTCATCTCTATACATGCAGCTATTCCAGTGTCACTGCAGGGTGGGATTCTCATCAACCAATACCCCCAAGACCCACTCCTGGCTGCTCCCAGTGCAGTCTCCTCAGCCTGTAGTTCTGCTTGGAAATTACATCAAACCTAAACAAGGAGAAGATCCCAGTGAAAACACTCTGCAGCAGCAGCTGTACTGAAGGTTTTCCTATGTACCATGTATGCAGGATCACTGATCCCAGTGAAAACACTCTGCAGCAGCAGCTCTATTGAAGGTTTTCCTATGTACCATGTATGCAGGATCACTGATCCCAGTGAAAACACTCTGCAGCAGCAGCTCTATTGAAGGTTTTCCTATGTACCATGTATGCAGAATCACTGGTCCCAGCTCTATTGAAGGTTTTCCTATGTACCATGCATGCAGAATCACTGGTCCCAGCTGTACTGAAGGTTTTCCTATGTACCATGCATGCAGAATCACTGGTCCCAGCTGTACTGAAGGTTTTCCTATGTACCATGCATGCAGAATCACTGAATCGTTAGGGTTGGAAGGGACCTTTGGAGATGATTTAGTCCAACCCCCCCGTTAAGGCAGGGCCACCTGGAGCATGTCACCCATAATAAACACAGCCCCAACACCAGTTTTCCTATGCACACACCATCGGGCTCTGTTAACGACTCTGACCGCATGGTGAGGAGAGCGGTGGGGAAGCCGCCTGGCACAACCAGGCGCGCCTTCATCACCATCCTCATCCGCGTCCCCTGCCCCTCGCCCCGCAGGGCCCCTCCGCCCCCGGAACCCCTCGGCGCCCCCTCGGACGGGTCTTGTTCCGTGCCGGACCGGTTACCTGCGCGCTGCCCCGCCCGGCTGAGGGCCGCCGGGGCCGGTACTCACCGGTGACACGGATGGACTCCAGCATGGTGGTGCTCGGCCGGGCAGCGCCGCCGCTCTGCCCCGCTGCCTTCCCCCTGCGCGGGGAGGAGCGGGGAGCCCTGAGCAGAGGCGGGAAAGGAGCCAGCGAACCGCGCCGGACGAACCTCACCGAAGGCGGCTCGGCCCCGCCGCTCCACGGCACACTGAGCCCGGCTGGGCCCGGCCCGGCCGCTCCACGGCACACTGAGCCCGGCGGGGCCCGGCCTAACCCGGCCCGGCCGGCAGGAGCCGCGGGCGCGGAGCGGAGCCCCTGCCCCGCCCGCAGACTACAAGTCCCGGCATCCCCTGCGCCAGCCAATCGGGGCCGTGCGCGGGGCGGCGGCCGAGCTGCATCCTGGGAGTTGTAGTGCAGGGGACCTGAGGTATCCCTGGAGGGGCAGCGGCTCCGAGCTGCGCCCGGCCCATCGCCACAGGAGCCCCGCTGTACCCGCACGGCTTGGCCTCATGGATCGCGACAAGCACGGGTTCACCGCTTGATACCATCCTTGGAGTCCGGTAGGTACAACTGGCATTGAATTCAGTGACTGTGCTGCAATGCATTGATGAATACCGACTGTCATCATTGTAACTGATAACTGGGCTGATTGGGAATGATCTGTTGAACCTAGGGCTGGCAGACAAAGGGCTGCATGGGACAAGGGCGCTCAGCAGGGCTTGTGCCTGTTGTTATTTGCTAAGGAGAGCAGAGGAACTGCCCCAGAGCAGCAGTTTGGGGCGATAACCAGTTCTAGCAATGACGAAGGTTGCCATACACCAGTAAGTAGTAAACAGAACTTAAAGCAGAAGATAGGCTTTCCACTGTTGCTCTGCTTGTTTTGCAATGTGTTGCTTTGCTTGTGAAACCCTTCCTTGAAGTGTAATCTGTGCGTCTCGAAGTGCCTGTTGCACATCAGATAGAAACGAGTCATTCTCTGTTAGCACTTACAGCTGTGTAACCAGTTAATGTAGGCATGGTGTAGGAGGATTTTGTACTCTTCATGCAGGCTTAAGGACATTGCTGAAGTCACACTACACAAGCATACAGTTTAGTCTGTTCATGCATGTACTGCTCTGAATGGTCAACACTTACCAGAGAAAGCAGTTTAACTGAGAGGGACCTAACAGCACAACAGTGCTCAGTATACAGTGTGTGGATGTAGTGATGTGCCAGGGAGAGGAGAGCAGGGAACTGTGTGCTGCTTTGGTTCAATGGCGTGAATGCTTCCACTGTACACGTTCATCCTCTCCATAAGGCTGTTCTGTCAGGTGTAAGATCTGGCCATGCTGTCGTGTAGCAGAGATGGGGATTCCACAGATCATAGCTCAGGTACTGCTGAGAACCCCTTTCTGTGTCTCACCTTACTTCATGGCTCCTTCCTATAGGCAGTGAGTGGATGCTGAGCAGAGCTCTGTCTGCTTCCACACCACTCTTCAAAGGCAATAAGTGAGAAAGAAGAGTTTAAAGTACGTATTTTCACTGTATTACTGCCTCACAAAGGCACTCTTGGTGTGTTATGGAAAGACTGAGGTGTCATTTTTCTGTCTGCTAATGAAGACCTCGAGCTGAAACACGCTTCTGCCGCCTAGCTGACAAATCTGATGTCCCTTTTAACTGGAGTTCTTTGAGGAAGGGAGAACAGAGATGCTCTGTCAACAAGTCTCAGTTTAACCTCAAACACCCTCTGAAGTGCTTTGCTGACAGTGTAGGATCTGGAATCAGGCTTGTCCCCAAAGCTCCAACTGCAGGAGCTCAATAAACACGTTTAAATTTAGAGAGGCAAAGCTATCACTGCTGGCTTGGAGTTGGCTTGTGGTATGTGCCAATTGCACACACACAAACCCCAACAAACCAACACAGTGCAAGCACTGCAGCTAATCAGCACAGCAGATGCAGGAATGAAAGACTGCTGCTAATGCATAAAGCCCATGTACCATTTTCCCACAGCTTCCCCCTGGTTTTGCTGTACAGAGCCTAACCTCTCCTCTTGGAGATGATAACTTTGTACATGCTTGGGAGCCCTAGCAATGAAACTGGGAACTCCAGCTTTTGATGTCTATTCTATACATTTCTTGTGGGTGCCCTCTCTCCATGGGTCTTACATCCTGCCTACTTCTCCCTGCTGTCCATGAGACCTATTTCACTGAGTGCTTGTGCTCAGATCCCATCCCCACTGAATCTGCTGCCTCCGCTTCCCATTTCCTTTCCCCAGTAGCATTTTCCCTCTGCAGAATGACCTGAGGGTTGTGTTAGGTCACGCTGGCTCCTGGCTCCACCAGGAGGATGCCAAAGGCAGCAGCAGAAGGCACACAGGAGGGATGCTAAAAGGCCACCTGCCCCTGTTGGCTGCGTTGCCTCTGAGCAAGGTTTGTCCCTTCTGTTCGTTAAAAGCATAAGGTGGAAAGCTCAGCCAAGGAAAACGTTATGTAGTGTCCCAATATGACAAGAATTCTATGTATGTGTTTAACATACATCTAGCAGTTTTGACCTCAAAGGCATCTGAGCTTCCAAGTCTGTTGGATGCGCAGTGGGGAAAAGATGAGGTACTCTGTCATTCCTGGAGGCCATCAGTGCAGCCGGCACAGATCCATTGCAGCAAGCTCAGGGAGCATGGGGACAAATGATGAGGTTGAGGTGAGCCACACTGGGGAATACAGCTTAAACAGCACAGTTCCATAATACAAACAGATCTATACCTTTGTATCATGTTTCCATTGCTAGGAGACACAGTAAACCTGGCGTGCATCTTGTACTTCAGCTTCAACATAGTCTTACTTCCAGAGATAACTGCAGATTTACCTGGTCATGCCTTTCATAGTCACCCAGTCAAAAATACTTCAGTGTCTTGCATGCACAAGAGTATCTTTATAGGAACACAGGAATATGATTAGGAATCTTCCAATAAGACATTGGCAGCTTTGATGTCCCTGTGGATTTTCTTCTCTGTGTGTAGGTAGTCAAGACCTTTAAAGATCTCCTTTAGCATGGTAGCAATCTGGTAGCTCATTAAACGGGCCAGCATGCAGAAGCTGACCCTCCACCCAAGTATTCCATTATTATCCATAGTTTTGTGCCCTTTAAATATGATCCATATTTATTAATTGTACATCCATGTATTTAATTACATAATGACTATCACACTGACTTAAACCAGTTATCTCTTGCTGTGTATCTTCTATTTCATCTTCTGCTTCCTCAGGGTCTATGATTTCTATAGCTACCACCTGCTGTGTCCGCTTATCAATAAGCTCTGCAACATGTACAATCTGGAAGAGCACTGCTGCATCTCTACATCTGTCACAAGCTAACACTGCACAATTCAAGCAAACACACATATAAATGGATATGGATTTTAAATACACATATACATATATAGAGAGACACTTATTTGAATGTCAGTTTTATTCCATTTATATTTATATTCCATTTATTCTACTGAGAGGAAGGAAAGCTGAGAGTCCTTACCTAACTCTGTGTATGGCAGAGCTTCCTGGCCATCAGGGTGGCAAGGTCAGCCTCCCCTTCCTGACTTCCTGACTCCTGGCTGCCTGAGTATCCTCTGGCTGAGCAATCCCATTGACCAAGGGACTCCAGCTGCCCATCCTTCCAGCTGTGCTCTTTCTAGGGACTCCGGAGGTGTCTAACACTGCTCTCTGATCTACGGTTCTAGTACACAGCCAAGGCAGCACATGCTTGGGGGTGCTGCTTGCTCACAGTCCTACTCAATGGGACTGCTATTTTAAGACGCCTTGAAGAGCACAACTTGATACAGCTCCAGTATTCAGATTTATCCACTGCATTTGTTCCTGCTTTATGCTAAGGAGGCTTAACACCGTAAATCCAGCCCAACAAGGGGAACCAAACAGCAGGCAAGCCTGGCAGTGAAGTTCAGAGGAGTGAAAGCAATGTGAGAGCCTCATGGTATGAACCTACAAAGGTAGCTGACTGTTGTCAGGGAAAAAAAACAGAGATGTCTATTGTACACTGACAAATGCACTTATGCTTAGTAAGAAGAAAAGAGGCTTCTTTCCTATGGCAGAGAACTGGGTTGTATAAGTACATTCGTCATGGTAAAGCATACACCTCCTTATGGCCTGATGGACCCATATAACCCTCTTGACCTCTCCTTCTCTAACCAATGCCTTGTCACTGCAGGGCTCCTGAGGAAGGCAGGCTGTTGCCTTGGGCAGGGGCAGGCAGGGCTGGCAGGGGAGGATGCCCCTGCAGGCAAGGCACGGGTACCTTGCTGTGGCAGCACAATGCCAAGTGAGGCAGCACGGGGCTAGTGACAATCTGTCCCCAAACAGTGACATTTTTACACACCCTCATGCTTTCTCTTTGGGCCTTTGGAAGTCTGTCAACTCCTCTGTGGTGCTGGGATAATACCGGTTGGAAAGCAAATGTTTTCGTATTCGTATAAGAACAGGCATGTTCTCAATAATATATCCCTTGATTTTTGGCTGATCAGGTGGGGACTTCACTTTTTTCTTAACCTGAGACAAATACAGTGTTCCTTCCACTGGTGCCATTCATTTCCTTATCGCTTCCTCTTCCACCCCGTCTACCTGATCCCCTACTTTCTGCTGTACAGCAGCCATAGAAAATGAAGTAGGGCTACCCCAGAAACACAGAACACCATCCTAGCAGCTAGCTGTGCACTAGTAGGTGTGACTGTATGGTGCTTTGGAGAAAGAGGCCTCACCAGTATGCCAGGGCCAGGCAGAGCACCAGTGCTGGGAGCAGGACGATCCACTGCAGTTGACCTCTGTGGCAAAGTCCCACCAGGGAAAGAACGATGATATACTGCTTCATTAAAGCATTTCTTCCATGGGACATCCGGATCCTCTCACTTAGGACAGGATCTGCAGAGCAGATGGGGTCGCCAGGCCTGGAGGAGGTGATCTTCTGGTAAGTGCTGTTCTGAAGGAGAAACACTGGACCCGAGGAGGAGCAGAGCCCAAGCTGTAAGCCCGCTCTCTTTTTCCAGTTTCCAAGTACCTGCCTGGCACTGCTGCCTAGCTTTATCTTGCAGGTTCCTGCAGAGTCTGTGGGGTTAGGCAGCACTATAAACCACATGGGGCTATCTGCCTTACCCTGCAAGCGGTACCAGTGACAAATCCAGCTGACGGAAATAGTGTTCCAGCTTGGGAGAAGCACGAGCCAAAACTGAGTTCCTTTCAGACTTCATCCTCCTCCATCTCATGCCAGGTTTTGGGGATTCCCTGGGTACCGCTTTCTCAGGGTGTTACCAAGGGTCCCAGAGATGGAGCCCCAGGGTCCCTGAGTGAGGGGCAGTGCAGGGCACACGCCATCAACCCAACCTCTCGGCTATTTCCATTCCCTTTACTGTCTTTCATGCCTTATTGCGAGGTGAGACAATCCTCCGTCCTATCACACCAGATGTTCAGTGAGGCTGTATTTGTACTATGGACTGCTCCTCCAGACTGTTGGTTTATTCCATTGGATGTTTCTGTCCCTCTCATTAACAAGCAGCCAGGATCTTATTTTCAGATGCCATTAGTTAATCTATTTTCCATGTCATAATAGAGTTTGAAGCAAAAGCAGACTGAAATATTACAGATTATTCATGTGTTAACAGTGTAATTACATATGTGGTCTCTAGTGAGATGTATACTGGCAGTGGCCCTCCTGGGTATGTGTATGGGAAATATCATCCCTCATACATTTTAATTGTGTTTGTTCCAATCTTTTGGTTATTTCTCCCTCTAAAATCGACTGCTTCTTACTTCACATGTGCATTTTTCCCAAATATTGGAAAAAAGAGGTTTCCAAAGCAAACCCCTGAGATGCCCCAGCTCCTGCCTGGCGAGCACCCTCTAGTGCTGTAAGCACGCTATTGTTGCAGAACAGATGTCATGTTCCTGGATGGGTTTTTGTTCAGAGGAGCAACATGGAAAGTAAAGAATAAAATGGCATGAACTCGTGTAAAAGCCATTTCATGCACTCAGCCCTTTCCTTTCCAAAGCATACAGGCTGTGCTTGGGGCACCTACCATACAGGCTGTGTTGGGGCACCTACCATACAGGCTGTGCTTGGGGCACCTACCATACAGGCTGTGCTTGGGGCACCTACCATACAGGCTGTGCTTGGGGCACCTACCATACAGGCTGTGCTTGGGGCACCTACCATACAGGCTGTGTTGGGGCACCTACCATACAGGCTGTGCTTGGGGCACCTACCATACAGGCTGTGCTTGGGGCACCTACCATACAGGCTGTGCTTGGGGCACCTACCATACAGGCTGTGCTTGGGGCACCTACCATACAGGCTGTGCTTGGGGCACCTACCATACAGGCTGTGCTTGGGGCACCTACCATACAGGCTGTGCTTGGGGCACCTACCATACAGGCTGTGCTTGGGGCACCTACCATACAGGCTGTGCTTGGGGCACCTACTTTAGTTTTAAAAGCTTTAAGGTACTATTGTAGGTAACATTCTCATGCATGATTTATGATTTATTTTACCTGTGTTCTGTAGATTCATTTAATCATTTAAAATATGAGATGAAGATGGCAAGAACGAGGTCCTTGCTGCTTGAAGCTTACAGCATAAGGAGTCCACCAGGAGCTGGAAGTTCTGAAGGAACTATAGCTGGTAAGAACACCTTTTTGGTGAAAAATGTCTTTTTTAACAATCTCCTCATTTTGCCATCGTCCAGAAAATGATTTCAAGGGTGTAAAATGTGCTACAGTTTGGCTGGTGAAATTGCTGATGTGCTGGTGTGCTGAATCCATGTGCATCACGCTGCAGAGTTGCCAGTCTCAGGTACTGTAAGTTAACCTCATGGTCTAAATGAACACAATGGCATTGGAGTTCTCTCAGGCCCTTTGCTCCAGTGCAGAGTTCTTCTGTCAGAAGATGGTACAGCTGCCCCATATGGATAGGAAAGAGCAGGGGGTATTTTGTACCTGAAACACAAAAGAAGGCAGTCTCATTGCCCATCTCTTGTGTACATCAGCCAGGAGAGGGCCTGAGAAACCTTCTGGGATTTGGTGACACAAATGCAGTGTCATACTAGGGAAACTGAACTCAGTAAATCTGTTCAGTGTGCATGACAGGCAAATGTTTGATACCTCCCCCAGCCTTGTGCAGCTGCAGAGTTCAACCGCCCAGAAACCGAGCCCGCTTGACAGCTATCCCTTGTTCATGAAATAGGAGTTTGGGCTCATTCCTTGCTTCAGCACTTCTCTATTTTAACATATTTTGTCTTCTTTTGTCACCCTCCCTTCTTTTTCCTTTTCATTCTTTCTCCCCATTGTGTGCTTTGATTTCCGATTCCCTCCGCCAGTCCTCATATGGGATGGTGCCTTTCAGCTCTGACAGCAGTTGACACTAATGCATCCATGGCACCATACAGCAATGTAGTGTAAAATATACATGACAGTGTGCTCTTTCAACCTTTAATATAAATGGTGCCTTCATTGAGCCAGCATTTCCTTGAGAGCCTCCCTTATTTAACAAGTGAAAAGCAAGGGAACCAATAAAATTCACACTATTTGAAACTCAGTCTGTACTTTCTGAAAATACAGTGGTTTTCCCCCTAGCAAGTGTCCAGTTTAAAGGATTTCCCCCCCAGCTGCACTTACCAAGCTAGTGTAATACATGAAGCCTTTTGGTGCAGTAAAGCATCGTCCCAGCTGAAAGTCAGGCTTGTGGGGGCTGCACTCCTTAAGTCTGCTTGAGCTGCTCATCTGTTTTCTAGTGGGGCTCTTAGAAGAGAGATGTGCTCTGAGCGATGCTAGTTTAAATGTACAGCACATGCTGGATTACTTATGAAACCTCTCTCATTCCTGACCTAAATGTATTCCTTTACTGGACAATGTCAGCCTGTGATTATCATAGGAGCACACAAAAGCAGTCTAACCAGCTTTGGTGTGGCACAGAGATCCTAAATGCTGTCCATCAGAATGTTCCTGATTACGTAGTATTTGCAATAGAAAATACAGATTAATTCAAACTGCTGTGTTTTGCTATAAGATAGACCAGCCCTTCTATCTATCTATCTATCTATCTATCTATCTATCTGTCTGTCTGTCTGTCTGTCTACCAACCTTCCAGACATGGGGTGAAAGGGCCTTCTCGCAGGCCAAGTCTCTGGCATGCTGGGATACTCAGGGCAATCCAAGGGCACAGTTTGGTCTTCATGTTAGAATCAATGAGAAAAGGATGGATATTATGTTCTTACCACTCTTCTTTAGTACAGGGTTCCCTTACACAGGGGTCCTGGTGTAGGGCTTGTGAAGAAGGGAGTTTCTTACAGCCCAGCTTCATCTTGGGCATCAAGACACAGGGTCAGAGCTGCATCATACATCCTCCAGGATGCACTGGAGGCAGAAGGTGGTGGGCTATGGGGAAGGGATGCCTGGCTGGTGGCACAGCCTCAGGAAGCTCTGCTTGCCTCTTCCCCAGGGTTAAAGCCTTTCTCTGAAGTCACTAGGAAGAAGTAATGCTAATGAAACTATAAACCAGAAATAATGATGCATGACATTGTGTCCTAGGCTATATGTTTGCTTCTGCTCTCTATGGCATCTCATGCAATCATAGTACCAGTGTTGACATAAGTAAGCATCAGAATCATGACAGCAAGTGATTAGTGTATTTTCTGAGTGCATTACTGAGGTTTGGCTGTCGATCAAAGGAAGCCTCTTGCTCATCTTTCCTTTGGAATCAGAGCAATGAACTCCATTGCTCATTAGAAAGAATGTTTTTGGAAACATTCCCTGAGGATTCCCGGATGGATCTATACAGTGGAACACACCAAAATCAGCCTGTTCACCTACGGTGTTCTGCATCTGTGATTGTATTGGTGTTGTAAGGAAGCCAGAGCTACAAAACCTTTGGCTAGTCCTTTCCGTGTCAGTTAAAATTGCTCCATTCTCATTGCAGTGCTAATGCTAACTTCTGGAAACACTCAGTGTGCTTCAGAAACTGCCGAAGGACAACCTGGGGAAGCAAACCTGTTTCCTTGCCGTGCTGAAAGCCAAGTGACTGCATTCTGTGCCCGCGCTCTCAGGTCCCATGAAAACTGCAGCAAGCAAACCCCATTCCCCAGGTACTCTGGATTGTGTTATTTATCCTTCCAGAAGGGATTACTCTTCATTAGCTTACCCCTGGCAAAAAGCAATCTTCAACCACATGGCATGGGTTAAAAAGAGAGTGAAGGGGGCGATTCGTGGTGTTTGAATGCAGAAGGCTGGCATAGCCTCTAATGCTGTTCCGCAGGCAGAGCCGGCTCATTGTTCTGCTGGTTTCAACATGGCATTCCTTTCTTTCCCTCTCTTTTGCCTTAGGCCTCCCCACTGTGAAACATTACCTGATTTATTTATGTATTTATTTATTTATTTTATTGCAGAAGCTGCAAATACTTTTCATTAAGAAAAAGACCCCTGACTGGCAATCCCATTGCTACAGGCTCTACCCCCCCCATAACGCAGGCAATGAATGGTGAAGCCATTTTACAGCACCATTCCTGAAAAGGCCTGACTTCCTTTGGTCCTTTGGGGCACTAAGGATGATCCTGTTGGTTGTCATCGCTCCTGAGCAATTGTGGGGTCAACCTGGCAGTGATGCTCTACTTGTAATGGAGGTAAGAGCCTCTGGTTTCTGTCTGTGAGAAGCTGTTGTGGCAGGATGAGGGGTAATCAACTAAAAATGGGAGGTTCAGGCTGGACATGAGGAAGAAATCCTTTACAATGAGCTGACAGAACTCTGGCCATGGTGGATGCCCCATCCCTGGAGACACTGAAGGCCCGGCTGGATGTGGTTCTGGACACCCTGCTCTAGCTGAGGATGTCCCTGCTCACTGCAGGGGGGTTGCACGGGGTGACTTTGGAAGGTCGCTTCCAACCCAAACCGTTCCCTGATTCCATGCACCCACAGCTGGTGACGAGCAGGAAGGGAAGGCGGCGGGGGGCTGGGGCAGGCCGCCCTCCATGCACGCAGCGCGCAGCGCCGCCAGCAGGGGTCAGGCCAGAGCAGGGCAGGGGGAGCCCAGCGCAGCCTCGCCACTGCCCGCCCTCCCCCTCACCTGATACGCAGCCTGAGGCCTGGGGGGCGGGGCGAGAATTGCAGGCTGCTGTCTGATTGGCTGGCGCTCCTGCCAATCAACGCGAGCGAGCGGGAGCGCCTGTGCGTCACCGCTTCACGCATGCGCAGGTGTGGCGGGCGCTTAAATTCAAACGCGGGGAGCGGTTGGGGTGGAGGTTGCGGTGCTTGCGGGCGGGCCGGAGGAGCGGCAGCGGCAGCGATGGATCCCTTCACCGAGGTGAGAGCGGGGCCGCAGCCGGGCAGCGGGGCGGGGTCAGCGGCTGCGGTTCCTGAGGCGGGCGAGGGTCTCCCAGCGCCGGCTCCTGGGTGAGGCCTGTGAGCTCCCCTCACCCCCGCGTGTGTAACTGCCGGGGGGACTGGGCTGGTGCGGCTCGCTCCCTGCAGCCCCTCGTATTGCTGCTGCTGCCTGTGGGCCGTGGGGGCTCCTCCAGGTTATTCATGCAGGGGTTTGCGAGGGAGAGGCCCTTTTCTGAGCGGATCCTTGACCGCGCTTCCTGGCACTGTTTGCTTTTCGTGTGTGTGTGGCAGATAAGATGCTCTGCTGAAAGTAGGGGCCCTGGAAGCTAATGGGAGTGCTATTGACTCGCATTGTGCCTTTCACATCTCAAGGCTGAGCATGAAGTTTGCCCAAAGCAGGAGCTTAATCTGATTCAAAATGCGTCCTGTTAGACAGAATTGCCAGCGGTCAGGCTCATTGGCAGGCACGGTTCCTCTTTTGTTTAAAGAAAGAAACGAAGTTGTCATTAGGGTGGATTTGTGCGTGTGCGCGTTCGGGTTTTACAGGGCCAAGTTGTGAGAGAATGAGTGCCATTGAGCAGTTTCAGTCTGTGCAGAGGTTGGAGGTTTCTTAAAGATGCTGTGCTGTACCCTGAGTTGATGTCCCACGTCTGTGACACCGTGCGGAGCTGTCCTGGGACTGCCTGCCTTGAGAAATGTGGCAGCAATGATGGCTTTCAATAAGCAGGCTGCCTAAGGAAAACCCCAAACTGCTCTTGAAAATAGCCCCAAATGCAGCAGCTTGGGGAAATCCTCTCCCCTCCCCTTGAAAACAATCTGTGTATCAAGCTCTAATTTAACTGAATGTCCAAAAAAGGTGACTGCACAGATGTGGTTTAAAAAGCTGACCATAAGGTATTGATCTGAACGTATGAACTAAATACATTACACCAAGGCAGATTTACCCTACCCCCGTGTAAAGGCTTGCCAAGTATCAACATCTCAAACCTCCTTTCTTAATCGGGAGTGGGTGGCATGATGTGACTTGTCTTAAATAAACCTCAAGTCCAGATGACTGAATCCAGTTCAAAGTGGTTTGGCGCTGGGAGGTATTCTAACCTCAGCACACCCTTCCGGTAGAGAACTGACTGGGAAAAGCCATGACCAGCTCCCTTGGAGTAAGCTTCATTCAGACGCTAGCTGGCATTGCAGAGTGCCCTGGATGTTGCCTTAGCAAGAGTGCTGGATATGCTGCGGAGGCCATTCCACTGCTGTGTAGAAACCTAACTGATCTTGGTGTACTGTAAGTGCTGATCATGTAAAGCAGTGGGATTCAAGCCTTACCTGGCCAAAGCACGCTGTTAATTCAGTGTTTGCTCGTCACTTTACAGCAGCAAATTTTGCCCTGAATTTAAGCTCAAATAAATCTTGCTTTAAGACTCAGTTGAATGCTTTAAAATCAGACAGTTCTGAAATAATGTTACTTTTGATTCAGCTTACAAGCAAAAATGAATACCCTTCTGAATCTAACCAGGTTATTAATACAGAATGCACAGAGGAGATGGTGCAGTGGGCTCTTGTTTAGAATCAGAATGTACAGACTATTTGTGGCTTTCAGTTTATAGCTGATTGTGTCATTCACCTTTCTTGCACAAAATGCTTTGTTACTCCAGAATGTTAGAGACGGTCTGGGTGATTTTGTACTTGGAAGTACTTACTGCCATTCATAGAGCAGAATGTGGTTTCCTAGCATGGAGGATGCCCAAAGAGAAATAAGTGATGCAGTTGCTCAGGGGAAGATGTGCCTGTGTGAAGTTTGAAGTTAACTGGTACTTCAGTGTCATGGCCAGGTTTGTTCCCTTTGCTGCATTGTAGAGGTAGAACCAATTCTGGTAACCGCATGGGGGCCTGAGTGTCTTTCCTAAAGCTGCAAAATACCTTCTTTGAGACATACATGTTTAATACCAAGATTGTCCATCAGCATTTGAAGTGGGAAAGCCTCCTCTGATTGTTAGAAGCTGGTTTTGCCATATAAAACGTGATCCTTTAGCTTCCACTTGGTAGTTCTCGGGCTTGTAGATGTAAAGGAGTAGGTATGTCCTCCTCCTCTGACGAGAGCCAGAGTTTCAGAACACTTGAAGAAGGTACTTGTAGCCAATCCCCTGTTGCTGAACCTGAAGAGTAGGTCTGGAGTTCTGGTGGCTGGCTTACTCATGGTGTGTAATAGCAGTTTGAATTATGGCAGTTGCGTGGAAAACTTGAGATCCCAAAAGCCAATAGGAGCTGGGGTTCAACAGCAGAGGCGTGCATTCTTGGGAGGTGACATCCTATTTGTAGCAACTGAAACTCCATTTCACTGGGCTAACAAAGCACAAAGGAATGTGTGACTGTATTAGAATCGAAGTGTATGAGTAGTGCTGTGGAATAGACACTGAGTTTGGTGCAAGAAGAGCGGTTAGTGTGTATAGGCTGTAAGGTTTTATTTCACTGGGGGTTACCTGCTCTTTGTAGGTCTGTCTGTTTGAGGCTGAACCAAGGAAAGGGGCTTGTGGGCACAGCTAGCATGAGAATTGAAGTCAAGGCACTCTCGGTATTTCATGCCTGCCTCCAGCCCCCTTGTTGTCCCCCCCCCCCCTTCTTTTTCCTCTCTCCCAAACCCTTCTCTTCTCTGGAAGGTCACAAAGAGCTGTTGAGATGGACATTCCATTTGTCCTGTGTTGCCCTACAATGGGGCACTGTCGAAGGCTTCAGCCTGAGACAGTTAAACAAGTGAAATGTGGATTTAATTGCTGTGCAACGGGACAGATAATGGCTGGCACAGTTCTCAAATTAATTTACGTGCTACCAAACAAGTGCAGTTTATATTCTTCCCTTCAGAAAGACCATCGAGTCACTCACCCCATTTCTTGTCTCAAAATACCTTAAAACCTAGATCAAAGGAGTAATGAATTATCCTTTAGTTGTGATCAAACTAAGTGATAATGATTCATGAATGCAGAATTTAACCCCCCCCAAAACAAAGGCCAAAAAACCCCCCAACACAATCTATTTCAAACTTGGTGCTATAAGGTATCAGATTCTACTAGTGTGGTGTGGTTACTAAACCAGATGTTTTGTATGGAATGTGATCATAGCGTTCAGCATCAAATGGGTAGGGAACGAAAGAGAATGTTGTTGGGTAGCTTCGTTGGTATCACTTTATATGTTCTTCTGTCTACAGACATATTGTGATGAATAGCCTGTTTATTAAGAAAGCTAATTTTAACTTTTAATGTTTCTATTAAAATTCATGATTGAGGAAGAGAAATCCACCTCTTGATGTAGAAGGCATTAATAGCAACAGTTTTTGTGGTGTCTGTTGTTGTTTTTTCAGCCACAATTGTAATTTAATGACTTTTTTATAACCACTTGGCAACCACTTGAATGTTATTTGGTTCCAGGGTTAGTGTCAATCAGGTGACCTGACCATGTACTTTAGCCTTGTGTCAGAATAACCCACTAGCAAGAGCTGACAGTTCCAGATGCACTACTTCAGGCTCTCGTTATCTAGTTGTGACATTGCCTGTGTCACTGCAGCCTGGTTTCTCTTGAAAGCCAGGCTGATGTGAGGCACTGGTTGGTTTTATGCCTGGAGCTTTGAAACCTGCTAGCTGGCTTCACCTCTTGCTGCACGAGTGTCTCAAACTTCGCTGCTTCTTCAGTCTGCATGGAAGTCTGTTGCTAGGTAAAAAGACCCTAAATTGTTGCCTCTGTGAGGAGAATGCTGCAGCCTGTTGTCTGTCTGGTAGGGAGACTTCAGAACACTTGCAAAGCTGTGCTGATCGCCCAGGTAGCAGGAATGTAGCTTGGAACGTGCTGCAGTGTGAGCTACCTTTTATCTAGCGGGTACTCGCTGGAAACAGGAGAAGCTCTGAGCTTTGCAGTGGTGAAATTGAAGTATGAAGAGCTGGGGTTATCACAGTGAGAAAAAGGAGGCCGACAGAAAGAACCATGCAGCTGACAGTGTAGGAAACCTGTTTTGTTCCTTCTGCTTGCAGGTGGGGACAGCCAGGCAGAAAACCAGGCTTTGTTTCCATCACATTGTGCTGCAGCAGATCAGTCAGCAGCATCCAAGAGCAGCAGTTGTCTTAATGTAGCCTTAACTAGACATTTCTGGTCTTGTGGATCTTGGCACACGCTATATAAAGTTGAAACCTTTTTACTTTGGGCTATTTTAGTGAGCACACGTATTGCAGTGTACAGCAGTAACACTTGATTTACTGGCTGCTTAGAAACTCCTGGAAAGAACCCGTGCCAGGCGAGAGAACCTGCAGAAGAAGATGGCTGAGCGGCCCAAGACGGGCGTGAGACCCCCAGTGCAGACCAAGAGGGGCAGAGAGCCTCTGTCAGAAACTGGGAACCAGGTGCCTCTTCCTGCAGGAGAAGGTATTTTGCAACAAACATTGTCTCTTGCTGCGAGTCCATCTCCTTTCTAATAAGGGCAAGTGAAACCCCTTGGTGTCTATGTTCCATTGCGATGGATGAAGTTACCCGAGTGCCAGGGCTGAATATGGCTGATGTTCAGCTTTACTCGAGAGAGATGCTTTAAGGAATCAGTAAGCTATTTAAAAATAACTGTATGTTGCCAAAGATGATGCTTTGTGCTTGATGGTTCTGGGGAGGGCAGGTTTCTTGGAGGCATAGCAGTTACTCCTAAATCATCACTTTATTTTCATTGCCATTTTATATTGTCTGAAAAAATATTGAGGATGCTTTGAATGCTAACATGTTTGAGTACTCTGACCTGAACAGTGAAACCTGGTACGAAGCCCTCGCCATCAAAGAGGCTCTGCCCTGGCAATGGGGAGACTCCATCTTCCAGTTCAGAGAACATACAGCCAGCTCCTTCGAGTTCCACAAGGCAGCATTCTCCCGAGATGACTTCAAAGTTGCACACAAGTGCTTCTAACCGAGCTTCATTGCTTCCGCCTCTTGAGGAAGGGAAACCAAGCACGGAGTTGGAAACTCCTGCAGCTCTCTCAGTGAAGACACGTATGCAGAGGTTGGCAGAGCAGCGACGCTGCTGGGACAGTGAGGGTACGCTTCATTTACTGAGCAGCACTGGGGGTGGTCGGTGTTTGCATCGGTGACTCTGGCCAGGTTGGACAGAGTCTTGGGTGACATGGGCTAGTGTGAGGCGCCCATGGCAGGGGTGCTGGAACTAGATGGCTTTAAGGTCCTTTCCAACCGTGACTATTGTGGTTCTGTGATTGTTTGCTAGTAGGAGACAATTTTGTGCATATGAATACTAATATTTTCATAAAGAA
Source organism: Neopsephotus bourkii (assembly GCF_033783945.1). Taxonomy (NCBI): domain Eukaryota; kingdom Metazoa; phylum Chordata; class Aves; order Psittaciformes; family Psittacidae; genus Neopsephotus; species Neopsephotus bourkii. Next base: position 95,642 of record NW_026901790.1, on the reverse strand, counting down.
TTCTTGTGCAGCACTGGAGGAAGGCCTAAACGAATGAAACCTGACTGGAGCTTAATTTTATACGTTTATTTCCCCCACCCTCATGTGATGCCTTGCTCATCACAACGGTGGCATAAACCTAGTAAACTCCTTGGCTACAAACGTATTTGCTTTGTAATAAGCTTTAACTTGATTAGTCTCAATGCCTTCAGAGCTAGTAGCTTGATCCTGTTAATGGTAAGAATATTTAACTGTTGATAAACTCAATATTTAGCAAAATGTAAAAGATGCAACTATATTTCATTGTATTAGCAAAATAAATGTGTTTTCTTTTTTCCAGATCCCTCTGAATATGTTCCTGTGTCTCCCCTCCAGTCAAAGGATCTGCCTGTTTCTCCACCTAAGCAAGCATCTAATGCCCTGGCAAGCAATACCCCTATTGGGAGAAGAGGCCGTTTAGCTAACCTTGCTGCTACCATTGGCTCCTGGGAAGATGACCTAAGTCACCCATCTGCAAAGCAAAACAATGCACAAGAACAGCCTGGCACTACTTGTTTATCCAAATTGTCCACTACGAGTGGAGCATCTGCTAGAATCAATAGTAGCAGTGTAAAGCAGGAAGCTGCATCCTGTTCCCCAAGGCTTGTTGAGGCTTCCGTTAATAAACCAGCAAGCTCAAAGGTAGCGGTGAGTGTCTGATTTAGCTGCTGATTAAAAATGGATCTGAGTATTGGGGGGGGTGACACAAATATGAACTGATAGCTGTTCGATCTGCAGGTCAAGATTTGGTGTGAGCAGTCTGGGTCTGTTTACAACTGTTGCTTTATTGCAATCCCACATGCCTGTTTCTAACAGCAGACCTGAAACACCTTAGCATCCCTTTCACTGAGCCTTGGGTGAACATAGTATTTCTAAGTCTTGTAAAAGCTGATGTCAGAGTAATTGGTGGCTGTTCTGACTGTCAGAAGGGAGCTTTGTGCAGAGATCCTGGGTTTTGCTTGGTAACTTCATAGGGTTGATTGACTTCAATGTTATTGCTGTGTGAAAATTGAATTAGAATGCTGAAATTAGTAGTGCCAGATACCTGTTGTTGAGCTTAGCCATTTATGAAATACCAGTATGTGCGATGCGCAGCCTTGTTTAGGGCCATGTGGGAAGATACCTGAAGTAGGTGGGAAAAGCACCTGCAATCAAATGCTGAAACAGTTTGAAATACTGGATAGGAAAAACCTACAGAGAGCTTCTAGCACTTGTTCTCAGCTTTGTTGTTGATGGAATAGGTGTGTTGTGTTACAGTATGCTGTGCAGAATGCTTTCATTTTCCCCTTGAAAGAATGGGAATGTACAGTCTCATTTTAATGTTGCTCCTTTTCCCCCTTGTTAAGGATCCAGCCGATTCAACACGATTCTCAAGGGCCACTGTTCCCTGCTCTAAAGGATCTGCAGTACAAGAACCGCTAACAGAGAATCCCTGCAGCCCTCAGCAAACTGAAGAGCATACACAGACAGCAAAATCAACTTTGCCTCAACCAGTTCAGTCCCGAGAAGAGCCAGTCAAAGGAACACATGTGCAACCTGAACCTAAGGGTAAACCCACAACACCAGGTAAGGTGGTTTAGCCACTTCAATAAATGGTTCTTTAAATTAGGCTTGCGTGTCCTCACTTGAAAACCACATAGTCATTAAGAATTTATGGTGCCGTGTCAGAGAATACCTATTTCCTCCTGTAACTTGACTGAGGTCCTGAAGGGTTCTGTGATCATTATCATAAATCATACAGTTCCCATATTTTGCAAGGATATTTTCTTGGACAAACTGTTAGTAACTCTCGAGAGTGAAACTTTTCTCTGTGTGGGAATGTATCCTGCTAACATCAGTTAACTGAGACTACTCAAAGCTTCTTGCAAGTTGTCGGAGTCTGTGTTTCCAAGCAATAGAAGGTAAAAAACCTGCATGTGTTAGAAGAAATCAAAGCTAAATGTCACAGAGATGCTCCGACTTTGCAGTCTTTACAGTGGTAGCATTGATGTCCAAACAAGTGATCAACCCCAAGTTTGAATCCAACTGCTTGTTGGATCTGAAGCTTGGACCAACAGCTCGAACCCCTTGAAGGTGGCCAGTAGAGCGAGTGTGTGCTTCTAGATACGCTGTCAATAAAAGACAAAGAGAGGTGGATGCAAAACAACGTATCCACCTTATGTACCAGAATGCTCCTGTACAGAAAGGATGCAAGCGAGGCTGGCTGCATAGGAAGGGTTGAAACAGCAAACCAATCTAAGTACCTGGTGGATCACATGGACTTCAGCAGGCAGATGACATCTGTTTGCTCTGATTTGCTGCTTTGTTACCTTCAGTGTTCTGTTACTGTGGTGATTTGCACTTCAGGTTGAGTTCGTGCTAAAGAGCTGTAAAGGAGACGGATGCATTGCTTCACTGAGAAGCTTTAGCAGGATGCAGCGATGTCTGTGGCTTTGAGAGTCTCTTTCATGGCAAAACAATTATTCTTGCAGGGGGCTCAGGAATTAAACCCTTCCTGGAACGCTTTGGGGAGCGCTGCAAAGAGCGCAGTGCACAGAGTCCCGCTGCGAATACTCCAGGGTGCAGAACACCCATTGTTACCCCCAATACTAGGACAATCCAGGAAAGGCTTCTTAAACAGAATGGCAATTCCTCTACTGCCAGTTTAGCACTGCAGCTTAAGCAGGTAAGGACTTGGCTACGTTCAGAGCTTGCTTATAGGCTCGGGGAAGGTGCTGTTCTGCACCTGCCTGAGGAGCTGGAAGTGTTTGGGCATCTTAAAGCTGTGAACTTTTCCCCCTGTTGCCCTTGTGTGCTTAGGAGCGTGAACGAGAACTTGCATGTCTTCGTGGCCGGTTTGACAGGGGCAGTCTGTGGAGTGCCAAGGAAAACGGGGGTCCAAAGAGAACACTTCCAGAGGCTAAAATGGTAACGTGTGACTGCCACCTATCAGAAGATGGTAGAGATGGTAGTCTTTTGTTAAAGCAGATGAGCTGCTTTAGCGTGTGCTGGACACAGGACACATGTGCAACTGTAAATGAAAGATAAAGCTGGCCCTCAGGCTGTGCAAGACTCCTTGTCGAGTGGTTTGTATGATTATGAACAAACTAGTAGAGATGGTTTTCCTCCTGCAGACTCCTGAAGGGAGACAAGTGCTATGCTTTGAGGCAGTTAGCTTATCCGTGCTTTTCCTGAGTGTGGGCTTTAGTGTTCTATAACTTTAAAAGTAACAGGAAACTCCTCGCACAGTGTTTAGTACCCCAGCTAAATGCCTTACATCAATAAGTAGGGTCTGCAGCCTTGTTTTCCTAGCAGGTATTGAAATGTGTTTCCTTCTGGCATTTTAGTCCCTTCACCCATTACCACCTAAATGTGCCATGTTCTCATTTTTGCCAGGAAAGCCAATCTGGGGCTAGTCCAAAATGTTCTCCTTGTTCCGATGCCACTGCTTTTGCATCAGCAGAAGACACAGCAGCAAACGACAGGCCAGTAAAGTCTCCCAGTGTGGAGTCTTCAGGTAAGAACTGTTGCTGTTTCCTGTGGCTGATGCTGGACTGAAGCACTGCCATTGATGTTCATGAGCAGAGAAAGAGGCTGGGAGCACCAAATACACATATAACTGCACCTCTGATACGGTTACTGACCTGCCTAAATCTTTTTGTCTGATAATCATATTCTACCCTCTTATGCCACTTGAAAGATGGGCAGGGAAAACTGCCTTTCATTTTTTTACCTGGTTTTCATACTTTCATGCATGTTAAGTGTAAGGAGAGTGAATGAAAATCATCAGTTATAGATTTAATCTATACTGTACCTCAGTATCCAAATTTCCACAACAATCTAATGGGAGGGAGCTCTTCTCTTGTCAGTAGCCCTTTATGCTATTAATTCTGATGGTATGGAACATGGGAAGGATTCAGGGAGGCTTGCGACATCCTTTCTGGTGCTTCCCCAGCGGAAAAGCTTCCAGTTCTCTGCAAAACCTCAACTTAGTTACTATTTCTTTTAGATGTTATGGGCAAATGGGCTATCAAATGTGCTTCTAGCAAACCAGGATGGGATCCTGCTTTTGGCTTGGATTTGGCTGCTCTGAGTGTACTCTGCTGTGGTTTCAGCATTGCTTTCTGTGCTCTCAGCTTTCTGATTCTAAGATAAGAGGTTGCACAGGCTTTGGAGGGTATGTGTTCTAATCTAGTGGGCTTTTTGTCCGGTGTCAGCTGTATTATCCAACTGCCCCAAAAAATCCAAACTTAAAATTCAAAGGCTAGCCATAATCTTCAGTGACATCTTCTTTATAACTATTCAGATGCTCCTACATGTGAAGAGCCTCAGAAACCCGGTCCTCTGAAGACGGATGAGCCAAAAAGCCCTGGAAAAGCAATGTCTGTCTCAAAACTTGAGCAGTGTGCTGAGAAACTGAAAGGTTTGTATTGAGTAGATGTACATTAATGCACTTAACTGTCTGCTGCCACTTGTCCAGCACAGTGTCAATACCCTTCAAGTCTGGACAATGAGGTCACCATACATCTGCTGGCACGTGTGTGTTTAGTAATGAGGTTTATATTAAATGAATCAGGAGTCTTCTTTCATCATCATCCTTCTCTTTTGACATTGAAGTCTTCAAGATATATTAAAGTGCTGATATTAAGAAGTTTATTGGGAAAAGACAGACTGCTCTACCGTGGGACTTGCAGTGAAGTTTCATGGCTGTTTGAGCTAACATTCTGAAACTTGCTTCACCAATGCATCTCTGTATTCTCTTTCTGTGTCAGTTCTGCAGTATGTGTGCTAATAGTGTACTGAAATAAGGATGGAAGTGTACTTTAGGGCTCTGTATGCCTGACTGTAGGTCTTTTTTTAATCAAGCTTACTTGAAGTGCAAAACTAGTTGTCTTACCTGTTAACATCTTTCTGCTCATTTAATGAAGATGAGGAGATTAGTCCTGATGCTACTAATATGTTTTAAATATCGCCTTTTAGGTGAAGTATATGAAATTGAAATGAGTGTGGATGCTGAGATGAATAGCTCGAAAGTGATACATGAGATTTTTGAAGTTCTTGAAGAAGATGGTCCTGACATAGAAAAGTTGAAGAAGGAAATGAGTATGAGCCTGGAAGGTGAAAGTGATGAGGATGAGCAGGAAGAGTCACTTAACATTTCATCAATGTCGCTGTTAACCCCTTTAGTGGAATCTGTTGGTCCAGAGGTGAGAGTTCCTCAGAGATGGGTAAAAGCTGGTTTCTAACAGAGAGGCAGAACTTGCTTGTGTCAACAGGATTTTGTTGTACTGTGGTACGTGGGCAAGGAAGTTACAGGAGACGTTTTGCTAAAGAAAGCATAATGATGCAAAGTTTGCTTCTGAAAGCAGCGGAGCCTGTTGGAAGCTCTGCTAAGCAAGTGGGTTAACTTGTGCTAAATCACGTTTGTGTGTGTACTTACTGCTTGTGCTGGCCTCCAGTGGTATACGTGCATTCAGTGAACTGGGCACTGAAAACCTGAGAAGAAACTGTTGCTGTACGAGTTGGGAAACTAAGGGGGAAATCTCCTCCAGTTCAATGAGCTTTAAAGTAAAACATCTTCTGGCTCCATGTCCTAGAAAATACTTGTAAACTGTGTGTGAAGTTTGGAGGCTGCTTAATGCTATTTACTGTTTCTGGGCAAGACCTAGTCAATGTGAGAGAATGCACGCAATGGTTACTGTGGCCACATATCTCGATAACCTTTTCTTCTCCCCAGGCCTTTGTTTCTCCTTCCAAGTCAACGGGTGAAGGCAGCAGCATCAGTGATGTAAGTGTGAAGTCTGACAAGTTCCAAAGGACTAAAGTCCCCAGGGCAGAATCTGCAGACAGCATTGGCTCTATGTCAGACGATCGCCACCTTCCCTATAGGTAAGAAATGCAAACCCCCACCCCTCATTCTGTAAGTGGGCAAATGGAAGACACGGGATTTATTTTGGTTTTGCTCTTCTAATGACACACACTGCTTAAACTACAAAAAAAGCCTTTTATCCAGAATTTCAGCCTTTACCAAAGGCAGTCCCCATGTAGTCTTTACGTGTGATGCTTAAACTTAAACCGAGGAAATGTGTTTTAAAGTGGTTTAAGCAAGTTGAAAAACATCAGTAAGTGATGCATATGTATGTATATTGAAAAACCCAGCAAACATTGTTACAGCTGGGAAAGGTTTAATGGTGCTTCCTCTTTTGAAAGCATTGATGCATACAGATCTCAGAGGTTTAAAGAAACAGAGCGTCCTTCAATAAAGCAAATCATTGTTCGCAAAGAGGATGTTGCTTCCAAGCTAGAAATGAAACCGAATGGGCCGGCTGATCAAGTCAATATCAAAAAGAAAATGCAGGTATGCAATGCAATACTTAAAAGCCTTTCTCTAATTGACTATTTCCTTGCTTCACTTCCCTTGAGAATGCCCAGGACTTAAACACACTGCTTGGAACTGCAGGATTAGGCTTTTTAGGGTAAATATCCAGCGGTAGGGAATGATACTGCACAAGCTGTACAGCTTAATGCATCTCTGGAAAGGCTCCAGCTACAGAGTAAGTCTAGGGAGAGCAAGCTGTCATTTTGAGAAGGGAATGGGGACCTTTTATCTTAGGACTGCCTTTGAATTAGGCAGGATTCATAAGTACATAATTACAGTAGGCAATATTCTGCTATTCAGTGGTGCCTCTTTCCCCTACAGCACTGAATCTGTGGTTAACTGCTGGTTCCCCTGGTGAAGGGGGGACTAGCCTGGATATGGAGCACACAGATGTTGAAGTCAGTCACTCCCATTATTTGAATGAATGATTTCTGAGGCCAAAAAAAGTAATGGTGCTGCAACATTCTTTTGCAGAAGTAACTGTAAACTGCAAGATCTCTGTAGTTTACTGTCTAAGTAGCCTAATGTCTCTGAATCGTGGCCCTCAAAATGCTCATCTCAAGACATCTCCATGTGTGAATCTAAATCTTTCTCTTCTTGCTAATTACTGTAACTACTGGTTTACTCTAGGAGCTCAATAATGAGATCAACATGCAGCAGACAGTGATTTACCAAGCCAGTCAAGCTCTGAACTGCTGTTTTGATGAGGAGCATGGAAAAGGGTCACAAGAAGAAGCAGAAGCAGAGAGACTTCTTCTCTTAGCAAGTAGGTTTTCAGGCCCAAGGTTAATTCTATGTCATGAACACTCTGGGAAGAAGCGGGAACAAGCCTGGCAATGCATTTATTGTGCTGCCTTGTAGCTGCTTATTTATAGTCCTTCACCTGGCAAACAGGAATAATACCTCTTCTGTCGCACTCGTATAGGCAAGAGGATAGGTTTGGTATCTTTCTTGCCTTCAATATTCCCACTATTCTTGCAACAGAAGTGTTAATGATCTTCATTTTACATGCTTATGGGAGAAGAAAAGCGTGTTCAGTACTACTTTTTCCTCTGTTACAACTGTAATGAATTTCTCTATGCAGCTGAGAAGAGAACTGCTTTATTGGAAGAACTGAACAGACTGAAGAGTGAGGGACCTCATACCAAAAGAAATAAAGCTGCTTCCATATCCACTGAGTATGCTCCATCCAGGGGATCCGTTTCCATTTCAGAAATGCGTCTACCTCTGAAAGCAGACTTTGTCTGTGGTACAGTTCAAAAGCCAGGTAAAACCTGCAGCTGAAAACTTGACCCCTTCCCCATCCTCCCTGCGCATATTTCTGGTTCATATCCCTGGGCTGGTTTTCTTGTCTTCTGGATTGGTGTTTCTCATAGATCAGGGAGCAATGAAAACCTATCAGTTGCTTTTAATTGATCTGCTTTTTGGTTAGGTTTTCGGTATTTTCCATGGTGGTTTTAGTTTCATCCTGTTCTCCCTTGTGAGGTTCAAGGAACTTACCAAGACCTTTCCAGCCAGCCTTAAAGATCCTGATGGTCCTGTGGAGCCTGTTGGGGAAGAAGCACAGTTTTGTACCTTGGCTTGTATTCTGTCGTGCTGCCTTGGAATTTTAGTGATGGGTGCAAGTGTAGTGCCTAAACACCATTACACACATTCTGACAGACTCGTGAAGCCTCCTATGTTTTTGGCTTGCTGTTAGCATCCCGCAGTACTTTTATTTACAAAGGGTTTTCTTCCATTATTGTGTCATATTTAAGTCATTAAAGTTGACTTTAAAGTTAAAATCTTTTAAGTTAAAATGTGAATTTCTATCTTCTTTTGTTCCAGAAGAATATCTGGCAATATCTGTCTGTAGGTGTAGGCTTACCCTGGAACATAGTAAGCTTCTGTTGTGTAGCTGTTTAAAGGATCTGCAAGCCCACAATAACCAGTGTTATTTTATATCCCGCTACCAAATATGATTGTAGCTGGACTGATTCCTACTTTTTGTCCCAGTAAGACTTGAGGCCAAAAGACATTGGGCTAAATTGTGTTTCATACTGGTTTGAAAACTTTTCATCAATTATGATGTAGGCTTTCCTGGTTTTTTGATTGACTGTCCAGTGCAATGTGAACTGGTTCTTTTCACAGCTCCAAATAAAACCACAGCCAAGAATATACAAGTAAATATCTGACCTGATTCACCACCCCTTTTCCACTCCCAACACGTTCCACCTTCTTGTTCCATGTCATGCTTCGTCTCAGTTACAGAGAAGCATCTCTGGTTACAATAGTGTGACTTTAGTTTCCATTAGTAATTCCCAAAACCAGATTGCCTGAACAGACAAGCATGAACTACTTGTCATCAAAACTTGAGTTTGGAAGTGCAACGTTTGCTCTACATTGTGTGCTAGAAGCTCCAATAATCACTTTTACCTTTGCAGGTTTGAGTACAGGTCATTGCTTAGTGGAGTCCAGCAGTTGTTGTGTGAGCTGTGACTCCAAGCGTTGGGGGGGATGATTGTTTGTGTAGGGTGGTATGATACTTGCTTTTAGTGTTCATCAGTTTGCTGCACAAACTGCAGGTTATCTCCTGCTGCTGCTGAGGGGTGGCTTTCCTCCCTTATGTGCAAAGTTAGGGAAAGGAGCTGCCTGCACTGCCAGTTCTGTGGCAGGAGTGAGGAACGTGCGAGAGCAGGCAGTAGGAATGCTGAGGTGTGGTTAAGCTGGCAGGCCTAGAGGATAACCACCAGAGTAGGAGGAACTCAAATGAACTGCTGCCTCAAAGCTCCTCTCCCCTTGCACACACTGGGTGGTGTAGGTCTGGCCTGAGGTGCCAGGGAGCTGTGAATCCTCTGGAGGCAGTGGTGCTGCCAAGTAAACGCTTGTTTTACAGGTAAGTTATTGATAGTAACCAAGTGTTGAAGTGGGGGTGAAGCAGAGATGTTTGCAGTATTTGAGGGGTTCTTTTTGGGCACCTCTGGCTAACAAACCTCTCTGACTTCTATTTACAGAAGCAGCAAACTACTACTATGTAATCATACTGAGGTCTGGAGCAGAAAACATGGTTGCAACCCCATTAGCGAGTACTGCCAGCTCCCTGAATGGAGATGCTCTTACTTTCACTACGACTTTTACTATGTGAGTATAAAGGAACCTTTTCCAAACCAGTTTCACCTCTGATGATGGAGCATGCATAGAACTGTGTAACAGCTTCACATAAGGATGTCATATTTCACCAACAAATATAGTGACAGCTTGTATTGCTGTTTCCCACTTTAAGAAGTAGCTGGAATGCACTCCTCTCAAAAGAGCAATCTAGACTTACTCCACCATCCATCAGCTAAGCTATCTCTTGTGTTTCCTACTCTTGTTCTCCCCAGGGAGCACCTGCAGTGACAGATGGGTGATGTGTGGTTTTTCCCCCTTTCAGCAGCTAACATTTTCTATAGCTAGTTGGGTTTGGTATCCGATAAAAACCAGGATGCTTAAACCTTCATCTCTCGTATGCTAGCTAAAAGGTGCTGTGAGTTCTGATAGCTGGGTTTTAGCAAAAGTCCCCTAAAATAAAGAAACAAGCTCCTTTTTTAAAACCCTGCCTAGCTGGCATTCTCACTGAGAGGTATTGATTCAAAACAAGCCAGCCCCTCTCTGTTCATAGAGATGTGTGCCAGCGCTGGACTCAAGGGTGCAAACTGAGGGAGGGTCAGTGCGCTCTGACTGCCCCTTGTCCTTCCGTCCCCTTTTGATCTCTGAGCTATAGACAGCATCTTGAAACAGGAATACACTCGGGTCTTAAAAACAGCAGTGCTGCTGGCACTGAAGTGTATTACTGTAGGGGTGAAACAGTCAAATTCTCTTGCGTAGAACCTGTTTGCTCCCTGGTTTAGGGAGTGGAAAGAGGGAAGAAGTGAAGGGTATCATTTAAAAGGACCACGTCTTTGCTTCAGTCTCTTCAACTCATTTTCCCCTTCTTCTCTCTTCTAGGCACAATGTGTCAAATGACTTTGAAATAAATGTAGAAGTGTACAATCTGGTATGTATCAACTCTTGCTAAGAAGATGTGTAAAGGAGAATGAGGCTGTGTACTGTCTCAACACCCTCTTGTCTTCCAGGTACAGAGAAAAGAAGTTCCGAGCACTGATAAAAGGAGAAAGGCAAATAAATCTAAGGTAAATGAAGCAACAGAATCAGCATGTTGTATTTCAACAGCAGGTACGCTAGGAAGACTGCGGTGTCCAGGGAAAACTGACTAATGGGCTCAGACAGTCTGTTGCTTGCTTTTACTCTGGTTATTTACTGGAACACCTGCAGTGACAGATGGGCTATGGAGTCCTGCAGCTATTAGTGCATTGGACCTGCAGCACTTGCTTGAGTCTGAAATGTATTGGAGGGAAAGGGGAAGTCTTATTAGTTCAGCAAAATGATCTGCTTTGCAAGCTTCTGTTGGGCACGGTGCCTCTGCTTGTGATTTAGTGCCTGTATTCTTCACTTCCCTTAACCACCAGCAGTCAATACGCCCTGCCTTGCAGTTCGGTTTGTCTTAAAGGTGCTGTTGATCCGTTGCAACACATCTGTCTGTCTGTCTGTCTGTCTTCCCAGCCTGAAGTAACAACTCTAGATGGTGGTGGGGCTTTTTTTAAGCAAACTTTTATTTCCAAGGGGTTATTAACACTTGTCAGCTCGGGCAGGGTGCACGTCTCAAGGGCTTGTGCTTTATTACGGCTTTGTGACCCCAAACGAGCCAGGGGCTCTCTGGAGATGGCAGCTTCATGAAAACCAGGAAACTTCAGTGTCTTTTAGAACAGCTGCAATGAGTACTTAAATCCTGTCTCTGCAAGCAGATAGGGGTTTCTGCACAGTGGAAGCATGCTTCCACCTATCCCCCAGTAAAACCAGTTTGAAGGCCAGGGTTTCTTTCTCTCCTGTGCTGTAGTTTAGAGGAATCTTTACTTAAAACCTGATGGTTTTGTGTCATGGTAGGTACGTTGCTGATGTGGAGTTACAGGTTTGCTGATAGCATATTGTATCTGCTTCTTGACAAGATTCTTAAACTTGTATTTCAGCTTCAAGATTAGATGAGCACCTAATTCTAGTTCATATTAATATAGAGTCTCACATAAACTGTGGTATCTTCACTTGGAGCTATAGGTGATGTGCAACAGCAGCACACTGAACATCTCTGTGATTGTACTGTTAACTCTCACCTTTAATAAGCACCTAAGATTGTTTTCTCAAGCAGATGCTGCTCATCCCAAGCTAAGGCGTGCTTAAACCTGTCTGCAGTACATGTTTCTTTGATATTCCTGCCACTGAAATGTCATGTCTAATCAAGCACAGCAAGGCCTGCTCATTGCAACAAGTATCCATTCAAAACTTGTTTAGATAAGCCTTCAGGAGTTTCACTGGCTAATTTTTACACTAACGTGATGAACAAAATCAGTAAGAAATGCCTTTATCATCTTGTTCTTTTGTAGGTTATTACTCCAAAGAGATTATTAACATCTATTACCTCTGTAAGTATGAATGGAATGTTGTAACAAGATGTGCTTATGACCTCTTCCCAAGGCCCTATTCTCACCCTGAATAAGGCTGTGCCCATAGAGGCTCCTTGTATGTCTTGAAGCTCTGTAACTGTCCAGCTTTCTGCAAACTCCTTCAGCCCTCAGCCCCAGCAATGGGTAACATCACATTGAAGTGGTACTGCTGGAAACACGCAGTCCCTATGTAGTCAGTGGGACTCTGTCAAGATGTGTTTGCTTTTTAAAGGACCTCAGATGGGGGTTTTCCAACCTGCTTGGTTAGGCTTGTGTAGAGATGTGCAGAAGTTCCTTCCTCCACTGAGCTTTTACTTCTCTCTCTCTCTCTCTCCTTCTAGAAAAGCACACTTCTTACTCCAGGTAAGTCTACACCTAAACATGCTGTGTAGATTATCCATCTTGGCATCTGCTGTCTAAAGCTGTGTATCAATAAGTAATACCTGTAACAGGTGAGAATTTGGGAGTAATCAATACAGGATTCTATCAGCTTGCCAGCTCAGGGACCGGTGCTGTGTTTATACCCGAGTTCTCATTCTGTTTAATGGAAGATCTCTTCACAGAATCAGACCTGGTATCTTAGATCAGGTGCCTGTAGCTGACATGCTTTTCCTGAGAAGGTAAACCCGCACGAGTGTTAAGGTTTTAAACCAGAGTCTGAGGCCAGCTAAGGAACACAGAGGAAACTTGAAATGCAAACGGATTCTGGGGGTTGCTTGTGTGTAGTGTTTTTAGCATGTTTATGTGTTTCTGTCTCTGGGGGGAGAGGAACAGCATTCCTGAGCATTGTCTGGCTGCAATAGGAGATGCTTCAGCTAGCTGAAGTACCAACTGCACCAATAAGGAACTCCTAAGTTAACTCTGGAGTGTTTACCATGCTGCTGCTGCAGCTAGTCCGATTCCTGGGCCTGAGCTCTAGTGCTTGTTTCTATTGATACAAGTGCCTCTATTCCCCTGCATACGAGTTCTGGAAGACTGCAGCACGTCCCATGGGAAGAGGTTAAGAGATTTCCAAGCCCCATTTCCACCGCAGGGCTCAGGCCCTTTGTGCTGTGACCTCGAGTGCTCTCTGTGCCCCCGAGACCTCTTGGGATGCTTTGCCTTCTCCTTTTGTGACTGTTTCAGAACTGCCCCCTGAAGGAAGGGGTGTGCTGAGGAGCAATGGGGTGCAGCAGGCTCCTGCCTCAATGTGCTGCTGGGTTTGCATTGCAGGGGTGCTGCTCCTGGAGTGCTCAGCAGCACCCCTAAAACGTTATTAAGCCTCGCAGCATCCTGCTTGCGTGTTGTGTTTTGACTTGGGTTGTCACTTCCTCCTCCACAGCCATGGCCAGCCCAGGGGGCCCTAATGCCATTCGCAGCACAAATTTCACCCTTGTTGGATCCCACAAGCTGTCCTTGTCTTCTGTAGGAAATGCCAGATTTGCCCTGGACAAGGTAAGGGAAATCATTGGCTACTAATCCAATGTAACTGCATGTTATTGGGAGAACGGCTGTGAGTCTGGTTCACTGGTTTCAGATGGAATTACCAACGTAGAAACAAAACAGAAGTTTCTAGAAATGTTGTTTATGTGTAAAATTCAAGTCTAGTTGTTCATATTTCATTTCATACGACTGAAATGTAATTTTGAGATACAAAAGAGAAATAATATATTCCGCCAGGAGTTTCCTCTTCTGTAGCTGCACCAAAGGTGTAGTTATGCCAGGATAAAGAAGGCATTTACTTACTGATTTTCTTTCACTGCCAAGAAGAATGGTTGTATGCAGGTGGTATCTCCCTATGTGGTCTTCACGTTGCTCCTTGCTCTTAGTCTTGCAGTTACCCCTACATAAGGCATTGTATTTTAATGATCATGAAGTGTTTGAAATGGACTGCGTTTAATTGACTTGAAAATTGCTGTTTGAATACAGGTAGGGGTAAGAGTTTCCTTTCATATCCTAATTCCATTTGTAGAAACAAGTTATTTTCATTCTTGAGAGCCATCATTGAGTTTTACACTATTAGTTCCTTGTCTGAACAGAACAGACTTACTGCCTTTCACCATCAGACATTAAAAACACATCCAATCTTATGTCCATTACAGTCTCTGACCATGTAATAGCTTATACCTGAAACCTATTTGAATAGGTGTTTACACCAGCACTATCTTAAGCTGACTTAAATTCCAAAGCTGCTACATCTTATGGTGGTAAATTACAGCTTTATCTAAAAGAAGCAGCAGCAGAATAAACTCTTTTTCCCTTGGCTAGTTAGGTTATATTGTGATGAGAGTAGTACTGCAGTTACAGCTTTTGCTGAGTGATGGGATGGCTTGTGCATAGGATCAGGAACATCACAGTAATCCCAATTTGCTTTTTACAAGCTTTGCTTTTTGTGGATAGAAGCAGACTTTAGTACTGGACCAGTTTGCACAACCTGGTTGAATTGCACTGCACTTGTTGGCTGCATGAACTTCACAAGTACCTGCTTTGTTCTTCAGCATAAATACTGTTCTTAACCAGAACTACGTGCAGGATTCCCATTTGGTGTATGGCTTGGTTCTTAGAAACCCTTCATTCTTGGAGTTATGGGAATTGCATTTTGTTACATGAGGAACTTGGGTTTAAACTCTTCTGGTTGACTCATTAGGGCAGAACCCTGGACTGGCCTAGTGAACTAGGGCAAGCAGAAGGCTCAAATGGAACTCCAGGGACAGCATCACCTGGTTAACTGCACACTGCAGCAGTTATCAATGAATAAAAATTTCCCTTTTATGTCAAATAACTTGATAAAATAACAGTTAAAAAGGGTGATCATCTTTGTAAAGCTTCGGTTTGGACTTGGCCCACGGCTGTACCAAGCAGCTTCTTTTTAACTTGCTCCATGCATTTCTAATCCGGAACAAACTGCTGCCACAGTGGGTGTCTGGAGTTTCATCCCTCCCGCTTGTATGCACAGGGTGGAAAGGACGAAAACGTAGTCATGTCCTTTTTTCATTAAACCTGAACTCTACCCTAACTGCATTGAGCATGGTTCTTTTTTCCCTAGATAAATGTTGAAGGGGTGGCAAAAGAACTGCGGGGCTCTATGCTCCAGGGCCAGGTTGCTATGATCCTTTAGTTCATAACTTTAATAGGAAGCTGCCTCCCAGTGCATGTTGCTGGTACCTGCCTGGCCTGGTTGCAGGACGGAAATGCTTACAGAGGTTTACTCACCAACCAGGAAGTATTAGGAGCCTGTAAGACTTGCAGGGTTCTGCCCCCTGTCTCTTACAATAGTAAGCGTGCTGCTAGAGCTCAGTGTGATTCAGGCTGCCTAGGGTTTTTCCTTACCCATCTTGTGTCTCCCTCGATCACTGGGCGGGGAGGGGGGGTCCTTGCTTCAAAACAAACCCATGTCTCTTAGAGACTGCCAGGCAGGGAAGTCGAGCCAAGCTCTGATGAACTGCCCAGGACATGAACTGAGCTGATACAAGCCCAGGGGTAAATAATCCCTGGTCTAAGTGTGGTTTAACTCGTTGCAGCTTTGCCTTTGAAAGGGATGTGTTGCTAGCTAGGGTGCAATCAGTTCTCATTCCTTGTACCGCAGGGTGTTTTGAGACCTGCTGTAGCAGCGCTGTTTCAGGCTCTGAATAACTGACCCCATTCCATTCGTTGCACAGCCTTTTTGTTCTACTGTCACACAGCTCTTCCCTGGTGAACCGCTTCATCTACAAAGGAGGTTCATCTGACCTCACCTGCATTGGAAAGGAATGCCAAACCAGGAAACTGGAAGTGGGGAACTGGACAGACTTGAGGTCCTCATTCAGCAATACGTTTTACTGTAGGATACAACCTGATGTTCCCTGGGCTATACATTATCTTTGCTGATGAAAACCCAGGGCTGGTGCAACTTATTATAGTTATGGTGAAACATTTTCCTGCTTTTGCTCCTCAAATGGTCATGTAAGCTCCTACCCGGTGCTCACAATTTGCTGTGCCACACAGGAGGGCCAAGTACAGGAGCAAGCTGTGCATGCTGCCTAGTGGAGTAGATCTAATGCATAACAACAATTTCCTCCCCTGCTTGTGCACGTGTGTGTCAGGACAGGGAGGATGCTGCAGCATGCCTACAGCTCCAAGGTGATCAGTTCCTAACTGTAACATCTATTGCAGGGTTCCCTGAGGCCTACTGATGCACGCTTTTAGCTCTTAGGGTTACCTTTGTTCATCTGAACTACTAGCAGAACTGACCTCCACTTGATCAACGTGTGGAGGGACTGAGGAAGTCATAGGCAGGCTTTATTGAATGTTCCTCTTCAGAGCTCTTCAGTATCAAATAACCATTGAACCACCCGCTGGTACCCTGGTTAAGCTGGTCTTCAACACGTTGAGTGTGCTCTCATTACTTTCTCTCCTTACAGGTCTCATTAAAACACTTCTCTGAGTATGCACTACTGCATCAGTATCTCCCCAAAATGCTCCTGGCATCCAAGTACCAACCCTGTTTAAGGCCACTATGCCATTTCCCACAGAGCTTACTGTCAGACCGAGGCAGCAGCTTGCAGGGTGTGGGCTGGTGCTGTGTGTTGTTTTAAACCGTGCTTGGGGTGCTTGTTCCTATAGACAGAAGCGTGGTTGTGCACATGTCCTGAGCAGACTAATCTTGAAAAGCTTCTGAATAAGCTTGAAGCAGAAAGTGGTTATTACTGTCCTGCTGCAGCCTGACCTCTTCTTTCTGGCTAAGGACCCTCAGAACAAGCGTGTGCTAACATCCTGGTGCAGGATGCTGCTCTTGCTTCAACCGGTACAACTGAGAGGTGTCCCAGTTAAATGACTGATTGCTTTACGTTTTGCAGGTTCCCTTTTTGTCTCCTTTGGAAGGTCACATATATCTGAAGTTAAAATGCCAAGTGGACTCCTCCGTGGAAGAGAAAGGCTTCTTGGTAAGATGCTTGCTTCAAGTTGCTTCCATGGAAATTACAAGTCCTGTTAAATGTAGTTCCTTCTTTAAGCTCACACATGGATCTGTAGTGGTTGGAAAGCTTGAAACGAACTCGTTTTTTCCCTGCTCCTCTCTGAACCAGACCCCAAACCTTTCCTACTTTATCTTTTAGACATGCCTGAATTAAAGCCCCATTTTCCTCATTCTTCTCAACACTGTTCATTCATTCATCTTCTCTGCTATAATCTGCGATGTGAGATGAGATCCTACCTTCTCTGCCAGCAGCAAAACCACATTCTCCCTAGAGAAATTACACACACACACAGAGACACACACACTGTGTGCACAGACTTTGGAAGCAACAGGATTTTGGGGGGGGAAACATCTTGAGCAGTTCTCTTTGTAGAACTGGAGTTGTAAAGGGCAGCTGATGCTTGGGCCTAATACACGGAGCTGTTGAGATGGTGCCCAGGAGATGGCAGTAAAGGTGCTGGGAAAACACAGCACCAAAACATTAACGCTCTTCTTTTGGTGGGTTTAGAATTTCATTACACTGTTTTCAAGCAGTTCTTTCTGTCTCCTTACTCTTAACTGAAGCTGAACGGACTTCAATAGATGAACACATTTCATGTGCTTGTGGTATTTGCTACCCCGTGGTTTTGTGTACTATTTAACAGAGGCCTGGTTTACTATGCAGCATGTAGAACCCGAAGGATGTTGTACATACACGTTCAGGTTTTTTCAGAGTAAGGCTTTGGAAAGTCCCTACACAATAAAAACGAGGATCTGAACTGTGAAGAGCAAAAACCAGAACATATTGATCAGGGGGATGTGGGGAATTCTGTATGCATTCGAGAGA
This sequence comes from Neopsephotus bourkii, assembly GCF_033783945.1. Lineage (NCBI taxonomy): Eukaryota > Metazoa > Chordata > Aves > Psittaciformes > Psittacidae > Neopsephotus > Neopsephotus bourkii. The sequence continues at coordinate 77,991 of NW_026901790.1, read as the reverse complement.
GATCAGGAATAGAAGGAGCTTTCCATTTCAGTATTAGAGAAACATGGCTTGAAAGTGTCATGATCCTGCACCCAGTAAAATGATTACCAACACCAGCATTTAAAAAGCAATTTCTAATTCCTTTCAAACTGACTGGACTGCTGCTTGTCCTGTGGAACAGCTGAACATCCTGGAATCCTGAAGAGTACGTCAAAGGTGACTTGGGTATTGAAGTTCATCCTGTGTCTGCTATAAGTAACCCTCCATTATGTTAAAAGAACAGAAGGAACCACTGCCAACATGAAACTGTGGTGTTTTGAAAGGGCAGCAGTGGTTGCATCTTGAGCTAAAGCCTGCACACTTGAGAATTGACAGTGTCAGCTGCTTTTCTATGCTAGCTGGAAAATACCTATGCTGTACTAACTGATGTCTGTCCCAGTGAATTCCTGCACCTATGTTTCCTCCTGGGAAGGGTTGCACTTGCAGAACTGCCACTTGAGCACAGTCAAGGTATACTGATGCCTCCTTGGTTTTAATTGTGTTTTATTTCAGACCATGTTTGAAGATGTCAGTGGGTTTGGAGCGTGGCACAGGCGCTGGTGTGTGCTCTCTGGAAACTGTATCTCTTACTGGACGTACCCAGATGATGAAAAACGAAAGGTAATGCTGTCTTCTAAAGCTCAAGTCTCAGTTCTTCAGTACTCTACACAACTAGCTGCTCCTCTTTAATGGCAGTTCAGGCTTAAACCAAAGAAGTGCATTCAAAGCGTGAGATTCAAGGCATCCTTGGGGCATGGAGGCAGCTTCCTAAGCCTGACCTCAGTCAGGGCAAGCTTAGGAACGTACTGCTTTATCTAGTGACAAAGGGGAAAAGTGGAGGAAGATCCATATTTAATTTCCTCTTGAGTCTTAAGGCTTTCCCCTGTGCTTGTTAAATGAGTAATTGAGATTCATGAGACTTGTGCAGCTTCATAGGCAGCCTGCATCCAGCTGCCTTCAGTTTTAGACAAAGTAATGACTCTAACGCTTAATATGGTGAAGATGGAGAGTGGGCAATCCTCCTGTGCTGCAGGAGCAGAGCTCTCATTATGGACTGTCTTATTTGCAGTCTGTTTCTCGCACCTCCACCTTATAGCTGAAACTGGTTCTTTTTAAATGGTTCTCATGGAAAGCCAAGTTATTGTCTGGCTAATGAGGCAGATGAGAGGCTCATCTGTCAGAGCCTTGTCTCCTTAGCCTGTTGGTACTCTGTGTGCTGAGGTCCTTCCACAAACCCATTTCAAGAGGGCTCTTCTGACTCGCTCAAGTCATTTACCACTAAACACTTGCTTGTTTGGTGGCAGAGCCATCTCCTTCCCAAACTCGGGTCCTTTTGGGTCCTCTATGCCAACCCAGATGCCTGAGTTTAGTTTCTTCCCCGCTAACAGAGGAAGACCATATGCTGACAGTTGACATGGCCAAATGTATCAGTGTGCTTGATTTTTGTGCCAGGAGAGAGGGGAAAAAATCTTTGCCTACTGTAATAGAAGATAGGCAAAAAAAGGAGTTAAGCAAGAGAAAGGTTCCCATTCTGCCACTGTCTGCTTGGGGTGGTTTGCCAGTGCTCTGGAACAATCTGCTAAACCTGTTTCACTATTACCTGAGAAAGGGTCAGCTGTGTTCTAGTGATACACTGTCATCCACAGCAATATTAAACTATCCTTGTTGAGTGCCTCCCTCACCCCTAGTTCTAGCATGCAGAGGTAGATGTACCTCAGCAATATCAGCTGTGTTCTAGTGATACACTGTCATCCACAGCAATATTAAACTATCCTTGTTAAATGCCTCCCTCACCCCTAGTTCTAGCATGCAGAGATAGATGTACCTCAGAAATAGCAGCAGTGGGCTATGATTGCTTTAAATTGTGAAATACTTCTGTTAATAAATTTCCCATTGCTGTATATGTGTGTAGATATAGATATAGATAGATATTTCTATATGTCACCAACCTGGTTTTTAATGCTCCTTGAAATGGAGCTCCCCTTTTTCCTGTAACTTGGGTATTCTACTTATCTATGGAATAATATTGGGAATATGCCCAGTAAATAGCAAGCTTTTCCCCAAGCCAAGAGCAGCTTCTGATGTTTCCCTGTACACCTGTATTCATTCTGTAGGTGTGAGGAATAGGAGCCAAGGACTGTAAGTAACTTGAGGCATACAGCTCAGCCTCTGTCTATAGTCAGCAGAAAGAGAGAAAGGAAGAGAGGAGGGGTCTTGCTTTGATTACAGAGGGAACTAAACCAGCCAGACTTGGCACTTCGGGTGCTTTCATGGTTGAAGGTGGATCTGTGTGCTTATAGGCTTTGACAAGCATGATGCAAGCATCCCTGAAGTGCTTGTTTTCTGTAGGCTTTGACAAGGTTGATCCTATCATTTTGGAGTTTGTTATGGAATTGTCTTGAATTGGAGAGTTAGAGCTTCTTAAAGGAAAAAAGAGCAGCTACATCTTTCTAGAGCCTGTGGTAAGGAATGGGTTTGTTAGCTGCATGCTGTGTGGCTGAGCGGGGAATGTTCCGTTGTCAATAGTCTCGCTTCTGCTGCGGCTCTTAAACACCAAAAAGGGAATCCCTCTTTTTGTATGGAGTCATTGATTTGGGGGTGTCACTTAATATGGCAAAACCAGTTCAAAGCTTCCATTAGTCAGAATTGCTCCTGCCTGCAGACTCCTTGACTGCTGAACTTTACTTGCAGCATCCTTTGGGGCGGATCAACCTGGCGAACTGCACAAACCATCGGATTGAACCTGCCAACAGGGAGTTCTGTGCCCGCCCCAACACTTTTGAGCTGATAACGGTCCGGCCCCAGAGGGAAGACGACAGAGAGACTCTTGTCAGCCAGTGCAGGGACACCCTCTGTGTTACCAAGTGAGTAGATGGATTAAACGCTGTTTAGTGCTCTCTGGATCAGCACCTTGACGTTTATGGGAAGAGCTGAGTAGAGGCAGAGAAAGGCACAGCTAATCCTTTGGGTTCTTTGCCTTTTAGGAACTGGCTGTCTGCTGACACTAAAGAAGAGCGTAATATTTGGATGCAAAAGCTCAACCAAGTCCTTGTTGACCTTCGCATGTGGCAGCCTGATGCCTGCTATAAACCCATTGGAAAGCTTTAAACTCTGGAAGGGGAATGTAAAGGAAATACGTATACAAAACCTGCATGAACTATACACCCAAAAAAATGAACTTCAATGGAAATGTGGGAAGTCTTCTGGGTCACTTATGCTTTAAATTTCAGAGTATTTAACATTATACAGGAGTATATTCTGCGGTATTTTTATTTCACTGTTAAGGATTTTAAAGCTCTTTTTCCTTCCCAGCTCTTGAGTGCGATGGAAGTAATCAGCTCTTTGCTAAATGTGCTGGATAACTCCTTCTTTTTGGAAGTCTTTTTTAGCCAAGTACGTTCTTTTCTTTAAACAACCATTGCAGGAAATCACACTCCAGGGGACAGGGTAGTGAGAAACCAAGCTCTCCTACATAACTGTGCTCCCTTAAAGAAACAAGAGCTCTGTTTCCTAGCAAGGGTGATGCTGAAGAGCATGTACTATTGGAGGGTTTCTCAGGTTGTTTTGGTAATGATCAGGCATAGAAGTTACATTCTACAGCATGCGTTATAGGTGTTTCTTGCTTGCACAGTGTCCTTGCAGCCAGGACAGAACACATGCACAGTCTACTCCTACTTCTTTTGCCATTTCCCATACCAACTGGTATGGATAAGTGCATGGCATGTATACTGTGTGGTTTACAGGTGTGGAATTATGTATGCATTATATTGCACTTTGATGGAGATGAAAGGTCTTGATTATTTTTGTGAGGACTGCTATGTTAAAAAAAGAGAGAAAAATGATATTAGGGTTGTAGATGTCAGTATTTCCTGGGACTTGGGGTTTTTACAAGGTACAGTTCTCCATTTGAGAACCAGGAGCAGGTTGTAAAAGTGCTTTCTCTCAATATAAGACACTACAAGCTGCTCTGTACCAGCTAATGCTCTGCTGTCTGGAAGCAAGGCTCTTCTCCCCCCTCATAGCCATGTCCCTAAATGCAGATAACAGCAGCGCTTCAGAGCCATCCATAAAATAACAAAACTTCTCAGTTCAAACTTAACAATTTTCACAGCTTTTCACCGGGCTTGGTGAAACACCAGCTCCTTAACTGCAAATGCAACAGTGGAATACTTGTACTTGCTATTGCTGTCATGTATTCACACTTGAAACACTAAGTTCTGTTCGCCTCTACTGTGTTCATCCTGTCACTGATGTCATTTCTTTCCCATCCAGTTTTCTTTTTCTGATGTCTTTACATCTTTCCAACCTATGTATTGAGGTTTGTTTTATTCATTTAAAATAAAGAAGACACTTTCTCCTTGCTTCATCGTGCCTTCTGTGCGTTGGAGATGCCGGTTTGTAGGCTGAAGAAGAGAAGCTGGGCTGCAAGCAGTGTTGAAGGAAGGATTCTCCCATTCAGAATGTGAAACTCAAACTACTACTTGACTGGGTAAGGAAATGGGATGCCTTGGGAGCAGGGATACAGCATGGACAGTGGACACAGGGCAGACTGTCCCCTTGCTCAAGCTTCCACGTGGAGGCTTCAAAAAGACCATTCTCCATGAATTCAAATAGCTTCAGCTGCCTATAGAGGCTCCAAAATGGTTCTTAGGGTGTGATTTCAAACCAAGCTTTCAGTCTGGGAAAAGAGTTTATGAGCAGAATGGCATAAACCAGCCCTCCAGTTTGCAGTGCATTGAAACCAGCCTCACCTGCTCACACTGCAAGGCCCTTGTATACCATTGCTTCTACAGATCTGTACTGCTCCAGTGTTTGAATTGCATGAAACCTTGTCCGACTTCAAGCAGTCTAAGCAGCAGGAGCCGTTTAAATCTCATGGCACACACCAGGATTCATAGCTTGAAGCTGCTTTTGTAATAATCAGCTTTTTTGGGAGCATTTCCTTAAATACAGGACTTGTATTTTCAGAGGGGTACTGGGAGGCGACTGGTGGCTGTGGTGCAGAATCCAGCTGGGTTTTGCAGCTGAGTTCTGTTCTCTCTGAAATAGAATCCTAGAGTCCCAGCACACAGACGTTTACAACTCCATTTCTCATTTCTTTTCAACGGACGGGCCTCCTGACTGTCCTGGAGGACACCTGAAGGGTTTCTAACCCTGAATAGTAAGTTAAAGGTGCTTGTAAAAGCTGATGCCTTCAGATGCCCCAAATTCATCTTTATGTGTGCATAGTTACTGCATTGGTAAACCCAGCTCCTGCAGAGCTTGCCTCCAAGGTGTGAGGACAATGCAGAGTTCTGTGTTCCTTTGGCCAGGGGCAGGCCTGTTGTTCCCTTACATCCCTGAGGCACCCTTTGCCAAGCACAGAGCAGTTACACTGGGCAGACCCAAGAGCTTTGTTTTGGGTTCCAGGTCAGCTTTGAGAAGATGCTGTTCTCATTTTACAAGAAAGCTTTTCTTTCCCCCCATTGTTCACAAATGCAAGATGCTCACTCCTAAGTCTGTAAATGGAAAATGCTCTGCTCTGGGCAATGAAGCTTATTTTAGCGAAGGAGATTTCAGTCTTACTGGCTTGTAAAGCTCCTAATTGGTGTTATTAAATCCCAACCTCAACTGAAACACAATAATTTGCAATGAGATTGCTTGAAAATTGGGCTTCTAAACACATACTGTTCCCTTCCCCCTTTTCATTGCTGTGCTTCTGTATTTTGGTGTCGAGGCAATTCTCTGATAGTCTCTCATTGTTGTCTGTGCTGTACTTGGTCTGTAGTAAAACCACGTGGATGCACTTGTTCCTTCTACCCACTTGTTTTTAATGGAAGCCAGGAAGCCTGAGCAGGTAATAAAGGGTGCTTAGAGGCATTGTACCTGGCCAGTGTGCGGCAGATGGTGGAGAGGCTTGGCATGGGCAGCAGGTAGGTTTCCTTTCCCTTCTGATGCTCACTGCCCTTCCTCAGGCCTGCCCCCGTGGAGCTGGAACAGTGCAATGGGAGAGCGGGTGTTCTGCTGACATTTAAACGCCTCCAGGGAGTTTTGGGCCTCATTAGGAAGCCTCCTTCAGGTAAGGAATATAACCCCTGTTGGGTTCCTGAAGCAGGTCAGGGCAAGATCTACTTGTCCCCAAGGAGCTCCTGCCCGCACAGCTGCGGTGATGCCGGTGCTGCTGCTCTGCGTTGTCTGACCCCTGCAGCACCACTGAGGCTGTGAGCAGGGCACAGCTGCCTCCAGTTCCCTTGGGTTTGCTGGTTTGGCTCTGAAGAACCTGCAGCGGCTCCCAGCCTCCCAGTGTGCACGGAGCCCAGCAGGTGAGGGCTTCCCGGTGTGCTCAGTGAGTCCCTGGGTCCCACCTGCAGGGAGCTACAGGACTGGGTGCATCAGGCTTGGTAGGAGGGGAAAGAGCAAAGGGTTATGAAGGGTTGCAAAGAGCCTGTTCTAAAGACACAAGGGGTTGTGAAGCTGCTCTCCTTTTAATGCTGGGGTGGGGGGAAGAGAGCCTGTGCTCAGCTGGTGCTGATGCTGCCCGGGAAACCCAAACCCCAGCTCCCTGCTGTTCCTGGCACGTTTAATAAGCAAATAGCAGCTAAATAATGTAGTGGCCCTCGGGGCAATCCCGGGCCATTTAGAGCAGTAGAAGGAGTTTGGGGTTTTCCTCCCCACCGCTCCCTTTTGGGGTCAGATTAACTGTTGAGCAGCACCAATGGGAAGCCCAGGAGTTGTGCGGGGGGGGAAGGAGGCAGGGTTAGAAGTTTGCTCTGTATGGGATTAAAACCCCGTGTGGGTTCGCAAACCAGTGCAAGGGGTGGCGCAGGCAGGCGGGTATCCTTTATTGCATAGCATGGCCTGCTCGTGCAGGTGAGGTCCAGGCTGCAGGGAGCGCTGCTGTGTGATGGCCACTGCTCCTGCTCGGCCAGCTTGCCCTCTCCCTCTGTGTGTGTGTGTCTGCAGGCAGCCCGTTCCGTGGCTGCCCCGGGAGCATCACCAGGAGCCCCGGCCGAGCCCCGGCCCTCGGCAGTCAGTGTCCACCTTGGTCCTGGAAGAGAGCTTCTATCTGCTCGTTGAAGGGATTCTCCTTCCCCAGCACCCGGGGCCACTCCTGCAGGGCCTTCTGCCAGGTGATGCTGGTGCCCAGGGCTGCAGCGGCCTGCGAACAGCACACACACTGTCAGCCTCTCCTGCCTCTACCCTGCAGCTCCCTCCTGGCAGCACTGGGAGCCCCCCCGGGAACACGGCTCCCATGTCCCGCAATGGCATGGACCAGAGCCCCTCATCGGAGACGCCCCCTTCCAGCCGCTTGACCAGGAAACCCTTCTGAGCACTGGAAACAAGGTGAGGACCCAATACCTGCACCTCCCTGACCAGGTGTTGGATGGACAGTCCCCAGCTGCTTCCTGCTCCCTCTTGATGCCTGCTCCATCAATGTACATTCAGAGCCCTAGGGTCTGATTTTATGGGGTTTTCTGCCCCCAGGCATTTTGACAGTATTTTAAAGCATCACTTGAATGTAAGGTGTAAAACCCTTGCAAGCCCAAAGGAATTCCTGCTTCTAAATGCCTCTGGTACCTCTAGCAAACACTGTCCTGTAAAGGAACCATAGAAAGGGGCCCAATTCTATCTAGATTAAAACTCCCCAGCCCTGATGCTCCAGTCTGTGCCTCCTGCAGGCTGTCTGTTGGAGCTCTGTTTTGCTCATACTCCCCATAGCAGAGAACAGGAGGAGAAGGCCCCAGCCCCGGTCCCTGCAGGGAGCTGCCCATCCCCTGCTCCCCCCATCCCCAGGGCTGGTTTTACCTGGCTGGGGTGGAAGCCATCGACGGGCTCGATCAGCTGCCAGGGCTCCCCGCCCATCCTGCGCCACTGCTCGGCTGCTGCACACGGGGGAGCAGAGGGGTTACCCCGAGCACGCAGGCGCCTGCCCACAGGTGAGCCCCATCCCTCCCAGCACAGAGAGCTCTGCCTATGGGGGCTCCCATGGGGCTCTCAGAGCCCTGCCCTCTGCAGTCCCCTCTGCTCGGGGCACTGTTTAACCTCAGTGCTTGGGTTTTCCCTCTGCCATATGCATGCAAGGAAGTGCTTTGAGCACCAATGACCGCAAACCAACTCCCTCTCCCTCCCTAGCAGATGGATGCTGCAGCGAGTGAAGCTGTGCATCATTTAACACTGATTTAATACTTGTGCCTCTCTCATTTCAGTTGCATCCTCAGCAGTGCAAAACCCCAGGGAGATAAAGAAAAGAGTGCTTTCCAGAGAGAGAGATGGCAGCGCAGCGTTCACGGGGCCGAGGCCTGCAGGAATAGGCTCTCATCTGCAGTTACCTGTGAGCAGCCTTTCCCAGCTCCCACCAAATAACCTTTTGAATGGCAGAACCATGGCAGCCAGTGCAAAGGATGCTGCGCTGGGAGCCCCAGCGCCAGGAGAGAAGGGAAAGTCTTTCCCTCTTCGAGAGGAGTGTGGAGTGATGGAGCATAGGATGAGTGGATACGGCATTAACAGACTGCAAACTCAGTGAGTTCTGTTATAATGGCAGGGTAAGAACTCTTAACAGCATTATGGGGGCATCCTGTCAGGAGGGGATTGTTCTCTGTTCAAGCCCCATGGTTCTGACACAGCCTCGCTGCTGTTTGATGGGCCCTGTCAGACAGTGATGCTTGGGTCCCCATGCTAACTCTGGGTTCCCACTTTGGGTTGTGTTTTACTTTGCAGAGGGATGACTATTCCAGCATCAGAAACAGCAGAGGAGTGAGCAAGGGAGGTAAGGCTCGTGTCAAGGTAAGTCAATGTAGACCATTATAACTGACCTGCAAGCATCCCAGAGCAGTTGAACACTCACAGACTGTGCCATGAGTTTGCCTCATGTCCCCATTGCCTTGGCTACATGAGAGCCTGCTCCCATCCACGCTGGGGAAAAGCTGGAACAACCACCCCAGACCCTATTTATTGCTCTGCTTGTTAAAGGGCCCAGTCAGTTCATCCAAACTCAACACAGAAGCATGGAATGGTTGGGTTGGATGGGACCTGAAGGCTCCTCCAGCTCCATCCCTGCCACAGGCAGGGACCCCTTCCACTGGAGCAGCTTGCTCCAAGCCCCTGTGTCCAACCTGGCCTTGAGCACTGCCAGGGATGGGGCAGCCACAGCTCCTCTGGGCACCCTGTGCCAGCGCCTCAGCACCCAATGCCTGAGCTTGGCTGCCCATCGAAGTATAGCACCAACACTACTATACCCAAATTTTACCCCAAGAAAGCTGGGAGTTGATATATATATATATATATATATATATATATATAATAGATACATATATATATGTATCTCCAGGCTGAAATCAGTGTGCCCATGGCAGCGTGCAACCAGTGCTCAGTATCTGATGTGTGGAGGGCTTGGGGAAGGTCTGCTCTTGCTTCAGACAGGGGCCAGGGGAGCCGGGCAGCAGGGGCTCAGCTCCTTTGGAGCGCTCCCAAAGCGCCAGCTTCCCTTATGGGCAGCTCCAGCCGCTGGCTCCAGGGCTGGAGGCAGCTTTGCCAGGTGCCTGTAGGTGCTGCTGTCTGTGTGTGCATGGGAGATGCTGTTCACCTCCTTCACCCAGCGCCCTGGAGTCAGGGACAGCCGATTGTGGGAGGGTGTTTCTTCATGTGAAAGCAGGTAAATGACCTACAGTGAGGGATTTCACTTGGTAAAGCAGTTTGCCTGCCCAGCAGGCAGTCCGATCCCAACCCTAATGGCTTGGTAAATGTGAAGTAGGTGCAGAGAGGCTGGGACATCCTGAAGCCCTGTGCTGCAGCACTGAACCCCACAGAGAAGCACCTCTCTATGTGAGTATGAGCTCAACCCCTCACCTCTCGCTCATTCAGTTCTCAAGCAGGAAGAGCAAGGGTGTTTGTCCTTGCAGTGCAGCTGGGCTGATGCTGAGCGATGCCTCAAGAGGGACCCACGCACATCTCGCAGGGGAAACGGAGCTGAGAGGATGCAGGGACAAGCGTCTGTCCCCAGCCCCACAGGGACACGTCCACTCCGTGAGAAGAGAAGGTTTCTGGCTCTTTTGGGGGTTTGCTTTAAGTGCCAGTGCAGAAGGAAGTGATTTAGGGCATGAGCACAGAAGGATGAGCTCTGTGAGCTCTCCAGGTCACAGTAGCATACGGGTGCTTAAGGAAGCATAGAAAGAAGGCGTGAAGCACTGCTCATCCCAGAGGGTGCAATATGGGCAGTGATAGAGTAACCTGCAGCCCATGAAGGTGCCACCCCCAGCCTCAGCATCCCCACTCTGTGCCACCCAGGGTGCTGCCCAGCAGGGCTGTGGGTGCCAGCAGCGAGGAGCAGTGTGCAGGTTATGGTGCCTATGCTGGTGGTGTGCCCACGCCAACCAGGGGGTGCCATTAACTGTCCCCCCGTACCCACAGCCCCTCCAGCAGGGTCACCAAGGCTGGCTGGCTCTGCTGCCCTCCTCCCCGTACAGAGCTAACCCAGGAGAGCATCCCAGCACCCCAACACTTGCGCTGTGAGGAACTCAGGGGAAACAACTTACTTTGTGTCAGTGGGAAATCCATGTAGAAAACATCAAAGTTGGCAAATCTCTCTGAGGTCGCTATCTCTTTGAGGACACTGGAAAGTTGTGAAGCTCTCTGCAAAAACCAAGGGATGTACTGGTGATGATGTACTGGTGATGATGTACTGGTGATGTACTGGTGATGATGTACTGGTGATGTACTGGTGATGTGTACTGGTGATATGTACTGGTGATATGTACTGGTGATATGTACTGGTGATATGTACTGGTGATGTACTGGTGATGTACTGGTGATGTACTGGTGATGTACTGGTGATGTACTGGGGATGTACTGGTGATGTACTGGTGATGTACTGGTGATGTACTGGGGATGCAATGGGGATGCAATGGGGATGCATTGCCGCTCACGCTGCTCTGCATGGCTTCAGCTGTGGTCACTGATGTGCAGTCAGGGATCTGAAAGCTAACGTTGCCCTTTTGGCTGGGGGGAAGGAGGTGCTATGGGGTTCTTCATCCCCATATAGACTTGTATAGGCACCAAGAGGCATTGCGCTATGGGGTTCACCGTGCCGTCCATCACTGCAGGCTGCACCGAGGCCTCAGCTGGGGTCATCATTCAGCATAGTCTCTAAGCTCTATCAGTGTTCTGCATGTCTCTGTGTTGGGGTCTCCTGGTGAGCGCCATCCCCCTCATCCTCATTGCTCTTAGGGAAAACCGAAGCTTCTACAGCACAAACCCTTTCCTTTCCCCTTATCCCCCCTGCTGCTGTGTGTGGGTGCTAGTGCCATACCCTGCCCTTCCTGCCAGCACAGCGAGTGCCCTCCACTGGACACCCAACTGAGCGATGGACCCAGCGTGGCTCCTGCAGCTGGAACAGGGATCAGGGTCTCCTACATGTGTAAGCTGTGCCCTTTGGGTGATAACACAGACAATGAGCTTGAGAAGGGGCTTAGAGAAGATGACTTCATGCCCTGCAGCCACACACACTGCTCATGGACAGGGGTTACGTGCTCTGGGTCGCTGGTATGAGTTGATAAGCTGTGATCCTGCTGAGGTTTAGGGATGTGCTGAACTGCCTCTCTGAAGCCAGGAGGGGCCATAAAGTGAAGCACATATGGAAGCCCTGCTGAAATTAAGGCTGTATGCTTTGTTTAGTGGATGCAAACCTTAATACAACTGTACACAGAGATGGCGTATTTGCTTACTGGGGCTCTCATGGGGGCGCAGGGGGTGCTGGGGTTAGAACCCAGCTTGTAGGGTAAGGGGGTAAGTGTGTGCTATGGAGTGACATTGACTCCCACAGCCGGGTTTGTGGGGTGCTTTAGGGCATCCCTGCTCTGTTTGCTCCCATTGCTGCGCTGAGCCCGGCTGCTCCTCGGCCCCAGCATCTGCTGGTGAAGCCCATAGAGGTGTGTGCGAGGCAGATGAGCACAGGCCCTGGATGAAGATGTGCCCTAGGGGCCTGCTCCCTCTGCCAGTGAACGGATGCAGTTGGCTCTTCAAGCTCACGGCCATACGAGCCCCAGCCCCTGTGGTTCCCATCAGGTAAGCTTTCCTTACACAACATGAACTGGTTTTCCCTCAGGGGGATCACATCCTTTAACACTGAACGTGGGCAGCCGGGAGGTTGCAAAGGGAACACATTCACGCACCCATTGCCCATGCTGCCCCCCCCCCGAGCCTCAGAGGCGTTGCAAGGATGGGTAGCGATGGTTCCCCCATCCTCTCCCCACCTCAGGGGGGAACAAGTGTGCTGGCACCCTGCCTGTGAGCCATGGGGGTTATACCCACAGGCACAGGAGCATCCCTGCAGGGGCCGTCCCTGGGACTCACCTCCGAGGTCAGGTTCCTGAGGGTCTCATTGGGAGTCATCCAGCCCCGGCAGGGGCTCACCTGCCCGGGCACAAGGAGCAGGGCTTGAGCAGTGGCTCCAGGGAAGGGGGTTCAGAAGTGAGAGGCAAGGAGCTCACCTGGAGGCAGTCGAGGAAGGAATAGAGCTGGCTGTAGGTGACGTCCCTGTTGAGCTGCCCTGCGGAGCACACACGGGGAAGCATCATGGGCCTGACGGCCAATCACAGCTCTGCCTGCATCCCACCGCTGCATCCCTCCTGCTGCAGGTACCCCTGTGCCCAGCGCCTCTGCAGCCTGCCATGGGTCGCACTCAGGGTAAGCCATCACAGCCCGTACCCGTACCCATGTCCCAAGTGTGTGCCTGATGATGCTTCACCCCTCCTGCTGCAGGTACCCCGTCCCCAGCGCCTCTGCAGCCTGCCATGGGTCGCACTCAGGGTAAGCCATCACAGCCCGTACCCATGCCCCAAGTGTGTGCCTGATGATGCTTCACCCCTCCTGCTGCAGGTACCCCCGTCCCCAGCGCCTCTGCAGCCTGCCATGGGTCGCACTCAGGGTAAGCCATCACAGCCCGTACCCATGCCCCAAGTGTGTGCCTGATGATGCTTCACCCCTCCTGCTGCAGGTACCCCCGTCCCCAGCGCCTCTGCAGCCTGCCATGGGTCGCACTCAGGGTAAGCCATCACAGCCCGTACCCATGCCCCAAGTGTGTGCCTGATGATGCTTCACCCCTCCTGCTGCAGGTACCCCCGTCCCCAGCGCCTCTGCAGCCTGCCATGGGTCGCACTCAGGGTAAGCCATCACAGCCCGTACCCATGCCCCAAGTGTGTGCCTGATGATGCTTCACCCCTCCTGCTGCAGGTACCCCCGTCCCCAGCGCCTCTGCAGCCTGCCATGGGTCGCACTCAGGGTAAGCCATCACAGCCCGTACCCATGCCCCAAGTGTGTGCCTGATGATGCTTCACCCCTCCTGCTGCAGGTACCCCTGTGCCCAGCGCCTCTGCAGCCTGCCATGGGTCGCACTCAGGGTAAGCCATCACAGCCCGTACCCATGCCCCAAGTGTGTGCCTGATGATGCTTCACCCCTCCTGCTGCAGGTACCCCCGTCCCCAGCGCCTCTGCAGCCTGCCATGGGTCGCACTCAGGGTAAGCCATCACAGCCCGTACCCATGCCCCAAGTGTGTGCCTGATGATGCTTCACCCCTCCTGCTGCAGGTACCCCCGTCCCCAGCGCCTCTGCAGCCTGCCATGGGTCGCACTCAGGGTAAGCCATCACAGCCCGTACCCATGCCCCAAGTGTGTGCCTGATGATGCTTCACCCCTCCTGCTGCAGGTACCCCCGTGCCCAGCGCCTCTGCAGCCTGCCATGGGTCGCACTCAGGGTAAGCCATCACAGCCCGTACCCGTGCCCCAAGTGTGTGCCTGATGATGCTTCACCCCTCCTGCTGCAGGTACCCCCGTCCCCAGCGCCTCTGCAGCCTGCCATGGGTCGCACTCAGGGTAAGCCATCACAGCCCGTACCCATGCCCCAAGTGTGTGCCTGATGATGCTTCACCCCTCCTGCTGCAGGTACCCCCGTCCCCAGCGCCTCTGCAGCCTGCCATGGGTCGCACTCAGGGTAAGCCATCACAGCCCGTACCCATGCCCCAAGTGTGTGCCTGATGATGCTTCACCCCTCCTGCTGCAGGTACCCCCATCCCCAGCGCCTCTGCAGCCTGCCATGGGTCGCACTCAGGGTAAGCCATCACAGCCTGTACCCGTGCCCGTGCCCCAAGTGTGTGCCTGATGATGCTTCACCCAGTCCCAGGTCCCTGACCCTCTAAGGAGCGCAGGGCTTGTGAAGCTGAAGGGAACCCTGGAGCTGCTGCCGGTTCCCTGAGCCTCGGGGGGGGACAATCCTGCTATCACGGAGGGAAGGGGATGTGCTTGTGTGGGTGAGCAAGTGAAACAGGGTGTCTAACACAGCCGGGACTGTGCTATGCAGCAGCCTGCCTCGCCAGGAACATCCCCCATCCTCTCCCTTTGGTGTTTCTTACTGCAGGCCATATGGAAACTGAATGCACATTCGGCTCTTTGAGTGTGGGGGACAGTTGTGGGGTGATCAGAGTGTGGGGGACAGGTGTGGGGTGATCAGAGTGTGTAGGACAGTTGTGGGGTGATCAGAGTGTGGGGGACAGTTGTGGGGTGATCAGAGTGTGGGGGACAGTTGTGGGGTGATCAGAGTGAGTGTGTGGCACAGTGACCATCCCAACAGGAGCCACTGGTTTGCAGGGCTGGAATCTGCAGTGTGATCTCTGGCTCCTCGCTCGCTCTGCACCGGTGCCCCGATGGAGGTGCGGTCCCTGCTGTTGTTTCCTAGGTGCCCATCACCCGGCTGCGGGAGCGGCCACAGGGAGCTCCAGGATCCAGCATCCCTGCCAGGTACTGGGGCTGCCCAGAGCCGTGTGTCCCACAGGCACTGCCTGCTGGGATGGGCTGCCAGGAGGATGAGGGGCTCACAGAAGGGCAGAGCCTCTGAGTGCATCCAAGCAGGGAAACCTGCTTAGGGCCCATCAGAGGATCCTGTAGAGGTGACCTCCTGTTGCTTAGGGTTAACTGGGTCCCTCCAAGGCAAACCAGCCCTTCTAGAGTGTTTCCAGCCAGCCCTGTGCTGGTTTTGTACCCAAAAGCGCTCTGTGTTGGCTCTGGTACCTGGATAAGCAGCAGAACTGTCCCTGTCCCTGCCATAAACAGGCACTCGGGGAAAGAGATGTGTTTGTGTGGCTGAAAGTGATGATGCCAGGGTTCCTGAAGCCATGAGGTGTTCCTGGTGTGCTTCCCTGGGCAGCAGTGCAGTGCTCCATAGGGACAAACACAGCCAGGAGTCAGGGAGAGAGGTGGACCCACTGAAAAGAGGCAGGTACATCTCAGTAACCCAGAGCAGGTACCACAGAGGCTGTGCTTGCCAAACCCAGGTGAGGATGTAGTCTGCTGCTTCAATGGCATGGTTTAACCTCTCTCTGTGTGCTGGGGATGAGAACTGAGGTGCCAGCAGCCTTCCCCTTGCTTAGGTGCAGAAGGGAGTCCTTGACCCGGGCAGACAGCAGGAAGAGCAGGAGGCAGGTACAGGAGGGAGGTAGAGGAGGGAGCTCATAGTTACCTAGGGGGTGGTACCTATGGTGCAGGTTATCCCAGAGGAAGCGCCCATCCACCAAGCCCGTGAGGATGAGGTGGCTGCCGTTCGGGAGGCGGCTGTCCAGGTACCGCAGCGCCTGCATCACGTTGGAGAGCATCTCCCTGGGGGTGGTCATGGAAGCCAGCGTGTCCTCCTTCCTGCACAGGGGGATGCCAAGGGCCTCAGGGCAGGTACCCCAGGCTGCGTTTCCCTTGCTGCCCCAGCTACAGACACCTGAGGCAAGTGATGCTGCGTGCTTTAGCCTCCCATTGCTACTGCACGCATAGGGAGTGATACCGGCACCTCCCTCAGTGTAACTCCCGTTCCTGCTGGAAACAGACAGTGCACCCCTGTTCTATGCCTGGCCTCCGACTGTGGGGTAACTGCAAGCATCACAGGGCTGCTTGCTGGCTTCCTCTCCCCCACAGTGAAGGAGGAAAGGTAGAGGAAAAGCAAGCAAACATGGGCTATGAGAGCAATCTGCAAGCCAGTGCTGTAGTTCAATAGGGGAAGGAGACACTGTGCAGTAAGAACTAGAGAGGAAGCAAGCAAGAGAAGTGATGCTGAGGCTATTACCCACCAGTACCCAGCCCCATAGGTAGATTGATGCAACAGCTCCTGAGCAAAGGATGGGTGAAGCTCCCAACATCACCCCTTGCCCTTGGCATTGCTGAGCGCTTCGCTGTGTGCACTGTCCCCGATGCCCCCTTCAAGGGCCAGCAGGCGAAGGGGACGCTGGTGCTGCTGTCTCTGCTCGAGAGCCTCTGGGCTCTGGGTCTGAGCCTCTGCTGGCTCCTGCTGCTCCATGGCAGGGGTGCCCTGGGGAGGGCTGAAAGGAGGGATTCTGCCCCCATGTGCACAGCTCCCACTGACTGCGTTCCTTAGCTATGGAAGGTAAGCTGGTCTTGCAGGCACTCCTACCATATACATGTATATACACTGTATGGTTATGTACTGTTACTGCAGCTCTGCAGGAGGGTGGGAGCGCAGTGAAGGGGCTGGACAGACGCGGAGCAGCTAAGGTATGTCACAGGGAAGGATCATTGAAGGCAAAGCAGTTCTCAGCATCAGTGTCCCCCATGCCCCCCATGCCCATGCTCTGGGCCTCCCCGGCAGAGCCAACACCAGCGCTCAGCCAGCCTTGGAGGCTCCGATTCATCCTTCCCCTGTCTGCAGTCACTCAATGGTGCAGCATCCCTGAGACCTGCACTGCCTGCAGGGTGTGGGGTGCTCCAGCAGAGCATCCCTGGGGAGGGACATCTGGGGTGGGAGCCTGGGACTGGGCTGAGATAACTTCCTGGCACTGGTGGGTGCGGCAGCAGAGGGTACCCAAGGACTGCTGTGATGTAAGGTGGTACCCAAGGACTGCTGTGATGTAAGGTGGTACCCAAGGACTGCAGTGATGTAAGGTGGTACCCAAGGACTGCTGTGATGTAAGGTGGTACCCAAGGACTGCGGTGATGGAAGGTGGTACCCAAGAACTGCGGTGGTACCCAAGGACTGCAGTGATGTAAGGTGGTACCCAAGGACTGCAGTGATGTAAGGTGGTACCCAAGGACTGCAGTGGTACCCAAGGACTGCGGTGGTACCCAAGGACTGCGGTGGTACCCAAGGACTGCAGTGATGTAAGGTGGTACCCAAGGACTGCAGTGATGTAAGGTGGTACCCAAGGACTGCAGTGATGTAAGGTGGTACCCAAGGACTGCGGCTGTACCCAAGGACTGCAGTGGTACCCAAGGACTGCGGTGCTGTACGGCCTCTGCTGTCAGGAGTCACATCAGGTTGAGCCAGCCTGACTGCCGCTGCACTTGCTGTGGTCCCTCTGTGCTGACGTCAGGCACTCACCTGAGTGCATCTCCTTGCGTGCCTGGGTGCCCCAGGGGATGAGCTCCAACCCCGTGAGGAGGAAGCGGTGGAGAGCTGGAGCGGTTGGTGCTGAAGGGATGGAGCCCCTGTGCAGGCAGGGCTTGGCAGTGGAGAAGGGTTGTGGGTGCAGGGGTCTCTCCTTGTGCTTGTCTGTAGCTGTAGGGCTCTTGAAGGGGATGGGGACGGAGATGATGGGGATGGGGATATGGGGTGGGGATGGGGATGGACATGGAGATATGGGGAGATGGAGATGAGAGAGATGGAGATGAGAGAGATGGAGATGAGAGAGATGGAGATGAGAGAGATAGAGATGTGGGGATGGAGATGGAGAGATGTGGGAATGGAGATGGAGATACAGGGAGATATGGGGCGGATGGAGCTATGGGGTGAATTGGGAGATGGAGCTATGGGGCGACTGCGGAGACGGAGCTATGGAGCAGATGGAGCTATGGGGCGACTGGGGAGATGGAGCTATGGGGCTGATGGAGCTATGGGGCGACTTGGGAGATGGAGCTATGGGGCGGATGGAGCTATGGGGCGACTGGGGAGATGGAGCTATGGGGCGGATGGAGCTATGGGGCTGATGGAGCGATTTGGGAAATGGAGCTATGGGGCGGATGGAGCTATGGGGCGGATGGAGCTATGGGGTGACTGGGGAGATGGAGCTATGGGGAGGATGGAGCTATGGGGAGGATGCAGCTATGGGGCGACTGGGGAGATGGAGCTATGGGGCAGGAGGAGCCATGGGGCGGATGGAGCTATGGGGCGACTGGGGAGATGGAGCTATGGGGCGGATGGAGCTATGGGGCTGATGGAGCTATGGGGCGACTTGGGAGATGGAGCTATGGGGCGGATGGAGCTATGGGGCGGATGGAGCTATGGGGAGGATGGAGCTATGGGGCGACTGGGGAGATGGAGCTATGGGGCAGGAGGAGCTATGGGGCGGATGGAGCTATGGGGCGACTGGGGAGATGGAGCTATGGGGCGGATGGAGCTATGGGGAGGATGGAGCTATGGGGAGGATGGAGCTATGGGGCGACTGGGGAGATGGAGCTATGGGGCGGATGGAGCTATGGGGCGACTGGGGAGATGGAGCTATGGGGCGGATGGAGCTATGGGGCGACTTGGGAGATGGAGCTATGGGGCGGATGGAGCTATGGGGCGACTGGGGAGATGGAGCTATGGGGCGACTAGAGAGATGGAGCTATGGGGCGACTTGGGAGATGGAGCTATGGGGCGGATGGAGCTATGGGGCGACTGGGGAGATGGAGCTATGGGGCGGATGGAGCTATGGGGAGGATGGAGCTATGGGGCGGATGGAGCTATGGGGCGACTGGGGAGATGGAGCTATGGGGCAGATGGAGCTATGGGGCGACTGGGGAGATGGAGCTATGGGGCGACTTCGGAGATGGAGCTATGGGGCAGATGGAGCTATGGGGTGACTGGGGAGATGGAGCTATGGGGCGGATGGAGCTATGGGGAGGATGGAGCTATGGGGTGGATGGAGCTATGGGGAGGATGGAGCTATGGGGCGGATGGGGACATGGAGCTATGGGGCGGATGGAGCTATGGGGCGACTGGGGAGATGGAGCTATGGGGCGGATGGAGCTATGGGGCAGATGGAGCTATGGGGAGGATGGAGCTATGGGGTGACTGGGGAGATGGAGCTATGGGGCAGATGGAGCTATGGGGTGGATGGAGCTATGGGGCGACTGGGGAGATGGAGCTATGGGGCGGATGGAGCTATGGGGCTGATGGAGCTATGGGGCGACTTGGGAGATGGAGCTATGGGGCGGATGGAGCTATGGGGCGGATGGAGCTATGGGGTGGATGGAGCTATGGGGAGGATGGAGCTATGGGGCGACTGGGGAGATGGAGCTATGGGGCAGGAGGAGCCATGGGGCAGATGGAGCTATGGGGCAACTGGGGAGATGGAGCTATGGGGCGGATGGAGCTATGGGGCGAATGGGGAGACGGACCTAAGCGGAGGAGTGAGCTATTGGGAGGACGGAGCTATAAGGAGGATGAAGCTATGGAGCGAATGGAGCTATGGGGTGACTGGGGAGACGGAGCTATGGGGCGGGTATAGGTATGGGGCAACTGGGGGGATGGAGCTATGGGGCGGATGGAGCTATGGGGCAACTGGGGAGATGGAGCTATGGGGAGGATGGAGCTATGGAGTGACTGTGGAGATGAAGCTATGGGGCAGGTGGATCTATGGGGCAAGTAGGGAGATGGAGCAATGGGGTGGATGGAGCTATGGGGCGACTATGGAGACAGAGCTATGGGGCGGATGGAACTATGGGGTGACTGGGGAGATGGAGCTAGCTCCATCCGCCCCATAGCTCCATCTCCCCAGTTGCCCTATAGCTTTATCTGCTCCATAGCTCCATCTCCCAAGTCGCCCCATAGCTCCATCTGCCCCTGGCTCCACCTGCCCCATAGCTCCATCTCCCCAGTCGCCCCATAGCTCCATTCTCCCCATAGCTCCATCCGCCCCATAGCTCCGTCGCCCCATAGCTCCATCCGCCTCATGGCTCCTCCTGCCCCATAGCTCCATCTGCCCCATAGCTCCATCTCTGTAGTCGCCCCATCACGTCTCCAGTCTCTCCATAGCTCCATCCTGCCCCATAGCTCCATCTGCCCGATAGTTCCTTCTCCCAAGTCGCGCCATAGCTCCATCAGCCCCATACCTCCATCCGCCCCATGGCTACATTCTCCCCAGTCGCCCCATAGTTCCATCTGCCCCATAGCACCATTCTCCCCATAGATCCATTCTCCCCATAGCTCCATCTGCCCCATAGCTCCGTCTCCCCAGTCGCCCCATAGCTCCATCCGCCCCATAGCTCCATCTCCCCAGTCGCCCCATAGCTCCATCCTCCCCATAGCTCCATCCGCCCCATAGCTCCATCTCCCCAGTCGCCCCATAGCTCCATCCGCCCCATAGCTCCATCCGCCCCATAGCTCCATCTCCCCAGTCACCCCATAGTGTCCATCCGCCCCAAAGCTCCATCTCCCAGCCGCCCCATAGCTCCATCGCCCCATAGCCTCCATCTCCTAGTCGCCCCATAGCTCCCATCCGCGCGCATAGCTCTCATCTCCCCTAGTCACCCCATAGCTCCATCCTCCCCATGGCTCCACCTGCCCCATAGCTCCATCTCCCCAGTCGCCCCATAGCTCCATCCTCCCCATAGCTCCATCCGCCCCATAGCTCCATCTCCCAAGTCACCCCATAGCTCCATCCCCTCCATAGCTCCATCCGCCCCATAGCTCCGTCTCCCATGTCGCCCCATAGTTCCATCCGCCCCAAAGCTCCATCCGCCCCAGTCGCCCCATAGCTCCATCCGCCCCATAGCTCCATCTCTCTAGTGGCCCCATAGCTCCATCTCCCCAGTCGCCCCATAGCTCCATCCTTCCCCTAGCTCCATCCGCGACATAGCTCCATCTCCCCAGTCACCCCATAGCTCCATCCGCCCCATAGCTCCATCTCCCCAGTCGCCCCATAGCTCCATCCCCTCCATAGCTCCATCCGCCCCATAGCTCCGACTCCCATGTCGCCCATAGTTCCATCCGCCCCAAAGCTCCATCCGCCCCAGTCGCCCCATAGCTCCATCCGCCCCATAGCTCCACTCTCTCCATAGCTCCATCTGCCCCATAGGTCCGTCTCCCCATAGCTCCATCCGCCCCATAGCTCCATCTCCCCAGTCGCCTCATAGCTCCATCCGCCCCATAGCTCCATCCGCCCCATAGCTCCATCTGCCCCATAGCTCCATGTCCCCAGTCGCCCCATAGCTCCATCCGCCCCATAGGTCCATCTCCCCAGTCGCCCAATGGCTCCATCCGCCCCATGGCTCCTCCTGCCCCATAGCTCCATCTCCCAAGTTCCCCATAGCTCCATCTGCCCCATAGCTCCATCTCCCCAGTCATCCCATAGCTCCATCCGCCCCATAGCTCCATCCGCCCCATAGCTCCGTCTCCCAAGTCGCCCCATAGTTCCATCAGCCCCATAGCTCCATCCGCCCCATAGGTCCATCCGCCCCATGGCCACATTCTCCCCAGTCGCCCCATAGCTCCATCCCCCCCATAGCTCCATCCGCCCCATAGCTCCATTCTCCCCATAGCTCCGTCTCCACAGTCACGCCATAGCTCCATCTGTGAGATTGGAGGGATGAGGTGAGATAGAGATTGAGATTGAGGTGGGGTGGGGTGGGGTGAGCTGAGACTGAGGTGAGATTGAGGTGAGGTGAGATGATGGGATGGGATGGGATTGAGACTGGGATTGGGATGGGATGGAGATGGGATGGAGATGAGATGGGATGGGATGGGATTGAGATGGGATGGGATGAGATGGGATGGAGATGGGATGGGATGAGATGGGATGGGATGGGATGAGATGGGATGGAGATGGGATGGGATGGGATGGAGATGGGATGGGATGGGATGGAGATGGGATCAGGAATAAGAGATTGATAAGATATAGATAAGAGATGATATTGATAAGAGATTGATAAGAGATAGATAAGAGATTGATAAGATATAGATAAGAGATTGATAAGATATAGATAAGAGATTGATAAGATATAGATAAGAGATGATATAGATAAGAGATTGATAAGATATAGATAAGAGATGATATAGATAAGAGATTGATAAGAGATAGATAAGAGATTGATAAGATATAGATAAGAGATGATAGTAAGATAAAAGATGTATTTATAAGACAGTAGATAAGAGATGTATGACAGATAATATGATAATATAGTACATATAGATTGATAAGAGATTGATAAGGGATGATAAAGATAAGAGATGATATAGATAAGAGATTGATAAGGGATGATAAAGATAAGAGATGATATAGATAAGAGATTGATAAGGGATGATAAAGATAGGAGATGATATAGATAAGAGATTGATGAGATATAGATAAGAGATGATAAAGATAGGAGATGATATAGATAAGAGATTGATGAGATATAGATAAGAGATGATAAAGATAGGAGATGATAAAGATAAGAGATTGATGAGATTTAGATAAGAGATTGATGAGATTTAGATAAGAGATTGATGAGATTTAGATAAGAGATTGATGAGATTTAGATAAGAGATTGATGAGATTTAGATAAGAGATTGATGAGATTTAGATAAGAGATTGATGAGGAGACACTGACGAGAGACAGGTGTGCGGGAGGATGAGGATGAGGATGAGGATGAGGATGAGGATGAGGATGAGATTAGATAGAGATAGAGATAGAGATAGAGATAGAGATTGAGATAGAGATGAGATGAATAGAGACTAGAGATAGAGATGAGATGAGATGAGATGAGATGAGATGAGATAGAGATGAGATAGAGATACAGAGATGAGATGAGATAGAGATAGAGATACGAGATATGAGATAGATAGAGATAGAGATAGAGATGAGATGAGATAGAGATAGAGATGAGATAGAGATAGAGATAGAGATAAGAGATGAGATGAGATAGAGATAGAGATGAGATAGAGATGAGATGAGATGAGATGAGATGAGATAGAGATAGAGATGAGATGAGATGAGATGAGATAGAGATGAGATGAGATGAGATAGAGATAGATAGATGAGATGAGTATAGATGATGAGATAGAGATAGAGATGAGATAGAGACTAGATGAGATGAGATGAGAGATAGATGATAGATAGATGAGATGAGATGAGATGAGATGAGATAGATGAGATGAGATGAGATGAGATGAGACTAGATGAGATGAGATGAGATGAGATGAGATGAGATAGATAGATAGATAGATGAGATAGATAGTATGAGATGAGATAGATAGATGAGATGAGATGAGTTGAGATGAGATGAGATGAGATGAGATGAGATGAGATGAGATGAGATGAGATGAGATGAGATGAGATGAGATGAGATGAGATGAGATGAGATGAGATGAGATGAGATGAGATGAGATGAGATGAGATGAGATGAGATGAGATGAGATGAGATGAGATGAGATGAGATGAGATGAGTATGAGATGAGATGAGATGAGATGAGATGAGATGAGATGAGATGAGATGAGATAGATGAGATGAGATGAGATGAGATGAGATGAGATAGATAGATGAGATGAGATGAGATGAGATGAGATGAGATGAGATGAGATAGATGAGATGAGACTAGATGAGATGAGATGAGATGAGATGAGATGAGATGAGATGAGATGAGATGAGATAGATAGATAGATAGATGAGATGAGATAGATAGATGAGATGAGATGAGATGAGATGAGATGAGATAGATAGAGAGATGAGATGAGATAGAGATGAGATGAGATAGATAGATAGATGAGATGAGATGAGATAGATAGATGAGATAGATAGATGAGATGAGATGAGATGAGATGAGATGAGATAGATAGATGAGATGAGATGAGATGAGATGAGATAGATAGATAGATAGATGAGATAGAGATGAGATGAGATGAGATGAGATGAGATGAGATAGATAGATGAGATGAGATGAGATGAGATGAGATGAGATGAGATGAGATGAGATGAGATGAGATGAGATGAGATGAGATGAGATGAGATAGATAGATAGATAGATGAGATAGATAGATGAGATAGATAGATAGATAGATACGATAGATAGCTAGATAGATAGATAGATGAGATGAGATGAGATGAGATGAGATGAGATGAGATGAGATGAGATGAGATGAGATGAGATGAGATGAGATGAGATGAGATGAGATGAGATGAGATGAGATAGATAGATGAGATGAGATAGATAGATAGATGAGATGAGATGAGATGAGATGAGATGAGATGAGATGAGATGAGATGAGATGAGATGAGATGAGATGAGATGAGATGAGATGAGATGAGATGAGATGAGATGAGATAGAGATCGAGATGAGATAGATGATAGATAGATGAGATGAGATGAGATGAGATGAGATGAGATGAGATGAGATGAGATGAGATAAGATGAGATGAGATGAGATGAGATGAGATGAGATGAGATGAGATGAGATGAGATGAGATGAGATAGATAGATAGATAGATAGATAGACTGAGATCAGATAGATGAGATAGATAGATAGATGAGATGAGATAGATGAGATGAGATGAGATGAGATGAGATGAGATAGATAGATAGATAGATAGAGATGAGATAGATAGATAGATAGATAGATAGATAGATGAGATGAGATGAGATGAGATGAGATGAGATGAGATGAGATAGATAGATGAGATGAGATGAGATAGATAGATGAGATGAGATGAGATAGATAGATAGATAGATAGATAGATGAGATGAGATGAGATGAGATGAGATGAGATGAGATGAGTATAGATAGATGAGATAGATAGATGAGATAGATAGATGAGATAGATAGATGAGATGAGATAGATAGATGAGATGAGATGAGATAGATAGATGAGATGAGATGAGATGAGATGAGATGAGATGAGATGAGATGAGATGAGATGAGATAGAGATGAGATGAGATGAGATAGGTAGATAGAGATGAGATGAGATAGAGATGAGATGAGATGAGATGAGATGAGATGAGATGAGATGAGATGAGATGAGATAGATAGATAGATAGATAGATGAGATGAGATGAGATGAGATGAGATCGAGATGAGATGAGATGAGATGAGATGAGATGAGATGAGATGAGATGAGATGAGATGAGATGAGATAGATGAGATGAGATAGATAGATGAGATGAGATGAGATGAGATAGATAGATAGATGAGACTAGATGAGATGAGATGAGATGAGATGAGATGAGATGAGATGAGATGAGATAGATAGATGAGATGAGATGAGATGAGATGAGATAGATAGATAGATGAGATGAGATGAGATAGATAGATAGATGAGATGAGATGAGATGAGATGAGATGAGATGAGATGAGATGAGATGAGATGAGATGAGATGAGATGAGATGAGATGAGATGAGATGAGATGAGATGAGATGAGATGAGATGAGATGAGATGAGATGAGATGAGATGAGATGAGATGAGATGAGATGAGATGAGATGAGATAGATAGATGAGATAGATAGATGAGATGAGATGAGATGAGATGAGATGAGATGAGATGAGATGAGATGAGATAGATAGATGAGATGAGATAGATAGATGAGATGAGATAGATAGATGAGATAGTAGATGAGATGAGATGAGATGAGATAGATAGAGATGAAGACTAGACTAGATAGATATGAGATGAGATGAGATGAGATGAGATGAGATGAGATGAGATGAGATGAGATGAGATGAGATGAGATGAGATGAGATGAGATGAGATGAGATGAGATGAGATGAGATGAGATGAGATGAGATGAGATGAGATGAGATGAGATGAGATGAGATGAGATGAGATGAGATGAGATGAGATGAGATGAGATGAGATGAGATGAGATGAGATGAGATGAGATGAGATGAGTATAGATAGATGAGATAGATAGATGAGATGAGATGAGATGAGATGAGATGAGATGAGATGAGATGAGATGAGATGAGATGAGATGAGATGAGATGAGATGAGATGAGATGAGATGAGATGAGATGAGATGAGATGAGATGAGATGAGATGAGATGAGATGAGATGAGATGAGATGAGATGAGATGAGATGAGATGAGATGAGATGAGATGAGATGAGATGAGATGAGATGAGATGAGATGAGATGAGATGAGATGAGATGAGATGAGATGAGATGAGATGAGATGAGATGAGATGAGATGAGATGAGATGAGATGAGATGAGATGAGATGAGATGAGATAGATAGATGAGATAGAGATGAGACAGATGAGATAGAGATAGAGATGAGATAGAGATGAGATAGAGATAGAGATAGAGATAGAGATGAGATAGAGATAGAGATCAGAGATGAGATAGAGATGATGAGATATGATAGATGAGATAGAGATGAGATGAGATAGAGATGAGATGAGATGAGATGAGATGAGATAGAGATGAGATGAGATGAGATAGAGATAGAGATGAGATGAGATGAGATGAGATGAGATGAGATGAGATGAGATGGATGAGATGAGATGAGATGAGATGAGATGAGATGAGATGAGATGAGATGAGATGAGATGAGATGAGATGAGATGAGATGAGATGAGATGAGATGAGAAGAGATGAGATGAGATGAGATGAGATGAGATGAGATGAGATGAGATGAGATGAGATGAGATGAGATGAGATGAGATGAGATGAGATGAGATGAGATGAGATGAGATGAGATGAGATGATGAGATGAGATGAGATAGAAGATAGAGACTAGATGATGAGATGAGATGAGATGAGATGAGATGAGATAGAGATGAGATGAGATAGAAGATGAGTATGAGATGAGATAAGAGATGAGATGAGATGAGATGAGATGAGATGAGATGAGATGAGATGAGATGCAGACTGAGACTGAGATGAGATGAGATAGAGATGAGATGAGATGAGATGAGATGAGATGAGATGAGATGAGATGAGATGAGATGAGATGAGATGAGATGAGATGAGATGAGATGAGATGAGATAGAGATGAGATAGATAGATAGATGATAGATAGATGAGATGAGATGAGATAGATAGATAGATGAGATGAGATGAGATGAGATGAGATGAGATGAGATGAGATGAGATGAGATGAGATGAGATGAGATGAGATGAGATGAGATGAGATGAGATGAGATGAGATGAGATGAGATAGATAGATGAGATGAGATAGACTAGATGAGATGAGATGAGATGAGATAGATATGATAGATGAGATGAGATGAGATGAGATGAGATGAGATGAGATGAGATGAGATGAGATCAGACTAGATGAGATAGACTAGATGAGATGAGATGAGATGAGATGAGATGAGATGAGATGAGATGAGATAGATATGATAGATGAGATGAGATGAGATGAGATAGATAGATAGATGAGATGAGATGAGATGAGATGAGATGAGATAGATAGATGAGATGAGATGAGATGAGATGAGATGAGATGAGATGAGATGAAGACTGAGATGAGATGAGATGAGATGAGATGAGATGAGATGAGATGAGATGAGATGAGATGAGATGAGATGAGATGAGATGAGATGAGATGAGATGAGATGAGATGAGTACTAGATGAGATGAGATGAGATGAGATGAGATGAGATGAGATGAGATGAGATGAGATGAGATGAGATGAGTATAGAGATGAGATGAGATGAATATGAGATGAAGATGAGATGAGATG
Source organism: Neopsephotus bourkii (assembly GCF_033783945.1). NCBI lineage: Eukaryota > Metazoa > Chordata > Aves > Psittaciformes > Psittacidae > Neopsephotus > Neopsephotus bourkii. The sequence continues at coordinate 50,363 of NW_026901790.1, read as the reverse complement.
AGATGAGATGAGATGAGATGAGATGAGATGAGATAGATGAGATGAGATGAGATGAGATGAGATGAGATGAGATGAGATGAGATGAGATGAGATGAGATGAGATGAGATGAGATGAGATGAGATGAGATGAGATGAGATGAGATGAGATGAGATGAGATGGAGATGGAGAATGATAGATGATAGATAGAGATGAGATGAGATGAGATGAGATGAGATGAGATGAGATGAGATGAGATGAGATGAGATGAGATGAGATGAGATGAGATGAGATGAGATGAGATGAGATGAGATGAGATGAGATGAGATGAGATGAGATGAGATGAGATGAGATGAGATGAGATGAGATGAGATGAGATGAGATGAGGAGAAAGAATGAGAAAGAATGAGAAAGAAGGAGAAAGAAGGAGAAAGAAGGAGAAAGAAGGAGAAAGAAGGAGAAAGAAAGTTAAGGAGTGGAAGGGAAGGGAGCAGAAGGGCAGGGAAGGGCAGGGCAGCCATTACCTCCTTGCAGGCTGTTCCCATGATCCCAGGCTGTTCCCATGATCCTGGCTGTTCCCAGCTGGTTCGTGTTCCTCTGCCTGCAGGTGCTGAGCTTTTAAGCTGGTGGCAGCAGCCAATCAGGGCTCCCCGGGGCTGATCCTGCCCCTATTAAAGGCTTTGGGGCAGCTGGGCCGGGTCCTTGGTGCGCACGGGGTCAGAGCGGGCGAGGCGGTCGAGGTGCGAGGAGCTCTGTGCTGCAGCCCCGGGACTCTCAGGTACTGACTCCCTGCTGTTGTCCTTCACTCGATGCCATTGAATGCACTGTGTTTGTCTGCTGCCTTTCCCTGTGCCTGTTTAATGTTCCCTGTACATGTACGCCTCACTACGGGCCTGGGCTCCTGCTCAGGGCCCCCTGGCCTCCTGTGCTGGGAAGGAAGGACTTGGCTTCCCAAAGCTCTTCTCGTGCCCCGGGAAGGGACCCTCCGTGGCTCCTGCTGCTCCTTAGGGCGGCTGTGACTTGCCCTGAGCAGCCTGCGTGGGGTGGGTTTGAAGCTGCTCTGCAGAGCACATTGAAAGGGAAAGAGCAAAAGCAGGGGGAGAGTCCAGGAAGGAGCAGGGCAGGAGAGGAGAGTGAATCAAGGTGCAAGTACAGCACGAGAGGAGGAGAACAGGGGCCAGAGGAGGAGAAAGGGACAGACCTGTGGGGTGAGGAGCAAAGCGTGGAGGGAGGAGAGCAAAAGAGAGGCCAAATGAGGAGAAAGGGGCAGGAGAATTCCAGCAAGAAGAGGAGGAAAGTGCAGGAGGAGGAGAGCAGAGGGGCCGAAGGGGGGAAAAGGGCAGAAGAGCTGCAGAGGGAGGAGTAGGACAGAGCTAGGAGGGGAAGGGCCACAAGCAGGAATCCCATCTCAGCACAAACCAGAACACAGAGCACAGGAACAGCAGAGAAAGGGAAATGCAAGCACAGGAAGTGCAAAGCAGCGAGGTGTAACTGCCCGAGCCACCAGCACCACTCCAAGCCATTCACACAGGTTGATACGATGAGTGTTAGATGTACCCCTACCCGTTGCAGACGTCGTTCCCAATCATAGCGTACACCACGATGGCTGGGTTGTCCAACTGCTGGTGCCTGGCCAAGCTGAAAGGTAAACGGGCAGCTCTGTTAGTGGGGAAATACCCTCTGTGCCCGAAGCACACCCCAGGCTTCAATGAGGTTATCTCTGGAAGCAGCCTGCTGAGATCTGGACAGGTCTGGGTGGGGTTTTTGCTGTGTTCTCTTCCCACTATAAGTTTATGCATTAGTAAGCTTTATTACGTACAGATTTTCCTCACCTTCCCCATCTGCTCCTTTTGCTCTTGTCTTTTCCACTGTTTCCCTGCTGCCTTTCTACCTTTGTATGCTTCACAAGACAAACCAAGCAGCTTCATTTCAGGGCAAGGACAGAAATGAGAATAGGTGGGAAGCTTTTAATCAGAGACAGGAGAAGAAGACTGGGTTTGCCCGACAGTTAGGTTTATGTGCAGGCCGGGGCTACAGATCAAATCAGGACTTGCTCTGAAGCTCAGTGTTAGGGGACAAGAACTCATAACTAATTTTCCATAGGAGACAACAATAAATCCCTTAGGCTTTATCAGCACCAAGCAAACTCAACTCCACCCAACCACCCCACAGGGCACCATCTGACCAGGAGACTTTCTTCCTCTTGCTCTCCAATAGGTGATTGCTCCTATCCCTATGGAGATAGTAACAGTGGGTTTGCCAATGTCTGTATGGACTGGTACTAATCGGGAGTAACACACTCCATTTAACCAAGACACAGCCCATACGTTAGAGCTCAGTAGGCAAAGGAAGCTGCTCTCTCTAGGAGGTTTGTGTTTCATGCATCCCCTATAGGGTTCTGCTTGTTTCTGTTAGAGACCCCAGGAACCCTTCTGTCCCCACAGCCAGCACCTGCAGCCATTCAGCACTCACCTCTTTATTAACTCGAGGAGGTTTCCCGAGGAGCCACCTGGATGGGATGAAGAGCACAGCACTGTTACACTCACCAACAGAAGGAAGGGCAGGCCACAGTGCCTTTGCATGCTTCAAACAACAGATCATAGATTCAGAGACTGCTTTGGGGTGGAAGGGACCCTGGAGCTCCTCCAGCCCCACAGGGAGCACAGCACTGTTACAGTCACCAACAGAAGGAAGGGCAGGCCACAGTGCCTTTGCATGCTTCAAACAACAGATCATAGACTCAGAGACTGCTTTGGGGTGCAAGGGACCCTCGGGCTCCTCCAGCCCCACAGGGAGCACAGCACTGTTACACTCAGCAACAGAAGGAAGGGCAGGCCACAGTGCCTTTGCATGCTTCAAACAACAGATCATAGATTCAGAGACTGCTTTGGGGTGGAAGGGACCCTGGAGCTCCTCCAGCCCCACAGGGAGCACAGCACTGTTACACTCACCAACACAAGGAAGGGCAGGCCACAGTGCCTTTGCTTGCTTCAAACAACAGATCATAGACTCAGAGACTGCTTTGGGGTGGAAGGGAGCCTCGAGCTCCTCCAGCCCCACAGGGTCTCACCACCACCACCACCATTGTTCATCTTAGAAGCATTACCAATGACACACTAAGTCATCCCTGTAACTCTTTTGGGTGTAAATCTATATCCAGAGACCCCAGCGAGTCCCACATTTCAGACTGTAGACAAGCAAATCCTTTCAAGCCCTGGGTTGTTTAGGTCTGGCTTTCCATCCACACCCAGCAGCTCTGTTCCATCAGCTGAAGGCCATGGTCTCTTGTCAAGCAGCCAGAGTGACTTGTTAGCAGTCTGTCTGCTTTAACTTTCCCTATAAACTGGAAAGAACTGTTCCCACTCCTCTCAGAGAGTAAGCACCTCACAGCCCTACCAGGTGTGATTGATTCAGCTCCTAAACACAGGCACCCAGTGGCTCATCCCAGAGCATCCCAGGCACCTGTAGCAGGGCGGGCAGATAGGATGCAGGATGCCCCAGTGATTGGGCACTTACTGCTGCACAGGTGGCTGGAGGTGACAGAGATACCACAAAGCATCTTCAATAGCACTTCAAAGGCACCAGCATTGGGGTGTCTGCACTGGTCTCCCCACGAGTGCCATGCTTAGGAAAGATAGGATGAGGCCAGCCGCAGCACCCCTCCTGAGAAGCTCTGCATTTTGATGGCAATTCACCCAAATGAATGTGAAACCCCCTAGGAAAAGAGCCAGCTACACATAAGCCCCTCCGAGCATCTGTACCCCTTCTTTTATATCTTCAATGAGAAAAGCATTCCCGATTAGGAAAGCTTTCATGCATAAACCTTACTAGCAGCTCTTCAAAGGCCATGCATACACATCCCACCTATCCATAGCACACGGGTCTGACTCCATCACCTGCCGTGCCAGAGTGAGAGCAAACAGGGAGACAGAAAAGGCTGTATGCTTTGTCCAGGACTAGACTGGGACTGTGATTGCCTCACATCACTGCATAGAAACATCAGCTCCAGAGAAGTGGGCCCTGCAGCTTGTGCTTCCTTTCATTCTGCCCTCTTTTCACTGCTCTTTTCTCACTCCTTCTCCTCTTGCATTGCACTCCCTTTATTCTCCATGCAGCCCTTCCCTGGTCTCTCTCTTCCCCTCTTTGCTGCACCGTGCCTCTGAAGCGTGCTTTGAGAAGCAAACCCTCTCCTCCCCATAGTTCTTAGGTGGGATGCTCAGGGACAGAGCATCCTTAAATCCCTGCTGGATGGGTACAGGGCAAGGATCTGAGACCAGCTCCTAAGGCAGCAACAATACACCTTGCTTTTCAATAGTGGTGCCTTTATTGTCATCACTCATGGTGATGCCAACCAACAGCATATATAGAGAGATCCTTTATGGGTTAAATAATCCAGCTCTTGCAAGCCACAATTGAACCCATCCCTGTCTGCTGCTCCTCCCCAAGGGCTCCTGCTCCATTCAAAGCGCAGCCCTTCGGTCAAGCAGCTCTTTTCAGCAGAATAAGAGCACCACCAAGCCCCTACACAACACAGCTTGGACCATAGCTCCCACCAGCTGACTTGCTGCTCCTGTTTAACAGCCCCTCTCTCAGCTGCTGATCAGCAGCCCCCTGTTAGGGCTCTCAGCAGCAAAGCTCCCCGGGCCGGGGCTGCGGTTCCAGCACAGAGAACCCACTGGGGTCTCTAGAAATCAAGAGCTGTGTTTACAAAGCAAGCGAGGAGCTGCTCTTGGGTCTGCAAGCGAGGGGAGTGAGAGGACAGCACTGGCAGTTACAAACAGAGTGAAAACATCAAGACAATGACGGGGGTTTTAACAGAAAACTGTTTCCATGGGTAAATTGAGCCTTCGAGGGTGTTCTTGTGATGCAGGATGTGCTGTGTGATGGATGAAGACATTAGGGAGAGGAAAAGGGACGAGGCAGAGCAGTTACCCTTACCCATTGAATGCAGCTCCTCTCCCAAACCCACTGCTTTGCCCTGCTTAGCTGGTTCTCTCCTGTCTCTTGTCTTGCATTCATCTTCCTCTTTTGCCCCAGTTTTAGCTTAGCTTTGTGTCCTCCTTTATAATCTGTTCTAAGAACCCACTGAGATGCCTGCAGCATCGAGCACCCCAGTTTTGCAAGAGGACTTCTGTTTGCTGGCCGCCAGCTCCAAAGGATGTCACAGGACATCGTGGACACCCTTGCTGTGAGACAGGCTCCATCTCTGCTACTGATATCCCTCTAAATCCCCCCTTATGGCCAAAACAGCCCCACAGAGTTACAGTGGGGTACAGTGTTGGTTAGCCAAGTGGAATTGCTCACTTGGTGCATGGATAAAGGTGGTCAAGCTGCACACCTCCCTGCTCAGAGCCAGGAGCAAAGATGCTGGGTTAAGTAAGTGCTGTTCTCTATGTTCCCATTGGAAAGCTATGCCATTAGGAAGGAATTCTCTTGGATTCGGAAGGGAAGATGCTCACTAACACACCCTCAAGCATCACATGTGGAACTTTTCCTTAAAAAAAGGGAAAAAGCATACCGTTTTTGGAGATGTTCTGCAGGTCCCTGTGATTACAGCGGTTCCTGCTCCGTAGGCGCAGGTACAGGGAGTCCGTCCAGCCTCTGGAAGGAAGCAAGGCAGTGCAAGCTGTTAAACTCACCCCATACTTGTTAGAATACAGCTGGTGTCAAACCCGAAGCATGCTCTCATCCCTGAACAGCTCTGTGCCCACGTATCTATACACTTCTCTTTCAGCATCTCTCTTTCTTGGGGTCGGACATCTCTTAGATCTGGAACAGGGTGCCCTAAAACAGAAGCAGAGATAGATACCCTCTCCAAAGCTGTGGATTGATGGGGAGCCTCTCTGAAAATGTTCCATCCGGGATGCTTTCATCCTGGTCTCTCAAATGAGGATCTAAAAACCCTTTTTGTCGCACATCATTTATCAAAGCAATTCTGGTGATTGCTCACTAATTGACTTCTCTGTTGCTTGTTATGGAACAGTAAATAAAAGAGAGGAAACATTGGCAGGGCATTCAGTTCCCAGTGCCATAAGTCTCGCATGGATTGATCTGAAAACAGGTTAGGCTTGGCTGTGATTAGTTCTCTCCTTTGCTTTGCACTGTTGAGAAGATGGAAATGCAAATGCAGAGGGTAACGGCACAAAAGGGAGCTGAGGAGAAGCTGGTTGTTTATATCGGGGCTGCTGGCTTTCTGTTTGACACCAAAGGGATCAAATGGCTTAGGAACAGCAAACTGGGATGAATGCAGAGGAGCGGGAGACAACGGGAAGCTCTGAAACTAGCACTAAAAAGTGACTGTTTGCATAGAAACACACGGCAATAACAACCCGTCACCGTGTAATGGGCTACACAGGAAACACCCAGGCTCTTTGGGCTCTCAGCCCTGCAGGCAGTGAATGAGGAGAAGCAAACAGGCCTCCTCAGTAGGAGGACATCAGTTAAAAAGCAGCGTCCCTCTTCATGCACCCTGGGCATGGCCCACATCAGTTTGTGTCTCTGTCTCTGCAGGCTCAGAGTCAATGGGAGCCTCGCCTGCACATTGCCAACCGGTCTCTTAAAACCGCCTCACTGTCCCAAACAGTCTCCTTCTCCTTCTGCCAGATGTGGAGGAGGTGAAGAAAGGGATTAGCACTGACCCAATGCCTACCGCTGCCAGCTTCACACTCAGTACTAAGCTCTGATCCCTGTGGATCACTTCAGGTCCTTTGGGGCCCGGGCACAGACTGTGTATGGAGTACCTGGGCATTGCAGTAGGTTTTTAACAGTTGGTTTTGCTGCTGACCCTAGAAGGGGAGGCTGCACGGCTCTGCTCTATAGGCTTGCCAAGCAGTGCACCACCTTAAAGCACACCCTGTGTGAGTGAATGCATGTGGCTGAGGCTGGGAGCCTGCTTTCTGCACAGGGAGAAAAGCAAGCAAGCAGCAAGTACCAGTGTGTGCTGCAACAGAGCCTCTTCCTCGAGAGGAATATACCCTGCCAACTTCCTCATCTGTTGGTGGGGAGCCCCTTCAGGCTTGACTCCTGCTTGCTTTGGCATTCCCCTGTGCTGGTGACCCATGGCAGGCATCACAGCAAACAGCACTCATCTGCAACCCAAAGGCAGTGCAGGCACTGCTGGGGATGATACCCACCAGAGCCAGCAGGAGCCAAAAGCCTCTTAATGCTGGCCAGGAAGATGATGAACAAAATCACCAGTGTTTCCTTTGAGCTCCACAGTGAATGCTGCAGGCATCTCCAAGCCTCTGCTTTGCATTTGGGCATCTCCAAGCCTCTGCTTTGCATTTGGGCATCTCCAAGCCTCTGCTTTGCATTCGGGCATCTCCAAGCCTCTGCTTTGCATTTGCGCATCTCCAAGCCTCTGCTTTGCATCTGGGCATCTCCAAGCCTCTGCTTTGCATTCGGGCATCTCCAAGCCTCTGCTTTGCATTCGGGCTGCATCCTCTGGGCTGCATCCTCACTGCTTCCGGGCAGAGGGTTCTTTCTCCCCATGCACTCCTGCTCCCTTCCCCATCCTCCTGAGCCAGTGTAACTCAGCCAATAGGCCACAGGCACTTCCAAGCAACTAAGTGGGAGGCAGACTGCCCCAGAAAGGGGAACACTGTGAAATAACTGCCCCACTGCTCCAGCAGCAGAAAGAAACAGGAGGAGGAAGAGGAAACTGGGGTGGGGGGAGGGAAAACAAGGAAAGGAAAATGCAGATTTCTGTTGTTTTCTGCAAAGCCCCCTTCTGCCTGCCCCTGAATTCTGAAAACAGTGAGCTCAGCTTTTATTCCTTTGGGGTTTTTCAGCTCCTTCTAAGCTCCAGCTTGAGCATCTCTAAAACCTGCCCTGAGTGTCAGAGGACCAGGCCAGAGCTCTGTGCACTGTCTGTATATTCAATGGGTTTTTGCAGAGCCCTAGACCCAGTGTTGGGGTGAGAGCAAGCACAAGCAGAGCTGATGGGCGTTTTTACCTTACCTTTCAAGCACTCCTTTCTTTCTTTTCCTTGCTGTGCTTTAAGGGACCTTAACACTGGCTAGGCTTGGCCGTGCTGCCTGCTGGCTTACCCGATGGTGGAGTTCAGAAACCCGGTGACCTCTGAGAACTGGGGCCAGTCCAGCTCGTTGCTGAAAGCCATTGGGAGATTGGCAAACGATTTCTGAAAGAGAAAGGCTTAAATCAACATGGTTTCACCCTCAATAAATCCTTCCAGCAAAGTCGAGCGCTTGGCTGCAGCATCACTGGGCAGCAGCAATGGGAACTACAGCTGGGGCAGGAATTACTTGGCATAGGATGGTTGGGGTTGGAAGGGACCTCAAAGCTCACCCAGTTCCAACCCCTGCCACTGCTCCAACACCTTCTACTAGAGCAGGCTGCTCCAGTGGGCGTCCCTGCACGCTGCCAGGGATGGGGCAGCCACAGCATCTGTCAGTGCCGCACCCTCATGTGCGTCTGCTGACAGAGCTGCCTCCTGTAAGCCAGGCAAACCAGCAGAGAGGGGATGGAAAAGCAGGAGGGGGATCTGAATCCTGTCTCCTGGCACTCTTTGGAGAGCCCAGAGCTCCTCCTGACGTGGAGCACGTACCGCACTGCAGACAACACAGCCGCGTGCTGCAGCATCCTCCCTGCCCAAAGGTAGGTTCCTTGAGCACGGGGAGGGATGAGAGTGGGAGGTTCCATGGCAGAGATGATAACATCAGATTCACTCCATGCTCCTTTGCCCTCTCCATCAGAACCAACTGTGAGAATCCAACCCCTTAAAAGCCTCTGCCCATCCTCACTGCAGACGTCAGGCACCGAAGCATCACTCAGGAAGGCCTCTGAGCACAGCAGGGACCAGGAGGAAAAGCACACGGCCTGCCTCATCCTTCCCACACGGACAGATGCAACCTTCCCCCTTCCCTGCTCTCGCTGCTGTTAGCCCCTGGCTCTGGGAGAGCCTCCCTGCAGATGTGAGCTGTGCTGCCCATTCCAAACACAGGGCCCTGCCCATTGCCACTTTGACCTCTGAACGGGTGGAAGATCGGGATAGGTGAGAGAAATGGGCTGGGGAAGCGGCACCATCTCAGAGAGGTGAGGACGCGGAGGTGATGATTTTCAGCTTCCCCTGGTCCGGGGTACCCTTGCAAAGACAAAAGCATCAATGCAGCATGCTCATACTGAGAGGCTGCTGATGGCAAAGGTGATAGCCCAAAGAAGAGAACCTACAGGCTGGTTTAAGCCATGTAAATCATTAGCTTCCTTTTCTGGTGAAGCAGTTGTGGGGTTTCCTTAAACCGTGGCTGCAGGTTGGGTAAGTCTCTCTCCAGGAGGGTCAGAGGTTGCTCAGGAGCCACAGAAGAGCTCAATTCTGTGGTTGCCACCAAGTCCTCATCCCCAGAATCGTCATTTAGATGAATGGGAGCTGTGCTTGAGCACACGCCGCTGGGGTTGGACAGTGAGAGAGGCATGGAAAGGGGAGGAGAGGCGAGAAAAGGGGGGTTGTGAGGGGGAAGGAATCCTGAAGCCAAGCTCTGAGCAGCCTAATGCAGAGCAGATGCAGGTTTACAGCATGGAACAGCATACTTGACCTACTTACAGGAGATCTGCATTCGTTACCAAGGGGAAAATGGGTCTGGCTTCATTATCTTTCTGCTGGTTGCCTCTCTCTCTTGTCCTTGCGTGTATCTCTACATACACACACATACATACATACATACACAACATATATATGTATATATATATACATAAAGTCATCAGTTTTGAAAGCCTGGAGGGAACTTCCAAATCTGCCATCAAATGTGATAGCTTTGTGTGCAAGAAAAGCCCTTAACCCAAGGGCAGAGCTCACAGCTACGAGTGGGAGTGGAGGGGGACAAGACTGCTTGGCCATGTGCAATGTTCATCTCTTCTCGGCTTGAAAGGTGACAGGAATAGTGACAGGGTCACTGTACAGCTGTAGGTATGAGCCTTCGTAAGACACAACACAGAGGAGTATAGAAAGAACCCCCAAATAAGGAAATATTTTTAAAACAGGTTTTTCTGTGACCTACTTCCTTGTATTTTCTACTCCAACCCAATATTTTCACTGGACAATTCCCAGCCATTTTTAACATTTTCTTCTTTTTTTTCCTGCAAACTTACCTTAAATATGAATTAAGATTAAGCCAGGACCTGACTGAGCTGCAAACTGGTTTGGAAAGGAACGTTTAAGACCAGAATTACAGCTGCATTTGAGCACTGTCTATATGATCAGCACTGACACTGTTCCAGCAAGGCACTTAGAGCCAGGCTTTGGAAGGTATTTCAGGACCCAAGGGTGAGGATGAGTACTCAGTGGAACCCTGAGGAGGATGCTAGACCTTGAACGCTGCAGTGATGCGGTTTGGAAAGCGTGGTCTAACAGACTGCATTCTGCTTAGCCTTACCTACAACCATGTCCCGCTCTGAAGGTGGATCTATGCTGGCTTCAAACTCTCGCACAGCCTTGTTGAAATACCATTCTCTGGACTATTCTGGCTGGGAAGCCATGCTTCAGCCTAGGGGCCAGATTTCAGCAGAGAGGGATTAGAAACTGGCTCCAGCCTAGCTTCAAATGCCACAGTTTAGCCTCGGTCGCTCTAGATGGGTCTGGCTTTGAAGGAACAACCTCACCTCCTGGATGTGTCCTACCTTCAAATACAGGGCAGCCACGGCCACGGCTGATGCTAAACGCAGGCACTCCAAGCTGGGCTTGTATGGAGGACGGTTCAAGGCTCCTATGGCAAGAGATCTTCCAAATCAGAACACAAAAGGGCATTGGGAGCCTATGAGAAAAGCCAGTTCCAGCAACCCTGAAAGTGCAGGAGTACCCCTTAATTCGCAGGGGAATTGGGTATTAGTTTTTATACTGACTTCAATGCTGTTCCAGTTCTTGTGGTAGCATTAAGTACCGCAGACACCTTCCTTATCCTCAGCATACGAATAAGCAAGAAGCCTTAGAGCTCTTGAGGAAAGCACAGCCTATCTTTCTGTAAAGCATTATTCCCTTATATTCCCCCCAATACAGGATCTCACTCATCACAGGATTAGCTGGGAGGGCCTTGCCTGTGATTCACTGCGTTTAGAGGGAAGCTACGGGATGGTTTTAATAAGATATCCACAGATCAGACTCCTGACATTTACAGTGGGGCAAGACCCCAAAGGATGACACTATTCTGAACATCCTGAACCCACATTTACAGCAAAGCTGCATTCTTTTCATAGGAAATATATAGGATGAGCCAGTTACTTCAATGAAACCTGAGAACACCTCGAGTTTGTGGGCCAATAGGTATTTACTGCATTACAGATAGACATGGCTTTGGTTTTCTCTTTATTCAGCATGGAATAGAGAGCCAAGATCTCTAAATCGCATCCTCCTAGCGAGGGTACCATTTCCACACATACACTGCTTTTATCTCAAGGTAAATTTGCCTCTAAAACGAGATTTAGAAGCAAGCTTCTATCCCAGCCAAGGCGCTAGGTTTAGCAGCTGTCTGGAAGTCACCTGTAAGCAGATGGACAGAGCAGCAGGAGCACAACACCCATCCCTAGACACACCGGCGTTTTCAACATCAGCGTTCCCAAAACACCATCCACCTCTAAGGAACACCCCAACCAGTGTCCTTCTGCTTTGCTAAGCCTCATAAAGTGCGTGTCTGCTGCACTATACTGCATTTTTAATGGCAGAGGAGGGAATGTGCAGCTGAACCTTTTGAAAGAAGGAAAGCCTGGCAAACCCCAAACCCAGTGATAAGCAAAGAGCCAAACTTAAGTTGTCTTACTCCCTCCTTAGAGCTGTATAATGGTTTCCCTGTAATGATACTCCGGGTATCTGGGGATTTACTGGGGTGATGGCAAGTTAATAATGGCCACGTGCTCTGCGGGAGCATGCAAGTCCTCCCCTTCCAACACTGCCTACAGGATGAACGCAGGAACATGATTCAGGCCTTTGCATTTGGTCACTTAGGTGCAAGAGAATAGGAAGATCAGGAAGGCTCTAGGGGACTGGATATGGGACAAATCGATGCGTTTCTTGACGTAGGACATACGACAAAAGCATATCCATTTGCACCAGATTACACAGGGGTTGTGACTGGGAGAGGCCAATGCTAAGACAGCAGTAAGTTCCCAGTTAGACTGGGAAATTAACATGTATAAGGATAAATACAAATCATTTATATAGATGAAAGATATAAATTAAATAGGTAAAAGACAGACAAAAAATGAAGGGATGAAAGAATACACTCCCTAAATGTGAACTAACAAGCACACAACTGCTTTCTTATACACAAGATAGAAGTCCTAAGGGCGGGGAGAGAGAAGCCCTGTTTGGAATGCCACGCAGAGGGCTGAGATTCAATAGAAATGGAAATGAAGGCTTGGAACTGACACTAGCGTTGACTGTAGAGAAAGCCACTTGATAAAGTAATCTTTCTGTGTGTTTTATCAAAGGAACGTTGGCACATTCAAAGCACAGTGCCTTGAGTTGGGCAGCAAGGGGGAACGGCGCATACACGGGGATAGGAGTGCCTTTGCCTCCCCTTTCAGAGCCCTCACCTCACATTCCTGCTCTGCTCCCAGATTAAGGGTGTTTTCTATGAGGTCAGGACACAGTCCCTGCACTCTCTCCGGTCACAAACCACCCCTGGATGTGCTCCACAAGCCCGAGCCCGCTGAACCGCTGCTATTGCCATTCTGTGCACAGAGAGCAAGACACGGAGGAGGAGCAAGAGGCAGAGGCAGTGACCAGGCCTGGATGAGCTCAGGAGTTATTTTGCTGGCTCTTTTGTGCTCAGGCAATTACTTTCTTCATTAAGGTGAGCTGCAAATGAAGCAATTTCTCACTATTGGCAGGCTTTGCGCACGGATAATGAGGTTTTATATGGCTGAACTCGCTCTGTCTCTGCATCAGTATTTAACTGTTGTATCTGCACCAGCTTGGAAATAGTCCTGGAAAAGAACCAGAGAGGAACACATCTCTCTTTGCCCTCCTTGCCCCACTGCAGGACACTGGCTCTAATGCAGAGTCACCCTCTCTGCAAAGGGAAGCAGCCTGCTTCCTTTCCAACCCCTCCTTGATCCTCTCCCCATGCTGGCCAGGCTGAACTGAGCACTGGAAACACACGTCTGTGGGGTCTTACACACAGAGCACCCCTTTCCTTCCTGTTAAAGTTGCTCTACACCCATCAGGCAGAAACGAGGTGCCATCAAAACCCACTTGCTAACCTGTACTCCTGATCCTGACCTTGGAGCTTCTGCTTCTGCATGCCATTACCAGTCCTCACCCCACCCAGCTAGCAGACCAGCAAGCTTCAAGCAAGAGGAATGCTGTTTAAACCTTCACTAGGGACATAGTAAGATGCTGCCATAGCCTCAGACTGTTCTTGCCTCCATGGCTCTGCTACCGGTGTTACTGCCAGAATCACCATCACCATCAGCCTTATTAGCATCTGTATTAGACAAGATAATCTCAATTACCATTAGTACTGATTTATTATGCTTATCATGAGCTCTGCCATCAGTGCCAGTCGTCTTGATTGTTGCTCATAAACGTTTAACAAAGGAAAACAACTCCTAATCTGCAACATTTGCATCAGCTCCGCTCTGGGAGCCACAGTGGGAGAACGCATGGAGCACTGGGACCTCCCTCAGCTCTGGGACTACTGACACTATGGAATAGGGGCTGCTCTCCAGGAAACACCCATGCCCTCCTCCTACAGAGGCCAGGGGGCAAGCAGGAGGCTTTCACCAGGGCTGGTGGGTAATGATGCTCTATCTGCTCACCCCCATGCAACAGAGAGAAGGACAACACGCAGTTCCTGGCTAGGGACCGGCACTGGTTAGGAACGGGATAGGAAACAACAGTGCAGGACAGGAGCATCCCTGCATGTTCATCTGTCTCCACCCAGCTGCAGTTTGCTGGAATCATCTTTTCCCCCCAGTTGTGCCATTCCACACCAGTGAACTAATTCACAGCCAGGTGCATTCTGTGGCTACACAATGGGAAATGCTGGGATACTGCCCAAAGATGGACATCAGTGCAGCAGTGATACACCACAGTCACTACGGAAACCCTTTCCTGTAGGCCAAGCCCATTCTAAACCCTTGGATGACCCTCAGACACCTGCAGGTGTATGTGTTTGATGAGCCTCGGAACACTGGGATTACCAGACCTGTTTCATGCATAGCACAGATGAGGGAAAGCCAGCCAGGACTTCTCCTTTCAAAGCCAGATGCCTAAGACAGAAGATCCCAGGCTGTCAGCAGGGTCCCTCCTACAGCCCGTGCACAGCAAGGAGCCGTACCAACAAGCCTACTGATGGCAGGACTGAGCCCACAGCCCTGCGGGGGGGGCAGATGTCCTGGTTTGTGTCCCTGGCACAGCACAAGGCCACTGAAGCCAAACTCTTCCCTGACCCAATAGCATGGATGTGGGATGAGAGGGGCAGCACAGGGCTCTGCCTTTTGAAGAGTGGAATAACAGACGGGAGACTGTAACTCCAGTTAGTTACACTTCCAGTGCAGTGACTGGAAATGTGTAAGTCATACAGCACTAATTTATACATTATAAACAAATTTGGGTTTATAAAACTATAGCTAAGGATTCTGCACCGTTTCCCTTTGGCAACGAGCGGCGCGGCGGTGCGTGGGAACCCGAGCGCGCGTCCTCACCTCTGACATCTGCGGGACGGTCATCCACTCGGGGGGGATGTGGAAGTGAGCGCCGGCTGAGTCCCCCAGCAGCACCACCCCTTGTGAATCCGCACCTAGGGAATGCCTTCTGTTAGTCCCACGAGCAGACCAGAACAGAGCACCCAGAGCAATGCTTGAAGTGTTAACTGGTGGAGGCATGAGGACACCGGCTACATCACTCGCAATGGGGCTGAACTGTTCAGAGCCTGCCATGGGGCTTTGGCTGTTCAGTATAAACCGGTTAACAGACGTGTACCAACAGCCCCAGGGACACAACTGGGCATGGAGAGCAGGGAGAGGTCTTGCTCATCACTAAAAGCCCTGGTTGTAACGCAGGGACGGATGCATCACTTCATCAGAGGCTCTGCTCTGCAGCCAGCGTTTGGTTTTGCTACCCATGGAATCTGCTTTATAAAGGGCTTAAACACTGAGGAAAATCAGATTAGTCATGGAATTCCTCAAAGCTCTTCATAGGGAGCTGGGTGGTGGGTGCAGTACTCACCCATAGGAGTATCTGTGCTAGAACAGCACGGTGGCTTCTGATTAACACTACTTTAGCACTTATAGATTGCCTTTCAACTACAAATGTCTTAAAGCCTTGCCAGGCAACGGTTCAGCCCCAGGATGCTGATTTCAATGTAAGCAAGGTGAGTGTAGCTCGGCTGGCTCCCAACACACAGTTACCAACAGCCTTTGCTTTCCATGTCCCATCCCTGTTCATCCTCAAGATAAATAAACTAGAAATTCCATCTTTGGCCATTTTGCCTTTCTCGTGAAGGTGTAAAACCCAAAGTCCTTCCCCTGCGTTGGCAATGACTGTGAAAACATCATTGTATTCAGGGAGTCAATACTAAAGGCACGTTGTGTTTCATACTGACTGTAAAGACTTACCTTTGCAGAACTTCTCCTCATAGGGAATCCCATCCTTTGGATCCACACCCTGGTGGAGGAGAGAAGGAGCAGATGGATTATGATGGCACCCACCTAGCGCCTGGAAAACGCAGTGCGCAACTGAGCTGGGAATTCTGTTCTTCAATGTTTGCCTTGAGAGGCTCCAGAGGTGCGAGCATCACCGTGAGCTTCAGCAAGGCCAAGGCAGGGACAGGCCAAGGGGAATGGCTTGAACCTGCCCCAGGGGAGACTGAGCTGAGCTCTTAGGCAGAAGCTCTTCCCTGTGAGGGTGCTGAGGCGCTGGCACAGGGTGCCCAGAGAAGCTGTGGCTGCCCCATCCCTGGCAGTGCTCAAGGCCAGGTTGGACACAGGGGCTTGGAGCAAGCTGCTCCAGCGGAAGGGGTCCCTGCCCGTGGCAGGGGCTGGAGCTGGAGGAGCTTTAAGGTCCCTTCCAACCCAAACCAGGCTGGGATTCTGTGTTTCTATGATATATATATATATAATAGCAAAAACTGTAAACAATCATAAGCATCAATAAATAAACCTCACTCATAAGTACTTCCCCCCCGTTTCCTTGGTTCTTAATAAATACAGTTTTATTCCTTGGAATGTCAAAAGCAGTAAATAAATAGCAGTAATCCAAATCAGTTCATAAACCAGAAGAAAGAAAAATCAATACCTGCAGACTAATCCAAAGGGAGGAAAAAAGAGAAGCAGCAATCAGGAGGGAAATACAGGATGCAACATCATTTACTTACCCATATGCCATTGCAGTTAGAGTCCCTCTCCGCATCCCAGTTATCGGGACTAAAACAAGAGGATATACAGCATTACAGCAAATAAAGCAAAAGGAGCCCTCGAGGGAATGGGATGCTTTGTGCCATTCGTCACTACGAATGTATAATAACCAGAAATCCCTTCCTGCACAGGAGGCTCTTTTATTTCCCCACTTGGAAACCAGGGCAGGCCATTTTTCCTAGCAAAATGCAATATTGATTTAAGGTTAGCACTGGATGTTGCTGAATGGAACTGACCCTTTCAGTCTGCATCTTCACCCAGGTGAGGTGAACGGGGTGATCTCTGCAGGAGACCGATCCTTTCCCTAGCTTTCTAATGGGGATTTGCCCTCCCCATTGCTCTGTCCAACCAGTTTTGGTTTCGGATGCTTCAGAGACAGGAACAAACCCCGTCCACCAGCCCTGCCGCTGCTCCCCATCGTTCCCTCCTGTCTCCATCCCTGTACAAGCAAGCCTCACGCAGCGCTCTGCTCCCTTAGAGCTCGGCCTTGGTACTCCTGGGGAGCTTTACCGTCTGCCGGGGTACACGGCGCTGGTGCTGTCGTCGCAGTCTCTGCCTCGCCAGTGGTAGCCCCGCAGCGTCTGCAGGACAGGGGAAGCACAGGGATGGCCGGGATGGACACTGCTGCTCGGCACTTGTAATGGGACAGGTCTAGAATGAGCATCTGAGCCCAGGTGCAGGAATCAAGTGCAGTAAATGGGTTCTGTTCCAGAGGCCACGGGCTAAGCGTCAATAAACGGCCCCGAGCACACTTTGGTGCAGGAAGGAGATGAGCTGGTGGTCTAATTTGGGGTGGTTTTCAATAGGACTTCCCTTCACTCTTCTTAATTCGGTGAAGAGAGCACTCAGCAGCAGAGCAACCCCCTTCTGCAGGAGCCCAGCTCCGTGTGCATCTCCCCAGGTGGCATCAAAGCATGATTGGGTTTCTCATCCAGAACAAAACACTTGTTATGACCCAAACCCCCTCCCTTCACTTCACTCCTGTACCTGTTTCACACGCATGACCGAGGCTTTGCAGAGAGCACGAGGAATCCCCTAGGCATTCCTACTGTACCCAAGGGGAACGCTCTGCTTACCGGGAAAGTGCTGAATTTATCCCCATCGAGGTCCTCAAACGGCAGTTTGGAGCTCAGAACACTGTGAACAAACAACAGACCCAGCAAACACGGAGTTAACACAGGGACGGAACCGGTCAGGGTTTACAAACCATGGTAGAGCAGGCACAGCAGGTCAGAGCTGGCACCGCAGCCATGGCTCCTTGTGCTTGACCTTCAACACTGACGGAGCAAATCCTGATTCCCTTCTGTATGTGCTGGCTGGGCTCCTGCAGTGTCAACCCTTCGGGCCCTACAACTATAGAGTCTAGTATAGAGGTAACTATAATGGGGTTTGGGAATCCAGACCTTACCCAGCCTGGCAGATAGGAGACACAACTGGAGGTCCTTCTGCTTGGGGAGGAGCTGCTGAATGGGGCCTCAAGCTGATGGAGATCAAACTCCTCCTTTCCTTAAAGACAAATGGCAAATGCCCTCCCTCAAGTCCTCACTCTCTCTCCTGCTGTGCTCAGTCTAGAAGGCTGCGTCCCAGGCTGCACTGCACGTACACACAAACGCTTATTTTAGAGGATAAAAGTGGATTTGGTGGGACCACACACACCGAATTCACCGACGCCCTCATGTCCTAACTGAGGATCAGGCTCGCACCTCGCCAGTTCTGTATCGAGTCCCACAGGCTTCTGGGGATGCTCAACCAGGTTGGAGGAAAGCATCTTCCCTTGATTTGAGCAATGGAGAGCTGAGCCCTGATGTTATCCCACAGAGCTTCATTACATTCATTAATGTCATACATGTCATTAATGACAATTACTTCTTTTCCTTCCACTGTGACTTTTGTTTCCAGCAGCCCCATACCTTTAGCAGTACCTGAGGCAGGTGTCACAGTGATGGTGGCAGCTCTCTGCCCCTTCCTAGTTAGCTTGGGGACTTGCTGCATTCCCCGTGGTGCGGCAGCTCTGCCCACAGGCCACAGCTTAGCTCCCCTACACTGAGCAGCCCTTCCTACATAGCTCAGGCAGCTCCCGGATGCGCTCCTCAGCCTTGCCTTGGAAACCTGCCCTACAGAGGCTTTCCAGCACCTTGCTCTCAGGAGAGATGCGGAACCTGGCCCAGGGGGCACATGGGTGCAGGGAGGGCGGATTCTTCAGCCTGCGCAAGCATCAGGGTAAGAGAGGTACAGGGGAGAGGGGGGACACGCACTCCTGCTGGGGCTTGTGACCCTGTCTGTAGGGCATCATTCCCACGTGCTGCCTTGGGCTCCTCCTGCTCTGCAGTAAGGCTCAGCTGCAGGAACTGGCCCAGGTTCAGAGCACCTAAACCAATCCAACTGTAAGGCAGGCTCTTGGAAGGCACAGAAAGAGGAAAGCAAGGAGTGAGAGAGGGCATTGAGAGACGGCTCACAAGGGGTGAACACATCCCATCCAACGGACGATGCAGTTTGATCCTGCTCCCACTGCCTGAGCTCCCAGGGCTCAAGCTCAGGTTATTCATCCTGACTGAACATTCCAGACACTTACAAGACGCTTCACATTAATCAATCCATTCCCAATCCCATCCTCATACTGTCAATCCCAGGAGCAAGTTGGTCCTGGCAGTCAAAATGAACTGTGGATAGAGCTGGTTTAGTCTTAGATGTGTTGGTCTCCTCCTCCTCCAAGTGGCTGCACTACAATGGGTACACTGGGAAACGTGCCTTAGGAGCAACAGATCCCAGGTGCTGTCCCCATCAGCTCCTGTCTGCCATCCATCCACCCCGCTTCCTGAAACACCCGGGGTGCTCCCAGCACTGTGCAACTGCTGCTTAGCTCCTGTTCCCCCAGTTATGAAGGTGCTGGTGGCCCTCCTGTGCTGATCCCTCGGAGGCATCCTCCTTACCTGGACCCTGTGCAGCCTCCCTGGGTGCTACCTGGACAGTGGTGTTATGGAGGAGCCCACCAGCAGCTCTGTTACCTGAGGAGGAGCTCTGAAGGATGCAAATGTTCCCTGTTCTGTGTCTGGTTGGGAGCGACATCTTTATACCTACTGTTTAATCTTCTCACAGAGGGGAGCCAGAGGAGGAAACGCACACACACTGGAGAACCCCATCAGGTGTTCCTGGAGGGGAAGCAAGCACAAGGGGATGGGTGCATTAGCCCATGGGGATGGCATGGCTTGGGACGTTCACTGCCAGTAAAGGCTGAAGCTAGATCATGTGTTTCTAACCCGAAAACCCCATTGCCGCAGTAAGGATGCCACGTGCCAGCCTTAGCATTCAGACCTGCCAGCAGCCAACTGGAGGAGTCCAACTGAACCTCTCCTAACGCTGCGAACTGAAGCAGGACGAAGCTGCTCCGAGGCTGCCTCTCACCCACCAGGGCTGGTGTGAACCCTCTGTAAGACCAGCAGCGCTCGTGCTCCGTAAGCACGGTGCTGCCTGACGCTTGCTGGGAGAGCAGCACAAGCAGCACACGGTGGACCCAGCTTCAGGGTGCGCTGGGTGAACTGGAGGTCAGGAAAAGGCCCAAAGAGAGGAGAAACGGAGGCACCCAGCACAGGCACGGAGCACCCCTCATTCTGTTCATGGGCCTTACAACCAGGTCTTATCCTGCCCAGCTTGGCAAGGTCCCTTGGTGCAGTTTGGGGTCCGATGGTGCAATTTTGGGTCCCCTGGTGCTGTTTGGGGTCCATTGGTGCTGTTTGGGCTCCCTCGCTGCTCTTTTGGGGTCCCTCGGTGCAGTTTGGGGTCCACTGGTGCAGTTTGGGCTCCCTTGGTGCAGTTTGGGCTCCCTCGCTGCTGTTTTGGGGTCCCCTGGTGCAGTTTGGGGTCCCTCGGTGCAGTTTGGGCTCCCCTGGTGTAGTTTGGGGTCCCTCGGTGCAGTCTGGGCTCCCTTGCTGCTGTTTTGGGGTCCCTCGGTGCAGTTTGGGGTCCCCTGGTGCACTTGGGGGTCCCCTGATGCAGTTTGGGGTCCCTCGGTGCAGTTTGGGCTCCCCTGGTGCAGTTTGGGTTCCCTCGGTGCAGTTTGGGGTCCCCTGGTGCAGTTGGGGGTCCCCTGGTGAAGTTTGGGGTCCCTCGGTGCAGTTTGGGGTCCCCTGGTGCAGTTTGGGGTCCCTTGGTGCAATTTGGGGTCCCAGGGTGAAGTTTGGGTCCCTTGGTGCAGTTTGGGGTCCCTCGGTGCACTTTGCGGGTCCCCTGGTGCAGTTTGGGGTCCCTTGGTGCAGTTTTGGGGTCCCTCGGTGCAGTTTTGGGGTGCCTCGGTGCAGTTTGGGGTCCCCTGATGCAGTTTGGGGTCCCTTGGTGCAGTTTTTGTGTCCCTCGGTGCATTTTGGGGTAGCTCGGTGCAGTTTTGAGGTCCCTCGGGGCAGTTTGGGGTCCCCTGGTGCAGTTTTGGTGTCCCTCGGTGCAGTTTGGGGTCCCTCGGTGCCGTTTGAGGTCCCCTGGTGCAGTTTGGGGTCCCTCGGTGCAGTTTGGGGTCCCTCGGTGCAGTTTGGGGCCCCCTGGTGCAGTTTGGGGTCCCTCGGTGCAGTTTGGGGTCCCCTCATGCAGTTTTGGGGTCCCTCGTTGCAGTTTGGGGTTCCTCGGTGCAGTTTGGTGCCTCCTGGTGCAGTCTGGGGTCCCTCTGTACAGTTTGGGGTCCCCTGGTGCAATTTTGGGTCCCGTGGTGCTGTTTGGGGTCCCTCGGTGCAGTTTTGGGGTCCCTCGGTGCACTTTGGGGTCCCTTGGCGCAGTTTGGGGTCCCCTGGTGCAGTTTGGGGTCCCTCGGTGCAGTTTGGGGTCCCCTGGTGCAGTTTGGGCTCCCTCGCTGCTCTTTTGGGGTCACTTGGTGCAGTTTGGGCTCCCTCGGTGCAGTTTTGGGCCCCTCGGTGCAGTTTTGGGGTCCCTCGGTGCAGTTTGGGGTCCCTCGGTGTAGTTTGGGGTCTCCTGGTGCAGTTTGGGGTCCCTCGGTGCAGTTCTGGGGTCCCTCGGTGCAGTTTGGGGTCCCTTGGCGCAGTTTGGGGTCCCCTGGTGCAGTTTGGGGTCCCTCGGTGCAGTTTGGGGTCCCCTGGTGCAGTTTGGGCTCCCTTGGTGCAGTTTGGGGTGCCTCGCTGCTGTTTTGGGGTCCCCTGGTGCAGTTTGGGGTCCCTCGGTGCAGTTTGGGGTCCGCTGGTGCAGTTTGGAGTCCCTTGGTGCAGTTTGGGCTCCCTCGCTGCTCTTTTGGGGTCACTCAGTGCAGTTTGGGGTCCCCTGGTGCAGTTTGGCGTCCCCTGGTGAAGTTTGGGGTCCCTCGGTGCAGTTTGGGGTCCCTCAGTGCAGTTTGGGGTCCCCTGGTGCAGTTTGGGGACTCCTGGTGCTGTTTGGGGTCCCCTGGTGCAGTTTTGGGGTCCCTCGGTGCAGTTTGGGTCCCCTGGTGCAGTTTTGGGTCCCCTGGTGCAGTTTGGGGTCCCTCGGTGCAGTTTGGGCTCCCTTGGTGCAATTGGAGTCCCTCGGTGCAGTTTGGGGTCCCTCGGTGCAGTTTGGGGTCCCCTGGTGCAGTTTGGGGTCCCTCGGTGCAGTTTGGGCTCCCTTGCTGCTGTTTTGGGCTCCCTCGGTGGAGTTTTGGCGTCCCTCGGTGCAGTTTGGGGTCCCTCGGTGCAGTTTGGGCTCCCCTGGTGCAGTTTGGGTTCCCTCTGTGCAGTTTGGGGACCCCCGGTGCAGTTGGGGGTCCCCTCATGAAGTTTGGGGTCCCTCGGTGCAGTTTGGGTTTCCTCGGTGCAGTTTGGGGTCCCTTGGTGCAGTTTGGGGTCCCCTGGTGCAGTTTGGGTTCCCCCGGTGCAGTTTTGGGTCCCCTGGTGCAGTTTGGGATCCCTCGGTGCAGTTGGGGGTCCCCTGGTGAAGTTTGGGGTCCCTCGGTGCAGTTTGGGCTCCCCTGGTGCAGTTTGGGGTCCCTCAGTGCAGTTTGGGGTCCCACGGTGCACTTTTCGAGTCCCTTGGAGCAGTTGTCGGGTCCCCTGGTGCAGTTTGGGGTCCTTCGGTGCAGTTTTGGGGTCCCTCGGTGTAGTTTTGGGGTCCGTTGGGGCAGTTTGGGATCCCCTGATGCAGTTTGGGGTCCCTCGGTGCAGTTTTTGGGTACCTTGGTGCATTTTGGGGTACCTCGGTGCAGTTTTGGGGTCCCTCGGGGCAGTTTTGGGTCCCTCGGTGCAGTTTGGGGTCCCTCGGTGCTGTTTGGGGTCCCCTGGTGCAGTTTTGGGGTCCCTCGGTGCAGTTTGGGGTCCCTCGGTGCAGGTTGAGGTCTCCTGGTGCAGTTTTGGGGTCCCTCGGTGCAGTTCGGGGCCCCCTGGTGCATTTTGGGGTCCCTCGGTGCAGTTTTGGGCCTTCTGGTGCAGTTTGGGGTCCCTCGGTGCAGTCTGGGGTCCCCTGGTGCAATTTTGGGTCCCCTGGTGCTGTTTGGGCTGCCTCGCTGCTCTTTTGGGGTCCCTCGCTGCAGTTTTGGGGTCCCCTGATGCAGTTTGGGGTCCCCTGGTGCAGTTTCGGGTCCCTCGGTGCAGTTTGGAGTCCCTCAGTGCAGTTTGGGGTCCCCTGCTGCAGTTTGGGGTCCCTCGGTGAAGTTTGGGGTCCACTGGTGGAATTCGGGGTACCTTCGGTGCAGTTTTGGGTCCCTCGGTGCAGTTTGGGGTCCCCTGGTGCAGTTTGGGGTCCCTCGGTGCAGTTTGGGGTCCCCTGGTGCAGTTTGGGGTCCCTCGGTGAAGTTTGGGGTCCACTGGTGGAATTTGGGGTCCCTCGGTGCAGTTTTGGGGTCCCTCGGTGCAGTTTGGGGTCCCCTGATGCAGTTTGGGGTCCCTCGGTGCAGTTTTTGGGTCCCTCGGTGCAGTTTGGGGTCCCCTGGTGCAGTTTTGGGGTCCCTCGTTGCAGTTTGGTGTCCCTCGGTGCAGTTTGGGGTCCCCTGGTGCAGTTTGGGGTCCCCTGGTGCAGTTTCGGGTCCCTCAGTGTAGTTTGGGGTCTCCTGGTGCAGTTTTGGAGTCCCTCGGTGCAGTTTGGGGTCCCTTAGTGCAGTTTGGGGTCTCCTGGTGCAGTTTGGGATCCCTCGGTGCAGTTTGGGGTCCCCTGGTGCAATTTTGGGTCCCCTGGTGCAGTCTGGGGTCCCTCGGTGCAGTTTGGGGTCCGCTGGCAAAATTTTGGGTCCCCTGGTGGTGTTTGGGGTCCCTCGGTGCAGTTTGGGGTCCGCTGGCGAAACTTTGGGTCCCCTGGTGCTGTTTGGGCTGCCTCGCTGCTCTTTTGGGGTCCCTCGGTGCAGTTTGCGGTCTCCTGGTGCACTTGGGGGTCCCCCGGTGCAGTTTGGGCTCCCCTGGTGCAGTTTGAGGTCCCCTGGTGCAGTTTGGGGTCTCCTGGTGCAGTGTGGGGTCCCCTGGTGCAGTTTTGGCGTCCCTCGGTGCACTTTGGGGTCCCTCGGTGCAAGTTGGGGTCCTTCGGTGCAGTTTGAGGTCCCTCGGTGCAGTTTTGGGGTCCCTCGGTGCAGTTTAGGGTCCCCTGGTGCAGTTTGGGGTCCCTCGAAGCAGTCTGGGGTCCCTCGGTGCAGTTTGGGCTCCCCTGGTGCAGTTTTTGGTCCCCTGGTGGAGTTTGTGGTCCACTGGTGCAGTGTGGGGTCCCTCGGTGCAGTTTTGGGGTCCCTCGGTGCAGTTTGGGTTCCCCTGGTGCAGTCTGGAGTCCCTCGGTGCAGTTTGGGGTCCCTCGGTGCAGTTTGGCCTCCCTCCATACAATTGGGGTCCCTCGGGGCAGTTTGGGGTCCCTCGGTGCAGTTTTGGGTCCCCTGGTGCAGTTTGGGGTCCCTCGGTGCAGTCTGGGCTCCCTCGGTATAATTGGGGTCCCTCGGGGCAGTTTGGTGTCCCTCGGTGCAGTTTGGGCTCCCCTGGTGCAGTTGGGGGTCCCCTGGTGCAGTTTGGGCTCCCTCGCTGCTGTTTTGGGGTCCCTCGGTGCAGTTTGGGGTCCCTCGGTGCAGTTTGGGGTTCCTCGGTGCAGTTTTGGGGTTCCTCAGTGCAGTTTGGGCTCCCCTGGTGCAGTTTGGGGTACCTCGGTGCAGTTTCGTGTCCCTCGGTGCAGTTTGGGGTCCCCTGGTGCAGTTTCGGGTCCCTCGGTGCAGTTTGGGGTCCACTGGTGGAATTTGGGGTCCCTCGGTGCAGTTTTGGGGTCCCTCAGTGCAGTTTGGGGTGCCCTGGTGCTGTTTGGGGTCTCTTGGTGCAGTTTTCGGGTCCGTCAGTGGAGTTTGGGGTCCCCTGGTGCAATTTGGGGTCCCTCGGTGCAGTTTTGGGGTCCCTCGGTGCAGTTTAGGGTACCCTGGTGCAGTTTGGGGTCCCCTGGTGCAGTTGTGGGTCCCTTGGTGCAGTTTGGGGTCCCTCGGTGCAGTTTTGAGGTCCCGAGGTGCAATTTTGGCTCCCCTGGTGCAGTTTGGGGTCCTCTGGTGCAGTTTTCGGTCCCTCGGTGCAGTTTTGCAGTCCCCTGGTGCAGTTTTGGGACCCCTGGTGCAGTTTTTGGTCTCCTGGTGCAGTTTGGGGTCCCTCGGTGCAGTTTGGGGTCCCTCGCTACAGTTTTGCGTTCCCTCGGTGGAGTTTTGCTGTCCCCTGGTGTAGTTTTGGGTCCCCTGGTGCAGTTTGGGGTTCCCTGGTGCAGTTTGGGGTCCCTCGGTGCAGTTTTTGGGTCCCTTGGTGCAGTTTTGGGGTCCCTCAGTGCAGTCTGGGGTCCCCTGTTGCAGTTTGGGGTCCCCAGGTGCAGTTTTGGCTCCCCTGGTGCAGGCTGGGGTCCCTCGGTGCAGTTTTGGGGTCCCTCGGTGCATTTTTGGCTCCCTTGGTGCACTTTGGGGTCCCTCGGTGCAGTTTGGGGTCCCTCGGTGCAGTTTTGGCATCCCTCGTTGCAGCTTTCAGGTCCTCTGGTGCAGTTTTGGGTCCCTCGGTGCAGTTTGGGGTTCCCTGGTGCAGTTTTGGGGTCCCTCGGTGCAGTTTGGGTTCCCCTGGTGCAGTTGGGGGGCCCCTGGTGCAGTTTTAGGTCCCCTGGTGCAGTTTGGGGTCCCCTGGTACAGTTTGTAGTCCCTCGGTGCAGTTTGGGGTCCCTCGGTGCAGTTTTGCTGTCCCCTGGTGCAGTTTTGTCTCCCCTGGTGCAGTTTGGGGTCCAAAACTTTGTGTCCCAAACTCTATCCCCAGCATCACCTCCACCTCCAGCCCCTTTGTGCCCCCCCACCCCCTAGTCTCCCCCGTTGCCCTCTTTGTGCCCCCAACCCCCTTATCCCCCCATTACCCCCTTTGTGCCCCCTACCTCCTAATTCCCCCCATTGCCCCCTTTGTGCCCCCCCAATTCCCCCATCACCCCCTTTGTGCCCCCACCCCCTAATCCCCCTATTGCCCCCTTTGTACCCTCAACTCCTAACCCCCCCATAACCCCCTTTGCCCCCCACCCCCATTACCCCCCCATTGATACCTCCTTTATCCCCCCCTTAAGGCCACGACTGCTCCCTGCGCCTCTGGCACCTCTCTCACCGGACCTGTGTGCAGGAGCTCCGTGCCCATCGCCGCAAACAGGACGAGGCCGTGGACGCCGTCGCCTTCCACCGATGCCACAGCCTCAGCACCAGTGCCGGCGCTGTCGCCAAGGTCTTTGTGTGACCCCAGGGACCGGTGGGCACCAATGGGACAGACACACAAACACACCCCCCCCATCACCATCACTGTCACAATGGCAACAATGGGGGCTCCAGGATAACCCCCCCATCACCAGTGTCACCATGGCAACGATGGGGGCTCCAGGATACCCCACACCATGGGGGTATAGGGAGGGGAGCTGTGGGCTCTGGTACTCCTCCACGGGGCAGTTCTGGGTTCTAAATACCCCCCTTCCCATGGGTGATTGACGGTTCTAGATGCCCCTCTGAGGGTAATTATGGGCTCTAGATGTAGGTAGTTAGGGTCTGGCGGTCGGAAGATGTCGCGCTGTACGGAAAGGTAAGACCCCCCTCCGAGTAGCCAATAGGGCCTAGCCTAGGTCGTAAGCAGACGGACGTGACATTGTAAACCCAGGCTATATAACACCGTGTTACTCGCCAATAAACGCCATTTGCCATCCACCGCATTGGTGTCCGTGAGCTGATGGCCCGAGCGGCCTGGCGTTGGTCGCCGTGCCGTTCCTGAACCAGGTCGCCACGCCAACGAAGGCAACAAGTGGTGCTTATGCAAGATTGTAATCACAATATATAGGAACTAAGTCTTAAGCAAATAACAGATGTCCGGTAGTGCCAACAATGCTTATACAAATTGAGCTCTTTGCAAAGGGATGATTTGTCACTCAAAGGTCACGAGATAAGGAAGAAGAATGAAGAACTTATGATTCAGCAATCTTCAAGAAAGCAGAATAAGCAAGAAAACAGAACAAGGACCCTAACAACAGGATACCATAGACTCAGACAATACCCCAACAGGATACGTATGCAGGATGTAAAGAGCACAGATACCAGATGTGATAATGTATAAAAGAGTAAAACCCAAAAGAGACGGTGTGCGTTGCTGGTGGAGTGAAGGCTCCCCTGCGCACCCAGCGCTGCTTGCTTATTGCCTCTCAATAAATTGTAAATAAATTAAATTTGGACCAAAACCCTGTCTATGCTAAATTTTTATAACAGCTGGAAGCCCTTGTGAAGGTCGTATCTCAGTTACATAAGCAGTGGGGTATTGATTGTAAGCCCAGAGATTTTACTCTTGCAGTTGCGACGCTTTTACAAACTGGGGTCATTGACCAGCCAGTGGATATTCTCCACCCTGAGGTGTGGGATAAATGCACTAAAGCGTTGTTCGAGGAAATGATGTCCTCGGGTTGTGGGAAATACCTTAAGTCGTGGGGGAAAGTCGTACAGGCCCTGCGGAAGGCCATACAAGAGCAGGAGACCTGGAAGGCAGCAAAGAACTTTTTGTGGGCTATCCCGAAATTGGGAGTCGGGGCAGCTACACAAACTCTGCACTCCCCTGACGGTGACGGCGCTACTGAGCCTAAAGATATGCAGAAAGGCGACATGCCTCCCCAATCCCTGAATCTCGACCCACCTACGGAGGGACAGGAACGAGCAAAATCCTTTTGGGGTGGGTTGGTCGAGGAGGCAGGGGCGCGGCGGAGAAGGAGTCCGAGGCAATTGGGGTTAGAGCACAGCCCTATGCGCCCCAAAATGGCGCCGAGCGGAGAGGAGGGCGGGGCGAAGATGTCCCCGGCGGGAACAGGAGGGAAGTGCTAGAACTGACAAGTGCGCGCAAGGGCTGCTTGTGTTCTGGCACAAGAGGGACAAGATACCCCTGGGTGCTCTCCAGGGTGAACATCTGTCTCCTCCAAGGCAGGGGCTGCAGTTCCCTTTGCCCGGGGAACTACAGTTTAACAACCAAAGAACAGCAGTAGAACAAGAATATTAGAACAAGTGAAGAGCACACATAGAGCAATGACATCTTCAACAAACGGCACAGCCGCTGCCATTTTGCCGCTGATGGCCCAGCTGATGGCGCTGCAGGCTGGGATCACATCCCAGGCACCATGGATCTGATCTCCAGCCAGCAGCAGATCTCACCCCATGTGTCCTGACTAGACCTGTAGTGCTGCTCTGCACCTCTCTCTGCACAAGACTACGGAGCTTTCTGTTCAGTTCCTCAGCTCTGGGGAGCAGATCCGGTGCACAGCGGCGGGATCCAGGAAAGCCTCTGAGGCCCAGAGGCTCCCAAGATTGATGTCCAGCAAAAGCCTCCTCCAGGATCACAAGCAGCAGCGCCGGGCAGCCAGGCTGTTACCAGCAGTGCTTCCATCTGCTCAGTAAAGACCTGTGTGCAAAGCACGGTGTCTGACACTGAGGGTCTTTCCTTGGTGGCTGTGAAATACACACTCAGCGGGGGATGAGCTCTGGTGGGGCAGGGCAAGAACACTGCAGGACAGAGGAGTTTCAGTCCTACTGAAGGGCAGCCCTCTCCCAGGGCTTTGCTAAGCAGCTCGGCTGCAGCCCTGCTCTTGGTGGTCCCTGCACCTTCTGGTCTCTGGCAGTGTGCCCTGCCATGGCTGCACAGCTCTGCTGGGGAGGGTGGAGAGGAGAGGATGGACGAGGAGAAGGAAGCACAGTGCTGGGCACCCAGGGCAACAGAGCTGCCAGGGCAGCACCCAGGGGGAAAGAAGCCCGAAACTGCTGGCTCTTGGGACCCACACCCTGCCCAGGCTCTGTGCGTGGTGGGCAGCGATGTCTCCCAGTCTGAGGGCGCTCAGCACGCCTGACGTAGGGGCAGTCTGTTAATCCTCTGTGCACCATTACAGTATCACAGTATCACAGTACGTTAGAGATTGGAAGGGACCTCAAAAGCTCATCCAGTCCAATCCCCCTGCCGGAGCAGGAACACCTAGATAAGGTTACACAGGAACGTGTCCAGGCGGGTTTTGAATGTCTCCAGAGAAGGAGACTCCACAACCTCCCTGGGCAGCCTGTTCCAGTGTTCCGTCACCCTCACTGAGAAGAAGTTTCTTCTCAAGTTTAAGTGGAACCTCTTGTATTCCAGTTTGTACCCATTGCCCCTTGTCCTATCATTGTTTGCCACTGAGTAGAGCCTGGCTCCATCCTCGTGACACTCCCCCTTTATATATTTATATACACTAATAAGGTCACCCCTCAATCTCCTCTTCTCCAAACTATAGAGACCCAGCTCCCTCAGTCTCTCCTCATAAGGGAGATGCTCCACTCCCTTAATCATCTTAGTTGCCCTGTGCTGGACTCTCTCCAGCAGGTCCCTGTCCTTCCTGAACTGAGGGGCCCAGAACTGGACACAATATTCCAGATGAGGTCTCACCAGGGCAGAGTAGAGGGGAAGGAGGACCTCTCTCGACCTACTAACCACCCCCCTTCTAATCCACCCCAGGATGCCATTGGCCTTCTTGGCCACAAGGGCACAGTGTCGGCTCATGGTCACCCTGTCGTCCACCAGGACCCCCAGGTCCCTCTCCCCTACACTGCTCTCTAAGAGGTCGTTCCCCAACCTATACTGGAACCTGGGGTTGTTCCTGCCCAGATGCAGGACTCTACACTTTCCCTTGTTATATTTCATCAAGAAAATGTCCTCAGTGATCCCCAATGTCCCCATGACCTCCAATATCCCCAACCCCTGTGTCCTCCAATGTCCCCAACCCTTGTGTCCCCCCATGTCCCCAGTGACCCCCCAATCACCCCAACCCCTGTGTTCCCCCATATCCCCCCGTGTCCCCATATCCTTTGTCCCCCCCATGTCCCCCCATTTCCCCCAATGTCCCCACTCCCTGTGTCCCCCCATGTCTCCCAATGACCCCAATGTCCCCCAGTGACCCCAAATGTCCCCAACCCCTGTGCTCCCCCAGTGACCCCCAGTGTCCCCAACCCCTGTGTCCCCCCATGTCCCCCAGTGACCCCCAATATCCCCAACCCCTGTATCCCCCCCATCCCCCCCAATGTCCCCATTGACCCCCATGTCCCCCCCAGCTGCCCCCCAGCCCTGTCCTGCCCGAGGTGGATGATGACGATGATGATGATGACTCCGAAGATGCCCTCAATGAGTTCGACTTCCTGGGCTCTGGGGACAGCGGGGGACAAGGGGACCCCATGGGGCTGGGTCAGTGGGGCTGGCACTTCTTACAGCTCTTTCTAATCTACAAAATCACACTATTGATTTATAAACCTCTCAAACATAATGGTTCCTACCATTTTATATGATTATTTATCTTAAAAACTTCACTCTTTTCTAACAGTTCCCCCCTTTGAAAATACTTCACTCAAGTTAAGTTAAGTATTTTCATTCCCTTAGGTAGCTGTTTCCTGATAAATAGGAGGAGGTGTGAGGGATTTTGGATGTTCTTTAATTACTGCTCCTATAATTTGATGACTCCACGCATTGCTCCGGGTTATTTCCTTTCGAATACAGAAATACATCAGGGTGACTTTTTTTTTTTAATTGGGCCTTCCATGGGTAGGTGAGTAGTCCAGGTTCCATCACTTGCTGCCCAACCAAAATGTCCTATACTACGCACCATAGAATATTTACAATCTTCATTGCCAATTGGGACCTGTATTCCTTTTCCTCCAATTTTAGTCCCGGGCATGCAAATCCTGCCATTAAAGCAATCTTAACTGGAGGTATTGCGATTTCCTCAGGGTCCGTGCCACAATCTAAAATTTTGGTACAATTCCACCAAGGAACGTTTTTGATAACATCCCGACTAACCCTATTTATAGACAGCAAATCATCGATGTCTATATTGTCTGCTACGTTTTGCTTTCCTGTCCATTTAAGGCACCAAGATGTATTCCCGATATATTGAAATTTCTGCAAAATGCTCACTGACCAAATCGTGTCCCAGTTGTTTTAAACCAATTTATTTTTCTTTCTTTGCAAAGTCTGTATTGAGTTTGGTTGTGTACACAATTGCCAATTATTGTTCCTTTACATTCATACATGGTGTGATAGACTAGTGTTTGAGAGGTTACTGTTGTGGTAATGCATTCATTACAGTCATCGCTTTTATCAGCCGCGACATTTGCCTATATGGGCCCAAACAGAACCATCGCCAAAAGAGGTCCGGTCAGGATCATAGTGCTCAGCGGTCACAGCCCCAGGGGTTGCCGCCCTTGGCAGACCCTTCCAGCTGCAGCACTGATTCCCTCTGGTCTTGCCCTCTCTGGAAGGTCAGAGGTATATTTCTCGTCAGCTATTATGACAATAATATTTGATCCACAACAACTGTTCCAACGGGGTTATAGTTTCACACAGAATGCAAAAGAACTGTAATTGATTTCTCATTTATTACCCTCAGATCCCGTACTAATCTATATTCACCATTTTCAAAAATAATCACTGCATCCAATTTGGCCAATAAGTCCCATCCTAAAAGGGAATGGGGCATTCAGGTACATATAGAAATTTGTGTGTTAATTCCTTTCCTCTAAGTGGCAGATCCAGGGGCTGCAAGAATGGCCGTATTTCCTCCTTCCCTGTGGCTCCCACAATTGTTGTAGTTCTTTCCCCTAACCTTCCATGTAAATCATTTAAAACTGAATAGGTAGCCCCTGTGTCTATTAAAAGTTTCACTTCTTTCTCTCCCAACTGGATTTTCACGAGGGGCTCTTCACTTCTCGCCCTGTCTAGTCAGCTTTGGTTATCAAACTCTCCTAGCACCATCGCCTTAGCTGCATCAGATCCCATAAAAGAATTCCCTGGAGACATAAATTGTCCTCCCCTAAATGGACATTCATTTTTCCAGTGTCCTTCCTGTTTGCAGTATGCACATTGATTATATCCTAACCCGTCTACATTCATTCCCACTTTTGGATTACAAAATCCTCTTCCTCTAGGGTTAGAGAGACGCTGTTCTCTCCCCTGGGTTGCTGCCAACAAATTCTGCTGCTGATTGTTTTCAGGTAAATAAATCTCCAGGTGAGAAGGGTACTTTAATGCACACCGGTCCTTCTGTCTTAAAGGCACAAGCACTCCTCTGGACGTCTGAGCCTGCACTTTTCTTTTTATTTCCCCTCTGTCGAGTTCTATGCGAGACTGGGGTAATAGGGAGGCTTGCTTTCTGATCTCTTTTACACTCGCAACTATCCAGACTCTCGAGATCACTATCACTCATCTTCTCCCCCCCCCTTTCTTCATTTAATGCTGGCGGGGCTGACGGAGTGACTGCCAAATCCAAACTTTCAACATCGCTCCGGTGTTGTAAGCTATTGTCTAAAACAAGGCACTTCATACATTTTCTCAGTAACACATTCCTTACACTGTTCATTAACATTTACCTTTATAGCCATTATTTCACAAGATTATTTTTTTTTGCCACTCATCATTATTTCTTAAAGAATTATATATAATACCTTGTCCTATTTTTCTTTCCTGTTATAACATCAACTGCAGTATAGTATTATACTGTAAAGTCCCATTTTTCAGGCCATTTCTCCTGAACCCCCAGTTCATACTGTGTCCACCATACATTACAATAATTAATTAATCTGCTTTTCAGCATACTCTGCCCAAATCCACCCTCCTTCCAATGGCTTAAAATACAGCCTAATGGAGAGGACTTGGGAACCGACAGCATTTTTTTTTTCTTTTTTTCTCTTTTTCTTTTTTTTCCTTTTTTTCCTCTTTTTCTCTTTCTTTCCTTTTTCCTTTTGTTTTTCCTTTTTTTCTTTTTCTCTTTTTTTCCTTTTTTTTTGCCTTTTTTTTTCACCTTTTTTTTTCCTTTTTTCTCTACACCACACACACCACACACTCGCCACTAAGTTACAACATTTAGCCAGACAGATGCTGATCCCGCAGCACAAATACCAATACCAATACCACTTGTGCCGAACCTGCAGAGCTTTCGCTACTGTCTAACGGATGGCGCCTAGGCTTTTACCCCGGGAGCTCCCTAGCCCCAACCAAGCGCAGCTTTCGCCGCGTCTAACAGGCAGGCTTTACCAAATCAACTTCGCGAGGCCAGATGCAGCTTTCACCGCATCTCTCTGGTAGACTTTTCGAAGCCAAAGTTTCACCAAACCAAGCAGGCTTCGCCTACAGCCAAGCTTATCAGAAGTCTATGCCCTTACACTTCACTGAAATTCGGTACCGTAAATACCAAACCATACGAAAAATCGGTACCATAATTACCAAACCATACTAAAATTCGGTACCGTAATTACCAAACCATACTTTACAAATCAGAAAAAAAAGAAAAAGCACCTTCCTTACCGTACCAGAGGTCCGTCGTGAGCAGCAGAGGTCGGTCGCGGTCGATGGCTCCCCGAGAATCTCTCGGTGCCGGCTGGAGCAGGACCGAAACGCGATCCGCCTCAGCAATGCCCGCGAGGTCCCATCTGGGTCGCCAAAATGTTAGCGGAGGAACTGACGCATAACCACCGGAATGGTTATATGAGGTGCTTTACTGCAGCGCTGGGAAACCAGGGGCACGCGCCCAAATCTGGCTTCGACCTCGTCACATCGCGTTCGCAATTTATACACTGAAGGTTACATAACTAATACATATTCAATACAGATTGCATCATTAACTAATACATATGCATTAAGGATTGCCACATCAGTCTGTTATGACATCAGTCTCTTCTGCGCTTGCGCAGCCCCCCTCTGGTGGTCGTCCTGATGAAGTAAGGAGTCTTCCTCAGATGAAGTAAGAAGTCTTCCTCGGCTTGTTCTTTTCACCTTTTTGTCCTCTGGACATATCCCAGCCATTATGTGGACACCAGCATTGTTCTATTTTCCCTTGACTACCTCTGGTAATTTCTAGGTTCTGCTTGGGTAGAATTTCACAATATACCTCTCTAAATTCACCCATACACCCTTCACCATTTATGGTCATATGAGCTCTTGCTACCAAGACTACCATTGTATCACTGGTTACAGGTTAACCACGATACCGGACTGCAGACGGAACTGCAAAATTATAGCTCTTTCTAATCTACAAAATCACACTATTGATTTATAAACCTCTCAAACATAATCGTTCCTACCATTTTATATGATTATTTATCTTAAAAACTTCACTCTTTTCTAACATTGTCACCTCTGCTGTCACTGCACAGGACGGCAGCCGTGGACGTGGAGCCGGTTTATGCCTTCTGAGGGCACAGGTAGGGAATGGGGGCCAATGGGGGGGATCTGGGGTCACCCCATTGTTTGGGACCTGACCCCCATGGTCCCTTTCACCCCATGGCCCTTGTCACCCCATCATTCCTATCACCCCATGGTCCCTATCACCCCATGGTCCCTATCTCCCTATGATCCCTATCACCCCATGGTCCCTATCTCCCCATGTTCCCTATCATCCCCCAATCCCTATGTCCCCCTGATTCCTATCTCCCCCTGTCCCTATCTCCCCCTGTCCCTATCTCCCCCTGTCCCTATCACCCCCTGTCCCTATCTCCCCCTGTCCCTATCTCCCCCTGTCCCTATCACCCCCTGTCCCTATCACCCCCCCTGGTCCCTATCACCCCATGGTCCCTATCACCCCATGATCCCTGTCACCCCCTGGTCCCTATCTCCCTACGATCCCTATCACCCCATGGTCCCTATCTCCCTATGTTCCCTATCACCCCCCCATCCCTATCACCCCCCTGTCCCTATCTCCCCCTGATCCCTATCTCCCTATGTTCCCTATCACCCCCCTGTCCCTATCTCCCCCTGATCCCTATCTCCCTATGTTCCCTATCACCCCCCCTGATCCCTATCTCCCCCTGTCCCTATCACCCCCGTGCCCCCCCATCCCCGGTCACCTGTCCCTGACCCCGCAGGGGCCCGGTGGTGGCTGTGGCCATGGGCTCTGAGCGGGGGCTCTGCTGCAGCGCCGGCCTCGACGCCCGCATCCTCTGCTGGCGCCTGCCCGAGCTCCACAGGGACCCCTACGATGGCTACGGTGGGGACCATGGGGGGCACGGGGAGGGGCATAGGGCCACCAGGGGCAGGCCGGGAAGCAAGGGGGGTCATTTGGGGTCACGTGGAGCTGATTTGGGGTCACTCGGGGACATTTGGGGTCACACAGGGTTTATTTGGGGTCACTCGGGGTCATCTGGGGTCCCTCGGTGCAGTTTGGGGTCCCCTGCTGAAGTTTTGGGGTCCCCTGCTGCAGTTTTGGGGTCCCCTGCTGCAGTTTCGAGATCCGTCGGTGAAGTTTTCGGGTCTTTCGGTGCAGTTTGGATCCCCCGGTGCAGTTTTGGGGTCCCTCGGTGCACTTTTGGGGTCCCTCGGTGCAGTTTTGGGGTCCCTCGGTGCAGTTTTGGGGTCCCTCGGTGTCGTTTGGGGTCCCCTGGTGCAGTTTTGGGGTCCCTCGGTGCAGTCTGTGGTCCCTCGGTGCAGTTTGGGGTCTCCTGGTGCAGTTTTGGGGTCCCTTGGTGCAGTTTGGGGTCCCTTGGTGCAGTTTGGGGTCCGATGGTGCAATTTTGGGTCCCCTGGTGCTGTTTGGGGTCCATTGGTGCTGTTTGGGCTCCCTCGCTGCTCTTTTGGGGTCCCTCGGTGCAGTTTGGGGTCCACTGGTGCAGTTTGGGCTCCCTTGGTGCAGTTTGGGCTCCCTCGCTGCTGTTTTGGGGTCCCCTGGTGCAGTTTGGGGTCCCTCGGTGCAGTTTGGGCTCCCCTGGTGTAGTTTGGGGTCCCTCGGTGCAGTCTGGGCTCCCTTGCTGCTGTTTTGGGGTCCCTCGGTGCAGTTTGGGGTCCCCTGGTGCACTTGGGGGTCCCCTGATGCAGTTTGGGGTCCCTCGGTGCAGTTTGGGCTCCCCTGGTGCAGTTTGGGTTCCCTCGGTGCAGTTTGGGGTCCCCTGGTGCAGTTGGGGGTCCCCTGGTGAAGTTTGGGGTCCCTCGGTGCAGTTTGGGGTCCCCTGGTGCAGTTTGGGGTCCCTTGGTGCAATTTGGGGTCCCAGGGTGAAGTTTGGGTCCCTTGGTGCAGTTTGGGGTCCCTCGGTGCACTTTGCGGGTCCCCTGGTGCAGTTTGGGGTCCCTTGGTGCAGTTTTGGGGTCCCTCGGTGCAGTTTTGGGGTGCCTCGGTGCAGTTTGGGGTCCCCTGATGCAGTTTGGGGTCCCTTGGTGCAGTTTTTGTGTCCCTCGGTGCATTTTGGGGTAGCTCGGTGCAGTTTTGAGGTCCCTCGGGGCAGTTTGGGGTCCCCTGGTGCAGTTTTGGTGTCCCTCGGTGCAGTTTGGGGTCCCTCGGTGCCGTTTGAGGTCCCCTGGTGCAGTTTGGGGTCCCTCGGTGCAGTTTGGGGTCCCTCGGTGCAGTTTGGGGCCCCCTGGTGCAGTTTGGGGTCCCTCGGTGCAGTTTGGGGTCCCCTCATGCAGTTTTGGGGTCCCTCGTTGCAGTTTGGGGTTCCTCGGTGCAGTTTGGTGCCTCCTGGTGCAGTCTGGGGTCCCTCTGTACAGTTTGGGGTCCCCTGGTGCAATTTTGGGTCCCGTGGTGCTGTTTGGGGTCCCTCGGTGCAGTTTTGGGGTCCCTCGGTGCACTTTGGGGTCCCTTGGCGCAGTTTGGGGTCCCCTGGTGCAGTTTGGGGTCCCTCGGTGCAGTTTGGGGTCCCCTGGTGCAGTTTGGGCTCCCTCGCTGCTCTTTTGGGGTCACTTGGTGCAGTTTGGGCTCCCTCGGTGCAGTTTTGGGCCCCTCGGTGCAGTTTTGGGGTCCCTCGGTGCAGTTTGGGGTCCCTCGGTGTAGTTTGGGGTCTCCTGGTGCAGTTTGGGGTCCCTCGGTGCAGTTCTGGGGTCCCTCGGTGCAGTTTGGGGTCCCTTGGCGCAGTTTGGGGTCCCCTGGTGCAGTTTGGGGTCCCTCGGTGCAGTTTGGGGTCCCCTGGTGCAGTTTGGGCTCCCTTGGTGCAGTTTGGGGTGCCTCGCTGCTGTTTTGGGGTCCCCTGGTGCAGTTTGGGGTCCCTCGGTGCAGTTTGGGGTCCGCTGGTGCAGTTTGGAGTCCCTTGGTGCAGTTTGGGCTCCCTCGCTGCTCTTTTGGGGTCACTCAGTGCAGTTTGGGGTCCCCTGGTGCAGTTTGGCGTCCCCTGGTGAAGTTTGGGGTCCCTCGGTGCAGTTTGGGGTCCCTCAGTGCAGTTTGGGGTCCCCTGGTGCAGTTTGGGGTCCCCTGGTGCTGTTTGGGGTCCCCTGGTGCAGTTTTGGGGTCCCTCGGTGCAGTTTGGGTCCCCCGGTGCAGTTTGGGGTCCCCCGGTGCAGTTTGGGGTCCCCGGTGCAGTTTGGGCTCCCCCGGTGCAGTTTGGGCTCCCCGGTGCAGTTTGGGGTCCCCGGTGCAGTTTGGGGTCCCCCGGTGCAGTTTGGGGTCCCCTTGCTGCTGTTTGGGCTCCCTCGGTGGAGTTTTGGCGTCCCTCGGTGCAGTTTGAGGTGCTCGGTGCAGTTTGGGCTCCCCTGGTGCAGTTTGGGTTCCCTCTGTGCAGTTTGGGGACCCCCGGTGCAGTTGGGGGTCCCCTCATGAAGTTTGGGGTCCCTCGGTGCAGTTTGGGTTTCCTCGGTGCAGTTTGGGGTCCCTTGGTGCAGTTTGGGGTCCCCTGGTGCAGTTTGGGTTCCCCCGGTGCAGTTTTGGGTCCCCTGGTGCAGTTTGGGATCCCTCGGTGCAGTTGGGGGTCCCCTGGTGAAGTTTGGGGTCCCTCGGTGCAGTTTGGGCTCCCCTGGTGCAGTTTGGGGTCCCTCAGTGCAGTTTGGGGTCCCACGGTGCACTTTTCGAGTCCCTTGGAGCAGTTGTCGGGTCCCCTGGTGCAGTTTGGGGTCCTTCGGTGCAGTTTTGGGGTCCCTCGGTGTAGTTTTGGGGTCCGTTGGGGCAGTTTGGGATCCCCTGATGCAGTTTGGGGTCCCTCGGTGCAGTTTTTGGGTACCTTGGTGCATTTTGGGGTACCTCGGTGCAGTTTTGGGGTCCCTCGGGGCAGTTTTGGGTCCCTCGGTGCAGTTTGGGGTTCCTCGGTGCTGTTTGGGGTCCCCTGGTGCAGTCTGGGGTCCCTCTGTACAGTTTGGGGTCCCCTGGTGCAATTTTGGGTCCCGTGGTGCTGTTTGGGGTCCCTCGGTGCAGTTTTGGGGTCCCTCGGTGCACTTTGGGGTCCCTTGGCGCAGTTTGGGGTCCCCTGGTGCAGTTTGGGGTCCCTCGGTGCAGTTTGGGGTCCCCTGGTGCAGTTTGGGCTCCCTCGCTGCTCTTTTGGGGTCACTTGGTGCAGTTTGGGCTCCCTCGGTGCAGTTTTGGGCCCCTCGGTGCAGTTTTGGGGTCCCTCGGTGCAGTTTGGGGTCCCTTGGTGCAATTTGGGGTCCCAGGGTGAAGTTTGGGTCCCTTGGTGCAGTTTGGGGTCCCTCGGTGCACTTTGCGGGTCCCCTGGTGCAGTTTGGGGTCCCTTGGTTCTGTTTTGGGGTCCCTCGGTGCAGTTTTGGGGTGCCTCGGTGCAGTTTGGGTCCCCTGATGCAGTTTGGGGTCCCTTGGTGCAGTTTTTGTGTCCCTCGGTGCATTTTGGGGTAGCTCGGTGCAGTTTTGAGGTCCCTCGGGGCAGTTTGGGGTCCCCTGGTGCAGTTTTGGTGTCCCTCGGTGCAGTTTGGGGTCCCTCGGTGCCGTTTGAGGTCCCCTGGTGCAGTTTGGGGTCCCTCGGTGCAGTTTGGGGTCCCTCGGTGCAGTTTGGGGCCCCCTGGTGCAGTTTGGGGTCCCTCGGTGCAGTTTGGGGTCCCCTCATGCAGTTTTGGGGTCCCTCGTTGCAGTTTGGGGTTCCTCGGTGCAGTTTGGTGCCTCCTGGTGCAGTCTGGGGTCCCTCTGTACAGTTTGGGGTCCCCTGGTGCAATTTTGGGTCCCGTGGTGCTGTTTGGGGTCCCTCGGTGCAGTTTTGGGGTCCCTCGGTGCACTTTGGGGTCCCTTGGCGCAGTTTGGGGTCCCCTGGTGCAGTTTGGGGTCCCTCGGTGCAGTTTGGGGTCCCCTGGTGCAGTTTGGGCTCCCTCGCTGCTCTTTTGGGGTCACTTGGTGCAGTTTGGGCTCCCTCGGTGCAGTTTTGGGCCCCTCGGTGCAGTTTTGGGGTCCCTCGGTGCAGTTTGGGGTCCCTCGGTGTAGTTTGGGGTCTCCTGGTGCAGTTTGGGGTCCCTCGGTGCAGTTCTGGGGTCCCTCGGTGCAGTTTGGGGTCCCTTGGCGCAGTTTGGGGTCCCCTGGTGCAGTTTGGGGTCCCTCGGTGCAGTTTGGGGTCCCCTGGTGCAGTTTGGGCTCCCTTGGTGCAGTTTGGGGTGCCTCGCTGCTGTTTTGGGGTCCCCTGGTGCAGTTTGGGGTCCCTCGGTGCAGTTTGGGGTCCGCTGGTGCAGTTTGGAGTCCCTTGGTGCAGTTTGGGCTCCCTCGCTGCTCTTTTGGGGTCACTCAGTGCAGTTTGGGGTCCCCTGGTGCAGTTTGGCGTCCCCTGGTGAAGTTTGGGGTCCCTCGGTGCAGTTTGGGGTCCCTCAGTGCAGTTTGGGGTCCCCTGGTGCAGTTTGGGGACTCCTGGTGCTGTTTGGGGTCCCCTGGTGCAGTTTTGGGGTCCCTCGGTGCAGTTTGGGTCCCCTGGTGCAGTTTTGGGTCCCCTGGTGCAGTTTGGGGTCCCTCGGTGCAGTTTGGGCTCCCTTGGTGCAATTGGAGTCCCTCGGTGCAGTTTGGGGTCCCTCGGTGCAGTTTGGGGTCCCCTGGTGCAGTTTGGGGTCCCTCGGTGCAGTTTGGGCTCCCTTGCTGCTGTTTTGGGCTCCCTCGGTGGAGTTTTGGCGTCCCTCGGTGCAGTTTGGGGTCCCTCGGTGCAGTTTGGGCTCCCCTGGTGCAGTTTGGGTTCCCTCTGTGCAGTTTGGGGACCCCCGGTGCAGTTGGGGGTCCCCTCATGAAGTTTGGGGTCCCTCGGTGCAGTTTGGGTTTCCTCGGTGCAGTTTGGGGTCCCTTGGTGCAGTTTGGGGTCCCCTGGTGCAGTTTGGGTTCCCCCGGTGCAGTTTTGGGTCCCCTGGTGCAGTTTGGGATCCCTCGGTGCAGTTGGGGGTCCCCTGGTGAAGTTTGGGGTCCCTCGGTGCAGTTTGGGCTCCCCTGGTGCAGTTTGGGGTCCCTCAGTGCAGTTTGGGGTCCCACGGTGCACTTTTCGAGTCCCTTGGAGCAGTTGTCGGGTCCCCTGGTGCAGTTTGGGGTCCTTCGGTGCAGTTTTGGGGTCCCTCGGTGTAGTTTTGGGGTCCGTTGGGGCAGTTTGGGATCCCCTGATGCAGTTTGGGGTCCCTCGGTGCAGTTTTTGGGTACCTTGGTGCATTTTGGGGTACCTCGGTGCAGTTTTGGGGTCCCTCGGGGCAGTTTTGGGTCCCTCGGTGCAGTTTGGGGTTCCTCGGTGCTGTTTGGGGTCCCCTGGTGCAGTCTGGGGTCCCTCTGTACAGTTTGGGGTCCCCTGGTGCAATTTTGGGTCCCGTGGTGCTGTTTGGGGTCCCTCGGTGCAGTTTTGGGGTCCCTCGGTGCACTTTGGGGTCCCTTGGCGCAGTTTGGGGTCCCCTGGTGCAGTTTGGGGTCCCTCGGTGCAGTTTGGGGTCCCCTGGTGCAGTTTGGGCTCCCTCGCTGCTCTTTTGGGGTCACTTGGTGCAGTTTGGGCTCCCTCGGTGCAGTTTTGGGCCCCTCGGTGCAGTTTTGGGGTCCCTCGGTGCAGTTTGGGGTCCCTTGGTGCAATTTGGGGTCCCAGGGTGAAGTTTGGGTCCCTTGGTGCAGTTTGGGGTCCCTCGGTGCACTTTGCGGGTCCCCTGGTGCAGTTTGGGGTCCCTTGGTTCTGTTTTGGGGTCCCTCGGTGCAGTTTTGGGGTGCCTCGGTGCAGTTTGGGTCCCCTGATGCAGTTTGGGGTCCCTTGGTGCAGTTTTTGTGTCCCTCGGTGCATTTTGGGGTAGCTCGGTGCAGTTTTGAGGTCCCTCGGGGCAGTTTGGGGTCCCCTGGTGCAGTTTTGGTGTCCCTCGGTGCAGTTTGGGGTCCCTCGGTGCCGTTTGAGGTCCCCTGGTGCAGTTTGGGGTCCCTCGGTGCAGTTTGGGGTCCCTCGGTGCAGTTTGGGGCCCCCTGGTGCAGTTTGGGGTCCCTCGGTGCAGTTTGGGGTCCCCTCATGCAGTTTTGGGGTCCCTCGTTGCAGTTTGGGGTTCCTCGGTGCAGTTTGGTGCCTCCTGGTGCAGTCTGGGGTCCCTCTGTACAGTTTGGGGTCCCCTGGTGCAATTTTGGGTCCCGTGGTGCTGTTTGGGGTCCCTCGGTGCAGTTTTGGGGTCCCTCGGTGCACTTTGGGGTCCCTTGGCGCAGTTTGGGGTCCCCTGGTGCAGTTTGGGGTCCCTCGGTGCAGTTTGGGGTCCCCTGGTGCAGTTTGGGCTCCCTCGCTGCTCTTTTGGGGTCACTTGGTGCAGTTTGGGCTCCCTCGGTGCAGTTTTGGGCCCCTCGGTGCAGTTTTGGGGTCCCTCGGTGCAGTTTGGGGTCCCTCGGTGTAGTTTGGGGTCTCCTGGTGCAGTTTGGGGTCCCTCGGTGCAGTTCTGGGGTCCCTCGGTGCAGTTTGGGGTCCCTTGGCGCAGTTTGGGGTCCCCTGGTGCAGTTTGGGGTCCCTCGGTGCAGTTTGGGGTCCCCTGGTGCAGTTTGGGCTCCCTTGGTGCAGTTTGGGGTGCCTCGCTGCTGTTTTGGGGTCCCCTGGTGCAGTTTGGGGTCCCTCGGTGCAGTTTGGGGTCCGCTGGTGCAGTTTGGAGTCCCTTGGTGCAGTTTGGGCTCCCTCGCTGCTCTTTTGGGGTCACTCAGTGCAGTTTGGGGTCCCCTGGTGCAGTTTGGCGTCCCCTGGTGAAGTTTGGGGTCCCTCGGTGCAGTTTGGGGTCCCTCAGTGCAGTTTGGGGTCCCCTGGTGCAGTTTGGGGACTCCTGGTGCTGTTTGGGGTCCCCTGGTGCAGTTTTGGGGTCCCTCGGTGCAGTTTGGGTCCCCTGGTGCAGTTTTGGGTCCCCTGGTGCAGTTTGGGGTCCCTCGGTGCAGTTTGGGCTCCCTTGGTGCAATTGGAGTCCCTCGGTGCAGTTTGGGGTCCCTCGGTGCAGTTTGGGGTCCCCTGGTGCAGTTTGGGGTCCCTCGGTGCAGTTTGGGCTCCCTTGCTGCTGTTTTGGGCTCCCTCGGTGGAGTTTTGGCGTCCCTCGGTGCAGTTTGGGGTCCCTCGGTGCAGTTTGGGCTCCCCTGGTGCAGTTTGGGTTCCCTCTGTGCAGTTTGGGGACCCCCGGTGCAGTTGGGGGTCCCCTCATGAAGTTTGGGGTCCCTCGGTGCAGTTTGGGTTTCCTCGGTGCAGTTTGGGGTCCCTTGGTGCAGTTTGGGGTCCCCTGGTGCAGTTTGGGTTCCCCCGGTGCAGTTTTGGGTCCCCTGGTGCAGTTTGGGATCCCTCGGTGCA
Organism: Neopsephotus bourkii; assembly: GCF_033783945.1. Taxonomy (NCBI): domain Eukaryota; kingdom Metazoa; phylum Chordata; class Aves; order Psittaciformes; family Psittacidae; genus Neopsephotus; species Neopsephotus bourkii. The sequence continues at coordinate 8,175 of NW_026901790.1, read as the reverse complement.
GTTGGGGGTCCCCTGGTGAAGTTTGGGGTCCCTCGGTGCAGTTTGGGCTCCCCTGGTGCAGTTTGGGGTCCCTCAGTGCAGTTTGGGGTCCCACGGTGCACTTTTCGAGTCCCTTGGAGCAGTTGTCGGGTCCCCTGGTGCAGTTTGGGGTCCTTCGGTGCAGTTTTGGGGTCCCTCGGTGTAGTTTTGGGGTCCGTTGGGGCAGTTTGGGATCCCCTGATGCAGTTTGGGGTCCCTCGGTGCAGTTTTTGGGTACCTTGGTGCATTTTGGGGTACCTCGGTGCAGTTTTGGGGTCCCTCGGGGCAGTTTTGGGTCCCTCGGTGCAGTTTGGGGTTCCTCGGTGCTGTTTGGGGTCCCCTGGTGCAGTCTGGGGTCCCTCTGTACAGTTTGGGGTCCCCTGGTGCAATTTTGGGTCCCGTGGTGCTGTTTGGGGTCCCTCGGTGCAGTTTTGGGGTCCCTCGCTGCACTTTGGGGTCCCTTGGCGCAGTTTGGGGTCCCCTGGTGCAGTTTGGGGTCCCTCGGTGCAGTTTGGGGTCCCCTGGTGCAGTTTGGGCTCCCTCGCTGCTCTTTTGGGGTCACTTGGTGCAGTTTGGGCTCCCTCGGTGCAGTTTTGGGCCCCTCGGTGCAGTTTTGGGGTCCCTCGGTGCAGTTTGGGGTCCCTCGGTGTAGTTTGGGGTCTCCTGGTGCAGTTTGGGGTCCCTCGGTGCAGTTCTGGGGTCCCTCGGTGCAGTTTGGGGTCCCTTGGCGCAGTTTGGGGTCCCCTGGTGCAGTTTGGGGTCCCTCGGTGCAGTTTGGGGTCCCCTGGTGCAGTTTGGGCTCCCTTGGTGCAGTTTGGGGTGCCTCGCTGCTGTTTTGGGGTCCCCTGGTGCAGTTTGGGGTCCCTCGGTGCAGTTTGGGGTCCGCTGGTGCAGTTTGGAGTCCCTTGGTGCAGTTTGGGCTCCCTCGCTGCTCTTTTGGGGTCACTCAGTGCAGTTTGGGGTCCCCTGGTGCAGTTTGGCGTCCCCTGGTGAAGTTTGGGGTCCCTCGGTGCAGTTTGGGGTCCCTCAGTGCAGTTTGGGGTCCCCTGGTGCAGTTTGGGGACTCCTGGTGCTGTTTGGGGTCCCCTGGTGCAGTTTTGGGGTCCCTCGGTGCAGTTTGGGTCCCCTGGTGCAGTTTTGGGTCCCCTGGTGCAGTTTGGGGTCCCTCGGTGCAGTTTGGGCTCCCTTGGTGCAATTGGAGTCCCTCGGTGCAGTTTGGGGTCCCTCGGTGCAGTTTGGGGTCCCCTGGTGCAGTTTGGGGTCCCTCGGTGCAGTTTGGGCTCCCTTGCTGCTGTTTTGGGCTCCCTCGGTGGAGTTTTGGCGTCCCTCGGTGCAGTTTGGGGTCCCTCGGTGCAGTTTGGGCTCCCCTGGTGCAGTTTGGGTTCCCTCTGTGCAGTTTGGGGACCCCCGGTGCAGTTGGGGGTCCCCTCATGAAGTTTGGGGTCCCTCGGTGCAGTTTGGGTTTCCTCGGTGCAGTTTGGGGTCCCTTGGTGCAGTTTGGGGTCCCCTGGTGCAGTTTGGGTTCCCCCGGTGCAGTTTTGGGTCCCCTGGTGCAGTTTGGGATCCCTCGGTGCAGTTGGGGGTCCCCTGGTGAAGTTTGGGGTCCCTCGGTGCAGTTTGGGCTCCCCTGGTGCAGTTTGGGGTCCCTCAGTGCAGTTTGGGGTCCCACGGTGCACTTTTCGAGTCCCTTGGAGCAGTTGTCGGGTCCCCTGGTGCAGTTTGGGGTCCTTCGGTGCAGTTTTGGGGTCCCTCGGTGTAGTTTTGGGGTCCGTTGGGGCAGTTTGGGATCCCCTGATGCAGTTTGGGGTCCCTCGGTGCAGTTTTTGGGTACCTTGGTGCATTTTGGGGTACCTCGGTGCAGTTTTGGGGTCCCTCGGGGCAGTTTTGGGTCCCTCGGTGCAGTTTGGGGTCCCTCGGTGCTGTTTGGGGTCCCCTGGTGCAGTTTTGGGGTCCCTCGGTGCAGTTTGGGGTCCCTCGGTGCAGGTTGAGGTCTCCTGGTGCAGTTTTGGGGTCCCTCGGTGCAGTTCGGGGCCCCCTGGTGCATTTTGGGGTCCCTCGGTGCAGTTTTGGGCCTTCTGGTGCAGTTTGGGGTCCCTCGGTGCAGTCTGGGGTCCCCTGGTGCAATTTTGGGTCCCCTGGTGCTGTTTGGGCTGCCTCGCTGCTCTTTTGGGGTCCCTCGCTGCAGTTTTGGGGTCCCCTGATGCAGTTTGGGGTCCCCTGGTGCAGTTTCGGGTCCCTCGGTGCAGTTTGGAGTCCCTCAGTGCAGTTTGGGGTCCCCTGCTGCAGTTTGGGGTCCCTCGGTGAAGTTTGGGGTCCACTGGTGGAATTCGGGGTACCTCGGTGCAGTTTTGGGTCCCTCGGTGCAGTTTGGGGTCCCCTGGTGCAGTTTGGGGTCCCTCGGTGCAGTTTGGGGTCCCCTGCTGCAGTTTGGGGTCCCTCGGTGAAGTTTGGGGTCCACTGGTGGAATTTGGGGTACCTCGGTGCAGTTTTGGGTCCCTCGGTGCAGTTTGGGGTCCCCTGGTGCAGTTTGGGGTCCCTCGGTGCAGTTTGGGGTCCCCTGGTGCAGTTTGGGGTCCCTCGGTGAAGTTTGGGGTCCACTGGTGGAATTTGGGGTCCCTCGGTGCAGTTTTGGGGTCCCTCGGTGCAGTTTGGGGTCCCCTGATGCAGTTTGGGGTCCCTCGGTGCAGTTTTTGGGTCCCTCGGTGCAGTTTGGGGTCCCCTGGTGCAGTTTTGGGGTCCCTCGTTGCAGTTTGGTGTCCCTCGGTGCAGTTTGGGGTCCCCTGGTGCAGTTTGGGGTCCCCTGGTGCAGTTTCGGGTCCCTCAGTGTAGTTTGGGGTCTCCTGGTGCAGTTTTGGAGTCCCTCGGTGCAGTTTGGGGTCCCTTAGTGCAGTTTGGGGTCTCCTGGTGCAGTTTGGGATCCCTCGGTGCAGTTTGGGGTCCCCTGGTGCAATTTTGGGTCCCCTGGTGCAGTCTGGGGTCCCTCGGTGCAGTTTGGGGTCCGCTGGCAAAATTTTGGGTCCCCTGGTGGTGTTTGGGGTCCCTCGGTGCAGTTTGGGGTCCGCTGGCGAAACTTTGGGTCCCCTGGTGCTGTTTGGGCTGCCTCGCTGCTCTTTTGGGGTCCCTCGGTGCAGTTTGCGGTCTCCTGGTGCACTTGGGGGTCCCCCGGTGCAGTTTGGGCTCCCCTGGTGCAGTTTGAGGTCCCCTGGTGCAGTTTGGGGTCTCCTGGTGCAGTGTGGGGTCCCCTGGTGCAGTTTTGGCGTCCCTCGGTGCACTTTGGGGTCCCTCGGTGCAAGTTGGGGTCCTTCGGTGCAGTTTGAGGTCCCTCGGTGCAGTTTTGGGGTCCCTCGGTGCAGTTTAGGGTCCCCTGGTGCAGTTTGGGGTCCCTCGAAGCAGTCTGGGGTCCCTCGGTGCAGTTTGGGCTCCCCTGGTGCAGTTTTTGGTCCCCTGGTGGAGTTTGTGGTCCACTGGTGCAGTGTGGGGTCCCTCGGTGCAGTTTTGGGGTCCCTCGGTGCAGTTTGGGTTCCCCTGGTGCAGTCTGGAGTCCCTCGGTGCAGTTTGGGGTCCCTCGGTGCAGTTTGGCCTCCCTCCATACAATTGGGGTCCCTCGGGGCAGTTTGGGGTCCCTCGGTGCAGTTTTGGGTCCCCTGGTGCAGTTTGGGGTCCCTCGGTGCAGTCTGGGCTCCCTCGGTATAATTGGGGTCCCTCGGGGCAGTTTGGTGTCCCTCGGTGCAGTTTGGGCTCCCCTGGTGCAGTTGGGGGTCCCCTGGTGCAGTTTGGGCTCCCTCGCTGCTGTTTTGGGGTCCCTCGGTGCAGTTTGGGGTCCCTCGGTGCAGTTTGGGGTTCCTCGGTGCAGTTTTGGGGTTCCTCAGTGCAGTTTGGGCTCCCCTGGTGCAGTTTGGGGTACCTCGGTGCAGTTTCGTGTCCCTCGGTGCAGTTTGGGGTCCCCTGGTGCAGTTTCGGGTCCCTCGGTGCAGTTTGGGGTCCACTGGTGGAATTTGGGGTCCCTCGGTGCAGTTTTGGGGTCCCTCAGTGCAGTTTGGGGTGCCCTGGTGCTGTTTGGGGTCTCTTGGTGCAGTTTTCGGGTCCGTCAGTGGAGTTTGGGGTCCCCTGGTGCAATTTGGGGTCCCTCGGTGCAGTTTTGGGGTCCCTCGGTGCAGTTTAGGGTACCCTGGTGCAGTTTGGGGTCCCCTGGTGCAGTTGTGGGTCCCTTGGTGCAGTTTGGGGTCCCTCGGTGCAGTTTTGAGGTCCCGAGGTGCAATTTTGGCTCCCCTGGTGCAGTTTGGGGTCCTCTGGTGCAGTTTTCGGTCCCTCGGTGCAGTTTTGCAGTCCCCTGGTGCAGTTTTGGGACCCCTGGTGCAGTTTTTGGTCTCCTGGTGCAGTTTGGGGTCCCTCGGTGCAGTTTGGGGTCCCTCGCTACAGTTTTGCGTTCCCTCGGTGGAGTTTTGCTGTCCCCTGGTGTAGTTTTGGGTCCCCTGGTGCAGTTTGGGGTTCCCTGGTGCAGTTTGGGGTCCCTCGGTGCAGTTTTTGGGTCCCTTGGTGCAGTTTTGGGGTCCCTCAGTGCAGTCTGGGGTCCCCTGTTGCAGTTTGGGGTCCCCAGGTGCAGTTTTGGCTCCCCTGGTGCAGGCTGGGGTCCCTCGGTGCAGTTTTGGGGTCCCTCGGTGCATTTTTGGCTCCCTTGGTGCACTTTGGGGTCCCTCGGTGCAGTTTGGGGTCCCTCGGTGCAGTTTTGGCATCCCTCGTTGCAGCTTTCAGGTCCTCTGGTGCAGTTTTGGGTCCCTCGGTGCAGTTTGGGGTTCCCTGGTGCAGTTTTGGGGTCCCTCGGTGCAGTTTGGGTTCCCCTGGTGCAGTTGGGGGGCCCCTGGTGCAGTTTTAGGTCCCCTGGTGCAGTTTGGGGTCCCCTGGTACAGTTTGTAGTCCCTCGGTGCAGTTTGGGGTCCCTCGGTGCAGTTTTGCTGTCCCCTGGTGCAGTTTTGTCTCCCCTGGTGCAGTTTGGGGTCCAAAACTTTGTGTCCCAAACTCTATCCCCAGCATCACCTCCACCTCCAGCCCCTTTGTGCCCCCCCACCCCCTAGTCTCCCCCGTTGCCCTCTTTGTGCCCCCAACCCCCTTATCCCCCCATTACCCCCTTTGTGCCCCCTACCTCCTAATTCCCCCCATTGCCCCCTTTGTGCCCCCCCAATTCCCCCATCACCCCCTTTGTGCCCCCACCCCCTAATCCCCCTATTGCCCCCTTTGTACCCTCAACTCCTAACCCCCCCATAACCCCCTTTGCCCCCCACCCCCATTACCCCCCCATTGATACCTCCTTTATCCCCCCCTTAAGGCCACGACTGCTCCCTGCGCCTCTGGCACCTCTCTCACCGGACCTGTGTGCAGGAGCTCCGTGCCCATCGCCGCAAACAGGACGAGGCCGTGGACGCCGTCGCCTTCCACCGATGCCACAGCCTCAGCACCAGTGCCGGCGCTGTCGCCAAGGTCTTTGTGTGACCCCAGGGACCGGTGGGCACCAATGGGACAGACACACAAACACACCCCCCCCATCACCATCACTGTCACAATGGCAACAATGGGGGCTCCAGGATAACCCCCCCATCACCAGTGTCACCATGGCAACGATGGGGGCTCCAGGATACCCCACACCATGGGGGTATAGGGAGGGGAGCTGTGGGCTCTGGTACTCCTCCACGGGGCAGTTCTGGGTTCTAAATACCCCCCTTCCCATGGGTGATTGACGGTTCTAGATGCCCCTCTGAGGGTAATTATGGGCTCTAGATGTAGGTAGTTAGGGTCTGGCGGTCGGAAGATGTCGCGCTGTACGGAAAGGTAAGACCCCCCTCCGAGTAGCCAATAGGGCCTAGCCTAGGTCGTAAGCAGACGGACGTGACATTGTAAACCCAGGCTATATAACACCGTGTTACTCGCCAATAAACGCCATTTGCCATCCACCGCATTGGTGTCCGTGAGCTGATGGCCCGAGCGGCCTGGCGTTGGTCGCCGTGCCGTTCCTGAACCAGGTCGCCACGCCAACGAAGGCAACAAGTGGAGCTTATGCAAGATTGTAATCACAATATATAGGAACTAAGTCTTAAGCAAATAACAGATGTCCGGTAGTGCCAACAATGCTTATACAAATTGAGCTCTTTGCAAAGGGATGATTTGTCACTCAAAGGTCACGAGATAAGGAAGAAGAAGAACTTACAATTCAGCAATCTTCAAGAAGGCAGAATAAGCAAGAAAACAGAACAAGGACCCTAACAACAGGATACCATAGACTCAGACAATACCCTAACAGGATACGTATGCAGGATGTAAAGAGCACAGATACCAGATGTGATAATGTATAAAAGAGTAAAACCCAAAAGAGACAGTGTGCGTTGCTGGTGGAGTGAAGGCTCCCCTGCGCACCCAGCGCTGCTTGCTTATTGCCTCTCAATAAATTGTAAATAAATTAAATTTGGACCAAAACCCTGTCTATGCTAAATTTTTATAACAGCTGGAGGCCCTTGTGAAGGTCGTATCTCAGTTACATAAGCAGTGGGGTATTGATTGTAACCCCAAAGATTTTACTCTCGCAGTTGCAAGTCTTTTACAAACTGGGGTCATTGACCAGCCAGTGGATATTCTCCACCCTGAGCTGTGGGATAAATGCACTGAAGTGTTAGCCGAGGAGACGATGTCCTCGGGTTGTGGGAAATACCTTAAGTCGTGGGGGAAAGTCATACAGGCCCTGTGCAAGGCCATGCAAGAGCAGGAGACCTGGAAGGCAGCAAAGAACTGTTTGTGGGCTACCCCGAAATTGGGAGTCGGGGCAGCTACACAAACTCTGCACCCCTCAGACGGTGACGGCGCTACTGAGCCTAAAGATATGCAGAAAGGCGACACGCCTCCCCAGTCCCTGAATCCCGACCCGCCTACGGAGGGACAGGAACGAGCAAAATCCTTTTGGGGTGGGTTGGTCGAGGAGCCCAGGGGCGCCGCGGAGAAGGAGTCCGAGGCAATTGGGGTTAGCCCGCCGCCCTGTGCGCCCCAAAATGGCGCCGAGCGGAGAGAAGGAGGGCGGGGCGAAGATGTCCCCGGCGGGAACAGGAGGGAAGTGCTAGAACTGACAAGTGCGCGCAAGGGCTGCTTGTGTTCTGGCACAAGAGGGACAAGATACCCCTGGGTGCTCTCCAGGGTGAACATCTGTCTCCTCCAAGGCAGGGGCTGCAGTTCCCTTTGCCCGGGGAACTACAGTTTAACAACCAAAGAACAGCAGCAGTAGAACAAGAATACTAAAACAAGCAAAGAGCAAACATAGAGCAATGACATCTTCAACAAACGCCGCAGCTGCTGCCATTTTGCCGCTGATGGCGCAGCTGATGGCGCTGCAGGCTGGGATCGCATCCCAGGCACCATGGATCTGATCTCCAGCCAGCAGCAGATCTCACCCCATGTGTCCTGACTAGACCTGTAGTGCTGCTCTGCACCTCTCTCTGCACAAGGCTACAAAGCTTTCCGTTCAGTTCCTCAGCTCTGGGGAGCAGACCCGGTGCACAGCGGCGGGATCCAGGAAAGCCTCTGAGGCACAGAGGCTCCCAGGATTGATGTCCAGCAAAAGCCTCCTCCAGGATCACAGGCAGCAGCGCCGGGCAGCCAGGCTGTTATCAGCAGTGCTTCCATCTGATCAGGAAAGACCTCTGTGCAAAGCACAGTGTCTGACACTGTGGGTCTTTCCTTGGTGGCTGTGAAATACACACTCAGCGGGGGAAGAGCTTTGGTGGGGCAGGGCAAGGCCACTGCAGGACAGAGGAGCTTCAGTCTTACTGAAGGGCAGCCCTCTCCCAGGGCTTTGCTAGAGCAGCTCGGCTGCAGCCCTGCTCTTGGTGGTCCCTGCACCTTCTGGTCTCTGGCAGTGTGCCCTGCCATGGCTGCACAGCTCTGCTGGGGAGGGTGGAGAGGAGAGGGTGGAAGAGGAGAAGTAAGCACAGTGCTGGGCACCCAGGGCAACAGAGCTGCCAGGGCAGCACCCAGGGGGAAGGAAGCTTGAAACTGCTGGCTCTGGGGCACCCACACCCTGCCCAGGCTCCGTGCGCTGGTGGCAGTGGTGCTTCCCGAGCCCAGGCAGGTTGAACAGCACCGCCTGACATAGGGGCAGTCTGTTAATCCTCTGTGCACCAT